>NC_060267.1:156244420-156844420 GCF_021613505.1 Equus quagga | reverse complement strand
TGTGGGATGCTGCCTCAGCTTGGTTTGATGAGCAGTGCCATGTCCTCGCCCAGGATTTAAACCAACGAAACCCTGGGCCACCTGCAGCAGAGGGCACAAGTGGTTACTTGGCCATGGGGCCAGCCCCATTTTTTCTTTTTTTAAGGTATGCTTATTTTTTTGGAGAGGAAGATTGGCCCTGATAACATCTGTTGCCAGCCTTCCTCCTTTTTTCCCTTTCTTTTTTCTCCTCTAAAACCCCCAAGTACAGAAGTGTATATGCTAGTTGTAGGTCCTTGTAGTTCTTCTATGCCATGCTGGGTCTGCACCCAGGATCCAAACCAGTGAACCTTGGGCTGCTGAAGCAGAGCATGTGAACTCTTTTGTTCTTCTTTCTCAGGATTGCTTTGCCTATTTGGAGTCTTTTGTAGTTCCATACAAATGTGAGGATTGTTTCCTCTATTTCTGTGAAAAAAATCCATTGGAATTCTGATAGAGATTGCATTGAATCTGTAGTTTGCTTTCGGTAGTATAGACATTTTAACAACATTAATTCTTCCAGTCCATGAGCTCAGAGTATCTTTTCACTTACTTGTGACTTCTTCAATTTCTTTCACCAATGTCTTATAGTGTTCAGTGTGTAGATCTGTCACCTCCTTGGTTAAATTTATTCCTAGGTATTTTATTCTTTTTGATGCAGTTGTAAATGGGATTGTTTTCTTAATTTCTTTTTCTGCTAGTTTATTGTTAGTGTAGAGAAATGCAATAGGTGTTTGTATATTTATTTTGTATCCAGCAACTTTACTGTATTTGTTTATTAGTTCTAACAGTTTTTAGGTGGAGTCTTTAGGATTTTCTATATATAAAATTATGTCATGCACAAATAGTGAAAGTTTACTTTTTCCTTTCCAATTTGGATACTTTTTATTTCTTTTTCTTGCCTTACTGTTCTGGCTAAAACTTCCAATACTGTGCTGAATAAAAGTGGTGAGGGTGGACATCCTTGTCTTGTTCCAAATCTTAAAGAAAAAGCTTTCAGCTTTTCACTGTAGAGTATGATCTTAGCTGTGGGCTTGTCATAGATAGCCTTTATTATGTTGAGTTATGTTCCTTCTATATCCACTTAGTTGAGAGCTTTTATTGTAAATGGATGTTGAATTTTGGAAAATGTTTTTTCTGCATCATTGAGATGATCATATGATTTTTATCCTGCATTTTGTTAATGTGGTGCATCATGTTGATCGATTTGCATATGTTGAGCCATCCTTGCAACACTGAAATAAATCCTGATTGATCATGGCATCTGATCCTTTTAATGTATTTTCAATTCAGATTTTTAATATTTTGTTGACGATTTTTGCATCTATCTTCGTCAGGGAGACTGGCCTTTAATTTTCTTTTCTTGTGGTATTCTTTTCTAATTTGGGTATCAGGAAAATACTGGCCTGGTAAAATGAGTTTGGAAAGTGTTCCTTCCTCTTCAATTTTTTGGAAGAGTTTGAGAAGGATTGGTCTTAATTTTTCTTTGAATGTTTGGTAGAATTCACCAGTGAAGCCATCTGGTCTTTGCTTTTTGTTTGTTGGGAGGTATTTGATGACTGATTAAATCTCCTTACTAGTAACTAGTCTATTCAGATTTTCTATTTCTTCATGATTCAGTCTTGGAAGGTTGTGTAATTCTAGGAACTTACTCATTTCTTCTAGGTTGTCCAATTTTTAGTGTATAATTGTTTATAGTAGTCTCTTATGATTCTTTGTATTTCTGTGGTGTTAGTTATAAAGTCTTCTCTTTCATTTATGATTTTATTTATTTGAGCCCTCTCTTTTTCTTGATGAGTCTAGGTAAAGGTTTGTCAATAATTTTGTTTATCTTTTCAGACAACCAGTTCTTAGTTTCGTTGATCTTCTCTATTGTCTTTTTAGTCTCTATTTCATTTATTTTTGCTCTGATCTTTGTTATTTCCTTCCTTCTACTAACCTTGGGCTTTGGTTGTTCTCCTTTTGTCAGTTCCTGGAGGTGTAAAGTTAGATAGTTTGTCTCAAGATTTTTCTTATTTCTTGAGGTAGACCTGTATCACTATGAACTTCCCTCTTAAAACTTTTGCTGCATCCCACAAATTTTGGTGTGTTGTATTTCCATTTTCATTTGTCTCAAGGTATTTTTTTAAATTTCTCCTTTGGCTTCTTCATTGAGCTATTGGTTATTCAGTTGCCTTTTGTTTAATCTCCACGTTTATGGTTTTTTCAGTTTTATTCTTTTAATTGATTACTAGTTTGTACTCAGAAAAGATGCTTCATAAGATTTCAATTTTCTTAAATTTATTAAGACTTGTTTTGTGACCCAACCTATGATCTGTCATGGAGAATGTTCCATGTGCACTTGAGATCAACATGTGTTCTGCTATTTTTCAATGGAATCTTCTGTATATATCAAGTCCATCTGGTCTAATGTGTCATTTAAGGCTGATGATTCCTTATTGATTTTCTGTCTGGATGATCTATCTATTGATGTAAGTGGCATATTAAAATCCCCTAATGTTATTGTATTGCCATCTGTCTCTCGCTTTAGGTCAGTCAATATTTGCTTTATGTATTTAGGTTCTCCTATGTTGGTTGCATAAATATTTAAAAATTGTGTATCTTCTTGTTGGGTTGACCCCTTTATCATTGTAATGTGCTTCCTTGTCTTTTATTACAGTCTTGTTTTAAAGTCAATTTTGTCTGATATAAGTAAGGCTACCCTGGCTTTCTTTTGGTTTCCATTGCATGGAACGTCTTTTTTAATCCCTTACAGTCTGGTGTGTCCTTACATCTGAAGTGAGTTTCTTGTAGATGGTGCATAGATGGGTGGTTTTTTTTAACATTTATCCACTCTATGGCTTTTGATCATATAATTTAGTCCATTTACATTAAAATAATTTGGTAGATATGTACTTATTGCCATTTTGTTGTTTTCTGACTGTTTTGTAATTCCTCTCTGTTCCTTTCATCTCTTGCTCTCTTCCATTGTGGTTTGATGACTTTCTTTAGTGTTATGCTTAGATTCCTTTTTCATTATCTTTTGTGCATCTACTATAGGTTTTTGCTTTGTGGTTACCGTAAGGCTTGCATATAACTTTTATATTGATAACTTATGTTTGAAGAAATCCTAAAATTCTACATTTTTGCTCTCCACTCTCCCCCATGTTTTACGTTTTTGATGTCAGACTGGAATAGTTTTGTACTCATTCCTGGAGGTGGAGGATGAGATCAACCTTACTAGAAACATATGGACTGAGAGTAGAGGCTTTGTGGCCCCAAGAGAATCTAGGCTATTATCATAGGAATAATTATGCAGACAAACCCCTCAGATGTTCACCTCCCCATCTACTTTGGTTATATTTCCCTAACTGTCTATACTACTGTTTCTATTTGTCTTTATGGAGCCTCTAAAGAAAAAGACCATCTCTGTTTCTTTTTTTGAATTTCTCTATGAGTGAAACACATTTGGGGAAAGAGCATTGTTTATATACAAACAGATTTAAAGTGCTTATAATCAGGACCTTTCCACATTTTGTGTTCTGTTGTCTTGAAAAATCTGGCTTGAGAGTGTGCATATAAGCAGATGGCTTTATGTACAGAGCATGCTGAAGAACTGAAGTTCTGCAGGAAAAAAAAAAACCCTATTATAATGTGACTTTACCTAAAAATTATCCATTCATGTTGACCACAGTACTTACATTAAATCAAAATGCATAGAAGGTAATGAAAAATGTTAATAGGTTAGGATCTGTTAAACACAAATAATTTAA
Source organism: Equus quagga (assembly GCF_021613505.1). NCBI lineage: Eukaryota > Metazoa > Chordata > Mammalia > Perissodactyla > Equidae > Equus > Equus quagga. Next base: position 156,840,650 of record NC_060267.1, on the reverse strand, counting down.
CATTTGTGGGTTTTTTTTAGTTTATTCTAAATTTCTTATTACAGTTTGTTTCATGGAGAGGTGTGAGAAATACTTTGTACTTCCCAGAAACTGAATCTTTCATGGGGAGAGAATATTATCTTTACAACTCGTTAAAGCAACTGTGAAATAAACTGAATTTTTTTTTTTTTTGTCTTCAGAGTGGAAGGCTGGTTGACAACCTCCCTCATTTATGTGTAGGAGATTTTTTTTTCCCTGAGCTAGGCATAATGAGAAACTCCTTAATAGGATCTGTCAATAAGTGCAAATTGATATGAAGAATTGATCTACTATAATGTTTAGACATTACCAACAAAATGAACCTGGTTCCTGTAGTCTCTCTCTTGATGCAGTCTAAAATTTCTAAAAGCCATTTATTCCTCTACACACTGTTAGTTATTTCAAGGTGAGATGTATTTTCTCTTTCTGGTCATAGGTGAAATAGATTTAGTACTTTTAGACTAAATGTACATGAATATTTCAAGATATTTCTGCAAGATATTTCAAGAAGTCAGTGGACCAGCACATAAATGAGAACAAACAGCAGATTGTAAATATTATAAATACTGACCAGCTCAAGCTTCTTTGACTCCTCCCACCACAGCTCAAGTGACCCCAGTGGATTATTCTTTCAGATTTTTGCTTTAACTCTATTTATAGAAAAGCATTCTACAGAAACTTGGAATGTATTAATTTCTTAAATGATTTTCTCATAAGATTGTCAGATCTTTGGTAGAAAGATAGGTGCATGCTATTTGTTGGTTGAATGAATAAGTGGAGAAGTGTTTGGGGTTGGGCAAGGGAAAATTCAGTCTAGGTGAGACAGGAGTCACCTACCTGTAGTTTTTAACAATTTTTGGAAGTGCTAGTATTGTTATATAACATGTAGAGCACACTGTACATACAAATTTGGATGTGAAAGACATGAGAAAGGAGTCTGGGATTAGGATATTTTGTGAATATTTTTATTTGTGCATATAGGTCTCTTACACTGACTCATGTCCAAGGAAAGCTATTGGGGCATTTGGGTTAGAACAGTGTTTCTCAACCTCAGTAGTATTGACATTTTAGACTGGATAGTTCTTTGTTGTGGGAGGCTGCCCTGTGGATTGTAGGAGGTTTAGCAGCATCTCTGATCTTTCACCCACAAAATCCCAGTAACACTCTCCTCTCACAATTGTGACAAGCAATAATGTTTTTGGACATTGGCCAAGTTCTGAGGCAAGGTGGGTGAGAGGAATCATCCCAAGGTGAGAACCATTGGTTTGAAATATTCACAGATACCACACTTGTGGTTTTCAAACACCTGTCATGAAATATTCTAATTAGAACATCAATAAAAAAAATCATCATTTATCCTACAAGGCTGGACTCAGAAGAAAGTGCAGTGGGCACAGTCATGTGACCCCCAGACTGAGGTGCGCTGGAAATAAAACTTTATTTTGGGGGGAATTTTACTTAATTTCTATTATGATATTCCCTGGAGCCCCCCATTCCACTGGAGTGGCAGAAATTTAATCAGGGTCAATGCAGTATTTCTTTTTTTCAGAACATACCAAGCGTCAGGAACGTAGTGCCCAGGAATCAGGGGTGGAGTTCTAGCATCATTTGACTATACTGGTATCCTTTGAGATGTCCATCATTCCATCTGGACCTCAGCCAGTGGTCCATGATCAGTGCTAAATCATTCCTCTCCCCTATCCTCAAGTCTCCTCAAGATCTGGCTTCTCTCTCTGCTACTTCTGTGCTATTCCTCGACACAAGGAACTCTTGCTGTTGCTCCTACACCATCTTGAGAGATGGGAAATTCCACAGGCTATCTAAACAACTGGGAAAGTTGGGATAAAGGTGAATTTTGTCTAAGATGGCCGCAATTAAGGGCCATTTTTGTCTTACGAGCATCTTTTGATTAAAGATGGACTGTCATCATACTCTGTGATTTTTTTTTTTTTTTTTTTTTTTTGTCTACACTGGGTTGTTTTCACTTTGTAAACAGTTTCCATAGCAAGTGTCTTTGGTAACTTACTATCTCTACTCTCTTGAATGATGCCTTAAGTCTGATCTATATGATTTCTTGTGCCTCAATTTTTTCTCCTCTTCCCTCTTCCCTCCTTCTCCCCTCCTTAACCTCCTCCCTCTCTCTTCTCTTCTTCTTCCTCCTCTTTCAACCTCCACCCTTTCCCTATCCCTCCCTCCCTTTTGACATTTTGTCTTATGTGCCAAATTATCTCTGTTAGAACTCCTATTTTGTGTCACCCCTGTTCTTTTTGATGGCACTTACTAGTAATAAATATTGATAAGAGCTAGCCAGACACTATCATTTTATTTACATTATCTCATTAGATCCCCTAACATCTCTGGGTTCTGAGAAAGAGCGTCTATTTGAAAAGACCAAGGCAGAAGTTGCAAGGATTCTCTGATCTAGCCTTAGAAGTCGCAATGCATCACTTTCCCTGCATTTTACTGGTTACAAGTGAGTCGCTAAAGCCAGAGCAGTGTTGAAGGAGAGGAGAGTTAGACCCAAAGTCTTGCTGGAGAGTGTCATGGTCGCCTTGCAGAAGAGCATGTGGGATGAAGAGATGTTGCATCACTGGAAAATTCAACTTGCCACAAGCATGTTTGGATGCCAACCCTGTCATTCACCAGTTGACTGATTTTTCCTGCCCTTTCAGGACCTAAACTCCCAAATTTCTAAAATGAGAGTTAACCTCAATTATGACTAATTTCTCTTCTTACTATTAATGAAAATTTCTTGTTTCCACATAGACCCCACATATCCCAGGCTATGTCTTCCCAAAGTTTAAACAAGTCATTCATCATGTAAAAAAAAGAGATGAAAGAAAAGAAAAATTCTGCCATTTTGATGAATCTACCATCAACATTAATTCAAATATAAAATTTAAAAGGAATCTGAAGGTCAGGGTTCCCCTAGAGCATTGGCTTCTCTGGTGCACTTTCATATAATGTTCTAAGAAAGCAGTACACCCAATAACTATCTTGACTTCAGCTATTTGATTGATCAGGTACCTTTGTGTTTAAAGATGAATGTCTATATGACAGGAGATAAGAAAGAAACAGGAAGACAGCTTGTTAATACTGTGTCAACTATAATTCTTTTTCTCTTAAGATAGAATAAAAGGCACTTTTAATAAGTATACTAAACTTAGTGCCTCCGAATCAGGGCCAATCACTTCCTTTTTAAATGGAAGAACACAAAGAATAGTCTGAACCCTTAAAATGTAGGTAGATTTGAAGTTTTAGAAGCCCTGTTTTTCCATGTTTAACTGGAATAGTTACCACAAGCACAGATGTGTTGCAGTAGAACAAACATACTGTGCGCGCAGGATAACACATACAGTGTAATCATATTTCCTGCAACTGTGGGCCATGATAGGTAGGTAGGTACACTGTTATAAAAAATAGGAAGTATAGTAATTCTTCCCATTCTGATCTCTCACAAACTGGAATTCCGTTTGATGAACTGGTTATCATAGACTGGAATCAAATATGGTAGCGGATGAGAAGAAAGACAAGTCAGTTTAGAAAGATTATTTTAGGAAATTATCAAGAGCTTTAGTCTCTTGACAATATGCCTCAAAGTCTTGGTAATTGAAGGATATCTCCTTTATCACAACTGTTTCTGTTTGAAGACTGTCACTAACAATAAACAATTGTTAAAAGACATCGACTTCTGTATCTTGAAACCTGGGACATATGAGCAAATCACATTCGTTTTAAAAGTTAAGATGATGCTCTTCCATGTAGTTAGAAAAGTCATTGTATGTGAAGTCAGAAAATTTGGAAAGCCTGGCTTTACAAGTCTGTGCCTCACTCACCCTGGGTAAGCTCCTATCCTGCAAGCTGAAGTTTGCTAATATGTAAAACTCCATGATTCCTCCCAGCTCTTGAGTTCTACCCCTGTTAAATTGCTCTAAATGAGCAAGTTTTCTGGGTGATTGATGTTATCAGAGACTTTTACCAGCTCTAGCACTGGGAGTACATATTTTTAAACTCTTTTGTTTCAGTCCTTTTTCCTCTTATCATCCTAGCCCAAGAGCTGATGGTGTAAACCCATTTAAAAAGCTAAAGACTTCAAATCAAACATGTTTCCATTTATGATTGGCTTAAAAGTTCAGCCTACTTAAACCATGAATAGAAGGAAAAGCAGAACTGTTTCAAATACCGAGCTAGTTGTAAAGTTAAATAGCTTCAACTGAGACATAGCTCTTGGAAAATCACCTTTTCATTATAGCCATGGAGTTCCCGTGTCATACCTCATTTGAACATTTCACTGTAGCATCCACTGAGCGGTACTGGGCAGAGAGAAATTTATGCCTACTATTGTTGAATGATTATTTTTAAAAATGCCCTAAAAATGTTGAATCAAATTTAGAACTATATTTGACTGTAATAGAAATTCATGAAATAAAAATAAGGCAAAAAACCCCAGCAAAATTGTTAGAGAAGCCCAAAAGAAAAAAATAGAGAGTATGATAAAGTACATGAAGGATAACATAGAGGGAACTAAGCCGTGTAGTTGTGGATGGGGCCAGGAATGGGTTGGCATATGAAATCTAGTTTGTATATATGAGGGTGCCAGTGATGCCAAATTCCCTTCACTTTTTTTCTTCATAGGTTTATAAGCTTCTAAAAATAATTCTTTGTACCTCAAAGTTCAGGAAGCTTAATTTGCATTAATATGTGATGTGCTGTGAATGTGGGTATCAGAGCTTTTTATCTGTGCCTCTGAGAGAAAAGTGCAGACAATAACCAAACCTTGTAACTCTCTCAAAAGACAGACAGGTAGGGCGTTCATTTCCATTCCTTTTGCTGCAGGGGGAGGGTGGAAGAAGCTGAGGCATAACAGGATTATTCCCTTCTTTCTTAGGAAGATACCCAGCAAGGAACTCAAGGAGAATGACGGGATATTTTGGAAAGTAGTGCTATCCAGCTGAGGCTGACCCATGCTGAAGGCCAGAGCTTTAGTTGGCTCTGAGTTGTGAAGCATTGCATGCAGAACCTTGCTTCATAGACAGCAGGGCAGAATTTAGAACTAGGATTGAGAGATTAGAGGCTCTAGGTCGCTGTAGATTCTGAGAAAGCTACCCCAGAGAAACTGGCCACCCATCTCTCCACCCAACTTTCACACTCTAACCCCTTCAGAACAGATCACATTGTTCTTGTGTAAGTGTCCCAGTGGTGACCTCTTCCCACTTCCATAAAGCATGTAACTTTTTATACACGGCTGAATGTAAATTGGGGATTTTAGCCGAAATAAGCCCTCAGAATAAAAGGAATGGATTATACTGGAGTCTTTAGAAAGCACTTCTTATATGGGACAGTATCACAGTCACTTTATTTTGAACAACCAAGAATCCTGTTTGGAGAAAACAGATTAGTGTAATATATCCTCCATCAATGTTGGTTTTGAATATCTGTGGGAGCCACGTGAAAATAATCGCTGTTTTAAAAGAGACAAATTTAACTTGGTGTTGGATTTCGTTGACTAAAAGGCTTTTGAAGATCACTTTCAAAAGCCACAGAGTAAGTGCTTATGTTGTGGAGATCAGAAATTACAGGATGAATAAACAATCTTAAGGTTTTACAAATGAGTGCTTAAGGCTTGACTAAAATTTTCCAGTGGCATCATTTTACATGGACTCAAAAAGTCAGCATCTCAAATGGAAATAAAATGATACTCTGGAAAATTCTTAGATGATGAAAGTATGGTTCTCTTGATGGTGAAGAAATTTTTTTAAAATGCATGTAGACTTTCAATAATTGCTTGAGACAATGAGGAGTAATATTTCTGAAAGTAGTATATTACTAGTGTAATATAATTTTACATTCTCAAATAAGAAATTAAAATCCTAAATCTATATTTAATCATTTAATCTCTATCCCTAAAAGTTTCTGTGTTCAAGTGGATCAAGAATCTTTTCTAGTATTACCAGACTGGGAAAATAGAAGATTGACTTATTTTGGTTTTGTCATTTGGAAGCCATAGTTTATTACCTATTTCTCCAATTAGTTCAAAAGTGCCCTAAAGTGTCTTTTGGTAAGTGAGCTAAGAACCTACCTCACAAGGTGTAAACTCTCCAGAACGACCAGATGCTAATGGGATCTGGCCCAAGAGGTGATGAGAAATGGAAGTAGAGCCTGGCAGGGTTGTGGACTTAAGACTTTAGCAATGGGCATATATACTTAGGTTATTGCAACCAGGGAAATAAGATGGATTGATTCACCTTGGTTTTTTTGTTTCCTTGAGGATATTGTACAGTGGAAAGATGCTTAATCCAATTTAATGTGCATTCAGTCTTCCATTTATTCAACAAAAGAAACACAGAAAATTGAGGACCTGTGATGTTCCAGATACTGTGCTGAGAGCCAGAGAGATACAAGTCACTCCTTCCCTCGGCCAAATATGTGCTGGTCTTGCCAGATGAGTTCTGGTGCCTAGGTCTTAGGCTTCTTGGTTTCATGACTAGATTACTGAAGCAGGACTGTGCAATCCAAATAATCAGATTTACATCTAGATGTGAAAATGTGCATTGCTGCATTTTTTATTTATAATTTAGCAATGATTTTATAAATATTTAATTAGGCACTGGAAAATAATGATTATTAAAAACTGATATCCCTGACTGCTGAGAAGCATTCATCGAGTAATGACACGAATCACTGGTAAAATTCAGAGACAAGTGCTATATAGAATAAGTATTTGTTATTGGTGGAACCTAAATAGAGAGTTTTTGAAAGTTTTTATCAAAGTACAATATACATGTAGAAAGTTAACAAATCATAAATGTACAGCTCAGTGAATTTTCACAGAGAACCAGAAGATGACCATCATCTCAAAAGTCTCATTTGTGCCACTTTTGTCACTGCTTACTGCAAGGATAACCAATATCCTGACTTCTAAAGCCATGGTATATTTTTTATATTTGTGAACTTTATATAAAAGGAACCACATTTCTTGTATTTTCTTGTATCAGCTTTCCTTGCTCAACACTACCTTTGTGAGAATCACCCATATTGTTGTGTATAAGTTGTGTAGTATTCCATTCGGTGTATATACTTCAATTTATCCCTTCTGCTATTAAAGGGTGATAGGTATAGTTTCCAAGTTTTGTCTGTTGTAAAGAGTGCTTCTGTGAACATTCTAGTCCATGCCTTTTAGTGAAAATATGAGCACATTTTTGGTGGGTATATGGAATTGGCACGAATAGAATTACCGGATCAAAGTGTATACATGTTCATCATTAGTAGATACTGCCACACTGGTTTCCAAAGTGGCTGTACCATTTTGTATTTCTCACAGCAATGTAAGAGCGTTCCAGTTCCCCTACATCCTCCCTAGCCCTTGACATTGTCGGTCTTTTTCATTTTAACCATTCTGTTGAGTATATAGTGGTATCACGTTGTAGTTTTAATTGTGTCTCTAAAAAGAGAGGACAGGAGAGCCTACCCTGAAGAACTGACAATTGAGCCGAGGCTTGATATCATGATCTATAGTTAACCAGGAGAGGAGGGGAATGAAGAACATTCCAGGAAGAGGGAACAGCATTGTGCAAAGATCTGGTGGCAGGAGGCAGCATAGTAAGGGAGAGCTGGTGAAGGAAGCAGGTGTGGCTGGAGCAGCAGGAGTGGGCAATCAGATGAGATGACGGGGGACATGTCAGGAGTGGTCTGATCGAGCAGAACCATGGAGGTTTATCTTTATACTCAGGGTAATGGAAAGTCATCATAAGACTCTAAGCAGAGGAGATGAGGTGATCAGCTTTGCTCAGATCATTCTAGCTGCTTCCTGGAAAACAAATTAGAGGGAGCAGATGGGTGGAGGGAGGGAGATGGGTATGGAGAGGAGGCTACTTTAGTATCCAAGGATGACAACTCCAGTCTTGAGACAAGAGGCTCCTTTCTGTTACTCCATGGCTTGTTTGGGGCTAGAAGTCTTCTTCCAAGCACCTGAGTGGGAGATTAATTAATTGACTAACGCAGTTAAAATGATGGGCTCCGGTGTCTTGTCTTCATTTACTGAAGTTGAGATGAAAGGTGGCTTTGCCTTTTTATTGATTGAACCAAGCCCTGGCACTAATGGCTCAGTGTGTGTTTATGACCACTCACAGGATATACCAATGCTGCCGAGGTTTGCTCCAAAATAAAGGAGATGCAGGTGACATGGCTTTGTGATGAAGGGAGCTTATCCTTCTTGTGTACCAATCAAAACCAGAGTCTGGATTTGTAGGTTCTAGGTCACAATTATTAGGGACTTGAGATAAATTTTTGCCACTGATTAGTCATGAGAGTATGAAATTTATAAATGTGATTCATAGATGTTTATGTATAATACAACAGTGAAAGGATGTGGAAGTTCTTTATGAGAGCTTATCTAGTGAAATCTCAGTAGATTGGAATAGCTATCTAAACAGTCATTAAAATGACAACATAATGATCTAGAGAAATTAATTTAGAGTAAATTAAAAAGTAATATGCAGAAATCTTTGTAGATGAGGGTGTTTGGGGGATAGATAGAGGATATACGTGAGAATGATTCTGTGTGTGTATGCATGTATGTGTGTGTTATCATGGACTGAGGTTTACCATTAACTCTCCATTGTTGAACAATTCACTGCCTCTCTCCGGACATTGGTTTCTGCATCTGAGAAATAAGGACAATCAAGCTCTAATGTCGGAGTCTTCCATTATTAATCAGTCATAATACCATGCTCTCCAGTGAGCCCTCCATAACAGCCTTCTCCTTTACACTCAAATTAGAAAATTAGGATGGTTAAGACATGTAGAAATGCATAAGATTTTTGTAGATTTTTCTTTGCAGCCCCAAGAAAACCCAGATAGTTCTATCTTTTCTCATTAGTTTTTGAAAGGATTGCATGATTTAGTGGATACAGCCAAAATGCAACAATTTGGTTGATATTATTTATTAACTATTAGTCATTAAAATTGTCAGAGAATAGTTTGGAAATATTTCTGAGAGTTATTGCCCTAACTCTGAGACTATGGAGATACGTTTTGTTGTACTTTTTAATCCATATAAATTGACATAAAAAGTAATAACATTTGAGAGTAATTAGAGAGACTATCATAAACATTAATTAAGCAACAAATTGTGCCTTTGAGATCAATTTCTATTTATCTTCTTTGCAGCTAAGAAATTTCTCTTAGGCCTCTTTTCTTGTCAATAAAGCAACCTAAAGTAGTCCCTAAATTTTAGGAGAAGTAACTTAACACGCTAGAAAGCCTGAGACAGTGATTTCAACTGCAGCAAGATAAATTAAATGAAATCTTGAGATTAAAAAAAAGAAAAATTGGTTAGAGAAAACTGCATCAGCCGATAAAAGTTCTAAGCATTCATATGAATAAAGATTTGATATTCCTCCTTTGATGTTCTCCTTCTGAAATATATTAATTATGACATTTTCATCTACATAGCACTTACAAGATGAACTTTTAAATGTCATTTAATTGTATTCAGATGGTAGCAAATGCTCATGGGAGTTGTGAGCAAATTATTTCGTTAATAGCTTTGATACCAGTTGGTTTTGGGTCTCAGAGCCTTTCTCTTTTTGACTTGGGTGCAAATGTGAAGTAATGTTTGTACATGTCAAACTTGACCCTGTAGAGTTGTGATAAGTCCTGGGGAACCTACCTTTCCAGGCTTGCACCCTTGACCCTGGGTAGTTTGTTATCTCACTTTGTATATATATATATAGCTGATTGATGAGATGCGAGCCAGGTAAGGAGGTAGAAAGTTAATGTAGGAACTATACGTTTCAGAGTTACCAACACAGATATGCTTAAGGCCAGGCAGGAGTTACAAATAGGCAACAAGGCTTGAGTAAGGGATAGGGACAATCTGGAGAGTGCTCCATTTTGAGGGATCAGCTGCCAGGAGGGACATGGGCACAGGGGCACAGGGTTGCCTAATCTTCCGTGTTTCAAGAAAATCCAGAATCTCAAAGTTCTTGGGGCACTTGCTCAATTTTTAAATGTTTGAGGGCTAATTAAAATTGCAAATAAACATGTTTTAGAACAAATATTTGTCTGTGGATCATATGAATCTCATCCATAATCTTGAGTTTTCTGAAGCCATTTTAAGTATAAGAAATTTGAAGGAGAAACCACGTAGTAACTTTCTATTAAATTGAACCAGAGGATGCTACCATTTTTATAGCTCAAATAGTGGTCAAATATCAGCAGTTTCCTATGATTCAAGCTAATGGTTTACAATTCCAAAGTATTGAGACTGCTAGGCTGTGCTGTCAGAACTGACGTGCAAGTTAAATAAAATAGAAGAAAAGCACAAAGTGAGTTTTAAATTCTTATGGGTAACCGCTCCCACTCTCCCTTCCCTAATAAATTTATTAAAAATTTTGACTTCTTAGATACCTGCACTTTTGCATAAAGTTGTGAGATATGAGGAAATGGGGGTTCAAAAACCTGGAAGTCCAGGACCTATGTGTGAGCAGGACCACATTCAGCGGTTTGTTGGTTTGTTGCGGCTGCCATAACAAGGCACCACAGACTGGCTGGCTTAAACGACAGAAATTCTTTTCTCACAGTTTGGGGGGTACAAGTCCAAGATCAAGGTGTCGGCAAGTTTGATTTCTCTGGAGGCCTCTCTCATTGGCTTGCAAGTGGCTGTCTTCTCTTTCTGTCCTCATATGGCCTTTTTCTGTGTGCATGCCTCTGGTGCCCTTTTTTGTGTCCAAATTTCCTCCTCTTATAAGAGCACTAGTCAGATTGAATTAGAGCCCACAAATCTGACTTCTTTTAACCTTAATTACCTCTTAAAGGCCCTATCTCCAAACACAATCTCAATGTGAGGTCCTGGGAATTAGGGCTTCAACATGCAAATCTGGGGAGTGGGGAACCAAGCACAATTCAGCCTGTAACAACTGGTCCAGTGGTAAATTTTTAACAGATATCTCTCTAGGGAGAAAAATGCTTAGTTGTAGCATCTGCAAATTTCTGTGGTATGAGTCCTCCCACCATGACTGATTTCAAGTTACTGACACGATGTCACTAAATATGGACTTGGAACAGCACGTGCACTAGCACACCACCCCATAGCAATTCCACCATCCACACAGAACAGACATAAATAACCTCAAGACCGCAGATAATAGTAAAGTGTAGTAAAATGATTAGGAAGAGATGAGGTTTCAGTCTTATCTTTGTTATTACTATCATTCATTTTTTTGTAAGTTTATATAAATTTTTACTACTGGCTATGTTTATTTAACAATCAGCCAGCAAATTACTGAAAACTTCACAATGGGTTCTCAAGAGCCAGTACAAACCGGCTCCAGCACACCACTGAGTCATGTCGCTCTTAAGTAGAATTCTGTCACTAGGAATGGAAAGTAGCAAAGCTTTTTCTGAAATTAAAAAAGGGACAATCTGTTGGACATGATGACTGACAGGATATGGTTGAGAATCAGCAGGAAAAATCCAAAATGAATGAATGAAAATAGAAATGGAATCTGGAGGGGAGAGCTAGTTTAAATGGAGCAATGAATTAGTGGAACATGATGGGAAGAGCCAGCCCTGGGGTCAAGTGACCTGAATTCCTATCCTTTTCCTCCCTAAACATGCTGGGTGATCTGGGAAAGAACAGCCTCCTTGAGTCTGTTTCCTCTCTGAGCTCTCTAAGATCTCTCCCCCTGTGTTGATTTCTCAGGAGCCTCTCAACTCAAATTCTGGGGTCCTACCACTTAGCTATATAATTGCTGAGTCCTTTTCATTTCTGTGTCTCTACAAGCCAGTTTTTTAAGAAGAAATCCAAACGTCAGGTATGTGTCTGTCCCTTACATATGACTCAGTCACCCCAGAAGATACATTTTTATGGAAAGAAAAACACAATTCTATCGTGTAATAGTTAGCAAGATTTTTATCAGAAAGATTTTTTTCAAAAGACTTTTTTTCCTTATGATCCTCAGAGGCAATTATAAGTAACCCCTTTCAAAGCGTCTGGCTCAGAAGAACAGGTATGTGAACCATATCAGAAATGCAGGCAACCCCAGAGGGATTCTACTTTCAGTTCAGTAGTTAAGCTTCAGTATATGTTTTATGTTTTGACTACATCACAGCAGGGTGCCTCATTGCTCTACTCTTGAAAAAGCTGTCTTGAAAGAAAAACGGGGATTTTATGCACTTCAGAACTTCTCTGAAAGAAGAGGTCTACATTGGCTCATAATTTTCAAACTCTTCCGCAGATATGCCTTTATAACCATTTCAAAACTGTCTTGTAAGTAATGACATCAGCTTACAATATGTTGATCACCCCACCTCCTTCATTTTGTGATGTGATTCTTACTCCCGTATTTTTAAAAATGTGTTCCCTAGACCAGCAGAATCAGCATCACTTGAAAACTTGTTAGAAATGCCAATTTCCAGGCCCTGAGACCTAACGAATGAGAGTCTATGAGAATGGAGCCCAGCATTTGTGTTTTCGTAAATCCTCAGAGTGATTCCGAGGCTAATTAATGGGACACTCGACTATAGAAAACTGTAGGGGGTCGAGTTCTCTCTCATTTGTTCATCACATTTTTCATCTCTTTAGGCCAATGGTTCTTAAAGTGAGGTCCCTGAACTAGCAGTATCAGCATCACTTGGGAACTTGCTAGAAATGCAAATCCCTGGACCTCAATCAGATGTATTGCATTAAGAATTTGAGAGATGGGGTTCAGCAAGAGGGAGAGTTATTGCGAAAGTGTAATTTAAAATAATGGACTTGGGTAGCTCCATTGGGATTGGAGAGAGGCAAACATTAGCCTGGTAAAAATACGTCAGTTTTGGAGACAGTAGATTTAGAAGAGGAAGGAGGAGCAGTGAGAAAGAATGATTCTGTGGTTTCAAGTATGTTAGGATAAAGGGTAGCTGGGAGAGAGGAAATCTAGTTTAAGAGGATAGCCATTCAGGAGGAAGTAGAAAGGTTGGCTGTCCCACCCCATCCCGACCCACCATCCCCCGCTGCACCCCGCCCCCACTCTTTCTCTTCCGGCTCTAGCCCAGTGCCTGTCACTGGCACAGAAGGGCCCAGACATGTTCTCACCACCATCCTAGGGGCAGGGTTAATTCTCATTCTTCAAAGTAAAGCACAGACAGGCACATCCTTGGACAGGTCCTGTGGCAAAATCCTGACTGCCATGTCGATAGTCTAACTTCAACCTCACTTTAGGACCTTTTTAAGTCAGATGGAGCTGGCGTGGGCTCTGACAGGCTCTATACTTAAACAGAAGGTATTTTACAGAAGAGGAAAGTGCCTTGGAGAAAGATCTCTCAATCTGAAATTTGAGTCTAAAATATAACTCATCTGTCCCGTAGGACTTTTCCCACTAGTGTGTTCCCAACTCCCATAAAACTATAGGTCAGTGTTGAAGAACCCAAGAGTCAAATGACTGATACCTTTCCTCTTCTTAGAAAGCAGAAGTCCCCAGGCAAAAAAAAAAAAAAAAAACAAAACGTAAACTCCAAGGATAAGAAATAAATTAAATCAACTGGTCTTGAGTTTGGCCCAACTCCGATTTGCATAACTGCTTCAAAACTAGTGACCTGGGAATAAATTCCAAGTGGAAAGTATTTCCAAGTTCCATTTACGGATAAATGGCTCACGGGAGCCTTTTCCTTGGTCTTCACTGATGAGCCTTCCTAGCTTTTTAAGATGTGTGGCCTGTGGGGTTTCCTTTTCTCCATGTGATTCTGACCCATTTCTCAACCACTTCACTGACACCCTGAAGCACCATTTAGCACTCCAAGATACCTTGTATATTAAAGATAATCCGTTGAGAGACCTGGGTCCATAAACCCGTGAATAAGTCACGTGTGGCACAGCGGTGCTGCTTTTCATCTTGGGCATGGGCAATAAGGGTCATGCTACTATTTCATCCAAATGGGAAAAGGAAATTAACATGGGATAGAGTAAAAGGCAGAAATCTTTTCGTTGCATTTAGCTGCCATAGAACCCTAGGTCCAAGAAACTACACCAGAGTGAAAATATCTGCTTGATGATATATGAGGCAGGACCACTGAATTTGGGGACTCATGGAATATAGTGTCAGGCAAGACAAATCACATCCTTCAGTTATAGTGCAGTTAGAAAGCCCTTTATTCCTCTGAGAGACAGATATCTCATGCCATCAAATTGAGCTTTCAGTGCTAAGAATGGAGTCGTGCAGGGTGATCAAGTAGATTGTATTGCTGGTCAATACCTTTTCTATTATTATGTTACTGGAAAATAATTATTATCTTCTGCTCGAGCCTGTGCGAGATTGAGAGAGATCAAGGGGAAGAAAAATATTGCATTGTTCAACTTGTATTTTATATTCTGCCCTACACATGTTAAAGCCAGCAATGCTAGCCGAAGATTACATTGTATTATTTTTAAAATCATCACCCTGGAGTAATTTCTTCTGCCTTTTTCTGTGAGCATTAAGCTAGGTTGGGAATGTGATCCTGAAATTTATAATCAGGGTATTGGACATATCAATATTTAATTCTGTATTCTTCCATAGATTTGGTTTTGGTTAAAAATTTTATATCTCTGGCCATTTAATCACAAAGATGTCAAAGATGTTTAACAAATTTTTGAGTAAGGAAAACAGTCTGGAGGTTTAATTTAGTAAAAGTTTATAATGCTCTTAAGCCTCCTCCTGGCAACTATTAAAATAAGTCAATTTGGGCCTAGAAAATTCAGCTTTTTGCAATTGGGGTGCCTAAGGGAACATATGATGTTTTGTCACATATCCTTGAGGAACTCCTGAAGCTTTCTGATATTCTCCACAGAATATCAGGCCCTGCTGAAGAGCTGAGTTTTACTTATGTCATATTCTGGAGCTCTCTTGAATTTACCAAATGTGTCTGTCTGGGTCTTGTAACCTTAAATATAAGTTCTTCAAGAGCAATGGGTCTGCAGTATTTTTCCTAGTTTATCCTCAGTGCTTTTGTTTTTTGTTTTTTTTTTTGGTAGGGAAGATTGGCCCTGAGCTAACGTCCATTGCCAATCTTCCTCTTTTTGCTGAGGAAGATCAGCCCTGAGCTAACGCTGGTGCCCATCTTCCACTATTTTGTATATGGGATGCTGCCACAGCATGGCTTTTTGCCAAGTGGTGCCATGTCTGCACCCGGGATCCGAACCAGCAAACCCCAGGCCGCTGTGAAGTGGAAGGTGCGAACTTAACCACTATGCCACCGGGCTGGCCCCTACAATAGAGTTTCTTGATTCAGCACTATTGGCATTTTGGGCATGATAAATTCTGTTCGAGGGTTTTCCTGGGCATTATAGGATGTTTAGCAGCAATCCTGACCTCTGCTCACTAGGTGCCATTAGCACCCCTCCCACCAAGTTGGGACAACCAAAACGTGCCCAGACATTGCCAAATGTCCCCTGGGGGCCAGAATTGCTTCCTCCTCTCCCCCTAAACCTACATTGAGAACCACTGGGCCAGTACAATGTCACTTAAACACACAGGTCAGTTCTCACCATGAAACTGTTAGGAAACAAACACACAGGCCAGGCCCTCAGCTAGGTTCATTGTCCTCTTCCTGGGCAGTAAGCTTTTCCTACAAATTCCCAAGGGAAGAGAGCTGGTAGTTTTAATGAAAAGGTAAGTGTGCCCCCCACCACATGTAAATACAAACAGTTTGCTGATATCTGGAGTGCAGGGAATTTGGGAAGGGAGAAGATATGATGGCAAAGGGAATGCCGTAGAGACTAAATAGGTTCATTGGTGGTTCCCTACTCTGTTGACCTCCAGCTTTTTCTTACTTCGTGGACTCTCACCTCCCCTGCTAGGTAGCAGGCACTTGGGGTAGTAACCAGGAAGGGAACTGTTGCTAACCAGACTTGTTTCCATTAGCCACACCTGAGACTGTCAAACATATGTCTTACCACTGTACGAAGTAAGAACAGCTAAAAAGGGCTGTTGTTAATAATTCTGTCTTTATAGACTTGTTCCAAGCTCTGACTCCAGTCAGGGGATTAATGTCAGTGCTAAAAATCCTAAAAATAAACCAAAAAAATCTAAGCCTGGCCTGAATAGAATCCACATCAGGAAAAGTACGATCAGCAAATTAATGTTTGACTTTTCTTCACATTCTATTGTTATGGTTGATAATTTATTATTTCTGGGAGATTTTGTCCTGATTAAAGCCATTAGAAGAATTTTTTTCCCTAAACATCCACACCCATTTACTAACCCTGTAATCAAGGCAAAGCATCAATTAAGCTAAAATTATTTTCTTCCCAGAAAAACTATTAATAGAGCCATAATTCACAAATGTACTAATTGTTTTTCTCTGCTACTAACACTAGCCAATGTTGGAGACAATAGCCGCCATCGAGATTGCATTGTAAAAGACATCCGCAATCAATGAACTGTCTTATTTATCTTAATTAACCCATAGTCTGGATAATGGAGCCTGCCTTTCCCCACCTTCCACTTACCTCATATAAGAATAGTAAAACAAAGACAGTAAAAACTAATGTCCCTATGGGCTATGATAATTAGCAGGAACACTTTTTCTCAAAGCTGGTTCTAGTCATTAGTTCAAGTGCTACATAAATGCTAACAATCCTGTTGGTTTATAAAGTTAATCCCATCCCAGGGTGAGACTGGTTTATTGATTGATTATGTGGATCCGAAGTGAAGCAGAGGTGAGAACTTCAGGCACTATTGCGTATTCAAAAGCAAGGTTCACTTTAAACAACATTGACATGCCATTATTTCCCTATCAGATTGGCAGAGATAGAAAAGTTTGATCATATATAGCACTGGTCGGGATGTGTGGGAAACAGGCACTTTCATACCTTGTGGTGGAAGAGTAAATTGGTAAAACGTAGATGGAGGGTGTTTTAGCAGGGGGCGGGGAGGTGGGGTGCCCAGGGCAGGAATTACAACTAAACCTACCCTTTATTCTAGCAACTCAACTTCTGGCAATTTATCTTACAAATCTTCTCACAAAAGTTCACAAAGATGTAAGTGTAAGGTTGTGTTGTGGTTGCAGTACTTATAATCATACAAAATAAAACAACTCAGTTGTCAATGATAGGAGAATATATTACCTCATGTAATGCACGTAGTATTTTGCAACCTGTTGGTATTCAATGCAACCTGTTAAGTTGAATTGAAAAGTCACTCATTACACATCAGCTTAAGTCATTCCTTCTACTCATTTACTCAAATAGTTATTAAATGTCTTCCAATTGCCGGGCATTCACCTAGGTGTTTGCTACTAATAAAATTTGTGCTTCTGTTTTTAAAATAGAGAGATGGTTTAATGATGCAGATCATAGTAATGTTTCTATTTCTCTTATTCAATCAATGTTTCTTGAGCAGATAGTATTAGGAAGCTGGAACCTTAAGAAGGAATAAGGGAGTCCTGGCCTCCCAGGAACTTGCAGGCAGTGGGCTGGAGACAAAGTAGCTATCACTCATCTATTATAGAAGAGAGCTATATCAATCAGGGCTCAGTCAGGAAAGCAGAGCCCACTATGAGTCTTGGGATAAGGGATTTATCATAGGAGTTAGATCTTAATTGTGAGAGGTGATGGGAAGTAAAAATCTGAAAGGGAGAGATGGTGAATCAGGGAAGTCACCAACCAGTAAATCGGAGATACAAGCACCTCCAGTCCCCAAAATGGGACTGCAAAGGGAATTGTGGGGGAGGGCTAAGGGAGGCTGTGTCTGTACAGCTACCACCTTGTGGATTCACTGTCAAGCATCAGTGAGGAGCCTGAGAACATTGTTGAACAACCAGGTCAACAGTCAAGAAGAGCTGGCCCTGGAGGAGAGTAAGGACGAGTCAGAACCGCATCTAAACACCAGGACTTGAGAAAGTTGTGGCTGCTGCTTCATTTCTGCCTTCCAGATCTCAAGCAAATTACTCTCGACCAACTATAACTTGAACCTATTCAGAGAAAAGGGGTTCTGGGAAACAAATTTCAGCTTAGCCAAGTTGGCTCAATACAAAATACCACAATAAATATTTGTTAGCTTTAGCTTTCTATCTCACATTACTGAAAAACTCAAAAAAAATATATGGAGGTCTCTCCCAAACCTCATCTCATAAAGAAGTGAAGAGTAGACAATTTAAATGTTGGTAAGAGGTGAGTCTCCAGATTACTGATTGTTAAAATCTTCATGCTGTGGTGAGGCTGTAAGATGCAGTAGCCCTCAGCAGAACTTGTGTTGCCCAAAGGGTGTTTTTTAGTCTCTCTCATGTGCTCACCATGGGGGCCAAGGATGGTGCTTGAATATATCATTCTCTTAGGTATATGTCAGGAGGACCAGAGCATTGTGGTTTAAAGGATGTTCTGCAACTTAGCTTAAAAATGCAGTGTCTTTCACATGGTAAGTGTAAAATAAATACTTGAATGAGTGTGGGTAGCTGAAACAAATGTATGGACTATATCTGTAGGCAGAGAAAGATGGATGCAAGTTTTTGTTCAGTATCACAAAAGTAGATGCTCAAAGAGGAAACCTTCACCAAAACAGTTTTTTATGGTGGATCAAAGGTATTCTAGGTCAACTCCAACACAAACATTTGCCAACTTCTATGCCTAGCCCAAAAGTCCTTCCCCTTTCTTCCTTCTACTCTCTTTTATCTAGCCAAACATCAATAATAGAAACAAAAACAAGACTACATGGCTTGTTTTTGGCTCACAGAGTGATTTTAACCATTTTTAATCAGTTGCCAGCATTTAAAAATGGGACATTTGGCATGTGTCTCTTGGAAATCCAGAAGACCCAGAAACACTCGTCTGACATCTGTGGCTGAAGTTCAGTGGCAGCTGCCCCTTTTAGACAAAGTGCTCTCTCAATTGCCATGCCCCCCACCACTTTGAACTGTCCCCTGACACAAAGGCTGCATGCCTTTTGCCATTGATCATTCCATATGTGATATGATATTTCTTGTAAGTAAAGAAATACTGGTAGGTGATAATGATAAAGCTGCTACAATTTATTTAACCCTTGTGTGCCAGGTACTGTGCAAAGCACTTTAACATCAAATTTTTTAATTGAATTTTCTCAGCCTTACAAGGTAGCTATTTCCATCTTATGGATGAGAAACTGGGATTATGCGAGTTAAAGAACTTCCCTGAGTTAAATCAAAGGAAGTGATGCCACCAGCATTTGGTATAGGAAAACAGAATCTAACTTGATAGCCTAGGTTCATAAACCGAGTCACCAGGAAAGAGCTAGATAGTAACTAATTTAATTTCAGCTTTGCAGTCCTACAGTCTCTGTTGCAGTGACTCAGTTTTGCCCTTGCAGTGTGAAAGTAGCTACAGACAATACAGAAAGGAATGAATGTGACTGTGTTCTAATAAAACTTTATTTATAAAAGCAGGCAGTGGCTGGATTTGGTCTACGGGCTATAGTTTGTGATCGCTGTTCTACACCCAGAGCCTGTGAGCCTCAGTGACTGTAACAACGAAGGGTGGTTATTCATTCAGTAACTGAATAGCAAACCACCAGGAAGGGCAATGGATATTATAACGCAGGCTTCCACGTGATCCTTCCTAGTAGGGGCAACCATATGAAATTGCTGTTTGCAGAACTGGAAGTGTCATTATATTCAACCCAAGTGCTATGCCAATCTGTGGATGAAAATTGACTAGTGTTTACTCATGAATTCTTTATTATTTCTGGTTCCAAATTTGAGTTGCTCCTGGTTCCTTTTGCTCTTCAAACACTGAAAATGCCATGGGGACATAAAGAGAGGAATGAACACCAAAGGCCTCCTATGAAACAAGAACAACATCCTTGCAGCAGTTGCTTGAGAGACTGTGGAGAGAATTGACGTTCAGAGACCTGAAGGTTATGAAACATGTACAAGGTCAGACCACTCACCAATCCACAAGGTAGAATTTGAAGCCATATATCTATGGCCCCAAAGCCCATGCTGTCTCCATTTTACTGTGTAAATATCTGGAATTTCTATTGTGAATTCACGTATATTAAGTATAATCCCTGAAAAGAAGCAACTAGACCCATATGTCATCTTTTCCTTTAAATATGAATTCTTTCAACATTATTTATGGGGCCTACTGTGTGCCAGACACTGGGAATGTGATGCTGAATAAGGCAGAAACAGAAGCCTGGCAATTACATTTCTGAGGAAAGAGACAGCAAAAGTCTGTGAGTGACAAAACTCGTCAGCCAGCCATCTGGACCGCAGGCTCTGTGCTCTCATCGGTACCTGAGTGTGGGGCCAACAGCATGAACTCTTTTTGTGCAGAGGGCTGGCTTGGAGAGCAATGGGATTGCTAGAATGTCAAAAAGGCGTCATTAGAAGCCAGCAGCCAACTGACTCCCAAGTGTGCTTATTTGTGTTCGGGGTAGGGTATGGGGATCTGGCCAGATTCTTTAGGCTTCTTTGGCGTCTCATCCAAGAGCCACATTCTTCTGTCTTATAAAACTGAGTATTGTCTTCTAACCTGTGGTCCTTTCAAGGTCATATATGAGAGGTGTCAGGGATGCTCTGTGAGGATGGGGATTTACAAAAGTTTGTGTGTGTCATGGTTTTATTTCCCCCTTTCAAAATTACTGCTGGCTCTAAAAGAGGCAAGAACTCAAACTTGCATGAACTCTTCAACACCTCTCCAAATTCAACAAAACTGACATTTATAGCTTCGTTGAAGCGGAGACATGGCATTTGGCTTCAGATTGTTTGGACTGTAGAGTGTCAGTATAAATAGCTTTGATTGACTTTTGTATCGTGCACATCTGGAAGCAATTTATGGCATTCCAGCTAGATTAAAGCGCGTTTTAAAGGAATTTAACCAGCTCTTTTTTTTTTTCTTTCTGTTGGCCATGGTGAATAAAGTTTCAAAGAAGGTTTAGCTGCTGTTCTTAATGTAGGCTGTGGTGAAGTCAAATTCAGGGCAAATGCTGGGTGGGGGGAGAAGGGAGGAGGGAGGTTTGTTTTGCCAAAAGAGCTAAACACAGAGGTGACTTTTTCTCGATTGTTTTGTTCACGCTGAAATGAGAGAGAAAACGTCAGACACCAGGAAGCTGCTATCACTACACAGAAACCATGGACTAAGTCATTTTTTAAGAGAAAAATGGATTGGCCTAGGAGAGTTGAAAATAGCCAAGTATGTGTTACTTGGCTCAACAACCAGAAGGGCCGGGAAGAAGCACCAACCCTGACTTTCGTTTATTGAGTGTGTACTGTGGTGTTTATTTAGCAAGTACTGATGGAGCACCTCCTATGGGCTAGGCGGAAGAAGGGGGAGCCGCGATGAAGACAGACGTGCTGCCTTTGTGAAGCTTATATTGTGGTGAAGCAGGAAGACAGTGGATAGCAAATTCCCTGCGTATGATTTAATTACCTCTGTGGTTAAATTACAATGGAGGAGTACAGGGTGTCCTGGGTGCCTCTGCAGCTCACTTAGTGGGAAGGATCGCAGATGTCTTCCAGGAAAGATGTGAAATTTGACACAAGACAGGGAAGGGTAGTTCTTAACTGGGAAAGCAAGTCAAGGAGAGAAAAGGAATAGCATTCCAGGCGGGGGTAGGGGGGTAGTTTTCATTTTCAAACTCCTAGTGATGGTAAGGGACAACAACCCAGCAAGGTAGGTATTTTCTCGTTTAGACATGGGAAAAATGAGGCTCAGGTTGGCTATAAACCTCTCCAGCTTCACTCAGCTATTAACTGAGTCATCACCACTTTAAAGCATAACCTACCTTGACAGCCATTTAATCCTTCAGCACTCGTGGTCTGCATCGGTGAAGGCAAGTCACATTACATCTCTGGGCCTCAGTTTCCCAATGTTTGTGATGAGGGAATCCGATGAATGCTCTGTGACTTGAACTTCCTAGGAAGTCAAGGCATCTTAGAAATCATATATAATGGATGCAATGGAAACACTGCTGTTCATAGCATTTACAGATGAAAAATCTCTGATGGACAAACTGGGAGGAGAAGCAAAATCCTTGGGGGAATGAGGATGTGCTCTTGAGTTTCTCTAACTACAGTAAGAAAATGAACTATCCGTTACTGAATCAGACTCATACACTTGGCGAGATGGACCCCCGCACATTGTTAGAGCTATAATATATAGGTCATTGTGGTCCTTCTTTTTCTTTTTGTTGCTGAAGGAAAGTGATGAAGTGGTGCCAAGAAAGTGGCAAATTGCCTTAAAAATCACATAAAAGTGCAATTTAGCGCACACAGTTCTGCTGAAGAAAACCACCTTTGTTTCATTATTAGCTTCCCAGGGATTTCTTTCCTTGGTTGGCATTTAAGTGTGGAAACTTGTCCTTTTTTTCTTAACATAATGAGACAGTTCTTATGTTTTAAGAACAATAGAGAAAAGCATGAAGAGTGATCGATACATTACTTGAGATATATTAACTACCAACTGGAGCCTTCTTGCCAACCTCTGGGTATGATTTGGAAAGACAAGGAGGCATAAACCTCTGTTGTTTTAAGTAAAAATAGAAAGAAATCTAATCTCTGAGACCATAGGATGAAAAATGTTCTGCTAGGGATTTGCTTTGCCTTTTTCCCCCCTAGCTCGGGTTCAGGCTTTGACCTAGAGACAAAGGAGCAGCTACTTTGCTTAAAAGGTTTAGAACTAATAGGAAGGTAAACTCTGAAGTTATTTGTTGACATAATTTCTGGCAGTATTTTCCCAGCTTCTGTTTCAGATCTCTTTCCACTTGTCTGTACAGGCTTGACAAAAATACATCAAAATAAAGCTGTGCTGATGTGACCACATCTCATATTTCATGCGCTCTGCATTTGATTAGAGGGACACATATGAGACAAAGCAGGGGGAGGCAGGGGAGAGCAAGAAACTAAGAAAGTTCGGTCCTGTTGGAGCAGCAGGAAATGGTTGGCGTTGAGACCAAACCTTGGTGGAAAATGGGCTGTGGATTAAATAAGGCAGTGGATGGGCAGCTCAGTAAAGCCTTTTATTCTGTTGTTCTGTGTAAGCCTGTTCAAAGGGAGTTTATGGATCAAATGGTGCCTTCCCTAATTTATTAATTCTTTTAATTCTACAAGTACTTAGTAAGTGCCTCCAATGTGGCAAGAATTAGGCCATGGAGACACAGTAGTGAGGAGACAGGAAAGATCTTGGAACTCACATTCTAGGTGGACATGGATGTTAAATAATTATATTGTTATAATTGTTTCATGCTTTATTGAAAGTTATGGGAAGCTAAGAAACCATTTGAAATTGAAAGCTGAGACCTAAAGGATAAGAAGCTGTTTTCTTTGCTTCCTTCCTTGTGATTCATTTGGAGGGAGAACTATGGATGCTGCAGATGATTTTGGCTTCCTGAGTCTTGTCCTTATTAGACAGTCCCCATCTAAAGAAGTGGCAGGTATGGACGTAGAGAAGTCTTTGGAGAAAAGTGGGGAAAGTGGAGAATCATTGCAGATATTTTGCAGAAAATTAGATGTGGCTGCTGGGCAACTTAATTCTATAGCATTTTTAGCTGGATGGAAGACAAAATGGTCTTGTAGATTGGGATAGAAAGTGAAGGGGAGGCAACTGCTCACAGGAGAGTTTTATTTGGCTGAGAAAAGAGAAAGAGATGTTAACCAGAGAAAGTCAACTTAACGGTGACATTCTCCTGATGTCGTGAAGGTGAGCCCTGCTGGCCAGGCCAGGGGCATTTATGGTAATGTGGGTTGCATGTACATTTTTATCTTCTGGTCTGAAATGTGGACTCAGTGAAAAAAAAATTCTGTCAACAGACAAAATGAAGTGGAAAAAAGTGGAGTTCTTTAGGGAGCAAATTGTTCAGTTTGGATGTTTCTGTGGTGATGGAATTAAGACATGATATTCAGTTCTCTGGCCTTTTTTTATCCATCCAGTAGAGTCACCATTCTTTCAAAAGACTTGCATCAGGTTTGGGTTAAGGTGAAGCCAATGGAAATACTCTGTGGTTTGTAGGAGGATGGAATCAATTACTATGGTTTCTACTATATCATGACTGGCCAGATGAGCTGAACCAGTCATTGACATGTTAGAATTTGTAAAAAAAAAAAAAAAAAAAAAAAAAAAAGTCTGTAGAACCCTTTGATTTTACAAAGCATTTTTCCTGGCCGTTGTCTCACTAGTTAGATACAATGGTCTTAGGAGGTCAATAGGCTGTGGGTCTTAAGGTCTCTCTAGTGTCTTGTAAGCCTGGATTGGGTTCAAAGACAGCTCATAATTGGAATGTGAGCTCTTCAAGGGCAGGAATGTTTGGCTGTTTGGTTCATGCTGTATCACCAGCACCCAGGACAGTGCCTGGCATAGAGAAAGAACTCAATAAATTTCTGTTGAATTTATTGAATAATTAAAGTTTTGTTATGAATTTCGCTTGCCCCTTAGAAGTTAAAAAAGGATGGGGTGGTAGGCACTGGGATTATCAGATGGTGTGTATTGCTATTTGATGTTTAAAAACTAAAAATATCTGAGTATGTTTAAATCTGAGATTGAGATCTGCCTATTACTAATTGTCTCTAAGGCCTGAGAGATATTGCTTACCCAGCCCTAAGTTCCCCACCTATAAAATGAAGCTGCTCTTCCAGCTCTAACATTCCATGCTGGATCAATTTTTCTACTGATAAATTTTCTCCACAAGTGTTTTTTCAAGATGGCCAATTAAAGTTTAAATATTTAAATCCTTTGATACCATCATTAAGACCTTGCATTTGAAAAGTTTGCAGAGCAAGGTCCATGGATCTGGCTCTCAAATATATATTCTGTTCTTTGCCCCCTAACTCAAATAACTTGCCTAATATCCTTAAAGGGGTCGGGGGAGACAGAATATAGTTGAGAGGAAGGCCAAATAACAAAATAAAAGGTCTCAGCCTTGTCCTCCTACAAAACGTAGAAGATCAAAATTTATGGTCTGACACATGGCTCTCCAGCTCAGAATTCTTTTAAATCCCTGCTAATCTCCTCAACTCTAAATTCCTCTTTTAGATTTTGGAGTTCTGGAGGACAGAGATTATGTCTTAGGCATCTGTTTGCCCACCGCCAACCCCAGTTGGTGGTCTAGTGGTTAAGATTAGGTGCTCTCACCACCTAGGCCTGGGTTCGTTTCTCTCTCAGGAAACCACACCACCCATCTGTTGATTGTCATACTGTGGTGGCTAAGTGTTGCTGCAATGCTGAAAGCTATGCCACCAGTGTGTCAAACACCAGCAGAGTCACCATGGTGGACAGGTTTTAACAGAGCTTCCAGACTAAGACAGACTAGGAAGAAGGACCTGGCCACTCACTTCCGAAAAACTGGCCATGAAAACCGTATGAATAGCCATGGAGCATTGTCTGATACAGCGCTAGAAGGTGAGAGGATGGTGTGACAGACGGGGCAGGGTTCTGCTCTGCGGCACCCAGTGTCACTAGGAATCAGAATCGACTCAACAGCACTAATAACAAACAACCAATTAGTATAAGTTAATAGGTAAAGATCTATTGAATAAATCATTGTATAAATAGTTTAGCGTGGAGTTGGAACTGCTGCAGAAATGCAGAATTAATGAAAAGGTGTTAAGTAAACAGGAGGTGAGAATATAGCATCCACAGAACAGAGGAAGGCAAAATACTGAAAAGCCGAGACTGTCTGAATTAATGATGCAATTAAAGCTTGGAGTTGACAAAGCAGCTGCCTCAAAGTCAGGGCGTGTAAAGTCAGTGAGGGAAACCAACTTCCTCCATCCCCCAAGGTGTAAGACCCGCAAGAGTGGAAGAGCCTGTGGTAAAGTAGATGGCACATCCCCATGTTAGAGGGAAGCCAACACCACTGTGTTCCTGCTGATTGATACTCGTGGGAATATTGCCAGACCTTTCCATTTTAAAAAAATAAAAAAACTAGATATGTAGTTGTTTGTGTAAAACCTGATTTTTTTTTTGAGGAAGATTAGCCCTGAGCTAATATCTGCTGCCAATCCTCCTCTTTTTGCTGAGGAAGACTGGCCCTGAGCTAACATCCATGCCCGTCTTCCTCTGCTTTATATGTGGGATGCCTTCCACAGGATGGCTTTACAAGTGGTGCGTAGGTCCACATCCGGGATCCGAACCTGTGAACGCTGGGCCACCAAAGTGGTACGTGTGAACTCAACTGCTGCGCCACTGGGCTGCTCCCTAAAATTTGATTTTTTAAGTGTTGGCAGTGATTTCTAATACTTTCAAAACATTGCGTGGCCAAAGAAACCCTCCCAAGCCCTACTTGTTTACCAACAGATATAACTAATTAAAGAGATGATGCTACAATATTTGGTGAAGGCATTGGGAATGTAGATTAAGTTCTGAAACTGTGTCCAGACCAAGACTCAGTAACTACTATCACACTCAAGTGTTCTAGAATGGTATCGGTGTTTTAATGCCCAGTAGTTCTTGGCTCCATAGTCCTTTGCTTTGCAGAATGCCTTCATGTCTGCTCTTGATTCTCCCCTTGGCCAGTTGATCTGAGGCCTCCCTCATTATCTGAAGCTGCTGCTCAATGCTCAGACTAGTGACATGACGTTAAGCTAACACCCAGACTTCTGATTGGGTGGGACAGCTTGATTTGGAAATGTCATTTTGGAGAACTCTGGTTTGTGCCACTTGATGGACAACAAATAATACTTAACACAATTATAACACTATAATGTACTTTATGATTAGTCATTGAATGTCCCTGCCCTCCTAGAATGTGAGGTCCAAGATTCTATCTGTCTCCTTCGCTACCAAATGCCCACTACCTGACTGCATTTTCTCAATTCTGATGTCAATTTTTTCACTGTCTATAGATGCAGCTCCATATGTCCCTCAGCCAGTGCCTGTCTTCACAGGCGAAAATGTTGAAAACATGAGAGCTGTTTTGTGAATTGTATGTGCCTTCATAATTTAATGACATGAAGGTAAGCAAGTGGCCATCAGAGCCCATTGTGGTAAGCTTAAGCTTCCACATTCTCTTCCCTATAACCCGAACGTTTTCTTTTGTCCTTTTTTTATGGCCTTAACTCACCAAAACCGTGTTTTGACAAATACTCTAACATTATTTGAATCCATTTCTTTCTTTAATGTTGAATTCACAAGCTGTATTTCTATGACATAATTATTTAGCAGTCACATAAAATGTGTATCTGGTCATTCTTAACAGACTCATTTATACGTGGGCCACATAAAATTTGCATTCTTACACCAGCAACTCACTTATTAACGGTAATAAATACACCCGGCCACAGGCCAAGCGCACTTCAGAGACTTGTAACCTGAGAACGGTCAGAGTAGATGTAAAATATAATGTGTTTTTTTAAATAACTTTTTTTTAACCACTTTCAACAGGACTTGGAAGTGAATCAAAAAAAGAAAAGGAAAATTTGGAGTGATGTATTAATAGATTCAGAAAGAATGTCTTTCTCCAGAAAGAAAGCTTATTCCTACCGTGGAGTTCAGCGAGAGGGAAGAAGTAGGTGTTACAGATCTTTCCTTTTTTAAAAAAGACTATTTATAATTACATTAATATGATTTCTATCTGAATAGCATATTAGACCTCGTAAGTGAAGGCAGCCTTGAATGTTTTTATGACCACTTGGTATGCTCCCTAAGATGCAAAGAGGTTCACCCATGGGTCAAAAAATTATAGGAAACCTTGAGACAATGGTAAGAGGTCAGACCTATGCAATAAAAGGCAATCATTTAATGAATATTGGTGAGAATTAATAGCACTTTATTTTGTGGCTTACTGAGGAAATGTGTGGTTGACGCTGCTCAGAGTACTTCTCAATGGTTTTAATAGAAACCGTGTGTGAGTGTAAGGACTTGGAGTATAAGCCATCCAGACTGGGGAACTGATGCTCTGCAGACCTCTCAGACCTCAGACATTCCTATTTCTTTTTTTAATTAGAGTTTCAGTCAAGAGAAGTCCTTTAAAATAAAGGAAAATGAATCAGCAGAAGGTAAACGAGTTCAGGGAAGAATTTTAAACAACAAGACCCTCTCAGTCTTTTTTTCTTTTTTTTTTTTTGATGAGGAAGATTGGCTCTGAGTGAACATCCATTGCCAATCTTCCTCTTTTTACTTGAGGAATATTGGCCCTGAGCTAACATCTGTGCCAGTCTTCCTCCATTTTTAATATGTGGGACGCTGCCTCAGCATGGCTTGATGAACAATGTGTAGGTCCATGCCCGGGATCTGAACCTGTGAACCCCAGGCCACCAAAGCAGAGCATGCGAACTTAACCACTGCACCACCAGACTGGCCCCTTCTCAGTCAATTCTTAACAGACTCTTCCCTTTTCTTTGACCAAACTTCTTCTCTTTAACGTATCACAGCCTCCTCTACCTCACCTTGAAGGACTAATGACGGTTACAATCTCATCTATGTGTGGAATCTTAAAAAGTCAAACTCATAGAACCAGATTTTACAACAGTGGTTGCCAAGGGCTGGGAGGTGGGGGAAATGGGGAGGTGTTGATCAAACGGTCCAAACTTTATAAGGTGAGTAAGTTCTGGGGATCTAATATACAGCACGGTGACTATAGTTCATGATACTGTATTGTATACATGAATTTTCTGAGAGAGTAGATCTTAAAAGTTTTTACCACACACACAAAAAATGCTAAGTATGTGAAGTGATGGAGTAACTTGATTATGATAATCATTTCACAATATTAAATCATTACATTATACACCTTAAAAAAAATCACATGTGATGCCAGCCCTGTGACCTGGTATTAAGTTTGGCGCACTCTGCTTTGTTGGCGTGGGTTTGGTTCCCAGGCACAGACTTACACCACTCATTGGTGACCGTGCTGTGGCAGCAACCCACATACAAAATAGAGGAAGATTGGCCCAGATGTTATCTCAGGGAGAATCTTCCTCAGGGGAAAAATAATCACATTGCAAAACCTAAATTTATGCAATTTTTACTTGTCAATCATACCTCAATAAAGTTGGAGTAAAAAAGATATACCAAGCCAGCCATCCCACTATTGGGTATCTACCCTAAGAATCTGAAATCAGCAATCCCAAGAATCACATGCACCCCTATGTTCATCGCAGCACTATTTACAATAGCCAAGACGTGGAACCAACCTAAATGCCCAGAACCTGACGACTGGATAAAGAAGATATGGTATATATACACAATGGAATACTACTCAGCCATAAAAAAGGACCAAATTGTTCCATTCGCATCAACATGGATGGACCTGGAGGGTATTATGTTAAGTGAAATAAGCCAGACAGAGAAAGATGAACTCTATATGACCCCACTGATAGGTGGAAGTTAACATATAGACATGGAGAACTCATCGGTGGTTACCAGGGAAAAGGGGGGGTGGGGGGAGGGCACAAAGGGTGAAGTGGTGTGCCCACAACATTACTAACAATAATGTACAACTGAAATCTCACAAGGTTGTAATCTATCATAATCTTAATAAAAAAAAAAAAAAAAGATATACCAAGGATGAATGACCATTGCAGTTTTAGATGTTTGTGTGATTCTCACGTTAATGTCTTATTCTTCAATTGGGCAAAACACAAGAAATTTGACTTGTGTCAAGTTTTCTAAGAGTCAGGCAGGAACCATAGCTGGGTCTGCCTACTCTTGTATCCTCAGTGCCCAGCAATCTACGGAACATATATAGACCCTTCATTAATACTTATTAGAATGATGGATGAGAGGGAGGGAGGGAGGCAGGCAGGCAGGCAATTTTTAGATTCTAGGGCTCCAAATAATCATTGAGTTCTCCCTTATCAGGCCCTACTAGAGTAATCAGAGCCTAGAATTGGTACATCATGGTTCCATATGCTAGGACCCACGGTGTGTGGCCAGCACTTGCGTGGCTTATAATGAATATGTACTCAAAATGTGAATGAATGAATCGTGTCTCTCTAGTTCCTTATAAATAGTATCTGGAAAATAGTAGGTTCTCAATTTTTTATACACTGAATGAATAGTATATTGAAGTGTCTTTCTAATGTTGCTGGAATATTCTACAACTGTGTAAAACTTCTTTCTAGTAACAATGGGATCTGTAGGAGGCAATAGTCAACCGACTGTATCTGGCCAGTCCTGGAATCTTTGAACCATTCCTTCCACTAGACAGCAGTCCTAGCTCTCTTTATTCATTTCCGTTATTCTCAGTAATGTTCTGTTTGTATCTGACTGTTTACGGCTTGAAGGGGAGTCGTCAATCTTATAATCAAAATCCTCCAAGCATTTTTGTTCTGGTTGGAAGAATAGACTACAACCAATGACTTCTGAAAGACAAAGTTCAAAAATGTGTAAAGTCTAGGGGCTGGCCCCGTGGCTGAGTGGTTAAGTTTGCGCGCTCCGCTGCAGGAGGCCCAGTGTTTCGTTGATTCGAATCCTGGGCGCGGACATGGCACTGCTCATTAAACCACACTGAGGCGGCGTCCCACATGCCACAACTGGAAGGACGCACAACTAAGAATATACAACTATGTACCAGGGTGCTTTAGGGAGAAAAAGGAAAAAATAAAGTCTTTAAAAAAAAAAAAGTGTAAAGTCTAGTTTGGTGGTACCAAGAGGTCTAAGAAGAGAGGAGTAAAGATAATAGATCTGTTTCTAGGAAATCACCGGTCTAAAAACTTGGATGAACATGGATAGAGTGCCTCTTTGAAAAAGCAACTTTCCCAGCTGTTGGATGGAGAAAGAAGAGTCTTTAACTTCAAAGCTAGGCAGAGAGAGTGGGATGTTGTACATTTACAGATAAGTCAGTAAGCTTCCTGGCTTCCCTCTCTTTTGATTCTCTCCCCTAGTTTATCAGAGTTGAGCAAGTTGGGGGTCCAAGATGGGGCAGGAAGGTGTTAATCAGGAGGCCCTTCCAAGACAGAGCAAGGTGACTGTTGTTATCTGAGAGGTTTGAGTTAATGGACAGCCTGTTGGCTCCCTTCCAGACGTTCAAAGCCAGAGCTGCCTCCCTCCAGGGGAGTGTACTGTTTCTGTGTGTTCATCGTTTGGGGCCTCTGTTTGTGTTCAACTGTCAAAACGACTTCAGTGGGGCTACTCCCTCTACAGTGTGTGATTTGGTTTATGTACCAGAAGAATCAGACTTGACTAAACGGTGTTTCAGATTTATTTTTTCTAACATCTGTGAAACTTTAAAAATAATGTGAGCCGTGGGGGCCAGCCCAGTGGCACAGTGGTTAAGTTCGCACATTCCCCTTCGGCGGCCCAGGGTTCACCGGTTCGGATCCCGGGTTCGGATACGGCGCCACTTGGCATGCCATGCTGTGGTAGGCATCCCACATATAAAGTAGAGGAAGATGGGCACGGATCTTAGCTCAGGCCCAGTCTTCCTCAGCAAAAAGAGGAGGATTGGCAGGAGATGTTAGCTTAGGGCTAATCTTCCTCAACAACAACAACAAAAAATGTGAGCTGTGACTCTCTGGAATATAAAATTCATTGTCATGGACTTGAATCAATAATCACTTTGGTAAATTACAAGCATATTACGAGGTTCAGCTGTACTAGTGAAGTTTCAGAAGTTCTTTAGGTTCAACATTTTTATTAATTCTAAAATAAAATTTAATGTAGCCATTTTCTTAAAAAGTTTTAATGAATATGAACTATAGAAGACAATTCTAAATACAGTTGAATTATGAACATGACTTCGTATTTTATTATACATTGGAAAATGGCTTGATCAGATTTAATATCGATTTGACCTAGCTGTTCAATAGCTTAGATAAATACGTGTTTCTTTTTACTAGAAATCTATCATACTCAGGGCATAGACCAACATGTTGGCTTTGTAAATCATGTAGTCTGCCCAACCCTTTAGACTCTAGACCAGAAAGAGAACTTTCATAAGCCCACCATTCTTGGGGCTGGATGGGAAGTTAGGGGAAGAAGAAGGTCGGGAAAGGGATGGAGAGAAGATGGTTGTGCCTGTTGGTTTCTGAGCATCCCCTAGAAAAATACTCGGGGATAGACTGATGGGTTTGCATGACTTCCTTACATTTTCCTTTTTAAAAGGGAGAAAAGAATCAATATGAGCAGTCTCTTAATCTATCCTATAAATGAATAGAGACTGAGCAACTATAGGTCAATCGTGGACCAATTCTACAACAAGTTGGAGACTTGAGTATTCTGGAAGGCAAAATTCTCCAAAACAATACACTAGGCCTCCATTGGGATATGGAAAAATATAATTTCTATTGGCATTTAGGTTTTATCAAAATATTAATTAAGCCTTGCTTTTAATTAATATATGGGTCAACCATATATTATATGCAGATCCATATAATTTATTAATAAATACACATATATTAGGAATTCTTGCTAATTTCTTTTTTAACTGATGAGATGCGCACTCAACCACTGCTGTTCTGGCTCAGGAACACTTATTTCCTAGGTCCTAGCAGGGAGAATCTGCCTCATTAACTTATCCCATGCCCAGAGTCTTACAGTGTTTCTCCAAATTTATTTGTGGTGTATCATCGGACCACCTTTGTCACCAAGAGCTCCAATGTCTTGTGTAGTGAATGATAATATTATTCTAAGTCCTCCATTTTCAAAGACTTCTGGAGAAATTTCAGCCTTGAGCTTTACAGATTAGTTACTGAAAAGAGCCTAGGAATTATTGCTATCCATTGGGTAATTAGGTAGTTCCAAGGAAAATAATAAAACTATTTTGTGCCTGGGAGATTAGAATGGCACACAGTGACTCATATTAGTCAGCTGAGTAATTATGTAATTACAAAAGAAGGGGAAGAAAACCCTTCAGATTGTTTTTCCTAAGAGGCCCTTTTGGAAGCGTTCCAGCCCATCAGGTACTTATGTAATTAGGTCGGGGGTGCAATCCATAAGCAAAGACTGGGGGGATTCATTAAAAAAATGTTTATGTAAAAGAACCTGGCGGAAGAAGAAAAAGGAGTTTTTAAAAGATTCTCCCAGACTCTACACCTTCTATACAGGATGCCATAGCAAACCTTAAGGAATGCGGTGTTCCTTAGGAACTTGAGGCCGTGTGTACATGGGTAAAATATATGAAGGGCTATGGTATATTTTGGAGTAATCACTATTTATTAAGCCTATGCTAGATGCTTTCTTCCAGTCACTCAGTATAGTGGCTCTTGTTGTGTTTTCCCTATTTCTGCAAATAGTAAACTGAAAGGCTCAAAGAATTTGAGCTGAGGACTTTTGGGTTCTAAGACCTGCTCTTCCCATTGCACCATGCTGCCTACCAGCATTACTGTACTGAATTATGCAGGTTGTTCTGCTTGCATAAATTAGCAGGATCGTTACTCATTTCGTCTCTTCACTTGGTATGAATGTTGTGTACACAGTGAAAAACATTGGAGTGAAAAATAGTAAACTTGGTGATTTGGGTCATCTAAATTACCAGTCTGGATTTCCTCCAGGGTTGATCTGAAGATCTATATACCTTGCAGAATACTTTTTACAAAGCAGCACCGGCAATGGATAATATCCCAATGAAATGCATCCAACTTTCCCATGTTAACACACGTCAGTACAAGCAGAATGTTGATATTTTGAAGGAATGTTTTATTATGTCAAAGGGCTTATTTCATTGTACAAGTTTTGCTTACACATATTCACTCAAGTTGTTAAAAAAGTTTATAATTGTGTCGACATTTCAGAGACGTTCTGTATGTGTTGATTAATCACTATGGAGGCAGAAAACTAGTGGATTCTCTGGCCCAAGACACTTACTCTCAGATTTCTCTACTCTTCATCTGTTTGTTTTGCTTCATCCAGCCATGTTTTCACTAGTTTTAGGAGATGAAAAGATATATCTGTAGAGAGAGAAAGTAAGGCCACTTCTTCTCTCTTTAGTTCAGTAATGATATAATTGTCCCTGGTATGGAAATACAATCAAGCATAGTTTTCAGCTTATCTGGAGAAGTCTTGTGGATCAGGCCAGCTTGAATAGCTTAAAAAAAAGCAGTGGGACTCTTTAGGGTTATCTGTTGAAGAACTGAGACCCCAGGAACTATAAGAAAGGAAATAGATTTGGAAGGGCAGGCTGAGGCTCATCAAGAGACATGTCGCTCTACCAATTTTAGACAAATCTGTCTTCTTTCACTACAGACTCTAGCATTCATGCGATTTGACTCAGACTTGTCAAACCTCTGCCAAATATTGACTTAGAGTTTGAAGAATTTCAGCACTGACTTTGG
The DNA here is from genome assembly GCF_021613505.1 of Equus quagga. Taxonomy (NCBI): domain Eukaryota; kingdom Metazoa; phylum Chordata; class Mammalia; order Perissodactyla; family Equidae; genus Equus; species Equus quagga. Next base: position 156,806,495 of record NC_060267.1, on the reverse strand, counting down.
AATATGTCTGATTCGGACTAGCAATTTTTCCTTGCTTATTTCCACCACTCTGACTTTTCTTTTTCCAGTTGAGAAGCTTGTGATGAAAAAGATGGGAGAGTTCTGGGACAGGCTGTGAGAGTCATAAAGGCAAGAGAGCATACTCTGAACATTTTAGCTCGGCAGACATATTTGTGCAGCATGCCTCTTACTTAGTGTTAAGACTTAAAGCATATTAGCTCAGCGTCCTCACATCAGTTGGACTTTTAGATAGAAGTGGATGATGGGTTATGGGTAATTCTTTGTAAAATTGATGAACATTTCAGGTATTTGATAGGAGCTGCCTAATTTTCTGAAACTATTTATTTATTTGATAAATAATTTTGGCACTGTGAATAAAAGAAGTAAGATACAGTTCTGTTTCTCGAAGACTTCAAAGTTTACTAAAGGGAAAGACACGGAGAGAGGTAATTCGTTGTGAGCCTTGTGGTAATATAATCAGGCAAACAGAAAGAGGACACCATTAACTATTAGGGGAGGGGAACTAGCATAGAAAAAGGAACATTCACCCTGGAGTTTTAAAGCTAATTAAGAGTTTTCTAGGGAGGTGAAGAAAGACATTTCGGAGAGATGAAAAAGCATAAGCCAAACTTATATAAACGTGGCAAGTTTCTAGACCCAGAGTTTCATGTGACAACAGTTAGATGGTATGTTGGGATGGCTGTGAAGAATCAAGCCTAGAAAGCTCTGCTCCACCCACTCCGAATGTGGGTGTGGAAAGGGATCTACCAGACCGGATGTTCACTCTCATAGGGTTAGCCTTCTTGGAGCACGTGAGACACATTTTGTTACCTTATGACCAAAGTCATCATAAAATGGTCAGTGTTTTACACAAGGATTAATCCTGAAGATGAGAACCTTTGGCTAATACTTTTTAAATAAAGTTTTACTTCTCAAAAGGCTCCTAATTTCAGAAATATTAAAATTATGTCCTGTTACACTTGAGTGAAGTGGTTTCATTGTAGAGGACAAGTATCACATGTATTCAGCTCAAGAAGTCAGGCAGTTCTACAAGGCTTATAACAAAACAGCGATTCCATGCTCCAGCATTTTCCAGCAGTGACTCCTGCTTCCTGGAGGCAACAATTTTTAACTTTTCAGCACTTTTTTTTATTCTACTCTAATATTTCTGACTTACTTGTTCATACATTATTATTATTATTATTCAACTGTAGAAACCATTTACTGATATCTAATTATAGAAGATAAAGATTTAACCCTTTCAAATTATATTCATGTACTCAGTTTCCAACCCCCATTTGCCAATATAGTTATCTCACAATTTGAATTTAATAACTATGCACTATTACAATTGTGCAAATATTGCTCACAGATGAAGATGTCACATACTACAATTACATTTCCTTCTGTCATATAAATTGGCTTGGTCTTGTTGACCATCCACTCCTCTTTGACTCAACCCACAATTGAACATTTAAATTCTCTCTGGTCTGCTAAGTTTTCTATACGCTTTCCAGCTACTAAAATTTTGTTGATATCTTTCATCTGCTGTTGTCTCCTCTCCCATCCTCTTTAACCTTGTGGATTTATGCCTTTGGAGAGGAGGTAGAGATAAATGTGTATCTTTGCTATGCCATGTTTAACAAAAGTAGAATAGGGCTTTCTATGTGGGGCCACAGAAAAGGAGGGAGTAGAATTTTAAGTGAAAATGTTTAATCATCACAGAGGAAAAGCAGGTGTTGAGACAGAGCAGAGTTTAAACTACTTGTCAGGTATATTAAGAAACACAGACAAAGTACATGTATGGAGGAGGACTAGAAAGGTGTAATTGTCCTTATGAACATTCTGTTTGTAAACGTAGGAGAGACAGAGTGTTTGCAGCAATAAGACAGGTCTTGGCCTGAGGATAATAAGGAAAGAAAAAAGGAAGCTTGCAAATACTTCCAAAGAACTGTCTAAAGACGCTTCATGCCTAAAAACCAAAATAGAGTCCAGCCTCTTTGAACCTTAAGTGCATAGAAATATGAGAGGAGAATAACGGTACTTGCAAAACTCAAGTTGTAAATCTTTGAATTAATAAAGGAAAGACTTTTATTGTGCATAGAGCTTTGTTCTGTCACTTACTGTTTAAAAGTAAGACCATACATTGAATTCAATCAATATTTTTAAGGATACTATTACTCATTTTTTAGGAATTGTGAGCTATCAGACAACAGATACTTAAAGAAAATTACAGTTCAGAAAAGACAATGAGGCAAGAGTATAAATAAAATAATGCAAGATGAACTAACTTAAGTACAGGGGCAGGGGAGGCAGAGAAAGTAATTGATGCAGATGAGAAACTACTTTTATGCTTGAAGGATATTTAACGTCCTAAGTGGACTCTGAAATAGGATTTTCCAGGAAAAATAATGGTGAGAAATGGATTCTCTGTGAAGAGACAGAATGTACAATGACATAAAGGCATGGGAGGCCTTGCTTGATGCACTTGGAGGACAACCAACAGTGAATTTGGGTAAGAACCTTCAGGTCAATATTTGGAAAGAGTTGATTAAGAGACTCATGAGATAAATTGATACCAAATTGCAGAGGGCTCTTATTAGGATTTTGAGGCATTGTCATATTCCTTCACCTATGGGTTCTAAACATTTTCACATAAAGACATAGGAACGAAACAGGTTAAATTACCAGTAGAATTGCCAATAAAGCTAGCATGGTGGATGTAGTTTGGAACAGAAACTTAGTATAAGGCTTTCTAAATTTTGTCTGCTTGGTCCCAACAGAGCATATAGACAATCACAAGCCTCTAGACCCAAGGGTGGAGTCGGTGGAAAAGAGGAGACTAGGGACATGTCATAACAGACTACTTCCAAAGAAGTCAGCCAAAGCTCAACCTCATCGCACATACACAACCATGTTTATCCCGGTCTTACCAGGCTTGGCAAAAATGAATGTACTCCCCAGTGCTGCTCTCTCTTGAGAGAGGGACTGAAAGTAAAATTCTCTCTATAGAAATGTGATGCAGAGAATTAAGAGTTATGTATCTCCACCAACCACCAACAGCCTTGATTGCCAGGTTGAAGGATTTGTGTGTAGTTCAGTAGAGCATGGAGAGCCACTATGAACTTTGGAGTAGGATGCCAGGGTAGGACTGCCCTTTAGGAAGAAAAACCAGGCATCTCTAGGTAAAATGTTTTAGAACATGATGAAAATAGAGGTAGGGCAAGAAAGTGGGATGCTGTGATAACAGGAGTAGAAATAAGAGGGAGGAAAAATCTAAAGCAGCATATTGGCAGCAAATGTGGAAAGATGAGACAAAGATGAGGAAAGGCATAGAAAAACACGCTCTAGGACAGTGGCAGAGGGGAGCAGAAGGACTCAAAGGTCAGTGGTTCAAATTTGGACAACTAGATTAATGATGAGTCCACTCAGAAATGGAGAAGGTATTAGCAGCAGAAACTAGATAGGAAATGAGTCGTTTGTGAACATAACGAGTTTAAGTCATCAAACTGTAGAAAAATGTCCAACAGAATATTGGAAATGTGGGTTCAACTTAAAAAACAACATCAGGACTAAAGGAAAGAGCGTCTGCAATAAAAGTAAGGAGCTTCAGTAAATCATGAAGTCCCCTGTTAAACTCAGTTGACCGCTCACCTCCCAAATTTAAAACTTTATCAGTGAGGGAAGTGCTGTGTTGACTTACATTGTGACTGATGCTCCCTATCTTATCGTCAACTATCCCTTTTTGGTAGCTCTGATGCTAATCCCAAACCTTTATAATGGACACTGCCAATTAATGGAGGTAAGCCACTTAATTTCCTTGTGCTGTCTCCTCCTGGATAAAATGGGGATAATTATAGCACCTATCCCAATGGGTTGTTGTGAGAATTAGATGAGTTAATATATTTTTTTAACATAGGACTTGCATATTATTTTATTGAGGTCACACTGGTTGATAACATTATATAAATTTCAGGTGTACATCATTATATTTCAGCTTCTCTGTAGACTGCATCGTGTTCACCACAAAAAGTCTAGTTTCTGTCTGTCACCATACATATGTGCCCCTACTGAGTTAATATTTGTAAAGTACTTAGGACAGTGTCTGGCATGTGGTAAGTCCAATAAAATTGTTGTGACTCTTAATATATTTTTGTTTAGCTTTTGTTGTTGGTGAGGTGATTGTATCTTACTGATTTTTGTATTTCTCACAGTATTATCAAATTGGGCATACAGCAAATACTCCAGAAATGCTCACTGTAGGGAATCTTAGGTTGCTAGAGGATCAGCAGCACCACTTTTCTACTGGTGCTTGGACCTGTGGAGCAATTTCCCAGACATCACAAAGCCAACAAGTAGAAAGTTAGTAAGATTTAAGTGTAGGTCTTGTGATTTCAAATTCAGTGTCCTTTCCAACAAAACCTTAGTTATCCTACAAATCTCAGTAATTTAGTCCCCAAAAATATATGTCACTCATGCTACATGCCCATTGTAAGATATTCTGCTTATTGTAGATACTCAGGAACCCAAACTAGTGGAGGCTTCACCTTAGCATATGCCTCCATGTTCACTGAGGAAAAAGGGAAGGAGCTTCCACATGAAGTTCATTGGCCAAAGCTAAGTGGCCACATCTAGCCTAAACTGGAGAGAAGTGGAATTGTATCTTATTCTGAGAAGGGGAGCATCAGAGTACTTGTAAAAAGCCCTAATTACTATCACAATATGTGACAAATGCAGGATACAAATTATTTTCTGTCTGATTCTGGAACCTCCACTCTTGACCATCACTCTAATCTGTCTCCAAAATTCTCTTATAGGCATTGAAACTCAATTGTGAGATAAAGAAGTACAGTTGCCAGATTTATCAAATTAAAAATCTTGAGCACCAAGGTAAATTTGAATTTCAGATAAATACTTTTTTAGCATAAGTATATTGCATGCGATATTTGGGACATGCTTATATTCAGTTATTGTTATTTATCTGGAATTCAGATTTAACTGAATGTCCTTCCCTGATGTGTGGCATCCCTACAGGGAGAGCCTTACAGGTCTAAAATAGAGTAGGAAATATCTTAACTCTTTTGGATGGACAAGCGTACAACAATAGAGAGAAGTTGGTTAGATTATAATTGCAAGTATTTTCCTGAAAGTTAGCAGCAAGTTCCTTCAGGGATAAATAGTGAAGGTGATTGCAAAGCAACAATGATAGTCTCTCTTACCATTGTGCTAAAGCATCCTTCCCTCAAGCCAGGGGTAGTTTCATGCTCTTCATCCTGAGAAAAATATGAATCAGTGGCTTCTTGGGTATGACAAAAAAAGAGAAGCCAAGGGTAGTAAGAGTAGGGTCACAAGTAAGATGTGAAACAGTCATTTTTTTAAAAAGAAAAGAAAAGATTGTAGAACTTGGAGGTGCTGGGGGAGAAGACTGGGCAGAAGCAATGAGATTGTCCTGCTTCTAAGTTGCCTAAACTCAACTTTTATTTGCTTGTTTACTGTTTATAGTTTGGGGGCATTCTTACTTAATTGGGCTGTGAGTTCAGAGGAGAACATCAAAAGGAGTTAAAATTAAGAACTATCCCTAATGAGGAAAAGCAAAAAGAACTGGAGTAGGCTGAGGGGAGATACTGTAGTTTTTAAGCAAATGAAGGCACATATAACCCAGTAAATAGCAGCAACCTTGGGCCACATGGGAGTGTGGTTTATGACAAGGTTTAATGGTGATAAACCTGCAGGGTAAACATTATGGAGGCCCCCCACCCCTGACACACACACAAACACACACACACACTTAAGAACTTAAGGACAAGGTCAGATAATACACTTTTGAGCCTAACTCCTGGGCATTCCATTGGTTATAGGGAAAGAGACTAGACATCTAGTAAAACTCTTTCCAGCTCTTTGAATGTATAATAAATTATGAAATTAAACTCAATCCCTTCACACTATCACATAGAGTATCTTATTCTTAAGAAAAGCTGCTACAACTCCCCCCACTCTCCCCTGCCTTGTTTCAAACATAGTTACCTACCTGTCTTTCCCTCACAGGTTGTAAGCTTTCTGGGGGTGAGGATGGGGCCTCATCCTTAATCCAAATGCAGCTTCCTTTGCTTAGCAGGTCCACAGTAAATGCTATCTGAATTGAATTGAATTCAATTGAATCAAATCGTTGGCAGCAGTCCCCAAGACCCAAATGCAGAGCATTGTGCCAACATTCCAGCTGGGAGCCCAGTTAAGAAAAGTCAAATGTCCTTTCCCTTAGGAATCTGTAATCTGTGGAGGGAAACAATTACAACACTCTGGAAAATGAATTGCAAACAAATAAAAAGAAATCATGTGCCAATAAATATAGCCCACGTATTCCATAAAGGTTGATGGAGGGCTGATAGGTTAGTGGGTTTGGAAGTCACCTGGATTCGGACAGTAGGTAAAAACTTTCAAAGCTTCTATAGGGTACCTAAATCTAAAAGGGGACTGGGCAAGGTCAATGCTTATGGATAAGGCTACTATCTCTCTTCCCTCACTGACCTAAAATGTGACCTCTAATACAGTGGTCCATAAAGCAGCCTGGCAGTAATCCTCTTTTGAAATGTGAACTTGGGAAAGGAAAACTAATGAAGTCACAGGGAGCCATGATCCTCTTCACTCCATAGACATGGCTTGAGGTCCTGCTCTGGGCCTGGCACACGCCATTGTCCTTGCCCTTGAGGAATTCTCTAGTCAGGGCTGGGTGGGGTCCATGTGGACACAGTAGTGGTAAAACTTAGTCAGGGCTAGAATCTATGGATAGACAAAGGCTCTGAGGTGAGTTAGTGAAACTTGTGTTGGAGGAACAAAAGTGGTTTCATGTGGCTAAAACATAGACAAGCCTCTCTTAACCCAAATGGTCGTTCATTCATTAATCCATTGGTTTATTTATTCATGCAGACTTTTTTTTTAAGCCAACCTTTTTCAGGTGAGGAAGATTGGCCCTGAGCTAACATCTATTGCCAACCTTCCTCTTTTGTTTTTCTTCCCAAAGCCCCAGTACATAGTTGTATATCCTAGTTGTAGGTCATTCTAGTTCTTCTATGTGGGATGCTGCCACAGCATGGCTTGATAAGCAGTGCCATGTCCGTGCCCAAGATCCGAACTGCAAACCTTGGGCAGCCAAAGCAGAGCGCACTAACTTAACCATTTGGCTGTGGTTAAGTGAGGGGTGCCGGCCCCCCATTCAGACTTTTTTTTGACAAGTACCATAGCTAAGAACTACATGAAATATTTAGATGAATGGCTTGTCATTTGTAACCTTGAGAAGCTGATTGTCTAGTAGAGGAGAGAGGCATGTAAATAGCTCTAAATCAGCATAAGGAGATGAAGGAGCCTGGGGGAGCTACAGAGAAGTCCGGGGGGAGCCTCATGCTCTCTTCTACATGGAGAGATCTGCAGAGGCTCTGTGGAGATGGTGGGCTTTGACATGAGCCCTGAGCTCATTTCTTGGTGTATTTGGATCTGCAGGCAGACGGCTACTTCAGGCAGAGGGCACAGCATGAGCAAAGGCAAGGAGTCTAGAAATCTCAGGTGTGTGAATAACTCTCTCCTATTGCTTGCCCCTGAGGGGGGGGGGGGGGGGGGGCGCAGGCAGGGTGATAGCAGCAAGAGAAACCTGAGAATCAGGAGAACTATGGATGCTGAAGAGGCATGGCAAAAGGGCTGGGAGATTGGAGAGCCAACCATGTTTACCTTAGCTCTTTTGCTAAAGGCAAGCTCTGCTTAGGAATCTGAAAAGAAAACTGAGATTATTTATGTGCTACCACCAGCAATACATCGGAGGCCAGGAGGAGCTGAGAGTTATTGAGCTAGTTCAAAGCAATCTCGATTATTGAAAATGAATGAAATTGAATTCCACTTCCTACAGAGTCATTTATTGAGAGACAAAAGCAATTAATACTGAAAATAAAATAATTGTGAACTTCTGAACTAAATTACCATGCAGATATAATGTACTGTCTCATCAGTCTTTAAATACTTCATGTATTAGAAAATTGTAACACCGTCTCTGAACCCGGGTCCTCTGCATCATTAGCATTTATTCATTCTGCTTTTGCCAGAAAGTGATTCTCAAGGGTAACAAATTAAAAGTCAAAGTTTCGGAAATATTATTCCAAATTTAAAATTTACAGCCATGTTGAGGTTTGGGATTTCAGTTTATAAATTAATTCTGTCATTTGGTAAATTAAAAAAAAAGAACCTGAACTTGTAAGGTGTCCCATAGTTCCTTGATAGCAAGAGGAATTTTTGCATATTATTGAAAATTTGGCATTGTCGTGGAGTACCTCTTGCCAAGTACTATGCACACATTTGATGAATGATTCTGCTGTCAACCTCAAGTATCCTTGTGTAACTGATTTATGTACTGAGGGCCCTTAAGAATTAAAGTGTACAGAGATGGTGCGTATATTGTAACTCACAAGTCCCAACTTGAGTCATTTCGTTTTATGGGAACACTACAGGATTTCTAGAAAAGTTGGTCACCCATTATCTTTATTCCTTCCCAGAAGCAGAACTTATGATGACATTTGGGGGAAAGTAATTAGGGAGAGTTGGAGAAGGGAGAGACTGGAAAGAGAAGGAGGTTAACAAAGGGGAGTGACAAGAAAAGTCCTCTGGAGAGTAACTTAGGTCCTATCCTGCTGGGGAACTCTGGAATTGGTGTAGGACATAGCCCAGAGTCATTGCAACAAAGGGAATGGCGGCATATGTATACCTCCTGTATCTGATGATCAGCCCACAAAGAGTCACAGGTGCTGGCTGTTGGGAGTGAAAGCAAATGGGGAGCTGGTGTGTGCAAAGACGGGAAAGGGATGTGAGGGGATGTGAGCAGAGTCCCGACAGCATGTTCCACACTGGCCATGTCAAATATTCCGTGAGTATCATTAAATGCTGTGTGGAAAGAGTTTAGTCTTGCCAATCCATGGAGATAGTAAAGACCTCACTATCATCCTCCTGGGAAACGTGCCCAACTCTTGGCATTCTTCTTGATTCAGAGGCCAAGATGTAGGGAGATGTTTCAAAGAGGCCAAGAGATCAATTTCCTGCTGGCAACAGGCTGGTGGCAGCGGATTGACACATGCTAGGCACGCTACTAAGTTAGGAAAACAAACTAGGAGAGGCAAGATAGATAATGTCATTGTGAGAAAACTTCCAAATAGCTGGCTGTAAGGTGGTAGGGAAGAAGGGAGCTTCTGAAAAGCCAAAGAGGCACGCCCATCTAAAAGTATCGAAATTCAGTCTTAAAGAAGACTGGGTCAAAAATATATTTGTGCACACAATTTGGCCTGTAGCTCACCAGTTCGAAACACTGAATGTCTAAAATAAACAACCTTAATATGCACATAAATATGATTTGGACATTGATAGAAAACTTTTCACACTTGATCTTAGCCAAAAGGCGGAGAAGCGATAGAAAACTTTTTAGAATATAGAAAGCAGGAATAAAGGGAGAAGAATGATGAACCCACTAGATTTTTGCCACCTGTTTAAAAGTTGGGACTCTGTCTCAGAGCCCTAGATGCTCTTAGCAACAGGTTCCATTGTAATGAAATCTTCAGTATATATCTAATGCCTGTTAATTGGTTTAATACTTGTATGTACCTCAGGGAAAACAAATTAAACCCTTATTTTGGCTGAGAGTTTTGCCATCAGCATTTTGGGAGGATAGAATTCTTTTAATTATTCAACAAAATATAATGCTATTTGTCTCAATACAAAATAACATACTGTCTCAATGCAATGCTTCCTTTGCCCCTCCTCAGAATCTTTCGGGAAAAATCTCCTTAATGACGAATAACCCACTAAAGTCCATGTAAATTGACTGAAAGTAACATTAATTACTAAACCTTAAAGTAAACCATCCCATTAGCAGATGAGCCTTTGTTGGCTCTTCACAAAGTTGTATGTCATAGTGGCACTCTCCAGTATTTAGCCCATATACCAGGACATCTTTGCAGTTTCCATGGTGATTCACCATCAATGATCAGGCAGATCATTGAAATGTTAGCTTCTAACCTTGAGGCTTATGGGCTGAGTCTGAATGGTCCCACTGCTACAATTAAGCATTATAAGTGTTTCTGCTGGAAATTTCCATGCCTGTTGCATTCACCATGCAAACAGACTCCTATTGGCAGTTATAAACCAGTAGGGAATAGACATTTTAGGACTCTTGCGTACCAATTATGACTTAAAGTAAGACATTCTGTTGTTAAGAGGTTTGTGCTTACCTCCATAACTTTTCAAATTATATTTGAGAATAGGAATTGGGTTTTGATATCCTAGTTATTTTTCCCTACTTAAAATTTAAAACAAAAATACTTATGCGAGAGACTGAATTTTAAATCCCTAATCTCTTGAAAAGTCATAAGCAAAAATAGGCACTAAAATAAAGCCTCCATTAATCTAGATTGGCTTGCCTCACTAATGGAATTTGCCAGATAATTGAGTAAATTTCCACTTCAGTTTTTACTTTGAAGACTTGGCATAGGAAAGGCTTACTCATTTGTGGACCCTATGGGATGAAAGCAGCTTCAAAGGAAAAATGAGAAGGACTTCTTTTGTTTTAGTTTCTTGGCCTTTGAATTATATTTGTGCTTGCTTTTATATTTTAAGGAGATGAGGAACTTTTGCTCATTCAGATTTGCTGGAGGAAAACTAGTCTAAATGATGGAGAAAGCTAAACTACCAATTCCTTTGAAAGAAATGGAATATTTTTACTAAGGACAACATATTCAGAGCTTCACCAATAAAGTCCTTTAGAAAAGGTCTTAGGGAAACTGAATTATTGCTTAGATAAGATTTATAGAGAGTTGTTTAAAAAGCATATTGCTTACACTGCTAATTTGCTTTGGAAGCCTGTCTTTGTATAAAGACACACTTCTGAACAATTAGCATTTTATATTTTTATTTCTAAATTAAACTATTCCTTTCTTGACACTGTCCAAACCAAAATGCACTTCCAGTTTGCTCAGGTTGTAAAGAATGAACTTTCTGCCCATTAACTTTCACCTAAATGACACTGGGGTGCTATTTGATTAATTATATTTGGAGTTCAAAGTTTTGATTATGATTCATTTATCAGATGTAATTTTTTTAATTGACTTTTTTTTAAAAGATTTTTTTTTCCTTTTTCTCCCCAAAGCCCCCCAGTACATAGTTGTATATTCTTTGTTGTGGGCCCTTCTAGTTGTGGCATGTGGGACGCTGCCTCAGCGTGGTTTGATGAGCAGTGCCATGTCCGCGCCCAGGATTCGAACCAACGAAATACTGGGTCGCCTGCAGCAGAGTGCGTGAACTTAACCACTCGGCCATGGGGTCAGCCCCTATCAGATGTAATTTTTAAAGGCATAAAATTAAATAATGGGTAGTACAAGTAAAGAAGATTAAATTTCCCTAAATCACTAAGATTGATGGTTTTGTTTTTATAAACATGCTGGATGATGATGTAGTACACTCTGCTTGTGTGTGGTTAGGTTGTGTAAGCTCCAAGTGGTTAAGTTCAGGGAACATTTTGCCAACCTTGGGTCATGATAGGTCACAGGAACCAACTGACCGATAGGCTGACTTTTGATTTTAAGATGTTATAAAGCTTAGGTACTTTTGTTCTTTTATTTAGTCTCATTGAACTATTTAATGAGATGTGTGCTAAATGAAGCAAAAAGATACAACCGCTGCCCTCATAGCACTTGCAGCTGAGTGAGTGGGCCCATCAAAACCAGGGAAAAAGCAAATAAGCACAATGATTACAATTTGTAAAAAAAAAAGTTTGGAAATTAAAGACGTAGTGTCCTAAGATAGAGAATGAGAGGGACACGAAGGTCTAAATGATCTTATTCTCTTATTTTTTTATTGCTCGCTATTGCTAATTTTAATCTTCTTCAATACAAAGAAAAAATCAGCAATCGATTAGGCAATAGATCAAAACTATTTACTTAGATTCAATTAAAATGATATGCTTCCCAAATCATTGAAATGATTGCTTGCATACAGATCTGAATAGATGAGTAGTCATAACCTAGACACTTAAAAATTATTTTTATAACTTTAATTTACTGTTCCTAAATAATAATTCTGATAATATAATATGTGGTCAAATGCATAAAACTTGCAAGTTACCAAAAGATCCCAAAAATTTATCTATACAGTAGTCCTGCTTATCCATGGGGCACGTGTTCCAAGACTCCCGATGGATGCCTGTTACTACTGCACCCTATACATATACACTGTGGTTTTTCCTATAGATACATACAAGCCTATGATAAAGTTTAATTTATAAATTAGGCACAGTAAGAAATTAATAACAATAATAAAATAGAACAATTATAACAATATGGTGTAATAAAATTATGTGAATTGTGGTCTTTCTCTCAATGTATCCTATTGTACTGTGCTCACCCTTCTTCTTGTGGTGATGTGAGATGATACAATGCCTCCGTGATGAGATGAAGTGAGGTGAATGATATAGGCATTGTGATATAGTGTTAGGCTACTACTGATCTTCTGACAATATGTCAGAAGGAGGATCATTTGCTTCTGTAGCACGGTTGACCGCGGGTAACTGAAACCACAGAGAGCAAACCTGTGGTTATGGGGAGACCACTGTAATTCTTTCTCGAAGAGGTAACCAGTGTTAACATCTTGGCAGATGTCCTCCAGTCACTTTCTATGTATAAATATTTATACATATGCGTATCCTACTATGTAACTTATTTTACAGCCATTTTCTACTTTTTAGAATGAGCATTTCCCCATAATTTGTTACAATGTTTTACATGATAATTTTAATGGCTGCATGGTACTGAATTACGTTGTTGGGTCTCAGTTGCGTTAAGCAAGCTGCTATTTATGTACATTTAAGTTGCTTCTAATTTTTCACTTTTATAAATAGTGGGATTCCTGTCTTTTTCCTTATTTTTAATTATTTCCTCAGGGCATACTCCTAAAAGTGGAATTGCTTGGTTAAACTCCTGAGACTTTGGATATGTGATTAAAAATATCCCCCAGAAAGCCCACACTGGTGTATACTTCCACTAGCTAGAAACATGTCCACTCTCCCCATCTGTCACTTTTAGTAGGTACTCGTTTTAATTTTTAACTTTTGTCATTTCAGCAGTCACAACATGACTATGAAAAAGTATTCTATACTTTATCTTTGATGTGAAATTTAAATTTATATTTAATGATGTTTTAAAGTTTGTAATGTTGCTTTAAAAATAAAACTAGAGACTAAATCAAATTTAGAGGAAATGGGAACTTCTAGGATATGAGCATTCTGAAAACAAAGTTCAAGGTGATGCCCTTTACAAAATGAGAACATAAGTAATCTAATGGGAACAACGAAAGAAGTCCTGTTTAGAGAAAACAAACTTGAAATCAGCATAGAGAATCTCTGTCCTCAAGAATCAGAGTTTGCTGTAATCTCTGATGAGAAATTTATTTTTAGATTGAGTTATGGAAATATGGTGATATCTTAGAATTCCTATGATTCTCTTGAAACAGTAAATGGAAAATTTTAAATTGTAGGCTCCCCTCCAAACATCTTTCCCTGTGACTGGTAGTTATCAAAATTAAATGATCCTAGGAAATTGAGTTCTTGTGTGAGTCGCAGTGGCAGAGTGTTAGAATTAAAAGGAGTTTGAAAGATTGTCTAACTCAGCTCCTCATTTTACAGATAAAGTAGAACACTGCAGAGATGAAGTGACTTGCCGATGTACCCGCATCTGGTGAGTAAAGAAAGAAGAAATAAAGAAATCTGAACAAAAAGCAAATATTAAAATATTAAATTGTTAAATATCTAGACAAATATTAAAATATTTAAAATATCATAGTTTTCTATAATCTAATGCCTCAGACAGAACCACAGTTTGGCATATGAACTTAGAAAGTTTATATATATATATATAAGCAAATGTTAACATTTTTCAAAAAATGGAATCATACCATATATAAAAATTATTCTACAAACTGTTCTTTAACATTTATCTCATATAGATAGTCTCATTTTCCCTTAGTTAACATGTAGGTGGAATAGAGCAGAGGCTGGCAAACCTTTTCTGTAAGAGGCCAGGTAATAAACATCTTAGGCTTTGTGGACCCTACAGTCTCTGTCATAGCTTTACTCTTCTAGCACAAAAGCAGCCGCAAACAATGTGTAAATAGGTGGGTATGACTGTGTTCCAATAAAACTTTATCTGTAAAAACAGGCAGTAGGCAATATTTGTGCCACAGGTTATAGTTTGCTAATTTCAAGAATACAGAAGGAATAAAACGTTAAGTTGTTTTAGAAAATCTTGATGTTTGAGAAGGAAGCATGATGGATATCCTGGGTCTAGAGAGAAGGGAACTAGGTTTGAGTTTCCGTTTTTAGATGTGACCTTGGGTAAGCCAGGTAGGCTCATTGGCCTCTTGAGAGAAGTGTGGGTACTAATACCTAGATTGCAGGGTTGTTTTGAAAACTAAATGAAACAATTTATCTAATTCATCTGTTACTATATGAGAAAATTCTCTTTCCCTCATGATGGGGATAAATGCAGAATTTTTGTACTCACGTAGATGAAGCATTTGGACAAGGAAGGACTGGCCAAATTTACTGTTATCTCAGCATGTATCATGTAGATCCCCTTAAAGGTCATGTTTTCAAACTATTGGCAAAGATTGGCTAAACATGACCACACCAGAATGGTCCTGAGATTTTTCTAAGAAAGATTTAACATGCTTGGCATGGGACTTCGGCAATAAAGGAAACACTATAGTTTAATTCATAGTGATTTAAGAAGATGGAAGATTTTTGAGAGGGGAAATCTAATTACAGTGAAAATAAAATTTCATTTACCCATCATTTCCTTCATTATTCATTATTTTTTACTGGGAAGATAAGTATGTACAAGGAATAGCAAAGAAAAACATATTAAAGTGTACTAGGAAAAAATAAGGAATTAATGTAATGCTACTTAACAATAAATTTCTCATATTATAATCATATTTGAATTTAATCTTCAAGTGAACCTATTGGGTAAGTTCAATTGGTTATTTTGAAACAGAATTCCTGTAACAGTTCCAAATAACTTTATTGTTTTGTCTAATTCATTTGGAATTTAATGTATTTTTTATGACGATAACTTTGTTTTCTCCTCTGCATGGTGTAGTTATACATTCAGTTGAATGCTTTAAGATTTGAATACAACTTTCTTTTTTGTTGCTGCTTTTTCTTAATTCAGAGCTAGCTTCTTTCCTTCAAATTTAAATGTAAACTGGAATAATTCTGTTAATTTACTGTTACAGTTTAACACCAATGTATTGATCACTTTAATTTTGTATTCTGGAGAGCAAAGCATTTTATACTAGGTAAGTATTAATAATGAGTATGGCATACAATTTAGAGAAAAAAAAGTAAAGTGATTTAAGTTGATAATGATGTTCCTTTGTGAAAATAAGTATGTGAATATAGTTGAGACATTTTTGAAATTGAAGAACTTGCCCAACTTGATGTGGCAGTACATATTCTAATAAACCTTAACTAATTAAAACATTTTGGCACTGGTTTATGATTAAGGAAAGAGATCAGTGAAAGAGAATAGATAGTCTAGAAAGAAATCTAAATACAGGGGTTTAATATAGGATAAAAGTGGCATTTCGACTTAATAGGAAAATAATGTTAGAATCAAGAAGCAGCAAAGAGAAAAAAGGACAAAAAACATAAAATGTCTTTATGGCAAAAGACAGACATAGCAAAGCATTTTTGTAAACAAAAATGGAACGTGTACATGTATACACATCCATGAGACTAGCATAAACAATTCAGTGGGAAAATAAACAATTGATATGTACTGGATATTCTCGAAAGAAACATCAATGGCCAATAAACAAAATGAAAAAAGTGTTTAAGTGTAGGCTTGACAACATCCAGCAATGGTGAAACCATAAGGAAATCTGTAGTCTGCTACATTGTAGTTGGGGGAGTGAAGTGAAATAACTTTTCTTGGCATAAAATTGGCCAATATCTATTAAAATTCCAATTATGGGAATCCTATGACCCAACTTCCTAACTTCTCAGAAAATATGAGATTACTTAAGTTCATAAGATATATGTTCAAGATGTTCATTTTGATTTGTTTGTAATAGAAAAAAACAAGAGTGGAGAAATAAATCATGGTACCTTGATATAATGAAACAATCTATAGTTTTTGTTAAAATGCCCTGAATATATGTCAGATGACATGGAAACATGTTAATGGTAAGTGAGAAATGCAATTTCTGTGCATGGCATAATCTTGTTTTTGTTCAAACACTACAGTTTTAACAATACCGGTCTCTCTCTGGGTATGGAATAGGAGGACTGTGTGGGTCACCTATTTTGTTTTCTGTTATTTTTAATATTCTGATTATAGGTGTTTTACTTCTTTATATCTTTCAAATGAAATATATAATTCAACATGTAAATATGGAAAAATAACAGAAGAGTGAAAGTAGAATAATAAAAATAATAGACACAGGGATCTATTTTATTCTTGAGCTACCTGACTGCAAAATTACATTTTGATATATAACTTCAAAATAAAATATTCATCAAAAATGCCCATCTTCAAGAAAATCCACTCCTAGGTATATACCCAAGAAAAATGAAAATATATGTCCACACAAAACGTGTGTGTGCATGTTTATAGCAGCATGATTCCTAATAGCCAAAAAATTGAAACAAGTCAGATGTCCACCCACTGATGAATGGATAAATGAAATGTGGTACCTCCGTACAACTTAATACTATTGTAATAAAAAAAAAAAAAAATGAAGTGCCAAAACATGCTATAACCTAGGTAAATCTTGAAAACACCATGTTAAGTGAAACAAGCCAGTCACCAAAAAAAAAAAATATACTATATAATTCCATTTATATGAAATGTCTAGAATATGTAAATGTAGAGACAAAAAGTAGATTGTTGGTTGCCTAGGGTTGAGGTTGGGAGGGGGGTAGGATAGGGAGTTACTGGTATGGGCTCCTTTTGGGGGAGTTAATGAGTATGGGATTCCTTTTTGGGGAGATGAAAGTGTTCTAAAATTAGATCATAGTGATGTTGCACAACTCTGTGAATATACTAGAACCATTGAATTGTACACTTTAAATAGAAGAATTTTATGGTATGTGAATTATATCTTAATAAAGATATTTAAAAATACATGCTTTCAAAACTAGAAATGAGAAAACTTAGGATGTGCAACTCATGGAGTCCATGGAACTTTCCTTTGGCTTCTCAGACAATAACAAGACAAGAGCTGTGTAAATGAGGACAATTTCTGAGATCATTTCTTAGAGATAAGGAGTAATAAAGATGGTTGAGTCTGAAAATTTAACACACTCTTTTATTAGTCACAAAAGATTTCCCGGAAAATGGGATCTACGCCGGTGGTGTTCCAGTGATGACTTAATTCATATTAAAATCCTATAGTGAAGAAATTATTTTACTCGCTTTGAATTCTCCTCCAAAACTTCTGGTTCTCTTGGTGAGAGAGGCTATTGATGGTCTTATGTCTTCTATAACCCTTTTGAAGGAAGAGAGATCAGTCCTGAGATTCAGAGCTATCTTTAGGCCGTGCCACCTAACCAGGACCCAATTACATTGTTGTTTCCATCCTTTTTATTTTTACAATTTATCTTCTATTTGAGGTAAATGAAGCTGACATCCCTTTTGGAGTGTTATAACTTGTCTGTCTTAAACACATTTATTTATTCAAGTAGAAAACAAAAAAGTGCGCTTACCTAAATAAAAATAATAAGAATGGGAGTTATTTTCCAGCAAGGCAAAATTCATGCTGAAGGAATCTGAATAACTCAAGTTTAAGGAACAACCTAAAGACTACAGAGTCATAAAATCTTGGAGCTTAAAGGGATCAGAAGACCACTTAGCTCAAGACGCTTGTTTTATAAATAAGAAAACATTTATTCTGTTTGGGGGGTTGGGCCTTGCACAGGGTCACCTTTTCAGACTCAGCTTTAAGATAAGGGAAGCCTTGGTAACACTGTATAGCCCACATCCCTAAGAAGAGGTTTCAGAAGGTGTGGTTTGGGTGAGCTGAACCAGAATGAACAACTCCTCTGTGACTTAGCAAGATTCAATTAAGGAAGACTGTGATTACCAAATGCCAAATTGCAATCATCTCCCCATTTGGGGTGGCAGTTGGGTGTTCTTGAACTTTTGTCAGGGGCAGCCACAGAGCTAGACAGAGGGGCTTATGAAAAGGCAGGAGGGGAGGAAGGGTAGACCTATCTTGCCTTTTTGTAAACGCCAAAGCTAATTTCAACAATGGCTTTAGTGATATAACGATAACCAAGATTAAAGCAAGCAGGCATCCACTTTAGGATATGAGAGCTGGAATTTTAGATTTCATTATAAGATTGCCATTTCAACAAAATAGTAATATAATAGCAGTGGATTTCCATTTTTTCTCCATTTCTGTTGAAATATTATCTCATAAATATACTTTGATACAAAAGAGATCTCTCAATTTCATGAGAGCTCAAGAGCTCTGTTTTATTCTTACGCTGACTTATCCCCAAAATATCTTTTTGATGTACAGCTTCAATATTCTTGCCTGTGTCCATGACATCAGCACTCAAAAATGGCATTATTTTTACATTTTTTTCACAGGAAGTTGTAGATTATCCCAAAAAGGGTTCCTGCTTAGTGCTCACTGAAACATCCTTATAGTATTAGCAAGGGATATTTATGGTTAATATGGCTAATTGTTGCAAGAGGGGAAAAAAATAAAGCATCAGTGAAAGGAGGCAACTTTACCCAGTGGTAATCTAAAATGTAGCTAAGGAATATCAGAAGGGAACTAACACTTTAATATATTAGTATTTCTTATACTAGAAGAAATTTCCCCAAATTATATTGATCTGTACTAGAAGAAGTTTTCCCAAATTGTATTTTAGGAAACTGAGGTTCTGAGACCACATAGCTAGAAAGTGGCATGGCACTTCCATATGGGTCAGCCTGCCCAGGCCTCAGAAGTGTTTCACCCACTGAGGCTGTTAGTTGCAAAGGTAGTGATCAAATGTCATGAGTAGTCAGGTTGGTTTAGTAAAAGAACATAAGGAAAACATAAGTTGGTTAAGTACACTTGATTTTAAGTACTATTCTAGAAGTTCATTTTTTTTTTTCCAGTTTCTGGAGTCATTCCTATTTTATTGTGAAGTCTTTATTATTTTAGTTATTAAAGCCCCTTGCAAAGAAACTGAGATTGACTTGGTTCACATATAATTTCTACATCAACTAGTGCTTTACTGAAACTTGAGCTTTCTGAAATATTGGTATTAAAAAACTAGTTATTGGGTTAAATATGCTTTTCCCCTAGATGATCCATTTAAAAAGAAAGGTAAAAATATTTTGATATTCAGAGAATGACGTTAAACTATTGCAATAAAATAAATGAATCTTTCAAGTACACAAGCAGCACTAGCTATAAACAGAGTTAATAGTGTTATACTGATTTAAGCATCATGGAAGTATTTTCACTAAATGTGTCACATATTCTAGTTAAGTTTTCTGTTGCTATACTCATGATTATTTAACAACCCTAACCAAGATATAGATATGAACATGATTGTTCCACCCAAAGCATGGCCAGAATTCGTGGCTGCTTTTCTTATCACACTGGGCACAGACTAAAAGCCCCTCAAATAAATGTGTAGTTCAATGATATTTGGTACCACACTGGAGAATCTAGGATGTGAATGCCCTACACTAAGCCAGCTTACATGGGCCAAACATATGAAGAGTAATGTCAAAGGGCTGAGTCATGGATGTAAGGCACTGATGGCCATTGGCTCTGACCCTGGAGGAGGAGGAAGCCACTGTTTTCTGGCACACCTCATGGTTTCAGCAGTTTTGCCCTTGAGATTGCTCTGTAGAATCACTCTTGTAAAAAGGAAAAAATTGATTCTATTTTCCTCTGTGGTCCATTAACTAGTACAGAAATGTGCCTTTCCCACAGACCCCCAACCCCAAGCAGAATGCAAGGGAGATGAAGTCGGACAGTGCCAGCATATAAAATAAACACATTTTTTCTGGGTGACCCAAGGTTCCCTTATTACTGTGATGTCTAAAGAAGCTGCTGCCTTTTCATTTTAACATGAGAGATGTAATTTTCCTGTTGTTTCCCAAGGCTTTCAGATAATAGACAAATTGCCTTTGATAAAACATGCTTTCAATTTCTCCAATGTAATATTTAATTTTCATTTTCATAAGGGGTTGTTTATTTTGATGACTTGAATTGGTTGACTAGGATGTCAGCGTCTAGTACTCATCAGTAAAGATTGTAGTCTGAGTTGTAATTCAGGACAGCATATGTTACTATCAAATTTATTATTTACAAATACTTTTCTGTGTTAATTCTTGAATATCAGGAGTGATAGGCCATTTGAGTAAATAATTTCTCTTTGCCCTATTCCTCTCTAAAATTTACTTAGAAACAAAGGCATTTTGGGCAATACTTTTATTTTTCATTGAAGAAAAATGTGTTCTCTAACTCTTGGAATTCCAACTCCTAGAATTCCTGCTAGGAGTGCATGTTCCTTTTTTTTCATTTCACTGCTCTGACTCTGTGTGTGTGCGCGCGCGCGTGTGTGTTTGCTTTATCTCTTGCCCTATCAGTACATAAAGCAGACCTGAAAAAACTTTAATTTTTAAAAACCCCCAACTATAAAAGTAGTGTATATACATTGTAGAAAATTCTAATACCAAAAAAACCCCAGAAAAATCATCTCTGTTAAATGCTATGTGTACTTCTTTGTACTTTTTTTATTTACACCTTTCATAATTCAGAGATTATCATCTGAAAAGTTGTTCTATTAAGTAACTGTCTTAGCTCGCCTATCCAGTCATGTATTCACTGTGTTGAGGCAAAGTGACCCTGCACCCCGGGATGTGGAGGGATGCCAGGCACCTGTCCCCAAGCCCTGCCCCAACTCCAGTCAACAGCTGAGCAGACAGTGAGCACCTACCACATGCCAGGCATCATGTAAACACTGAAGACATACAGCTGAATAATACACAGGTGCTAACTGGCAGATAAAGACAGACACGTATTCAATAAGGAAGTGCCCCAGCAAGAGTGTGGTTAACCCTGAACAGGCACCTGGGAGAGGCAAACATTCCACATAGATTGTAGAGAGAGAAGGCTGCCTAGAGAGAGAATTTGAGTATTCTTGGTGTGTTAAACGTAACTGAAGCCAGAGGTTGATATTGCCTAAGAGTATGGAGAAGAGAAGTGAACACAGGATCAAACCTTGGAGAAATCCTGACATTTAATGATTATCCAGAGGAGAGAAGCTTGCAAAAGACACTGAAAAGTAACAGAAGTGGTTGGAAAACCAGAGAATGTGGTATGCAGTAGGCACAAGCAGAAAATGTTTTAAGATGGGGGAAGCGGTCCATTAGGTCAAATGCTATTTGTTAATAATAAGATCTGAAGATATTCATTAGGTTTAGCAACATAAATGTTATTGGTGACACTGGTAAGAGCTGTTTTATGATATGATGTGGGACGGAAACCAGAGAGAAGTGGATGCAAAAGTTTTGGCAACATCTCTAAATATCTTTTATCACATTTTAACATTTAATGTAATTATTTGATGTATAACTCTGATGTTTCCACTATTTAAAATGTGGGTTCCTGATGTGCATTGATGATATCTTCCCTCTGATAACCCTAGTCATAGCACCATACCTACCCTATAAAAAGTGTTCACTAAATATTTGAGTGATGAGTAAATGTTCCTTCACAAACATACTTCTCCTCCTACGCTTCCACTTCTGTTTCCTTCTGGTCTTCGATTCCTTCCTTCTCCTTGCTTCCGGCATTTGATAGGTTGCCAGGTTATATCATTTCTTGTGCAACATCTCTCTGTGTCAAAATGTTTGGCTAGGGACAAATTAACTCCTCTTCCTCTGGGAAATTAAATCTTCACTTGAGAATTAAAGTTTAACATTCATAACATCCCTCCCTGCCCCCCGACCCCGTCTCTCTCTGTGAGAGCGTGTGTCTCCTCGCTCCCCACAGTCTCCCTTGTAACTCCACTTCCTCCCTCCCTATCCTTTCTCCCATCTTTACCTTTTTCTAAGAATTCGAGTGACATTTTAACCCAGAACATACAAGTTGTAGAAGTAGGGAAGAATCACTAACCACCACTTTTGTCCCATGAAAGATAACTTGAGGAGAAAAAATAAATTGACATGAAAACTAAGAACAAATATTGAAGGGGTAAAATCTAAGGAATACTTAGCTTAAATAAAAAGGCTCAAATTACTAAAGGATGGATATTCTGTGAGTTTGTCAACTTCTCTTTGGTTAATGACACCAAGGGAAAATTAACAAGATAGAAAATGGGATATTAGCTGTTGCTTTCTTCGTTTTGTCCATGATGATGTTTTAGTCCTTGGATGCCCATAAAGTAAAAGGACTTAACTGAGTTTATATGTGCTGTGGTGCAGTCCCTCAGCACAGAGCTCTGCCTGGGCTGCTGAAGGATGAATCTGATTGAGGCAAGAAGTGCCATCTATAATGGCGGCCCGCCTTTACTTCCTGTAATGCTCAGGGGAGGAGCGGCTTATCTTCAGGATGGCCAATTCTTTATGGTTAGTATCAGAAATGAGCCTATCAATCAGCCACATGAGACTTTTAAAGGGGCACCAGGGCCATAAACTTTATGAAAAAGGCTGGAGATTGCATTCAGCCCTCAAGCAGATACACAATTACCCTAAACCTAGTTCAGGGCAGGGAGACTAAATCTTCTTTAAACAAACAAACAAATAAAAAACAGAAGTGAAGACTCCTACACTCATCATGGCTTTTAGAAGCTAAGAGATAGGAGATAGCATTGTCAGACAAATCTTTCCCCCTATAGCTGTGAAAAAGAAAGTAATAAGGGCAAGGAAGGAGGGGGAAAATGGTAGAAAGAGAGAAATGAAAACGAGCAATTAGGCTAGAGTGAGAAGGGGGAAAAAGACTGGAGTGAGATTTTTTTTGGAGTCTGTAAATACTTGTCTGCTTATGAGATAAACTCATTGATATTGAGGGGACTTGAAAAATCCCATTGATTTATTCACTGTAGGCAGAAGTTAGAGAAAATCTCATTTTCATGAGCTTTCATTCCTATCACTCAGTTCCCTGGTGACACAGAAAGTAAACCTTTTCTAAGGGTTTTCTCAGACAGTTTGACATTTTGTTGAATTAACTGGCATATATTGCACCAAATTTATGTGCTGCATCTTTCCACCAAGCAAGGAATGATTTTATATTGAATGGAGTTCTTAGGGAACCAAGAGAACTCTGGAAACTTCCCAGAGTGATCTCACTTCTGAAGTCTGCCTGTCTGCCTCAAGTCCCTGCATGTCTCACTCCCTACTGTCTGGATCTAACTGGTGAGGGCATTCTAAATTTCAGTGGGATTGTTCTGTGACACCCTAGGTCTCTCCCCTGAGGCTCCCTGTGCACATGCTGTCATAAAGTTTTATCTGGCAGATTTTAAGAACATCTGAAATATTTGCATAAAGGTGTAAGGAGGGAAATTTAGATGAATGAGGCATCATTTTGCCAGGACAACTGAGTCTGTTTTGACCATTTAGGGGCAAGCATTTCATAGATAAATATTGAGCCACAGAATGAATGAACGTAATGTAGTGTGGCCTCCATTTAGGAAGCCCATGCCACCCAACTACTGATATGAATGACCTGGCGAGGCAGAAGTGTGACCATAGTTTTGGAGGGCTGGACCAAAGTTTTACAAACTGAGTGGCTTAAAACAACAGAAATTTATCATCTCACAGTTGTGGAGTCTGGAAGTCTGAAATCAAGGAGTTAGCAGGGCCGTGCTGAAACCTGTAGGGGAGGTCCTTCCTTGCCTCTTCCTAGCTTCTGGTGGCTTCCTGGCCAACTTTGGCATTCCTTGGCATGCAGCCACATAACTCCAGTCTCTGTCTTGACCATCACATGCTGCTCTCCCTGTGTCTCTATTTTCACATGGCTGTCTTCTTATAAAACATCAGTCATACTGGATTAGGGGCCCATCCCATTCCACTATGATGTCAATTTAAAGAATTACAACCCTTTTTCCAAATAAAGTCACATTTGGGAGGAGGACTTCAAAATCTTTTTTTTTTGAAGGATAGGGAAACAATTTAACCTGTAACAGTAGGAAATGTTTGTCTGAAGTCTTCATTGAGTAGACTTAAAGACACTTTTCTAATTCAGTTCAATACACGCTTACCTAGAAATCATTGCTATCAAAGACTCTGCTTGGTGCTGTCTGAGTTACAGAAGATGATCAGAATAAGACCCCCCCACACACACCCTCCAGCTACCTACAGGTACCCAAATACAATAGTACCCCATTATGAGAGATCTTTCAGATACAGATATAATTGTATAAAAATTTTAGTATTTACGACATACAGGATACAATAGTGATTAGTAATAGTAGTATGTAACATTTATATAGCACAACAGTATTTGCCAGGCACAATTCTAAGTGCTTTATATTCATTTAACCCTCACGACAGTCTTATGTGGTAAGTACAAGGCAGGTCACGCCCTCTTCTTAGGAGACTTACATCTTTGAGGTTTGTATTTTCTAGTCCCTGTGGGCCTGAGTTGTTTCACCTGTGGAATGAAAGAAAACGAACTCCGTGGTTGTTTCCTGCAGTACACGTCCAAGGCACTAGCACTGTTGTCTCCGTTGCCTTGTTGCTGTAGTTTTGAGAAGACGCACCAGAGGGTTTTAGCACTTAAAACATAGCTGGAATGGATTTCACTTAAGATTTTCCTTTTCCCCTGGGCTGCTGAGTTGACATTTGCCAGACTGAGTCCACCATGTTTGTGTGAAGTCTTGAGTGCCACTGACAGAAACCAGTGCAAAATGGAGTCACTGAAACGCAAGAATTATGACCATTTGAGAGTAAGCTCCACACCAGCTAGAATTTTTATCTGTTCATTGCTATTTCTGCAGTACCCAAAAGAGTAGCCAGCCCATTAGGAGGTGATCAATAAATATTTGTAGAATAAATGCATGACAATAACTAGCAGATAATTCAGACCTGAAGCTTTCGTCATGCCAGGGAAAACAGAGGCTGTTACTGGCTTTGGGTAGTCACAAACAATATATTTGGGCTATAAAATTAAGACTATCATGCTACTTTGGGTACACTGATTTGAGACTTTAGTGAAAAAAACCACAGTAGAAAGTCAAGCCATATGCCTTGCCCTCTACACCTAAGGGAACACCTACTGATCCAGATGCCTTGTCTGACCTGAGTGGGTGGTTTGCTTGGGGGCATTCTTGCTTGAAATTCCCTCATGCCAAAGGAGGAAAACATAAACAGGAAGCTCCTTCTTTGCAGGTTTAGTTCTTTCACTTCCCATCAATACCATAAGGTTACATCCTTTTTGGTGACAACAGAATCAGTTGACTTAGAGAGATGATAATAATGAATTACGAGATGCTGACGTCTGACATGATTAAGAAAGTAAATGGTGCAAATTGGAAAATATTTAGAGAAGAAATTCTGATCTTACAGTGTAAGGAGAGGCATTGCTGAAATTCACTTTTTACCCTAAGGTGATGAAGAATAAAGTAAATGGTGGGACATTTTTGGTAAAAAAACAAAAACAAAAAAACTTCCTGAAGATGCTTGGGAGCCATCAACATGATGTCTCGAATGCTTTTGGAATCTCCTCTTTTCAAGGTAAATCATGCTATGAGTGACATGTACTATTTGGAAAATACCAGTGAAGCGTGAATAGAACTATTTCTTATCTTTTCTCCGTAGATGCTGTCCTCTTGAAAAACTCTTGTTTCTGTGTTGACCTTTCCTTGCTAGAAGTCTGCCTGATGGTTGTTTGCCAAATGTCCCTTGTCGTTTGCTGATCTTTTCCAATGCCCCCCATTGCCTCAAAACTCTGCAAACTAGAATATTTTTAATTTTTAAATTTAGCAAAAGTTATTTTCTATAACTAAGAAATTTTTAATCACATAACTGGGCAGTTTAGCACATCACCTCAGAAGAATAAGCATGCTATTTTTGAAAAGGGGAAATAAGGACCCATTCTGGAGAACCAAGAGTTTCCTTATGAAGGCCATCTGCTATGTAGACCCAGTGATATTTTCTGGTAAATGAGAGAGTTCAATATGGAACCCATGGACCTGCAGAACAGCCAGTCATTGGAATGTAAGCCTAAAAGGATCCAAAATACGAAATATTCAGAAATAAGGATCTATTTCTGGGGAGCACAAGTGAACCACTTCATAGTGATAATGTTTTGTAACATCCCAAGATTCCCATATTATTTTAAGAGGATTATAGATTTGCAGATGCAAAGAATGGGGCAAATGCCATTTGGAGGCCAAGATGCTGACATGGGCACCTTCTTGTTTCCTTGAAGATCAGCAGGCATAGAAATTGCTTCTAGTAGCTAAAAAAGGGGTTTCATTTTGTACTGACCTTTCTTTTTCCTGCCATTTGAACACTGGCATCCCTTTCTCCTAAAAGAATAGTAGGGACAACTGAATGATTAAAATACTCCAGGATAAGAATTCCAAAGTCCAATATCTACAGGAACCAGGCAAGTGCTAGATAAGCCTGAAAGGATCTGGGAGTAATATGAAGGGAATGCCAGAGCCATAATGAAGCAGAGAAAATATGCCCATTATAAAGGGTTAGCAGAACTGATGCTCGGTGAGAATGTGGGCCAGCGTTGCCAGAACGTGCTGACATTTCTCTCTCTTCTGTGCGTGATGGCTCAAGTTTAAAATACCAAGCAGGTCATGAGGTTGTGATCTCCACCTTAGAAGTTTGTCCCAAGGTTGCACCTCAGAAGACTAGTTCTGAAAGAGAGGGGAAGCCACTCAAAGTAGGTTCCGTGGTCATGAGTTTGGAAAACACTGGGTTAAACAGAGTTAATTGGGTTTCTTTACCTCAGGGCTTCTCAGAACCTTAACTGTGTTACTTACAAAGTGAACCTCCAAGAGTAAGCTCAGAGTACAAAGCATTTTCCAAACTCATCTGACCCTTGGACCCCCTTTCTGTGGATACTTCATCAAAGTACTTTGGAAGACCATGCAGTAATTTACTTTGCAATAAATAATATGAGTGTAATTCCTGTAAGTGAAAATCCAAGGGGAACAGTAGATGTTGAAAATAAACAAATAGCCTGACTGAAATAAGGATGCCTGTAATTGACCTTGACAAGTTAGAAACCATGATTTCAATGTATGGAGTAAAAGTGGAAAACAATCTAATTTTTTTTTTAATCAGCAACATTGTGAATTAGACTTGCTTATTATTCATTGAGTGTTTGGATTTTCTAGTTTTAAATTAGGAGTGAAACTAGAGATGATAAGGGAAGCCTATTCTATAAAATAATCTCCTCAGTACATGACAAAATCTTGACTTCCAATATTCATTCAACAAATATTTTTCACGAACCTACTATGTGCCAGGTTACAGGCCATGCACTGAATAGAGTCTGGAATTAAATTACTGGTCTAGCTAATGCCAGTTCTAACCTAAACCCAGGGATCAAATTAAAGTGTATGTTTTCAATTGATAACTTATCACAATGGAAAACTGCTAACACAAAAAGGAATAGTGTTTCCTTTCCATAAGTGGTTTTCTGACATTTTGAAAAGGAGTAGCTTGGTCCACAGCCATTTACCAACTCATAATATAACCTGACTTGGTTTGTAGTTACATAGGTAGCTAAAAACAGTATTTACTTCCCCATCAGATGCTGAAAATCAGACGGATAGGCATTTGTTCATTTTAGTCTGGACAATTGCTACTGAAGATTAGTAACACCACTGCTATCTCTTGTTACTCCCTAGGAATTACTGTTCTTTGTTCTTCCTCAGTGTCATTCTGAAGCTCCAAATATTCATAAATATTGAAGCTCAGATCACATGCTGCATCTCTATGAAGTCATCTTTGATGACCCTTTTGACTACAAGTAAACTCTTCTCCCTTTGAAGCCCACCACCCATATCTGTAACTTTCTCATGGCTGTTATTGCTTTCTCCCTTATATAAGAAATATTAATTCAATAATTTATTCAATTTGTCTCTACTGTACTACTGATGATTGGAGATGAAATGCACACCAAGGTAAACATGACACTTGTCAGCCTGACACTTGCAGCCCGGTATATATTTGAATATGTCTTTCTTCTGCTTAATTTAAGCTATAGGATAATTGAGTCTAGGATCCCATCTCATATATATGGAATGCAGTGGCTTGTACATATTTGCTAAATAGTTTACTAAATATGGGCTTGATTTCCCCCATAATCCTCCATCTTAGCCCCCAATCCTATAGTTCGATGATGCTTCAGCAGAAGGTTCATTTTCCTGAAAATGATATGCCGATTCCATTTTGAAACACTGTAGAGTCCGTCTCTTTATTGCTCCAATTTCAATTCCATTTATAGGTAAAAACCTCCTCTGTTCTTAGCCATAGGGCACAGAGAGTGTATAACACAGTCTAAGATGCAGATGTGGGGTTCTTGCAAGGATTCAGCAAGTGCCTGCCACTTGACAAGAAAATTACAACTCAATTAGTGTGTGTCTACTCGTGTTTTGTCCTCGAGTTTGCTGAGCTTGTTTTCCCATGCAGATCCAGCTCTCCTCTCCTGTACCGCATCTTTCTCTGTTAATGAAAATTGTCCTTCAATCTCTGTTTATCCTTTAGCCAACAAACTAGTTTCAGTGGCAGCATTATGGTTACAGCCCACAGAAAGCTTTTCTGTGCAGTAATTTAGCTGTCAGTCTGGAAGTGGTAAAGCAGCAGAAAGATGGATGCTGAGCCTGGGGCATGCCTGAGCAGACACCCTGCATGTCCCTACTTGAATGTGCACTTATTAAAGTAGATAGGAAAAATGTTTGCCCCAATTTCTCTTGGTCATTATTGCATTATAGCTAGGGAAAAAATATTTTTACTGGAACTCAGCTAATTGCTAAGATCCCTCTAAAAGACGATGGGGATAGAGGGTGGCAATCATTTAGTGAGAGAAATGTCCTCAAATAAAAACAAGTGGAAAAGCAAATAACTATGACATTTGTTGCAGAATCCCCTGATATGACATTATATCAACACACTGTTTTGGAGTTGTTTGGCAGGGGAGAGAAAGTATGAACTTGGGAGCTTCCTCTAGAGGAGCTGGTATGCAAAATAATAATAATTTCAGGTCTGTCCACTGACTGGTAACCACAAGCAATCCACAAATTTATGAATTACCTCTCTTGACACTTTGAGTTGTTTATCTGATTGTGCCATTAGATGTCTGAAAAGGGGTGCTGGAAAACTCAGTCAACATCTGGTCATCAAAGTAAATTTTTAAAAATTAACTCAGATATAGTTTATTGCTTTGTGTTCTCAACAAACTTTATTAGGATGAGTCTATTTCAGGGTTTAAGCCCTCAATTAAATTAACAAACTCATAAATTGAACACTCAGTAGTATCCACAGAAGCAGTTAATTTTTTAATTTGAATGGCAATTAACTAGTGTTTGTGACTGTTTTAGATATGAATTGCCCACATTTTGTTTTCTTCCCTTGAGCCCTGAAGTGAACACCAAACTTTCCTCTGTCCTAAAATGTCCCAAGTGTGTTTTCCATGAAACTCCTTTCTGCTGAGATCTTTAATGAATAGATGACACCATGCTGAAGTCGGTTTGAAAAGTTTTCTCATTGTAGTTCCATTTTAGGATTCACCCTAAACATTTGCATATTAAAGATTTTGAGAAGATCTTACAGTAAATTAAAACTTTTAATGTTTTTTTAATTTGCTTTTTGTAGAACAGTGTTTCTAAAACCTTCTTAACCACTGAAGTCTTTGTTCAACTCAGATCAATTACTATGTAGAAAAACAAGAAATCCCCAATCTACTTTGAGAGACATGAAGTTACGTTATGAACCACACTGCCTCCTGTCGGACAAAGGGTTTGAGGGTGGGATTTTCAAGAAAAATCTGGTCCAGTATGATAGGAGCCATAGATGGACATCACGGTAACCGAGGGCATTAGGTCTTTTCTTTGTTTTTCCTAGTCTTTTAGATCTTTGTATGGAAAAAGAGCAGTTTCTCTTGGAGTCATTTGCCGTGTGTTATCTAAATTGAGTGAGCTCTGCTTTGGCCTTCCCCATATGATCAGTCCCAATATTGATAATTAACATGCTTCTCCAATAGAATGTGTTTTTCTGTCTTAAACTATTCCTTGTAAACCAAATTTTTATAGTTCCATTAATCAAGGTATAAGGTACACATAGTAAAATGCACAGACAGATCTTAGATATAGGATTCAGTGAGTTTTGACATATGCATACATGTATGCAAGCAATGTCCCTATCAAGATATGTTTCCATCCCTCCAGGAAGTGTTCTCAGTTTGATCTCTTTCTTCCCCTCCCTATTCCAAGTGAACCTGTGTTTTGGTTTCTATTATCATAGGTCAATTTTGTTCTAAAACTTTGTAGAAAACAATCTACCATTTTGTATCTATCTTAATATAATGTTTTTTAGATTCATCCATGTTGTCCTGTGTTTCAGTAGTTTGTTCCTTTTTGCCGCTAAGGAATATGTCATTGCATGAATATATCTCAATTTGTTTATCT
Organism: Equus quagga; assembly: GCF_021613505.1. Classification (NCBI taxonomy): domain Eukaryota; kingdom Metazoa; phylum Chordata; class Mammalia; order Perissodactyla; family Equidae; genus Equus; species Equus quagga. The sequence goes on along the minus strand of NC_060267.1, from coordinate 156,775,813 downwards.
TTTCTTCTTTGGTAAATGGACATTTGCTTATTAACAGTTTGAGGCTTTATTAATAAAACTGCTATGAACATTTTTATGCAAAATTTTGTAGACGCATCTTTCTGTCTCTGTTGAGTGAATATCTAAGAGTGGAATTGCTGGATCATAGAACATATGTATATTTAACTTTATAAGAGATTGCCCAACATTTTTACCTAATGGTTTTACCATTTTACAATACTACTGGCAATGAGAGCTTTAGTTGCTCCATATTCTCACCATTGTATGGTATTCTCAGTCTTTTAAATTGTAACTATGTTTTGGATATAAAACAATATCTCATTGTAATTTTAATTTGAATATCCTTGACAACTAATGAAGTTGACTATTTTTTCATGTGCTTATTCATTCATATTTCTTCCTTTGTGAAATTTGAAAAGGTCAAGTGTATGGCCTTTTAAAAATTACATTGTTTGACTTTTGTTATTGAGTTTCTTGATATATTGTAGTTACAAATATTATATATATACATATTATATATGTATATATACATTATACATACATATATCAAATACATTGTCTGTTGATTTCTTACTCATTTTCTTGACTATTTAGATGGGAAGAAGTTTTTAAATTTAATGAAGTCCAGTTTGATTTTTTCTTTAGTGGTTAATGCTTTCTATATTCAAAGAAATCTTTGATACTCAAAGGTTATAAATATATTCTCTTGTGTTATTTTTCTAGAACCTATAAGATTTTATGTTTTATATTAGATTCTTCAATTCACCTTTAATTTTTGCATAGTGTGTGAAAATGAGATCCTCGGTTCATTATTAATCTTATAAATATTTATTTTTTATAACACTATTTGATGAATAGACTGTTCTTTCCCCCATTGGATTATTTTGGCTTTTTAGTAAGAAATCAATTGACCATTTAAGTGTGGTTCTTTTTCTAAATTTTCTATTCTTTATTGATGTATTTGTCCATTTTTATGACAATAGCACGTTGTCTTGATTAGTATAAATTTAAAGTGAAATCAAGTAGTGAAAGTCTTACAACTTTGTGTTTCTTTTGCATGATTATTTGGTTATTCTATATCCTTTGCTTTTCCACCTAAAGTTTAGAACCCGTTTGTCAAACTCAATAAAATCCATGATGGGATTTTGATTAGAATTGTGTTGAATTCATAGATCAATTTGGAGAGACCTGATGTCTTGACAGTATTGAGTTTTCTGATCCATTAACATGGTATATCTCTATATTTATTTAAATTGTTTAAAACTTGTCTCACAATACTTTGCAGTTTTCAGTCTACAGATCGTATACATATTTCATTAAATTTATCTTTGTGTATCATGTTTTTTATATTATTGTTAATGGTATTACATATATATATTGTTGTTGTTGTTGAGGAAGATTAGCCCTAAGCTAGCATCTGTGCCAATCTTCCTCCACTTTATATGTGGGTCACTGCCACAGCATGACTGATGAGTGGTGTAGGTCCATGCCCAGGATCCAAAACCATGAACTCAGGCTGCTGAAGTGGAGCATGCAGAACTTACTCTCTATGCCACGGGGTCAGCCCCATTGGTATTACATTTTTATCTCAATTTCTAATTATTCATTCCTAATAGTTGGAAATAAGTTTGATTTTTGTATATTGTATCCTTCCACCTTGCTAAATTCACTAATAATTTTTTTTTATAAATATCTTAGGATTTTCTAAGACAGAGTTTTTGTGTTGTCTTTGAATAAAGACTGTTTACTCCTTCCTTTTCAAACTGTATGCTTGTTTCTTTTTAATGCTTTATTGTGCCAGGTAGGATCTCTAAGACAGTGTGGAATAAAGTACTGAAAGGAGACGTTCTTACCATTTTTGCAGTCTTGGAGGGAAAGCACTTAGTCATTTATCACTAAGTATTATGCTAACTGCTGTTTGTCATAGATTCCCTTTATCCAGTATAAAAAATTACCCTCAATTCCTACTCTACGAGATTTTCTATCAAAAATGTGCATTGAATTTTGGCAAATGTTTTCTCTCTACCTACTGAGATGATCATTTATTTCTTCTTTATTTGGTTAATTGAATTACATTGATTGACTGATTTTTTCATATATTACTAAGCTTTATTCCAGGATAAAATCAAAATTAATCATGATGTGGAACCTTTTATGTATTGCTGGACTCAATTTGCTAAAGTTTTTTTAAGAATTTGCATGACTATATTCATGACTGATATTGTCTTTAAATGTCTTTTCTTGTAATATCCTTGTTTAGTTTTCTTAAAGGATTATCTTGGATTTATATGAGTTGTAAAATGCACAATGTTGTGCAACTATCACCATTATCTATTTCCAATTCTCCTTCATCACCCCAAACGGAAATTCTGTAACCATTAAGTAATGACTTCCCACCCTTGCCTCCCCCCAAACCCTGGTAATCACAAATGTACTTTCTTTTTGGTTGAGTTCTAGATATTTCATATAAGTGGAATCATACGATATTTGTACAGACAATCCCCAACTTACAATGATTTGACTTACAATTTTTCAACTTTACAATAGTACACAAGTGATAGCCATTCAGTAGAAACCATACTTTGAATTTTGAATTTAGTTCTATTCCCAGATTAGCAATATGCAGTACAATACTCTTATATCGCTGGACAGTGGCAGCAAGCTGCAGCTTGCAGTCAGCCTGGTGATCATGGGGTGAACAACTGATACACTTGCAACCATTCTGTACCCAGACAACCATTCTATTTTTCACTTTCAGTACAGCATTTAATAAATTACATAAGATATTTAACACTTAATTATAAAATAGTATTTGTGTTAGGTGATTTTGCCCAGCCATAGGCTAACGCTAGTGTTCTGAGACATTTAAATAGGCTAGGCTGGGCTAAGCTACGATGTTGGGTAGGTTAGGTGTTTTAAATGCATTTTTGACTTATGATATTTTCAACTTATGGGGGGTAATTGAGACATAACCCCATTTTAAGTCAATGAAGATCTGTCCTTTTCTGTCTAGTTTATTTCACTTAGCATAATGTTTTCAAGGTTCATTCATATTGTAGTATGTATCATAAGTTCATTCTTTTTCATTGATGGATAATAGTCTATTGTATGCACATACCACATTTGTTTATCCATTCATCCGTTAATGAATACTTGAGATGTTTCTACTTTTTGGCTATTGTGAATAACGGTCCAGTGAACATGAGTATAGAAATATCTGTTCATGTCCTTGCTTTCAATTCTTTTGGGTATCTACCCAGAAGTGGAAATGCTGGGTTATATGGTAATTTTATGTTTAGCCTTTTGAGGACCTTCCAAACTGTTTTCCATAACGACTGCACCGTTTTACATACTCACTAGCAAAGTATGAGAGTTCCACTTGCTTCACATCCTCACCAACACTTGCTATTTTTTGTGGTTTTAATGTATCCATCCTAGTAGGTATACGCTCATATCGCATTGTGGTTTTGATTTGCATTTTCCTAATGACTAATGATGTTGAACATCTTTACATGCACTTATTAGCAATTTGTATGCTTTCTTTGGAGAGCTATCTATTCAGCTATTTGTCCACTTTTGAATTGGCCTGTTTGTATCTTTGTTGTTGATTTGTAGTTCTTTTTACATATTCTGTATATTAAACCCTTAGCAGATGGATGCTCTGAAAATATTTTCTAGGTTATTTTTTCACTTTATTGATAATGTCTTTTAATGCACAAAAATTTTAATTTTGATGAAGTCAGTTGCTCATTCTTGGTGCTATTCAGTTTTATTGAGTTTGGGGGATTGGTTAGGCTTTTGATTTTGTTGATGCTTCTGTATTTTGTTTGTCATCTAATTCATTGATTTCTGATTTAATCTTCCTTATCTTTATTATTTCCTTCCTTCTACTTACTGTAGATTTGATTTGCTCTTCTTTTCCTAGCTTCTTATGATGGGAGCTTAGGTCATTAGACCAATTTTCATCTGAGTACTGCCTTAGCTGCATCTCACAAGTTTTGATATATTATATTGTAATTCATTTCAAAATATTTTTAAATTTTCTGTTTTCCCTTTGATTCATGAGTTATTGATAAATACATTATTCAATTTCCAAATATCTGTGGTTTCCAAGTATCTTTTTGTTGTTGATTTCTTATTGAATTAATTTATGTTCAGAGAATATACTCTATATAATATTTGACATTCAGAATTTACAAAGAGTTTGTTTTATGGCCCAGCATATAATATCTCATGGTGAATATTCCATGCACTTTTGAAAAGAATATATATTGTATAGTTGAGGGGTATAGTGCTTTATTTTTTAATGTTTATCACCTCAGTTTTATTCATTATTTTCTTTACTTTTAGTAAGATATAATTGACATATAGCATTATGTTGGTTTCAGATGTACAACATAATGATTCAGTATTTTTATATATTGTAAAATGATCAATACAATAAGTCTAGTTGCCATCCATCACCACACAAACATAGAATTTTTTTCTTGTGGTGAAAATTTTAAGATTTACTGTCTTAGCACCTTTCAAATACACAATACAGTGTTATTAACTATAGTCACCATGCTGTACGTTACATCTCCAGGACTTAGTCATTTTATAACTGGAAGTTTGTACCTTTCAACCACCTTCATCCATTTCACCCAACCTTTCCCCACTCCCCAACCTCTGGCAACCACCAATCTGTTCTCTGTATTTATGAGTTCAGTTTTATGGGAGGGTTTTTTTTTTTAATTTAGGTTCCACATGTAAGTGATATCATATGGTATTTGTCTTTCTCTATCTGACTTACTTCTAATGGCCCCAACGTCCATCCATTTTATCACAATAAGATTTTTTTATGACTGAATAATATTCCATTGTGCATGTTCATAGCACATTTTTATTTACAATCATTCATCAGTGGATACTTAGATTTCTTCCATGTCTTGGCTGCTGTAAATAATGCTGCAATGAACGTGGGGGTGCATATATCTTTTCAAGTTAGTGTTTTCATTTCTTTTGGATAAATACCCGGAAGTGGAATTGCTGGATCCTATGATAGTTCTATTTTTAATTTTTTCAGGAATCTCTATACTGTTTTTCATAGTGGCTGCACAAATTTACGTTCTCATCAACAGTGCACAAGGTTTTCCTTTTCTCCATATCCTTACCAGCGCTTATCTCTTGTCTTTTTGATAATAGCCATTCTAACAGGTGTGAGGTGATATCTCATGGTTTTAATTTGCATTTCCCTGATGATTAGTGATGTTGAGTACCTTCTCATGTAGCTATTGGCTGTTGTATGTCTTCTCTGGAAAAATATGTGTTCGGATCCTCTGCCCATTTGTAATCAGGTTGTTTGTTTTCTTACTATTGAGCTATATGAGTTCTTTGTATATTTTGGATATTAACTGCTTATCAGATATATGATTTGCAAATATTTTCTCCCTCTCAATAGGTTGGCTTTTCATTTTGTTGATAGTTTCCTTTGCTGCGTAAAAGGTTTTTAGTGTGATGTTGTCCCACTTGTTTATTTTTGCTTTTGTTGCCTTTCTTTTGGTGTTAAACCCAAAAAATCATTGCCAAGACCAACGTCAAGGAGCTTACCCCTATGTTTCTTCCAGGAGATTTATGATTTCAGGTCTTACATTCAAGTTTTTAATCCATTTGAGTTAATTTTTGTGTATGGTGTAAGATAGTGGTCCAGTTTTGTTCTTTTGCATGTGTTGTGTTCTTCAAATATCACTTGGGTCAAATTGATTGATAGTGCTGTCCAAATATCCTACATACTTATTTTTGTTTACTTGTTCTAACTATTGTTTGTGTCTATTTCTCCTTTTAATTTTGCTAGTATTTGCTTCATTTATTTTGAAACTCTGTTATTAGGTGCATAACGCATTTAGGATTTTTACGTCTTCCTGATGAATTTACTCTTTATTGTTATCTTTATCATTGTCCCTCTCTGATAATACTCTTTGTCTTGAAGTTTACTCTGCAGATGCTTATACAACCACTCCAGCTTTCTTAAGATACCTGTTTCCATGAGATACTTTTAATCTTTTTTTAACTTGTCTTTATATTTAAAATATGCCACTTGTAAAGTGTGTAGAAGTGGGACTTCCTTTTTTTCTAAATCCAGACAATTTATTCTTTTTAATTAAGTATTTAGTCCACTTATAGTTAATGTATTTTGATGTGGGTGGATTTATGTATAGCTTATTGCCATTTGTATCATGTTTCTCCCATTTTGTCTTTATTTCTTCTCCTCCCTGCCTTTTTTTAGATAGAGTTGGTTTGGGGTTTTTTTTTTTGTATTCTGTTTTATCCCCTCTATCTGTTTACTAGCTATAATTCTTTCTTTTATATTTTTGTGCTTGTTTTAGGGACTAGAATATGTGTCTTTAATGCTTCTCTGCTTTGTTTTAATGTTATATCTCTCCAAGTATAATGTTGAAAGCCTTACAGTGATATCTTTCTATTTGCCCCTCCTGTCCCTTGTATTACTGCTCTTGTATCTTTTACACATTTTATGAACCACAAAGTACCATGTTATTATTTTTTTCTTTAAGCAGTCATTTGTCTTTTAACAAATTAAGAAACAAGAAAAAATATTGATTATATTTACTTGTGTATTCATCTTTTCAAGAGCTCTTTATTTCTTCATGTAGACGTGAATTTCCCTGATAGCATTTCACTTCAACCTGTAAACCGTGACATTAGTATAATGTAAGTCTCCTGCTGCTGAAGTCTACATTTTTGTTAATCTGAAAATGTTTCTGTATCACCTGTGTTTTTGAATAATATTTTTGTTAGATACAGAATTCTAGCTTGTAAGGAGTTTTCTTTTGCTAATTTCAGTACTTTAAAGATTTTCCATTGCCTTCTGGATCGCACTGTTTCTGATAAAGACAGCTGTTATTCTTATCATTGTGCCTTTATATAATGTGTCTTTTTCCCCTCTGGCTACTTTTTAGACTTTTCTCTGTATCTTTTGTTTTCAGCATTTTTAATATGATGTGCTTAGGTCTGGTTTTCCTTGTAAGTCTTTTGTGTGAGATTCATTAAGCTCCTGGAACTTGATAGTTAAATAGTATTTTGGAATAATAATATGGAACATTATTAACCATTTTTGCTCAAATATATTTATTCTGTCCCAATCTGTCTCTTCTCTCTTTTGGAGACTCTAGTTATAGCTATGATAAACCATTTTATGTTATTCCATAGATCATTAAGGCTCTATTCATTTTTTTTCTTTTAATCTCCTCTGTACTTCACTTTTAGACAGTTTCTAGTGATCTTTCTTCAAGTTCACTGGTCTTTTGTTTTCCCATTTCCAATCTGCTATTGATCTCATCCAGTGAATTTTTTTTTCTTTTAAGACACTGTGTTTTTCAGTTCTGAAATTTCCATTTGGTTCTTTTATAGTTTGCATATCTCTGTTAGGATTTGCCACTTGTTCACTTATTATGTCCATCTTTTATTTAAATCATTGAAATTATTCGTAAGAGCTCTTAAAATCTTTATATGCTAATTCTAATGTCTATGTCATGTCTATGTTTCTATATTCTGTTTTAACTCTCATGGCCATATGTTCCTGCTTCTTTTATTGTCTAGTAATTACTGAAAGTATGCTAGACATGGTCATGATCTGTTGTTGGGGTTCTGGATTATATTATTATCCTTTGAAGATGGCTGAGTTTTGTTCTGGTAGACTATTAAGTAGTTATAGTTTCAGGTTGGTTTGAGGCTTTGTTGGGGAAAATCTGGAGTAGCTCTTAATGTAGGGCTGGAATTGCCATACTTCTAAAGCATGGCGTTTATAAAGTTTCACCTTGATACTCTGGGTATTCCACTGTCTATCCACTTTGAACAAAATTAAAATTTCTTCTAGTACTGTGTGACCTTTGGAATTTTCATTCATCTCTTTAACCTCAATAGCTATTCTCTGACAGAGAATCTCACCCTCTGGATGGGTATTTTAGTATTTAGCTAATGATTCACTAATTAATCTTTCTATAGAACAAACTATTCTCAGATATTTTTATGACTAGAAAATTATTGGCATTTGGGAAGGGGCTCATGAAATACTATTTAAAAAGGGACATGTGAGGTGTTCTTTTAGGATTCATCAGAAAATGCAAGGGGACATTTTTCCTATTATTTCTCTGGCTTCAATTATATTGCTCTTGTATTTTTTATATTCCATCTGTGTAGGTTTTTAAGCATTTGTTTTTAGATCTTTGGATTGTATTTCTATTTTTAATATGTACATTTATTTTAAACTAAATTTTTAATTAGATTTTAAAGTCAATTTATTTTGAGTACATTTTTTTAAAATAACATTTGCCAAATTGTATAGACTTCACTATAAATGAGTTTAAACTCCTAAATATCAGCATTTTTGCCACCATTTCACTGAATGCTACAATACATTTTTATGCAAGAATCCTGACAAACAGATCATTTGTGTACTGTCCTTTAAATACAAAATAAGGCAAAGCCCGAAGCTCTTTTAGTTGGATAAGCCTCAAATTAATAGAATCCATTATTTTGAAGGTGGTGTAAAGCATGCATCATACCAGAAGCAGAATACCAAGAGGTGATGACTATAAAGGTCCCACCTGAAGTTCAAAAATACTGGATTATTTTATCATTTGGGATTTATCTTTGGCAAACAACAATGTCCTCTATTTGAAGTATGAAAATAAAGCAGAATTTCCTTAACAAATGCAGCAAAAGCCATAGAAAACAGATTTGTTAGGCATCCTACCAAGAAGCATGAGGTAATCATTCTCAGTTAACTTGTTTTGAGGTTTTGTTCTTTTTTAAATAATGGATCTAATTTTATCCATCGTGTCATGGGATGGGGAAAATCCAAATAAGTTGTTCTAAAAGGATTTTCTAGGTTTTAATAGGAAGCACGTTTGAGGGGATTATTGGTTTAATTTTTTTTTTTTTTACCACTCTCACATTTCTGTCTTCTCTCTCTTACTTCTTCCTTTCTATATTTTCCTTATTCTGACTGCTCATCTGTCCCCTGCCAGATTTTCATCACACACTTATGCATTAAGTTAATTGGCTTTCTTCTTTCCTGCACACAAAACTAAAGATAGATGCTGCCAACAAAAAATATGTATAATTCTTTAGTCTTGATCAGGACCCACTTCAACCCAAATTATGAAATTAGAAATACTTGGCTTCATCATCTTCTTTCTATCTTACTTGTTCCTAACCAGTCCCTCTATAATTGTCCAAATTTATTCCCATGGTCTTCATTCTGACTAATGTAATGAAATAACCTAAAGTGTAGCTGAATTTAATTTGCATTGTTATTGTATTAATCAAGGTAGGCTAAACTGCTGTTACAATAGACCAAAATATGTAATGCTTAAAACTGATGGAAGTTTATTTCTTATTTATTTAACAACCCACAATGAGTGTTTATTTGGAAGCAGCCCTCTTCCATGTAATGATTCAGGGACTCAGGCTTCTTCCATCCTGTGACTTTTCCATTCCCTACACCCTTGATGAGTCAGCATGGTCAAGATGAATTTACCACATCCAGGTCTCTTGGTAGAAAAGAGAACATAAAAGGGGGGTCACTCACCTCTTAATGGTCTGGACCCAGAAATGGCCCACATTATATCCACCTCATATTACACTCTGACTGTGAAAGTGATGAATTCTAATTAGGCCTGAATCCTATGTCCACTACTTGTCCGGTTCCTACCAGAAGAACATGTAACGGGCTATCCACAGGAAGGAGCAGTTCTGTGATTAAGACAAAGAAAGTGATGGGCAAGATAACTTCAGATGTTCTATACCTCGTAAAAGATTTCCCTTCCATATTTGTATACTATATCATTTGATATGATTCTCACAACCTGCTAAGGTAAGAAGATGATTGGAGCAAGTTGGAATATCTTTCCTCTGGATATTGTTTACCTTATGAAAATTTTGAATCAATTTTGAGTGACTTAAGGAAGATACATTTTTTATTTTTATCCTAAATGGGAAGTTAGGTGTAGTGGTTAAGATCATGTACTTGAGAAGTCATACTTACTGGATTCAAGGCCAGGATCCACCATGTCTTACTTGTGTAACTTCTATTCTTTTTTGTTGGTGGTGGTGGTGGTGATGAGGTAACATTAGTTTATAACATTATATAATTTCAGGTGTACATTATTATATTTTGATTTCTGTGTAGACTACATCATGTTCAACACCCAAAGACCAATTACCATCCATCACCATACACATGTGCGCTATGACCCCTTTTGCCCTCCTCCCTTCCCTCTTCCCCTCTGGTAACCACCAGTCTAATGTCTGAATCTCTGTGTATGTTTGTTGTTGCTGTTGTTGTTTTTATCTTTTACTTTTGAGTGAAATCATATGCTGTTTGACTCTCTCTGTCTGACTTATTTCACTTAGCATAATACCCTCAAGGTCAGTCCATGTTGTCGCGAATGGTGAGATTTCATCTTTTTTTATAGTCTCCCCTTGTGTATGTTTACCACATCTTCTTTATCCATTCATTCATTGATGGACACGTAGGTTGTTTCCAAGTCTTGGCTATAATGAACAATGCTGCAGTGAGCATAGGGGTGCGTGTAACTTTATGCATTTATGTTGTGTAACTTTTTAACCATGCAACCTCAGGCAAGTTTGCCTCTTGATGCATCAGCTTCTTCCACCATAAAATGGAGAGGATAGCAGTAAATACTTTATAGGTTTTTTCTGAAGAATAACTTTGAAGAATACCTGGGACATAGTAAATGTTCAATAAATGTTAATTACAATAATAATTGTGATTGTTATTAGAATTATTCATTCTCTAACTCAAGTACATACATGTTTTACAGGTGTGAGCAATTTTTGGCTCTAAAAGAAAAAGCTCTTGACAAATATTAGATCTCAAGGATAAAAAAAAACACTAGAAAACTATAGCATTACTTATTTAATTTCATGCCTTCTGCGCCTGCTTTGCCTCCTGATGGTATTTCTATTTGTTTTCACAAAAGTCAATATTTTCCTGTTTCTCCTTTTAAAATAGATTTTTATGTGGGGCATGTAAACAGTATCTGAAACAAGTGAAATTAAATTCTCCCAAGTGTAGGATCAAAATAGAAAGGAAGGTATGAGCCTGAAACCATGGTTCGCAGAAAGGTTGTGAAGGCCAATAATTTTGTCAGCAAAGATGCCAAAAATAAATAGGGAGGGAGAGCGTGTTTGACAATTAGAGATTTCACAGAAGGATTCTAAGAACAGGGGTCAAATTCATATGGATAAAAGCATTATTTGGCTAAACATTTTGTGATCAAGGAAGAGCTTCATTTGGTTTTATATTAGCTTATTCACGCTTTTCCTTGTTGTTTTCTCAATCAATCCTCCAGAGGCTTGATACACCATGTCTAATTCTTCATAAATCAGCAAAACTTTAGAGTGATATTGACAGTGGCTTTGCCGACTCCATTGTTTTCTGTCAAGAGTTTTATTCGGCTTCAAAACAATTTGCCGTGAACGCCCTTGTTTGCTTGCCACATTGGCCTTTGTTTGGGCTGAAAACTTTGATTTATAACTGTATGTAATTAATGGCTGTGGGGTAGGAGGACTATAGCTCATGCTCCTCCTCTTTTAATCTAGCTTTGCCTAGAAATCCATGTAGTGGAGCATTCTCAAGGGAACCGAGCTGGGAAATTTTCCATATACCCAATGGGAGGCCATTAATCATGGTGAGGAGCGTGTTTGTGAAAGTAAAGAAAACAAAAGTCAGACCACCTCAAGATGGCTTATCCAAAGAATTGATGTTAAGCTAATGTATTCATTGTGGGGCATTTATAAAGAAAAGCTGAGCTATTTGGTGAAACAGATAGATTTGCTTCTCCAAAAGTAAAACTTGACATCAGTACTTCAAATTATTAATATTGAAAAGCCACTCCAGAGTCTCTGATGAGTTGCTCAGTTGTTGACTGGGGAGCAGTTGAAAGCTCCTTTTAAATGGCACACATTTCTTTTTTCTAATAATGAAAAAGGAAGGAAAATACAGAATTTTTTTTGGCAGCTTCATCGCAATGTAGCTTGTGGTACCTGTCATTCTAGGATTTGCTGAATGTAAGGCCATGTTCTCCTCGCCCTGTCCCCTTTGGGTTTTACTAATTCGAAAAGAGTCAGTGAAACTCTAAGTCGTGCATTTCTTTAGGGTACAAAGATTGATAGTAAATTTATGAAAGTAATTAGAGGTTCTTCTCAAGGGTTGGAAAGAGTAGAGTGAGCCAAATTTTTTTCTTTAATATTCATGGTGGAAATATCAGACTTCATAATTTATTTTTGGTTTATTTTGGTTTTCCTCCCTAAAAATGTCCTTGCTAGCTAAAGATATTTCATGATATTTCAATAGCCTACTCAGAAAAAAAAAATTACAGATATTTTTGCAAATGAATTTTAATGCCAAAATTAGAGTAATACATCACTAGGTACAGTAAATTTTAGGAGGTTTACACCAAGTATTTTAGTATTTGTGAATGTTGATCCAGCAGGGATAAATAAAGGAAGTACAATGAAAATCAAAGACAGTTGTAAGCACTGATGGAGATTGGATCATATCCCACAAAAATATCCCAAATTATGACGAGAACTATGTTGATATACTGCTTAATATCAGTTCACTCTATTTACTGAGTAAACAGCTCTTACCATTGAAGTAGTACTTGAAGTGGTCTGAGGTAAGCATGTTGTAGTTCTTTTTTTCATGCACCTATTGATATAGGCATTATTTAAAATTATGTTTTATTTTGCATTGTTTTATCTCAGTGAGATTCAGCAATAGCAGCAAGCCTTTCCTTGGAAGAGAAGCCAAGAACATTTTCAATTCATTTCCTCCTCTTTAAAGGAGTTTAACTGATAAATAGTTCCCAAGTGAATGATGCTAAAGTCAAAGTGGAAATAGTGCTTTTCCTAGATTGTATTCCTTTTAAAATCAGAATCCTTTGAAATTAGGAGAAAGACAGTTCCCAGATGTTTGTATGTTAGCACTCGGAGTCTCCACTCAATGACACAAGAATCAATGGGCCACGGAGAACAATCTCTTAACGTCGACCTGATGTGGGATGTAACTTCAGTCCAGGTCTACTGATGTGTCTTATCAGAAAAATATTCATTAACCAGATGACAGAAAGCAGTAATTAAAATCCATAGTTAATCTGAATGAAAGCACAAAATAACACAGATGTGGGACAACTTTGAAGAATTAAAAATCCATTTCCTTGAAAGGGGCTGGACACGAACTCTGAGCTAGCTTATCATCAGAAAGAACTTGGCGCCTTTGCATATTATCAGAAGGAACTTCGTTCAAAATAAACCCCCTGTAGAGATGAGAAACACACACCATAGTGTTTTTTAGTTCTTTCTGGGGAAAAGTACGTATCGGAGGAAAGATTCCAATATAGGATATTTTTAAGCCTCTCCAAACTTCTGACATTTGTTCTTCATTCTAACAGCTTTGAGTTTCAAAACCAATATTAACTCATTTTGCACAAATGTTCTAATCTTAAGAACTATTTCACTACCTATGTTCACTGTGTAACTTCCCTCCCTTAAAAAAAAAAAAAATCCCATCATTTCACTCACAATCCTCTCCGCTCTTAAGAAGTTTCAACTTCAGAACAAAATATCATTCTGAACGTTTTCCATTGAACCACTTTCCTATTGTCTGATGCTGTCATATAATGTGGATATTGTTGCCTTGAGGGACAGATTTTTTATTAGGCTTTTGGGATATAGCCCCTTAATATAGAGTCGACCAATCTCTTCTCGCTTCCTGCATAAACAGTTTAGATTAGACAAAAATAGAATATTCACAGTACTAAGGATATTAAAATGACCCCCAAATAAAGTGTAACATTTTAACCATAAGCAAAGAATAATTTCAGAAACAGCCAATATGCCCTTAAATGAGTCATTGCTGTATGGTGTATCATAACAAGCATCTCTTGTTCAAATTCACACTCCATTTTTCATGTCGGGGAAAGTGCTGGTTTCCTTCAAGAAATGTTTAAAATAATCCATGATCTCAAAAGTACTACAGATATATTATTAAAATATGAAGCCTATTGGCTGTGTTCCAAGAAAGCTGAACTAGGTTAAAGGACATAATGAACAGTCATAGCTCTGTGTGCAATTATTTAATTGGGGAATAGATTTTTCTATCACTGTCCCTGGCAGTAGCAGCCATTTGATCCTGAGGCTTGGATTAAATGTTTCATCAGTAGTGCCTATTTAAGGATCTTTATGGAACAACAAGTCGGTCCCCTGGGCAAGCCCATGTCAACTGCAATAAAGAGATCCGCACAAGTGAGTGAGAGGTAGTTTTTTTGCAAGATATACAGAGAACTGAATGTGCACTGTGCTATCTGGATGCTTTCTGAGGTTGAGGGTCCGCTGTCTCCTCGTGGCAAGGGTTGGAAGCTGAACTCAGCCTGTCCATGGGATTTTGTGATTTCCTTAGGAAAATGAATTCTCAAGCTACCGCCCTCTTTCTAGGCACAGGTAAGTCCTTGGAGAACAGGAAAAGTGTACAGAAATTGTAACTTGCCCTTCGTTTCTAGGAAACAGCTGCTACCAACTCAAACCTTAAACTGGACAGCTCGTGGCTTTATGCCTTCCACAAAATTCACCATCTGTTTCACATGGGGTAGATGTAAATTTTATAGACTTCCCAATTATCTTTCAGTTGGTTTCAGTTGGAGTAGGTTTTTTTCCTACTGACTCTCTGAGTGGTCATCAACATAAATGCACGCTGCTAAATATGACTGGAGTATTTGTGGAGTGGGCACTAAAAGGCATTTGTCACAATAAAACAGTCAAATATATTTAAAAGCATTCTGGAAATTGAAATCTGAACATCTGTATAAAAAAAGGCAAAAAATATAATCCGTTGTTGCTACTATCAATAGCCATGTAAAAAGATCTAATTTGGGGTTTATTTTTCCCTCTGTGATGCTGTGATCCTATTGGTGTGGCCTGCATATTCTGCAAGTTATGTCAAAATTGATAAAAATGCATAATGTAACATGATTGAATCAGAAGACGTTGTGTGGAGATTTCTTTTCAGGATCTGGGGATGTGTTTGGGCATGCTTTTGCCCTCTAAGAAACCAAGTGCAGCACAGTGTTCTTTTCTAGGCTTCTAGTATTTGGATAATTGAATGGCTATGCTCTGCCTCACTATAGCTTAAGAGGCATCTTTTGGAGATGGGGGAAAAGTGGAAACAAGTGCTTTTACAGCAAGGCTACAGGAATCTGCTGACGAGGCTCTTAGGAGAGAGGAGGCGGTCCCTTTGGTTGCTTAGAAAAGTTCACAAAATCTCTCCCATCTGTTAAGTGATAGCAAAAAAAGGATCCAACCAAAAAGGTGGCAAACTATTGTGATGTTTGAGCTCTTCTGAGAACAGGAGGGCACAGCAAATACTCCAAATGCCTTTTTCTTGTAGTTTCATGTAGGACTTTTTGTTTATTCAGATGTTTGCCCAAGACCTTAAAAAAAAAAAAAATGAGGCTCTGTTCCCGAATAAAGTGTCTCTATTCTGCTAATTTGTAGACAAGCGTTCCTCCAGAATTTAGAGAAAATTGGAGTAAAAAGTTGTCTCTCGCTTTTATTTTTGCTGTCATTTCTGATACCACTTTTCCCAGTGTAGAGAGAAGAAATACCATCTCTGTACCCTCCAGCCTCATCCCCATGCTGCCGAAAGGAGGTTGTTCCTGGAAATTGTCATCTTCGACTCAAAGTACATGCTTACTCCTTTTTTTCTAGAAAAACGTAAGACAGTGTTTACAACTGTGCAGAAGTTTTATGGATACTTTATTTTTTATAAAATACCCCTCTGAGAAGTTTGTCATCCTGCTATGTAATTGCTGTTTGCTATCAGGACATTTTTCCACTGAATGGCTTCCCAAATGATAGTGCCACCTGAATGTGAGTTCCAGGTATGAGGGAGGATGTTTGATGCAAAGGTCATTTTTCCTTGTGCCCTTATTCAGTGTCTGCTGTTAACTTAAGAAGTAAGGAGAGAGGACTGAGCCTATGGCTCAGATCAACTAAGACATTTCCTACAGTGTTACAGAGTTGTTGGAGGAAGAGGATCTTAGATTACAATATTCCAGTTGCCATGTTCAACTAAATGGCGCTCTGTCCTCACTTAGAGCAGTGTTGCTCGCAATAGTATTGACTCTGGATTAGTCTCATGTCATGCTCTGATGTAGGTGGTAAATTAGAATTCTCTTGCTCGCTCTGGACACGTTATTCTTCATGACAATTGCTACTTTCTCCAGTAGGAGATTAGCTTTTAGTTGTTTGCTTTTTAGTTATATGATCCAGCCCTACTTACAGCTCTGATTTTTCTCCTTTTATACGAGTATCTGGATAGATTTTTTCGTTGTTGTTTTTGCTTTAATTTTTATCAGTGAAAGTAAGGAGTGATACCTCTCAGGACCTCCCGTGAGTGTGAAGCTTGTAAACCATCACCACTGTGTCACACAAACTAAAATATAGCGCACTTCCTATGAGCAGCATTATGCTGGGATTGAAATATCTTCAGAGCGCTTTTCTCTCCCTTGCCAATGCGTGATGAATCATACATACTCTCATTCATTCATCGATTACCTACTATCTGCCTCTTTTGGGGACGCAGAGATCTTTAGAACAGCTCTTCCTAAACTCTAATCCACATTCAGATCACCAGTGGTCTTGTTAAAATGCAGATTCTGATGCAGGAAACCTGAGGTTCTTCAGTCCTGAAAAGCACCCAAGTGATGTCAATGCTCCTGGTCTGTTGGTAGCAATAGTATAGGACACCCTCTGAATTTACACCATATCAGGTTATATGTGACCCTGTGCACATAACAGAGTACACACTGAGGAGGGAGACATTTAGCTAACCTTGATCACTTATTACGGGTAAGTCACATGCTATGCTAAATGATCGTGGGATGGTCCCTGATCTTTATCCTCTACCTGGTTTGAGAGACAGGCATATAAACCATTCATTGTATTAGAGTGTGACAGATAGAGCTCTGTACCAAGATGGCAGTGGCATCAAGGGGAGGAAGAAGCTTTGCATGCGTGGGTCAAGGAGGCATCACAGAGGGAGGAGATCCAAGATGGCGCCGTGAGTAGTCCTCTTTGTCTCTCGCCCTTCGAGTCTACAATTATTTGGACACTTATCGCTTGACAAAGGATATCCAGACAGCATCTCAGGACGTCTGAGACACCCACGCGACTATACATCGGAAGGCAGATGGACTTTCCTCCTGGAGGATGTGGAAATAGGTGAAAACTCTCCGACCCCGACGGGCAGCGTAGTACCCGCAAGCAGCTTTCTTCCAACGGACGCCCCCAGAGGATCTACACACATCTAGGGCAGGAGCGAGAACACAACAGAGGAGCGACGGTGGAAACAGGTGACCAGAACCCTACCTAAACCCCCCGCAATTACTCCTAAACGCAGAGGGAAACTTTGGAGTTGCACACCTGAGCCCGCGGGGAGAGTCTCTCCCCGCCATTGGCGGGGAGACCCAGCCTGGTGCTCGGGGCGCCCAGAGGGTCCCAGAGAGAGACACGGAGGGCACGGAGGTCTCCCAGCTGCCGTTGCCCGCCCTGTGGGACTAGGGATTGCCGGAGATCTCGGAGAGGACCCGGGCGGGGGGAACTTTCAAAGGCCGGTTCTGCGACCCGGAGGGGAAGCGCTGGAGCTCCGCCCGGGCAGCGGACAAAACTCTCTGCCTGCCGTTAGCAGAGGGGCCACGCTGAGCATTCACGGCTCCGGGAGAGGCCCGGAGAGAATCCCAGAGGGCGGGGTGACCCCCTAGCTGCCGTTGCCCGCCCCGTGAGGCTAGGGATTGCCGGAGATCTCGGAGAGGACTGGGGCTGGAGAGAGTTCCAGAGACCCAGCTTAGTAGCCTAGGGGGAAACCCTACAGGCTCACAGCAGCCTTAGGGAAAGCCTCTGCACAGCACCAGTAGAAGGCACCCAGCCGCCAGCCACAAGGCTGGAAGACCCCAGGGCAAAAGCAGCATAGCTAGGTGTACTAACCACAGACTGTAGAAGATGCCAATAGCTCTCCTGCGACCCATAGAGGACAAGTGAGATTTGGTGGGTGCCGACAGCAACGGAGCGACAAATATAAGTGATCCCACCCCTGGCCGCTGGAAAAGCCCATAACACCGTTGCAGACCCCAAGGAGAGAGCACATCTAGGTGGGCTGCAACAGTAGGCACCTGCAGCCTGAAGCCCCCCTGTGACAGCCCCCACGGCAGAGGAGGGAATCCAAAGGGCCACTGTGGCTACGAAAAGGGGCCCAGGCCCAGTTAGCAACTACGGACAGGGTTCCTGGTTGGTGAAGTATAAACAGCTGCTCCCCCCACTGCAGCAGCTGAAACAAGTGAAAGGAGCAACTAAACTCTATCTCCATGCGGAGGCACAAATCAACAACATCAAGCAATATGAAAAAATACATTAAATCTCCAGAACAGAAAGAAAGTAACAAATATACAGAAAACAATCCCAAAGAAAATGAGATATATAACCTAAATGATGATGACTTCAAAACAGCCATCATTAAGATTCTCAATGAGTTAAGAGAGAACTCTGACCGACAACTCAACGAGTTCAGGAGCTATGTCACAAAAGAGTTTGATACGATAAAGAAGAACCAAACAGAAATATTGGAAATGAAGAACACAATAGAGGAGATTAAGAAAAATCTAGATGCTCTGAACAGTAGGGCCGATAATATGGAGGAAAGAATTAGCAATTTGGAAGATGGCAATATAGAATTGTTGCAGGCAGAGGAGGAGAGAGAAGCAAGACTTAAAAGAAATGAAGAAACTCTCCGAGAATTATCAGACACAATTAGGAGATGCAACGTAAGGATTATAGGTATACCAGAGGGAGAAGAGAAGGAGAAAGGGGCAGAAAACCTATTCAAAGAAATAATGGCTGAGAACTTCCCAAATCTGGTGAGGGAGATGGATCTTCAGGTGACAGAAGCCAATAGATCTCCAAACTTTATCAATGCAAGAAGACCAACTCCACGGCATATAGTAGTGAAGCTAGCAAAAGTCCACGACAAGGAGAAAATATTAAGGACAGCCAGGCAAAAGAAACTAACCTACAAAGGAACCCCCATCAGGCTATCAGCAGATTTCTCAGCAGAAACTTTACAGGCTAGAAGAGAGTGGAATGATATATTCAAAAATCTGAAGGACAAAAATCTACAGCCGAGAATTCTCTACCCAGCGAAAATATCCTTCAAATACGATGGAGAAATAAAAACTTTCCCAGATAAACAAAAATTAAGGGAGTTCATTGCCACAAAACCTCCTCTTCAGGAAATCCTCAGGAAAACCCTCATTCCTGAAAAATCCAAAAAAGGAAAGGGGCTACAAAACCAAGAGCAGAGGAGATAAGTAGAAGGACAACAACAGAGAGTAGCAGCTCTACATCAGAACAGATGAAACCATGGGACGAGAAACAAAGGAAACTGAAGAAAACCGGAAAACAAGACACAAAATGGGAGTGGTAGGCCCCCAGGTCTCAATAATCACTCTAAATGTAAATGGATTGAACTCCCCAATCAAAAGACACAGAGTGGCAGGATGGATCAAAAAACAAGATCCAACAATATGCTGCCTCCAGGAAACACACCTCAGCCCCAAAGACAAACACAGACTCAGAGTGAAGGGATGGAGAACAATACTCCAAGCTAATAATGAACAAAAGAAAGCAGGTGTCGCTATACTAATATCAGACAAGGTAGATTTCAAAGCAAAACAGATAAAGAAAGATAAAGAGGGACAGTATATAATGATAAAAGGGACTCTCCACCAAGAAGACATAACACTTATAAATATATACACACCCAACACAGGAGCACCAAAATTTGTAAAGCAACTCTTAATAGAACTAAACGAAGACATCAACAACAATACAATAATAGTAGGGGACCTCAACACACCATTAACACCAATGGACAAAACATCCAGACAGAAAATCAACAAGGAAATAATAGAATTAAATGAAAAATTAGACCAGATGGACTTAATAGATATATATAGAACACTTCATCCAAAAACAGCAGGTTACACATTCTTCTCAAGTGCACATGGAACATTCTCAAGGATTGACCATATTTTGGGAACCAAAGCAAACATCAATAAATACAAGAGAGTTGAAATAATATCAAGCATCTTTTCTGATCATAACGCTATTAAACTAGAAATCAACTACAAGAAAAAAGCAGAGAAAGGTGCAAAAATGTGGAGACTAAACAACACGCTTCTCAACAAACAATGGATCATTGAAGAAATTAAAGAAGAAATCAAATATTATCTGGAGACAAATGAAAATGAGAACACGACATACCAAATCATTTGGGATGCAGCAAAAGCAGTCCTAAGAGGGAAATTCATTGCAATACAGGCTCACCTCACTAAACAAGAAAAAGCTCACGTAAGCAACCTCAAACGACACCTAACAGAACTAGAAAAAGAAGAACAAACAAAGCCCAGAGTCAGTAGAAGGAGGGAAATAATAAAAATAAGAGCAGAAATAAACGATATTGAAACAAAAAAGACAATAGAAAGGATCAATGAAACAAAGAGTTGGTTCTTCGAAAGAATTAACAAAATTGACAAACCCCTAGCCAGACTCACCAAGAAAAGAAGAGAGAAATCGCAAATTAATAAAATCAGGAATGGCAGAGGAGAAATCACAACAGATACCAATGAAATACAAGAGATCATAAGAGAATACTATGAAAAACTATATGCCAACAAATTGAACAACCTGGAAGAAATGGACAAATTCCTAGACTCCTACAATCTCCCCAAACTGAATCAGGAAGAAATGGAGAATCTGAATAGACCAATCACAAGTAAGGAAATAGAAACGGTAATCAAAAACCTCCCCAAAAACAAGAGTCCAGGACCAGACGGCTTCTCTGGAGAATTCTACCAAACATTCAAAGAAGACTTAATACCTCTTCTCCTCAAACTGTTCCAGAAAATTGAGAAAGATGGAGAACTCCCTAACACATTCTATGAAGCCAACATCACTCTGATCCCCAAACCTGACAAGGACAACACAAAGAAGGAGAACTACAGGCCGATATCACTGATGAACATACATGCAAAAATCCTCAACAAAATTTTGGCAAACCGATTACAGCAATACATCAAAAAGATTATACACCATGATCAAGTGGGATTTATACCAGGGACACAGGGATGGTTCAACATCCGCAAGTCAATCAACGTGATACACTACATCAACAAAATGAAAAACAAAAACCACATGATCATCTCAATAGATGCAGAGAAAGCATTCGACAAGATCCAACACCCATTTATGATAAAAACCCTCAGTAAAATGGGTATAGAAGGAAAGTACCTCAACATAATAAAGGCCATATATGATAGACCCACAGCCAACATCATACTCAATGGACAAAAGCTGAAAGCCATCCCTCTGAGGACAGGAACAAGACAAGGGTGCCCACTTTCACCACTCCTATTCAACATAGTACTGGAGGTGCTGGCCAGAGCAATTCGGCAGGAAAAAGAAATAAAAGGAATCCAAATAGGTAACGAAGAAGTAAAACTCTCGTTGTTTGCAGACGACATGATCCTATACATAGAAAACCCCAAAGAATCCACAGAAAAACTATTAGAAATAATCAACAACTACAGCAAAGTAGCAGGGTATAAAATTAACGTGCATAAATCAGTAGCATTTCTATACACTAACAATAAACTAACAGAAAAAGAACTCAAGAACTCTATCCCATTCACAATCGCAACGAAAAGAATAAAATACCTTGGGATAAACTTAACCAAGGAAGTGAAGGATCTATACAATGAAAACTACAAGATTTTCTTGAAAGAAATAGGCGATGACATAAAGAGATGGAAAAACATTCCTTGCACATGGATTGGAAGAATAAACATAGTTTAAATGTCCATACTACCTAAAGCAATATACAGATTCAATGCTATCCCAATCAGAATCCCAAGAACATTCTTCACAGAAATTGAACAAACAATCCTAAAATTCATATGGGGCAACAAAAGACCACGAATTGCTAAAGCAATCCTGAGCAAGAAAAACAAAGCCGGCAGAATCACAATCCCCGATTTCAAAACATACTACAAAGCTACAGTGATCAAAACAGCATGGTACTGGTACAAAAACAGGTCCACAGATCAATGGAACAGAATTGAAAGCCCAGAGATAAAACCACACATCTATGGACAGCTAATCTTCGACAAAGGAGCAGAGGGCCTACAATGGAGAAAAGAAAGTCTCTTCAACAAATGGTGCTGGGAAAACTGGACAGCCACATGCAAAAGATTGAAAATCGACCATTCTTTTTCACCACACACCAAAATAAACTCAAAATGGATCAAAGACCTAAAGATTAGGCCTGAGACAATAAGTCTTTTGGAAGAGAATATAGGCAGTACACTCTTTGACATCAGTTTCAAAAGAATCTTTTCGGACACTGTAACTCCTCAGTTGAGGGAAACAATAGAAAGAATAAACAAATGGGACTTCATGAGACTAAAGAGCTTCTTCAAGGCAAGGGAAAACAGAATTGAAACAAAAAAACAGCTCACTAATTGGGAAAAAATATTTACAAGCCACTTATCCGACAAAGGGTTAATCTCCATAATATACAAAGAACTCACACTGCTTAACAACAAAAAAACAAACAACCCGATCAAAAAATGGGCAGAGGACATGAACAGACATTTCTCAAAAGAAGATATGAATATGGCCAATAGACACATGAAAAGATGTTCATCATCGCTAATCATCAGGGAAATGCAAATCAAAACTACACTAAGATATCACCTTACCCCCGTTAGATTGGCAAAAACATCCAAAACCAAGAACGACAAATGTTGGAGAGGTTGTGGAGAAAGAGGAACCCTCATACACTGTTGGTGGGAATGCAAACTGGTACAGCCACTATGGAAAACAGTATGGAGATTTCTCAAAAAGTTAAAAATAGAAATACCCTATGACCCAGCCATCCCATTACTGGGTATCTATCCTAAGAACCTGATATCAGATATCTCAAGAGTCCGTTGCACCCCTATGTTCATCGCAGCATTATTTACAATAGCCAAGACGTGGAACCAGCCTACATGCCCAGAAACTGATGATTGGATAAAGAAGATGTGGTATATATACACAATGGAATACTACTCAGCCAAAAAAAAAGACGAAATTGGCCCATTCACAACAACGTGGATGGACCTCGAGGGCATTATGTTAAGCGAAATAAGTCAGTCAGAGAAAGACGAACTCTATATGACTCCACTCATAGGTGGAAATTAGTATATTGAGAAGGAGATCTGATCGGTGGTTACCAGGGAAAAGGGGGGGGTGGGGGGAGGGTACGGAGGGGGAAGTGGTGTACCCACAACATGACTAACAAAAATGTACAACTGAAATCTCACAAGGTTGTAATCTATCATAACATTAATAAAAAAAAAAAAAAAAAGGAGGCATCACAGAAGTGACCTTGTTCATCTGGGTCTTGAAGGGTGAGGGATTTCCAAGCTGATGAGATAGGAAAGTGCTCGTTCAAAGGTCAAGAAGCCCGATGTCGCATAGAGTGTTTGAGGGAGCTCACGCTTCCTGGGGCAGGGCCTGCACATGTGAGAGGATCAGGAAATGCAGTTCATAATTGTAAAAATAATGCCTGTCATATGCCAGGCATTTCACATTTATTAATTCTAGTCTTACAGTAAACCTGGAAAGAGGTAATATTTTTCCCATTTTGTAGATAGAGAAACTGAGGTTCAAGGAGATTACAGAACACAGCTTGTCAGAGGCTGGGCTGGATTTCAAGCCTAAATCTCGGTGCCATCAAAGCCCTGGCTATTGCCTCCTCTGCCAAGTTTGGGGAAGTCAGCAGAGGCCAGATGGCAAAGATCCTCATAAACTGCACTAAGGAGGTTAAACTGGACCCTGTGAGCAATGGAAAACCTTGGAAGACTTTTAAGTAGAGAGATGGTATTTGGGTTTTTGAAAGATAATTCTGGAAGCTTTGTGGAGGGTAAATTAAAAGGGACCTTCTGCCCCGTGGCCAAGTGGTTAAGTTCATGCGCTCTGCTTCAGTGGCCCAGGGTTTCACCAGTTTGGATCCTGGGCACGAACATGGCACCGCTCACAATGCCATATTGAGGCGGTGTCCCACATGCCACAAATAGAAGGAGCCACAACTAAAGAATATACAACTATGTACTGGGGGGATTTGGGGAGGGAAAAAAGCAGAAAAAAAGAAAGAAAAAAGGGGGGCCTTGTGGAAATAGATGAGAAATTGATGCTGCTAAGCACCCAGAACTGTCAACCCTTGAGTGCTCTAGGAAAGTATGAACTATATGAAATCAAGGAGTTTACAGTCTAGTTCAGGAGAGAAGCTTATATACACAAAACAAAATATCAGGTACAAGATCTGAAGTTACCCCTAAATTCAGACTAATCACCAATACACACAATGTCTGAGGAGCAAACCAGCTTGTCGGTGGGTGTTGTCCAGACACAGGAGGAAAGGTTGGTGGAGCTCCATAATTCTAAGGACCCTGCTGCCTTAAGATCCAGCCATCGAGTTGCTTAAACTGAGTTGAATCTTCACACACCCACAATTGTCTATTGTCTCCTTATGGGAGGTCTATGTGATGCTATTTTCCAGCCTTTCCGCTGTTAATTTCACTCACCTGTTAGCAATTCTTCCTAAGGGGGTGCCTTCTCCATATCAAGGGATGATGCCATCTGGAGTAAATACATTCATGTGTTTCTTATCAACGGGGATACATTCTGAGAAATGCATCATTAGGCAATTTCATCGTTGTGTGAACATCACAGAGTGTACTCACACAAACCTGGATGGTATAGCCTTACTACACATCTAGGCTGTATGGCTCTCATCTTATGGGACCACCATCATATATGCAGTTCATCATTGACTGAAATGTCATTATGTGGTGCATAAGTGTACACCCAACAAATATTCTTTAACAGCCATTTCTTGAGCATCCATTATGTTCTAGGCAAACAGCAAAATTGTACTGGAGGAACCCCATGAGGAAGATAATGCCATTCTCTTTTTACAAAAGGAGGAAACTGCCAGCCAGAGCTGTTAAATTAACTTGCTCAGGTCACAGAGTGAGTCACAATCAAGGTGCTGACCCAGGTCTTCCTGACGTTAAAGCCTTTGCATTTACCCTTGGCAACGCTGCCTTCCTTGGTATGCCCTATGTCTCTAGGCTGCTTCCTAATTTTCAAAACCATTTTACATTTTTGATGTATTTTCTTGCTACTGATGATTGAGAGGAAACTAAAGGGACAGTCATCTCGTTTGATGGATGGGAAAAGAGAGACTAGAGAAAAAGAAGGATCCTACCAAGGTCAAAGTTAATGAGGACTGCTCTTCCTCCTTTTTCTGGCCTCTGGTCTAGTGTTCTTTTCCTTTGTCTCCAGGTCTCATCCCAAAGTTCACTTATTCCTAAACTTGGCTCTCTTTTGCAGTCACCTGGAGATCTTTGAAAAATACAGATACCTGCCTAGACTTTCTGATTTCCTTGGTATAAAATGCATTGGAATTTTCAAAGCTCTCCAGGTGATTCTGAGATGCAACAGGGCTTGGGAACCACTGCCATGGCTTTTGAGATAGTAGGTTTGGGATTGGTTTAGAGCAGTGGGTCTTAAAGTGTGGTTCCTGGACCAGCA
This sequence comes from Equus quagga, assembly GCF_021613505.1. Classification (NCBI taxonomy): domain Eukaryota; kingdom Metazoa; phylum Chordata; class Mammalia; order Perissodactyla; family Equidae; genus Equus; species Equus quagga. The sequence continues at coordinate 156,750,040 of NC_060267.1, read as the reverse complement.
GCATCAGTACCACTTGGGAACTTATTACAAATGCAAATTTGTGTATTCTACACTAGACCTATATATCAGAAACTCTGGAGGTGGAGTCCAGAAATCTGTTTCAACAAGCTTTCCAAGTGATTCCGATGCAAGCCAACCCCCTTGGCCATACTTCCTCCCAACAGGTTTATGGTGTGGAACATGGTGACCAGCTGTCTGCTATTTTTACTGAGGCCAGAGCTCAGGGGAAATATATTTAAACCCAAATGACAGTACAAGGCATTCAGATTTATATTAAAGATGGATTTCCTGGTGGTGTAGGTTGCCAACTGCAGGAATAAAAAACTGAGGGAGGATTTTGGAATCTTTCTGGGGGTGGTCAGAGTACTGCACCATCAAAAAGTAAAAAAGGAAAAGGAAGAAATCGGCCTCTGGAGAAAAATGAAAGCAATAAGTATTGTCATCTGACTTCACTTTAGTCATTTACAGTCCTTCCTTCCTGTGCTTTGAAGTTAATGGTGATGTCTTCTTAACTGGCACCTTCTGTTTTCTCCTGAAAATCTCAGTGTGGTTGAAATCTACATCTTCCAAATATTTCTGTGCTTATGGCAGAAAGCAGGCACTCCCTGCCTGAAAAGTGAAGGGCTGGGTTATGGATGGCAAAGTGACTTCTCCCCTGCCTCTTTCCCATTACTGGGCTACTTAATTGGCATCATTTCCCTGCTCCCACAATTATTTTTTTTCAGCATTATAATTTTAAGTAACTCAGTATATTAGCCAATTTCCCTAATGCCCTTTGTTGCGTGTTCATTCAATGTGGCTGGTTTTTGTCATGTTTTTCAAGTGTTCCCTACTGGACTTCACTCAGCAGCTACTTGGGTTAGGTTTTATTGGTTCTTATGCGAATGGTTTGTGAAAGAATTAAGAGCCCAGCATATCGGTGTGAGGGAAGTGTTAATTGGATATAATTATTTAAACTGAGAACCTGTATGAAGCCCCTGGAGTGGGGAGAGGGAAGGGAAACATTTATACAAGGCTGGATACCACTGGAGACATTGGGGAAGAGTTGGGGGAAATCTTATCTAAATTTATTGTGCAGAGTCAAAAAATCCAGCTGTTTGACCTTAGTTGTTAGTCACCAATTCTAAGATGCTTTATAATATATGCAAAATATTCTCCTATAATTTAGTAAATTATTTATTATTTTTAGTTGTACCATTTTTCAACTAATAACTGACTTTGAGTTGTTACTTTGACACCATTTGACTTTTTCTGTTTCCATCATGTAGTGTGGAAACTATGTTGAAAATGTAGAGAAAACATTGAGGAAAGGAGGCAAGGAAGGGTGGGAAGAGGGCAGCTTAGCCGCTTTTACCTGGGTTGGGTGGGTGGTTCACCTCCTAGTATCTCAAGATGATTAATCCGGGGGTGGACCCTGCATATTAATCATCTGTCAGCTGAGGCTCCTGGGAAGACTAATCTATTCATAGATGAAATATTGTCAAAAGAGAATAGGTCCCTCAGTAGGAAAATGGCTTGGTAACTACTTCATCAGCTAAGAAGTGATATGGGATATAAAATGATGTTTCATGTCAAGTTGTCTGAAACCTCTTGGATAAAGACTTCCCCAACTTGTGGGACTGAATAAGGAGGGCCACCAGAAAAGCCTTGATTACTAGCAGCCGAGAATAAAAGGTATCTCAGAAAAAAAAAAAAAAAAAGGTATCTCAGCACATCTTTTAACCCTGCTTTATGAGTTGTTTCTTCTAGTTCTTTGTAGTGATTTAGCTAAAAGGGTACAAGTGATTCGAAATGTAGAAGAGGAGAAAACAATTAGTGATGATGCAGTAAAGATTCTGCCCGTGATGTTTCCGTCTTTGTAGCATACCTCAGACCCACTGTACCAAGACAAAAGCCTGGCTTGATAAACAGTGCGCTAAGGCTCTTCATGGAGAGAAACCAAAGACTGTTTGTTGACTGCACTCAGCAATTTAAAGCAGAGAAACGGAAAGAGAAGCTAAAAATGAAAGAACAAAATGAATCACAAGTTAAAATAGAAATCTAGCCGGAGGATATCCCCGTGCCCTACAAAAAAGGGTAACATGGAAACATTTAGAGTAGTATTTCAATGTTTTTATAAGATAGGGCTTAGGGGAGGGGGGGGAGTTGATTTCACTAACGTTGCATATGAAAATATCTGCAATCAAAAATACTTTCCTCTCTGTTAATGAAAAACCAGTTACCTCACAGGGGCAGTGCCACCAGCAAAGTGATAATAGACTCCTGGGCATTCCCCTAACCAAGTCTCAACTCTAGCTGAGCTCACCAACTTACTGCTGTCACCTCTTTAGGCTCACTTTCACGTCTGTCTCAGGTCATAAATGATTCTCCTTCTACGGAATGTATTTTTCACCTCCTTTTATGCTCATCCAAATCTTACCTCTATTCATGAATTCAACTCATGAACTCTGCATATACTGCCTGCCAACACTGGGCTAGATTTGAGACTAAGAGGTAAAACAACAGTGCCTGCCCTTGAGTTGCTTGCTGTCCTTTGAGATTCAGACATGGAAATAGCTGGTCCACAACACCATGTGATAAGTACTGTCAGTTTTTGTTTGTTTTACTTTTGATGGAATATAATGTACATGCAGAAAAGCACACACATAGTGCTGTGGGCTTCCACCAGGTGCAATGGGTACCCTGTGGAGGGGGCATCAGACTGTGCCTGAGGACTCTGGGGAGGCTTCCCACAGGAGGTGAAGCTGTAGGTGAGACCTGAAGAGCGACTAGTTATTTAGAGGCACTAAACATAGGTAGAGGAAGAAAGGGTGGTTGTTCCGGGTCAGGAATTCTTCCAGCCCAGGATTTCCATAACTACTCCCGCTCTCACTGATCACCTTCTCTTAATCACGCTAGTTACCCAAATTATAGCACATAAATTAGAAATCAGGGACCTCTAACATGTAGTGTCTCCCAAGCTTGTTTTTCTCCATGTTTGTCTTTATTCACCAACGAGGTGAGGTCAGGGAGCAGGATGAGTTAGAGCGCTTCCTACCTCTGTAGCCTTGGGGAAAGGATTCTAGCCATCCAAGGTTCAGTTCCTTCATCATAAAGGATTGCTGGGAAAAGATGAACCTAGATCAGGATTGGCAAACTGTGGCCTATTGGCCAAATCCAGCTGCTACCTGTTTTCACAAATAAAGTTTTATTGGAACACAGACATAGTCATGTATTTACACGTTGTTGATGGCTAATTTTGTGCCATCATGGAAAAGTTGAGTAGTCGCAACAGAGACTATCTGCCCACAAAGTCTAAAATATTTACAATCTTGCTCTTTACATTTAGGTCTGACCTGTACATTTAGCATGAGTTTAATATTGTTGTTGTTAATCCTGGGTAAATCTATTCTTTAATGCCTAATATATTATGCTCCTCCTCAACACCAATGCCCTACCCCTGCTTCCAACTTAAATTATTAATGCTCTTAATTTTAGACTTATTGTTAAAGGAATTCTTAAAAATGTTTTCTTCTGAGATACTGAAGATGCTACAACCCTGTGGCATCCCTACTTTGAGTGGCTAGAATGTCAGCCCCATGAAAGCAGGGGTTTGGGTCCACTTAGTGCTGCAACCTCAGTGCTTGGCTCTGTGTCTAGCACACAGGCATGCAAGAATGACTCTGTGGGGTGCAGTGATTAAGCGGTCATGCCTAGAGCTGGTGAGTGTAAAATGAAGGCAGAACAGGTAGGCACTCCTCAAACACCTTTAAAGAAAGCAGTTCAATTGTCTGGCACCCAAGGAAAATGGCCCCTACTCCGCTCACATTTTCTGCCTCCTTGTCCGAAGGCCAATGTTGCCTGTCCATCCTTGCTTCAAGGGAGACATGGACCTATTGCTGACAGTAGGTTTTCTTATGTGGCATTGGGTAAAGAGGAGGATAGATGGCCAGGGTAAGTTTTCAAAGGAAAAATATTAATGTAACAGAATATGAACGTGCTACATGAAGCATTTCATTTATAATGCCTTAGAAAAGAAAAACTTACTGGGGGAAAAAGTTCATCTGAAAAATACCAAGATTAAGATGCATATGTATCATTGAATCAAATTATATCTTCTTAGATATTATTATACTATTAACATTTTTCCATTACTGTCAATTTTCCTCTAACTTTCTCATGAGCGTTTTCAGAATTTTAAAAAAAAGGCTTTCATTATGCAGTAGATGATGCCTAAACATTTGTGTAAAGGTTTTATTGGTTCAAGTCTGTCCATGGAAGGCCATTGGAGTCCTTCATTTTGGCCTTTCCTGTCTTTGTTTCAGCTCTCCGGTGGTCAGTAGTCATGGACAGATCTGAACATGGTGCATCTCAGAAGTGCTTCTAGAGAGCTTGGTGTACCTCTGCCCTGTGTTACTTTCCTTCATTTATGAGTGGAGTCGCAACTCGGATATGCAGGAGAGCTGTGGGAAGACATTAGAGGCTGTTAGTAAATGCTTTTCCTTATGGACCACCTTGGCTCCTTGGCCTTTTGTCTTTATTCAGTTTAAAATATCATTTCCTGGTTTTACCTGGACTTTTTCCTACTAAATAAAAGCAATATCTGCTTTGCTTTTTTCACCACCAAAACATCTGGCTACCCTTCTAGGGAATAAGAGATCGTGACAGTATTCATTCATTCACTCATTCCTCCGTCAAATGGTTACCAAATACCATATGCCAGAGAACACACTGACAATCAAAACAGACAACATTTCTGTTTTTACATTTATATTCTTGGGGTGGGGAATAAGCCAACACTCATTGAATAAATAGCAAGTAAAGGAAAAATAAGTGATAAGTAATATACAGAGAATTTAATGTGACAGTGCTTGATTAGAGGAACAAATCTAGGTGCCATTTAAGCTGTGATCTAGACAACAAGAGGGAGTCAACCACACAAAGATCAGTCAGAGAAGAGTGTTCTACATGCAAGATTTAGCTGAAGCCTGGTGTGTACGTAGATTTTTTTTAAAAATGTTTGAAAATGAATGGTTTAGGAAAAGCACAGAAAACTAAACTCAGAATAATAAAGCCTGAAGCGTAATCAGGCATCTGATTCTTAAGAATACATGTATCTGTCAGTAGCATGACCAACCAAATTGTTTCCTTTTATATGTTTCGAAACTGGACAGAAGGGTTGTATTAAACATAATATGTATAGTCTGGCATGAAAGGTGATTCTGCTGTTCATTATCTTCTTTCTAATCCAGTTGCAATGCCAAGTAAATTTAGAGCAGAGTCAGATTTTTAGAATGAATTTGAAGGGATCTGTAGACATTTCATCCTATGATTACTGTTCCAATTAAACTGGGAGATTCCAGTCACCACTCAGGAAGTGTTGGAGAGAACACCACACAGGTCATTATATACCAAAATGTAAGCCATCTCCCACCTACTGGGTGAGGCTGGGATATGGGAAGTGGGAGAACTTGGATCATTACACTCAAGTTGAGATTAAATTCCATGCATCAATCACAGACTCCAGTTAGCTCTTAGTACCACACCCAGAGCTAGAGCACAGATCATGCAAGTGGATTAGAAAGGCAAAAATAGAGTTAATGTGACTCACATAGGACACATTTAAGGGATAGTTGGAGGTGATTATTGGATTTATTTAGTAGAAGGTCATCTCTGGAATTTCTTGACATCATCTAGAGAGTTTCTTGGTAATGGCAGGTCTTGGGTCTGTATTGAGGGTCAATGGAGATTAAGCTTAACCAGAAGGTGACAAGGAGCTTTGGTGGCTATAGGCTTCTTTTCATGGCACTTGCAGTTTCAGGAAAGGTGCTTGATGACCTGTGCTGTATCTCAGCCTGTGAGAATTCCTCAAGCTTCCTGGGAACCAATAATAAGAGCAGAATGTGCAAATGAGAAGGAAAACAGTAATAAACATATACAATGAAAGGTGAAAGCCCCCTTCCCTTGTTCCCATCCCAACAACTGCCACTGTCATTTTCCATAAAAATATATGTAAGAGAAAAATTATCTAAAATAGAAGTATAGCCTTGGAAATTGTAAAAATCACATATAATGTTATATACGTATCTTTTGTATATTATATATACTGTTCTGCAAATTTCTTGGTTCACTTAAAGATTTATCTTGGAGACCTTTCCATATCGCCACCTGCAGTTCTGCCTGATTTCTGTTTTTTTAAAGGCTGCATTGTATTATTTTGTGAAGTTATACCACAATTTTTTTAACTGGTCTTTTATTGATAAACGTTTATTTGTATTTTATATTTTTCCATTATATTCAATATGGCAGGTCCTTGGCATACTCTTTTGACTTTTTCCACAGGATACTTTGCAGTGGGATTGCTGAATCAAAATGCATATGCATTTCAAATTCTCAAAGAAAATTCAAATGGCTTCTCAAAAGGTTTGCACCAATATACATTTCCACTGATAGTGTAGGAGGGTCCCTCCTTCCCCATATTCTCTTCCACCCCGGGTACTTACAAATTTTTGTATTTTGGCCGCTCTATTAGGTGAAAGCCTGTGTCTCTTTGTTTTGATCTGTATCTTTTCAAAATAATTCCGATGAAAAGGTAAATACTCAGAGGACGTGGAGTTTGAGAGAGAGGTCTACTGTGAGCCCGGTAAAGGTTTAAAGTCCTTTACCCAACCCTCTTGGGGCCAGAATTATTTCAAAATTCAAATCATTTTAGATTTTGAACATTTATATGTATAGATACCATAAATTAGGTACCAGTCACAACCCAGTCTGGGCTAGCACTCCCTAAGCAAGCATGCCAATATTTCTGCAGCAAAGTGTATAACTGTCCCCACTTTAGTGGGCTGCAGTGATGTGAACTTTCCTCACATCAGTTCAGGAAAAGTTTTTCCATGAAATAAGTATGGATCAGATAAGGTTTTGCCTCCAAATGAGTTACAAAAAATAAATTTGGGGATTCAGAGCTATTTGGATTTCAGAATTGCAATTAAGATATTATGAGCTTCTGTAAAGAACAGTTGCATGAGTAGGCCCATCTAGGATGAGTAGAGAGTACAGAGGTAGAACCCTCTTAACTGCCTGTGAGGGGAAGCTGAGGATACTGGAATCACACAAAGGGAGCTGAAGAAAGTTGCCAAGACAGTCTGATTGTTTCCCTTGTTTCTGTAGTTTTCTTTGGGTAGGAGCACCTTTGCACCACTGGCCAGTGTTTGACCTCATTGTTCATCATGAAACAGTTTGAGGGGCTGTGCTAAGGACGGGATGAGTAAATGAGTACTTCACGAGACATCCGAGGTGATGTGCGCCATTGTGAGTGTTGGGGAAAATGACCTGCTTCTTCTCGTAATCCATCATTGAATCTCCCTGCCTCCTTTTTCATGGTTATATATGAGGCTTAAATGACCCAAATGTAAGTGTCTTGCTTGAGACAGAAGACGAGAAAGACCTTATTCTCTTAATGACTCATAGTCATTGCCTAAACTCTTGCCATCTTCAACAGGCTTTTAAGAAGCCTACTAATTTAAAAACAGATAGGTTTGCAGAAATCATGAAAAATTAGTCCCTGGGAGAAAGAAAGCTGTCCTTGAGCGAGGGGAAGGAGAATAGAGCTGAAAACAATACAAATCTTTCTTTGGTTAATCCTCACAGTAACACTTTCGAGAGATAAGTAACTTGCCAGTGGCACTCAGCTCAGTGAATTGAACATAGCTACTATAAAGCAAGTAATGCCCACTTGATAACATCAGTGTCAGAAACAGAGATCTTCTTTTCTCCTGTGGGGAGTGGCAGATCTGAAATTTAAACCTGGGGCAGTCTACCTTAGCCTTCCGCTATTCCTACCTTTTTGCTTTTGATAAATTTCATCTAGTCAATAAGATTCCTCTTGTGAATTTATTCTGTTTTCTTGGAAATGACTGTGTGATAAATTGTATCAGGAAGGATTCTGAGGCCGAAGCCAGGTCCGTTGATCACTTAGCAGTATATTCCAAAGAGGCAGGCAGTAGTGGTGTGGGGTTTAGTCGGGGCAAATGTGCCATACATTTGTTGTCCCTGACTGGGTCATCTTTGAGATCCTGTACTGTCTCAGGATTCTGTAAAATGCACATTTATTTGAAAACATATCAAAAAGTCTCATTCTGTTTAACATCATTAGTCAGCAGGAAAATGCAAATTAAAATCATAATGTGATTATACCACACATCTACCTGAATGACTAAAATAAAAAACACAGATAATACCAAGTTTTAGTGAGGACATGGAGCAACCAGAACTCCCATACGTTGCTGGTAAGAATATAAATTGGTACAACCACTTTGAAAAACTGTCAGTATCTACTAAACCTGAACATGCACATATCTTATGACCCATTGGTTCTGTAACTAGGTGTTAACCTAATGAAAACAGTAGCATATGTTCAGCAAAACACATGTACAAAAAGCTCACACTAGTACTTTTCCTAATAGCTCAGCACTGGAAAATACCCAAAGGCCCGTCAACATTAGAATGGATAAATACATTAGGGTGTATCCACAAAAATGGAATATCATACATCAATGAGAATGAACAAAGTGCAACTGCATACAACAGGATGGATGACTCTCATGTATGTTATGGTACATATTGCTTGATTCCAGTGTGTAAATACACAGATGCAAAGCTAATCTCCAGGATTAAAGTTTGAGGAGGAGTTTTCCTGGGGGAGTGGAGGTAATGCCTGCAAGGGGAGCTTCTATTTGTTGGTCATGTTCTGTTTCTTAATCTGAACGGTGGTCACACGTGCACTTGGTGAAAACTCATTGCACTTTTCTATAAGTATGTATAGTTTACCAAAAGGTTAAAGTATTTTTAAAATTCTTGATGAAGATAGAGTTATTCTAATTCAAACATTTTTACTCTAAAGGTAAAATATTTTCATAATTATCTTATTTTCGGTGTTAGAGTATTTGTATTTTGGCTCCCTACAGTTTACACCGCATACAAATATCGTGAGTCCCTGCAGAGAATCTCCACATGGCTGGACATTATTCCTCCCCTACCTAATGAGCCTGAGGATGCGCACCAAGGCCTCTCTGAGACCTACTGTAAAAGAAAAAAAAATGGAAAGACAGTAAAAAGATAGTAAAACAAGTGCTTTGATAGCACTTTTAAAAAATTCATAACAGGTATAAAAAGAAGTGACAGCTGTTTAGTGTATACATGTGCAAAAACAAAAAACAAACAAAAAAGGATTTGTGGTGCCGTAAAGGGCATCAGTCATATGTCTTGCCAAGTAAGACTGCACTGCTTCTGATATAATAGTCTTAGCTCCATCCTTGGCCTTTATCTTGTGAATAATGGATTCGCCTGTTTATAGGTCTCTGTGCATTTGGAGGGAGGAATTGGTGGAGGGAGGAATTGGAGGAACACGATCACCAAGTTTGCACTTTCTTGAAATTTCCCTACTATGTAGTGGAAGCAGCTTCTATTATCTGCCTGGCAGCTTGGATTGTTTTCCATTCCCAGTGTTTGTACTTGTCAGTCTCTTTTTTCCATGGGCTGGCTGGTCTAAATCATAAATGCACATTTGGTGGTACAAGCATTGCTGATATGAAGCAAATCATACCCCCTTTATCAAGTCAGTGTCATCAACGGATATCTTTTTTCTATGCATTATCAATTTTAACGTAAGAGGAAAATTAAAGCATGCGTTTCCCAAGAATGGAAATCAAATGTAATCTAAATGCAACCGCCAGGTCGATTGCACGGTAATATTGGTAGCGTGGCTATTACTGATCCCTGCAGGAAAGCAGCACAGATCAGTTACACCGTTTACACTATCTGCCCCGAATGACAGCCGTGGAAAGATAACCAACAAATACGGAATGTGAGCCTCGGCAACAACGGTGACAATGCACTCTTGTGATTCGCATCAGCAGAAGAGGTGGTTGTTGCCCATAAAATGGGAAAGCATTAAAAAATGGAGACTGTTCTTGATACTCTGCGTTTTATCAAATCTAAGCCCCATCTGAGTTTCCTGCAGGAGTTATAGTTGGGATGTTTCAAAGAATGGTTTCTCAGATAAACAAATGCACAGTAATGTACCACCATTTAGAAATTTGCTGTTCCATATAAGTAAATTTTCCAGCTAACTAAAGCACCTCCCTAAGGCAGCAGGATTTCTTTTTTTAAATGTTGATCATGTCAGTTGGAAAATATTCATAGGCATATTGTAAGACTTTCCTACTTTCCTAAAAAGAGCTTAGGGAACATGACCTAACTTTTTGGTAACTTAGTCATCATTATAAACATCAACTATTGAAAGGAGTAATTATATTCCAAAAGCTCAAAGGCTTTAAGGGTTGGTGGACTATGGACCTACACCAAATGGCCCCAGACTGCATTTTTTCTAACATGGTTTATGTGTTCCTTCTGCCTCTTCCTTTGCCATTGAACTCTCCGCTGTCAGTTCTTCTATCAGTGATCTTATTTACAGATCTTTTTCTGTGTTTTCTAGTTTTCTTCCTCTAGTGTAATTTGGAATGTAAGAACATCTAATTAAGCTTGTTTATGACATGTGCACTGTATAGAGAGGCTCTGAGCAAAGGCCTGGCAAGGTCTTTCATAAATAAATAAATATGTGTAATATATTGAGGCCAGTTCCTAACACTTTAATAAGAGCTTAAATATTAGCTGATATTATTTTTAGTATGGTTATTAATATAATTATGAAAAGTCATATGTGTATTAGTTAATGGTAAATTACATAGTGAAGACACATACACTCAAACATGAAATGGCTCGGTCAGAATAGAATTTTTTTCTCATTGCACAAAAGCCCAGGATAGGGGTCAGAGTCATAGGTAGTTATCTTCCATGAGATGATTCACCTATCCAGGTGTCCTCTGACTTGAGTTTCTTCCATCTCCTAGAGTCCTGATGTCATTTGCATCCACCCAGATGGAGAGAACAGAAATGAAGGCATGATGGTGGGAGGTTTTATGGACCAGATCAGGAGGTACTACACATCCCTTCCGCTTGCAGTCCTAGGAGCTAGAACTCAGTTATGTAGACACACCTGACTGCAAGGGAGCCTGGGTAATGTAGTCTACTTCAGTGCCCAGGAAGAGGAGGAGAACGGATTTTGATGGATGGATATCAGTTGGCTACAGTATTTTTTTTGTGTGTGGAGGTTTTGTAACATTCATTTTGACTATTCTGAACCCATTTTTTCCTTCTCTGAAAATTTGGCTATGTTCAAATTGTACAAGGTTTTAAAATTAAAACTATGCATTAACTTTAAAATATTTTTTTACAATCAAGCTACGTTTTAAACTTACTTTGCTAAAACTGGTACCACTTTAAAAAAATACAGACATACTGCTGACCAGGTGAGGCTGAATTTATTTATGTAAATATTCTCTGACAGTTTCCAAGCAGGCTGCTTAACACAAAAGTAATCTTCATATGGAAACTGTGGCATATAGAGTAAAGATTGTGGGCTTTCACATCATCCAGACCAAATTTTATCCCTGCATTGGTAGAATCTTAGATATGATGCTTAGCCTTTTGAAGTTGTCATTTCTTCTGTAAAATGACAATACTAATGGCTCTGAAAAATAGTAAATTAATAATAATATAACATATATAAATCACCTAGCTCAGTGTTTGCCCTGATAAGCATTCAAATGGTAGGTATAGTAACCTAGTAATAATTTATTAAAATATTATAGTAATTAATATTATGTATATAAATATATACAAGTGTATTAGTAATATAATGCTGATGATATTTCTGTATGGATATGATTGAAGATATTAATCAACTTAACCTTTGCATTCTTTGTGTTGCAACACCTGATAAAGGGTGAATCCTGTGATTTTTTCTTTTATTTCCTGAGGAGAATACGTTTGGAGCATGGTGTCTAGAATCTTCAGAAGAATCAGTGACGTTTGGAACTATGATCTGGGGAGTTAAAGTCAAATGTGATCAAGAGATTGGTAGGAACTGTGGTTAAGTGGTGAATGTGTGCTCAGTACAAAAATACTCAAATTAAAATGTCTTTTAAAACACTTCCCTGAAAAGCAGAATATATTTGAACGTTGGATATTCTGGTTATTAAGATGGTGTTTCTCAGGGTCAAGTGCATCCTTCTACTCTCTGCTTTGTGATGCTAACCCTGGGGCCATGCATTCATCATTTCCAGCTGGATCCCTGTTTTCTTCCAATAGAGAGCCGAGAGGGTGACTGGGCGGTAGGTCAAGGAGGAGCAAGCAGAATTGTTTCCCTTCCTGTGAGCAGTACCTCAGCCATGCTTTATCACTCCAGCAGTGACAATGGCCTTCAGTAGCTGAAGTTGATTCCAGTTTGTAGGTTTTCCAACACTCCCAGAATCCATTTCTGCACCACTAGCCCCTGCCAGGTGGAGTCCCCTCCTCAGAGCTCTGGGTCTCTCCTTTGAGCCTTAACTTGTGACAATTCCAACTTCATCCCTTTGTTTCCCCAGCCTGTGAGTGAGAGCTGTTTCCTGCAATGTTACCTTATAATACTCGTGTCCCCTTTTTGCCTTTTCAGTTCTCCAATATCTGGTAACAATTCTTGACATTAAATGCTGTCTGTTAGACAACGTGGTATCATTTTTGTCCCCTGACTGATTCAGAAATTCGTGCCAGGAGTGGTCCCAGAAGCAAACTCTGAAAAATGGGATTTGGGGATGACTATGCTCATAAATTGACAATTTACCATGTCTAAGCTAAACGTATGACAACATGTCTTATTTTATGGCTTTGTTTATGGTTGCTATTGTTACCTAAAATAACATAAAGCTAACATATTTTTAGCATTCTGTAGTTTTCAAAGGGCTTTCATATGTGTTATTTTACTTAATCCTTGCTTCGTGTCTCTGAGGAACTTTAAAATGAGGAAACTCAACCTCTGAGATGCTTGAAATCACTGAGTTAGTAAGTGGGAAAGCCGAGGACTCAAATTCAGGTATTTTAATTCAACGCTTTTTCCTCTAAACCAAAGCTACCTTTTTGGAATGTTTTAAAAGTACCCATTGTTTCATTGAGAGCAAATTTTGTTTTAAATATTAAGACTTCTTCCAATGAGAGAATGCAATATCACTTGACATGGTAAAGGGGAAAGATAATCCAATAAATTGGCTTTGTTTAGTCGTGTAGCTTCAGCCTCAGAAGGCTGTAATTATGTCTCATTCTGGAAGATAAATAATTTTTGACTTTTCTCATTTCAAAAGATATTCAATTTCAAAATCTCAGGAAGAAGGAGTATTTTCTGTATTGTTACAGTTTAAGCTGATCAGGCATTAGTAGTAAGGATCTGTTCTTAATTACCCAACTCAAATTGAATAATCTCAGCATTGCCCCAGGTATCAAAATATCTCATCCTTCTTTCTCAGGGAAACAATGAGCTGCATTATGTGAAAGACACATTAAGCTCCAAACTTAAGTTTACTTTGACATAAATAGAGTGTACTTTTACAAATGTGTATGGATTATGTACATTTTTATGAGTTTGACCAAAAGGAGAACAGTGGGAATGGGGAGGTATTTCTAACATCTTGGCTCTCTTTCCAGCCTCTTGAGTCTTGCTAAAGCTTGGTAGGATTATTTTCATACCAGTTAAACACTTGTATGGCCATGGCAGCAAGGAAGTCTAGAATTCATAACAAATACATCTTGTTTTTTCAGATGCAAGTAATCAATTCTAATACTGTTTTGATTTCATTTAGTAAGAGATATTTTTATAAAGCTTTTGGAGGAAAAGTTAGTGGCATAATTTTAGGAAGTGCTTCAATTATATTTGAGAGTCAAAGCTATATTTAATTTTAGGTAATTACCATCAGCTTTTCTTAAGTTCTCTACCAACTTTTTTAAAAGAAGAATTGTATATGGTTAAGGTATATAACATAATGATTAATACATATCCCTAGTGAAATGATTCCTGCAGTCAAGCTAATTAACATTATCATCTCCTCACACAGTTTGTGTGTCTGTGTGTGTGTGTGTGTGTGTGTGAAGTGAAAGCGACTGAAATCTACTCTTATCAGATTTCCAGTATTCAATGCAGTATCATTAACAGGATTCATCATGCTGCACATGAGATCTCTAGACTTATTCATCCTACATAACTATAACTTTGTACCCTTTGACCAACATCTCTCCATTTCCCCTCTTTTCCATTTCTCCTCACCTTGGTAACCACCATTCTATTCTCTGCCTCTATCATTCCACTTGTTTAGATTCCACATGTAAGTGAGATCATGCAGTTTTTTTTCTTTCTGTGTCTGGCTAATTTCACTTGGCATCACGTCCTCCAGGTTCATTCGTCTTGTTGCAAATGGCAGGATCTCCTTTTTTAAAGCTGAGTAATATTCCATTGTACATATATATATATATATATATATATATATACATCACAGTTTCTTTATCTATTCATCCATTGATGGATGGTTGTCCCCATATCTTAGCTATTGTGAATAATGCCAATGAAGATGGAGCACAGATACCTGTTCAAGGTACTGATTTCATTTCCTTCAAATATATGCTCAGAAGAAGGATTGCTGGATTACATGTTAGTTCTGTTTTTAGTTTTTTGGGGAACTTCCATACTGTTTTCCATAATGCCTATACCAATTTACGTTTCCATCAGCAGTATACAAGCGTTCTCTTTTCTCCACATTCTTGCCAACACTTGTCTTTTGTTGTTTTGATAATAACCATCCTAATAGGTGTGAAGTGATATCTCATTGTGGTTTTGATTTGCATTTTTCTGACCACTACTAGTAAGTATCTGTTTTAGCCACCAAGAATGCTATTGACACCTGCAGCCAGATTTGTTGCTGTGTGAGTGGAAATGCTCTTTCCCCTGCAGCCTAGCAAACTGCTTTTCTCATTGCTTTTCTCATCATGCCCTTTCATAGGAATTGTCCAAAAAAAAACTGACAGCTCTATAACACATATTGCAATTTAAGTTTTCTAAGCTAAATAATCTCAATTTCCACCAAATTTTATATTCGTTTTTCTTACACTAAGAAAAGAAATTAAACGTTTGCTTTAGGTGTGATTTGAAGACGTGCATCCACTTTGGTGTTGTTATTCTTCCTTGGAATGTCACATGCACACCAACATCAATGTTTTTGTGTTATATTTTAAACTGTTAGGAGGCAGGAGCCTCTATTTCTATTTATAATCTAACCTGCCATGTCGGAGATACTAGGCAACAGTTCAGTGTTTTGACTATGATCATGATTTTAAATAAATGAGAGAGCAGACTTGTGTAGAATTTAACAGTTATTTGGACATAGGTGACCTTAGATCAAAATCTATAATTGACACCAGACATGGTTTGGAGTGAGAAGTTGAACATCCTTTTGGTCCATATATCACTAGTGAAAGAACCCCCAAAAAGAGAGACCACATAGTGAACCTGGCTTCTGAAATCATGGCCCACAGAACAGCAGCCTCAGCATCACCAGAAGCTTGTTAAAAATGCAGATCGTCGGGCCTCAGGTTAGATCTCCTGAGTCAGACTCTGCATTTACATGATCCTTAGGTGATCCGTGTACCCTGCAAAATTTGAGAAGCACTGATGAAGCCTAGAAGCATTTTAGTGATATTTATAGTTTCCTACTATCAGCATCATGTAACCCTCCTTGGATTAAAACATAATCCCCTTGAACTATTATGCTACAGCACTAACAAAATTTCTCAAAATCTTATAACTTAAATCTTCATTTAAAATGTGATATAAAAATTAAAAAGAGACTTTCTTTGCCTAATGTACTAGTTTTCCTAACTATATTATGAAGTATTAAGAAATAACGCTTTCTTGGAGCCAGCCCAGTGGCGTAGCGGTTGAGTTCATGTGCTCTGGTTCCATGGCCTGGGGTTCGCCGGTTTGGATCCCCAGCACAGACCTGTGCACTGCTTATCAAGCCATGCTGTGGCAGCATCCCACATATAAAGTAGGGTGCAGATATTAGCTCAGGGCCAGTCTTCCTCAGCAAAAAGAGGAGGACTGGCAGCAGATGTTAGCTCAGGGGTACTCTTCCTCAAAAAGAACCCCTTTCTTATTAAAACTGATGTTTTTTCTAACCCTGGTGTATAGGAAATTAATATTCAATATACTATTTGTTATTCAGAGTCATGTGAGCCTAATGCTATAAGATTTATAGGGACTGTAAAGTCTTCTGTGTTCTTTCTTTGATACAATCTCAATTTTTTTCTGAATATTAGAGTATTTTTCTTTTTATCTGGTAAATATCTATTTTTTGTGGTGTTCTTGATAGATATTCAGCAAAACAGAGAGCCAGTTTTTTGTGTGTGATTTTGTCCTGACTTGCCATTTATTTTAAAAACACATCACGTTATAAAGTGATCTGTCGTTTGGTTTATTTTTGTTCCGATCTTTTTATTGTTGTTCTCATTTCTCACTGAGTATTTCCTTGCTTTTCCCCTTTGTATTTGTATTATCTGAGCTGAGGCCGTCTGGTACCAATTGTTGCAATTAGAGATTAGCTGCTTTTCTGCATTCTTTTCAGGACTTCTTCTTGGACTTGGGCACATTCTGTTCCTAGTTTCTCTCGAGAGAGGCTGATAAGGAAATTAAATTACTGCTGGGTACATACATACATTTCAGCGTCACTGTAAATTTCCTAAAAGTCTAAATATTCATATCCCGTTTATTTTGACAACCCTAAGACCAAGCCTTTCTTAATTTAACAATAAACGTACAGTGGAAATGTTTTTGGCTTGTTTGTTTTCTTATTTGAAGAATAAAGTCATCTTCCAAATACAAGAGCTAAGAAAAACACCATTGCTTTATTTAGTAGAAAGAGACTAACTTGCGTTATTATTCTTTTCTGTATAACTTCCTGCTAATAATTGGGCTGCCACTTGATTTCCCAATGCATTAGCTTTGTCACATCCTGATAATCTCCACCAAGTGCTAGTTTCAGGTCCTTGGAAACTTCCCAACTAGAGACTGACCCAGGGTTTCACAGACAGTCCTGCCACTCAGCTGGGATGTAGACAATGGATTTAGGAAAGAATCTTGAATTAAAAGGTAAGTGGAATTCTAACCAGAAAATTCCCCAGCAACAAGCAGTGGCCACTGTGGCAGGAAGAAAGGACCCTGAGTGGAAAATTGTAAAGAACACCCTTTCTCCCTGGGAAGGCAGAAGCCAAGAGCGTGTGTGTAAGGGACTTCTCAGGATAGAAAGAGCTGTCATGTTCCCCTGGAATTATTGGTATCATTCCTAGAATTTATGTTTGAACGATTTGTGAATTAACCCAAAACGTCTGAGAGATTCAAAGATGGTGTATAAAACATATTTTGTCAACCTACACACCTATTTAACTAGTCTGTTTCTTGGGTGTTTCAAATGACTGAAACTTGTATCATCATTATTTGTAAAGAGAGGTGAAGCGTGGAGTGGGGCAATGATGTGTTTGAGCCAGTTGTGTTTCAAGTCTGTTCTATTCCACCCACTCAATCTCTAGGTAGCTGAGAGAAGTAGAAAGGATTATCCTTCATGAAACTTCTGCCTCCTCTGGATCAGGACAGCTTGCAGTAAAATTCCTTTTACTAAAGAGGATCCATGTGCCCAAAAGAGCCAGTTGCAATAGTTGTGGCTTTATTCTACCAGTGAGCTACTCTAATTGCAAGGAACTGAAAGTTTTAACTAGTTGAAAAAAGGCCTAAAAATATCGTTGAGTTAAAACACTTGTTTAGCAGAAGTAAAAGTGATCCAGCCTCTCTTATAGGGATTTTTACTTTGTATTTTGGTCTGAGTCTCTATACAATGTATTTCATTGTATTCAATGTATTGTATACAAATTGTATTTCTTTGATTCTAGGATATGTGTATCCCCCACACACATATACACACATTTTAGTATCTCTAAAATCAGGAAACAGTTTACAGTTTATGGCATCTTGCAAGTGTTGTTGGCAGCAGCCAGGACATAATTGCCATTCTTTGCATGTATGAACATGGTTGTTATTTCTAGTTGCATGACTAGACAACCATAACTTCTTGACATTTAAGACAGCCATTTAAGGACCATTTGAGAAAGGAAGATGAGGTTATTGTCTGACCACGTTCTGTTGACACCTTCTGGAAAAATCATGAAAGCTCAAGCATGAACACTTGCCAAATGATGGTCGGCAGCTACGATAGTGGAGCACCTTTTAAGAAATGATACTCTTTTAGGAAATGCATAGTTATCAAAGACTGAATTGAAAAGTGATGTGAAAGGGTTGGACTCTGAGTATAAAGATGTTTTAGGAGTACCTTAAGCAAAATATTTAGCTCAGATTTCCCCTTTAATGCATACGAATGATATGTACTAAAAATCTGTCTACCTAAATCTAAAAGAGCCATTTCAAGAAGTATAAAATAAAAAATAAGGGGTAAGAAAGTCTTGTATCACCATTTAATTGGCAGTATTTTTGTGTTTTTTTTAGTAGTACATAAAAAACAATGTGCTGTACTGTTAATGGCCTTTAAAGTCCATAAAATTCAGTAGTTAGAAAGAGGCAGATAATACCTTGGTGAGTATGTGTGCATGTGTAAAGATGATTGCTTAACTGCGCTGAACCTATATACAGAAGTAGTCAGCATTTCTAATTATGCTTAGTATTCTTCAGTTTTTTATTTTTGAAGATAATCTTCATTTCTCTTTCAGGAGAGCCCTGATTCTCTCCCACAGAGATAATTTCAAGAAGTGATTCTCTCTGCTTTCTCTGTAATAACCCGTACCTCAGACTACCCATGTGTTTGATATCTCATTGTCTGAGCTTCCTTGCTCTCCTAATTCAGATTCTTTGGTTGCAAGTAACAGAAATCACTATAGAAGAGCACAGAATGCAGGGCCTGAGATGCAGCTGAGTCTGAGAAATTGAGTAGAGTAACGACCCAGAATTCTCTGCTCCACTTGCAAGTGACAGAGTTTTAACTAGTTTGGAAATGTTCAGCAGCCATCCTTGAGTTAAAATGTTTGTTTTAGCAGAAGTAAGAGTGATCATTTTGTCTGAATTTTATGGAAGTTATAAGCTACGTGATCCTCGTATGTATCAAATAGGAACATTTCATTAGAATTTATGAATCAGCAAGAGTCAAGAATGCAGGAAATAAAGAAAGTGAAGCCAAGTATCTGTTGGTCCATCCTAGGTCCACTTGTATACTTTCAGCCCGAGAGTGGGGGGATCTATGATACTGTCTGGCCTTGTAGTATGTGCAGAAAATGTAACAGCACAACTTATTTTAACAAAAAGGTAGAAACTCTTGATGTCACGAGTAGGTTGCCTTGCACTGGCTGTGCAAGGGCCATGTGAGGCCACCGGGGACTCTGGTAAGTAAACGATATCTATAAATTACTAATTACTCTACATTATTTTTCTTCTTTGTTTTCTTTTACACAGACGACCAAAGCCTTCCTTTAAGTCTAAATAACAGAGTATCCCTTGATAAGTGGAAAGATCTCTGAAGATTCCCTTTTTTACTGCTGTGTTACTCTGGGTGATTTATAGCAACTAAATAAGGAATCAACCCAGGAGTGATATGCTTGTGTGAATTCTCCTCTTCTTTATTATCCTTTTCTCTATCCTACTTTTCTGTTTAGATAGAAAATAAGTAAGCAAATGTAATGAATTTTTTTTTTTTTTTACATAAAAGTAAAACAACTTTGCAGGTTGTTTCATTAAATTTGCGGGTCCGCTAAAGATATACTAGCCAGGAATCTTAAATTGGCCTTTCCTTATTTTAGTGCTTTAATGGTGAGTTATCTCATTCAGTCAATCAACCAACCAATATTTATTGAGGGCCTATGATGTGCCAGGCACTGGAGCTAGAGCAGTGAACAAGATAGATATGTCCCCGTCTATCTATCTGATAGATAGGGGAAATAGACTATCTGATCAATAACTGCTATCAAATACAGTAAGCTGTACTTCTCAAATAATAACGGCTCCTGGAACCTGTAAAAGGAATATGTAACCAAACCTAAAAGGCCAGGAAGGCCTCCCCCAAAAGAAGGAACATTTAAATTGAGAACTGAGTAAAAGTGAGCCAGGAGTGTGGAATAAGAGTGTTCCAGGCAAAGCGAACAGCGTGTGCAAATGTCCAAAGAGGGAGGGAGCATCGTAATTTTGAGGAAGTAAGAAATGATCCATGAATTAGATCAAAAAGTGCTCATTCCAGATTTTCCAGGGATTGGAAAGGTCTTCCAGGGAGTTTGGACCAGATCCCAAGGCCAAAGGGAAGCCAGTATAGGGTTTCCAGCATGGCTGAAGTTCAGAGAATAGGTTGGATAGGGAAATAGTTTAGACATGAGGGAGTAAGATCATTTAAGTTATTGTGGTGGCCCAGAAGAGAGATACTGTCGACCTGGACTAGGGTAGTGGTAGTGGAGTTATAAGTGGATGAATTTGAATGAGAATCAACTGTGGGCATGAGGGAAAAGGAAGAGTCAAGAACGGCTTTCAGGGTTGTAATGGTAGCAGCTGGATCATTAATGGAACCAGTCACTGGGTTTTAGAACTGGGGGCAAAAACACCAAAGAAAATAATTACTCATTTACATCCTTGTTTGTGCAAAAAATCATACTAAAATGTGTTACCAAAATCTCTTCAGTATAAGAAGAGAAAATAAAATAAATAGATGAAAAAACATGATGATTGAAGGATGAGATAGAGTCAGGAATAAGACTAGCACATCACTGAAGTCTGACCTCCTTTGTGGAGAAGGGCCATACATTTGACGCTGAGTGTTTCAGAAGCCCAAGAGAGGAGGCAAACGTGAATCATAGTGTTCATAAGTGAAATGAAACCAGTTGCTTGGAGAAGCCCCATCCTGCCTTATATTGAGACTAAAGAGAAATTTCTCCAATAAGTCTTTCTAGAAAGACACGGTATAATGTCACAAACAACACCCTCTTTGGAAACACAGTGAGAACCTTCATCAGCTCTTTCCTGTACAGTCTCTCAACATGGATGGGTGCATCTGCCATGGCAAAATTAATTGAAAGTCAATTCTGTGAAAGAAAGGAGTGTTTGCATCAGATTTGACCTCATGTGGTCCAGATTGTCACTTTCTGCTGGCCTGCCATCAATCCCTGGGTGGGATGTCGAGTATCTTTTCCTTACCTTGTGTCTGTGAGGTCCCTGAACGTTCATAAAGAAGAATGGGTATGCCTATATTGTGTGTATTTTTTTAAATGTCAAAATCGGAAAGAACCTGATTTCCTCACTGTTTCTGAGGAAGAGGTGTAGCTTTGGGAGAATTCTCCATAAGTACATCTTCTGTCAGCCAAATTTTTTAAAGATATTGCTGGAACAATAGCGAGTTTAAGGTTATATTTCTGGAGAAGGACATGGAGGACAGCTGCTCTGTTTTGTCAGGAAGTGCTAAGCCGTGTGCTTTTTCAGCCAACCTGGGGGTAGAGTTAATATCCTGCAGTGGAAGTTGGGGTGTTTAGCAATGAGATGTGCCTCAGTGGAAGGGTACCCGGTTTTGCTTAGCTGTGAGTCATAGGAATAGTCCCAGGCAACCCAAGATCCTCCCCAGAAAGTCATTTTGAGTCCATTATAACACAGACAGATGAGAAATGGAGGTCCCAGAGTTCCCTGTTTTAAGGTACAACTTTAATCTTTATCTCAGAAAAATTTTAAAGCAGCTGTAACCAAATGCCCACTTTGGTCATAAAAAATGAAAATCTCAGCAAATAGAGTTTCCATAGAACATCAAGCTTTGAGCAGTGTCATTCCCAGTATAGGCTGAAAAAACATATAATGCCATTTTTTTAAGGTTTTCATTAAAATTTTTACCAGTATCCCAGGTTTTTAAGCCTAGGGATAGTAAATCTGTATTATTCTTTTTATTACTAAACAAGAATATTGGTAGTTCTGAAATGCGGTATTATTAGTTAGTTCAGTATGATAGCTGAATCTGTAGATCGCTAGCATTACGTTGGGTTTGAACTTGTTTGGACAAGAGGCTTGGCTCTGCTGTTTGATCATCTACTAAGAGTGAGGGACGGGGATCTGGGGGTCAGGAGAATATGCTTTGAAATCAGATTTCCTGGGTTTGAATCTCTGCTCTTCTATTAGATCTTGACAAATTGCAAACTCTTTGTGCCGTAGTTTCCTCAGCCATAAATTGAATGTAATAATATTATATACTCCATGGGTATATTATGAGGATTAAGCCAGATCATCCATGTAAGAGATCCTTAGGATAGTCTTGGGTGCAGACAATGCTCAGTAGGCATTGGCTGCTGCTACTGGTCTTATTTAAACTATATGTACTAACACGGTCCATCCACGGGGCTGTAGGACACGGGGCAGGCCAGACAAATGGGTATAACTCAGCCCAACTCCACTAGTGAGCAGCCATCATGAGGACTCCTGTTCTCCTGTCAGGAGTAAAGGAGTTATCTTCATATTTGAAGTCCTGCTTATTCACTCAGGTATAGTAAGTGGCTACTGTAAACATTCAGATGGACCTTCTATTAGTTTAAGATGCTTATTAGCTGGCACCTGTATTTTACATTGACAAGCAAATGATTATTTGCATTTTTTTAAAAGAAGAATCTGATAAGTAGATCAGTTAAAGGAGATGCCATGTGAGACTATGGACAATCAGAAAGCAGAACCAGGGCTGGAGGAAAGGAGAAGATATGATTTGATGGGTACAAAGCAAAAAGAATTTCAGGCCCCTCCCAGCTTCAAGGCATGCAATTATAAAATTCATTCATCCAAAAGTCGGTATGCCTACCTTGGGTATACAGGAAAGGAATGAAACATGAACAGGTGCAAGGAAAGTGAAGGACTTGTGGTCTGAAATCTCCCAGGAATTCTTAATACCTATTTTAGGAGTTGCCAACTCAAATGATGACAGGAACCAGACAGGTAATATAAAAAAAGAGGCTGGGCAGATGTAAGATGGTAAATGGCAAGTGACACTCAGAGTCAATGTTGGAGAGTAATAGAGAGTGGTGGTTACTGTAGAGAACTGGAGATTACACACTCCTTTTAAAAGGTAGCAGTTACTACTCTGATCCAACTGTGAGGGAAGGTAGACGGAGTATGGCTGTGTCTTCCAAGTTGTCAGGAAAAACAGGAAACAGTCTTTTAAATTTTTCAATATCTCTATTTTAAAATATTAACAAACAGGGACCAACCCTGTGGCCAAGTGGTTACATTCGCATGCTCTGCTTTGGCGGCCCAGGGTTTCACTGGTTTGGATCCTGGGCATGGACATGGCACCACTTGTCAGGCCCGCACTGAGGCAGCATCCCACATGCCACAGCTAGAAGGACTCGCAACTAAATATACAACTATGAACTGGGGGGATTTAGAGAGAAAAAGCAGAAAAAAAGAAGATTGGCAACAATTATTGGCTCAGGTGCCAATCTTTAAAAAAAAATAAAAAATAATAACCAATTGAGATATAAGACATTGTATGGGTCAATGTTATAGGTCAGAGAAAACATACCCATATGCCCAATTGAGTGTGATTTCCTGAACATGTAGTTCACCCAGTAAATATTGGATGTGAATTATATACTGTTAACTAAAATCCTTTCCAAAATTTTTCAGTCAATAATAAATCCTATTGTTCAGGTATTCCCAAAGAATTTTGAGAAATGACTAAAGAGGACCCAGCATATTCCATGAAGATAAATGACCTAGGAGACTTCATAAACAACATGGGGCTTTCTGTCTTGACGATTTGGATCAGAGATCATCAAACTATTACCCTTTGACCACATTTGGCCTACAACCAGTTTGACTGAAACTTAACCACACCCATTCATTAGCATATTGACTCTGGCTGCTTTCCCATGGAAATGGCAGAATTGAGTAGTTGCTAACAGACCCTTTGGCCCACAAAGCATAAAACATGTTATCAGACCCCGTACAGAAAAAGTTGGCCAACTCCTGATCTAAATAAACACATCAACCAAAAATGATTATATAATTTGAAAAGTACTATAACAGAAGTGAGTATTATGAATTCCTGTGCGTGTGTATAAAGTGCTGGGAGAGCCTGATGGAGGGAGGGGCTATTACTTCTGGGAGGCAGTGTGGAAGGCTTTACTGAAAAGGTAATATTTAACTTAAGTCTTGAAGGACAAGGCAGAGTTCCCCAGGTGGAGAAGGGAGAACTCTCAGGCTTGACATGTTTGGATCGCAGCTGATGATTTAAGCTTGTGGAAGAGAGGAGGCAAAGAGGGCTTCACACCCTCAGGAATAAGTCAGGGAAGCAGGAAAGGATTTTGCTCACCTCCCTTTCAGCTCTCGGAATCTCTAGGGCCGTATTTAAGTTTATTTAAAGAATAGCTCCTTTGACTCAACTTTAATAGTTGAAAAATAACAAAACACAGCTAATCAATGTGTGAACTACCAAGTAAAGATGGACAATGAAAATGGTCCACATGAAAGATGTCTGAGCACACCAATCCAGTATTTTTTCTCAGGAAGTGATGTTGAAAACAGTGCACGTTTGCTTTTTGGCTTTGGGAGATATTAGAATCCCATCTGTCAAAGGACTGTGGCTTTGTCCTTCCTAAGAATAGTTTGCAAAGAGTTTATTCCATGTGTAGTGGTACTGTGTGCTTTATATTTATTTTAATATCCAGCAGTAATGTATACATGGTAAGTGCTTAGTAAATACTTACTGAATTAATAAGCTCTTCAAAATAATTTATATTTATTTAATTCCTACTCATTCAAGATTTATCTTGAAACATTCCGGAATTATCATTCGCTAAGAGGTCCAGAGATGATTGCACTTGAAGTATTTGGAACCATCTGGAGGCTCATTGTGCTCTTTGGAAAGTTACTTCCCAGAAAGTACTTGCCACGTTCTTCCATGTTCTTCCTCGTACGTTTTTGTTCAGCCCTAAGGAAGGCAGTGGTGTGCTGGGTGAGCCCATGCATGACATTCTGATTGAGCATGACGTTTTCTTAAGTTTCTTTGAAGGCCATCCAAGCATTTAGTCAATATATTAGGTAGGGTAATGCTAACTGTTGCAGCAAAGAAACCCAAAATGCAAATAAGAGATCAGTTTTCAGCATTAGATCTCACACTACATTCCTTTAGATGACGTCATGTCTTTGTGAAGCTGGTTTTTCAGAAATTGTGATTTTAAAAAGCAAGTATTGTGCAAAAATCAGTGTTGAATAGGAAATGAGGTTGTGGTATTTGAGAAGTTGGGCAAAGCTCAACAGATGCACAAACTTCCTTAGTTAATTATGATTATATAAGAGTAAGAATATTTCTCTTTCAGCTTATATTTTTTCAAATGGCTACCAGATCATTAGGACATACATATTAAAGGGTTTTGAACCTAACTACTTTTAAGTGGAATCATTAGATATTTCTTTTGGCATAGGAGTACTGTGAAAAGATTACTTAGACATACTGGCACCATGAACAGGGGAAGTTTGAGAACCTCTGCCCTGGGGCATTCTTGTGTGCAGAATGCATGGTTAAAGCTGGGTTGTAGGTACATCCATTCACAAGCTTATGACAAAAGAAAGGAGAGTATGAGAAAGGCAAATCCACTCTCTTGAAGGTCCCCACCCCTCTCATATCACTAACTCATACTCTATTAGTGAGATTTTAAACACTCAAAAGTAATGGCATCTGTGGCTAGGAAATGTAATGTAGCTACCCAGTCATGGTCCAGGCAGCTACAGACAAGGGGAGAATGAATTTTGGTGGACAGCTGGGTCTCTGTACTGTTCACTCCTCTAGCTATATATGGAACACTCCCCCCTTTCCCAGAGGAGAAAACCAAAAGTCCCCAACCAGTTACTGCATCAAGCTGAAATCCAGGATCTCTGGTGATGCCCAATTCTTTCCAGCAGGTCTGAAGTTGGCTCCAACTGGTCTGGGTATCTATATAATAAAAGACAAGTTATCTACATCTCCCATTCCCCCCCACCCCCCGCCACATACAACACATACATACAAACTCAATAGTAATGCAAGGATGGTATAACAGCGTTAAAAAACCTCCCATTTAGCTAAAGAAAGGATTGGTCCATAGCAATAGTGCAATTCTGCTGGACGGGCCTTGGGAATATGCTTTGAGCTGATGATGGGGAGGTTGGCAAGAGGAGTTTCTTGATTGCGTTGTTTCTGCTTTCTGGGTAAAAGTTTCTTGCCCAGGATTTTCTGTGCCCTCTGGCTCCATCCATTGACAGGTCCTTTCTTGCCCTTCTCCTCCATTGTTTTATCTGAGAGAAACATTGGAACATCTGTTTCACAATCCAGTTTCTGCTGGTGTCACTTTAGGGGAATGAGAGTCCATTTAGGGCTTGAATAGCCACAGGTTTTTTTCAGACTAGTCCTATGGTTTCTTTGGCAATATGACTTCCTCAGAATCATAATAGGCTTCTCATCTATTTGTATCCAGTCACTTTCTTGTGCCAGTAACTACACCCAATGTCCTTTGCTAGCTATATTTCCCCTACTTTAATCATGTCTCTTTCCTTGCTCTAACCATGTCTCTCTTTCACATTAATGATGGCTCTTCTGAGCCACTTAGAACATTAGACTTTGAAGAGAAGGCAACATCTGTATCACCTTTTCTAATCACATAAGTCCAGTACTCAGCTGCTGGACTACCTTCATCCCTTCATATCTCTGCTTGCAAACTAGTAACTTCTTGTCTGAGCTCATCACTTTCTTGTAACATCTCATGAAAAGTAGCAGGGAGCAGCCAACACAGACTAATATTCTGGCTCTTTTAAACCATTCCTCTTATAAGTACAGGCTTAGTGTTTGTAGATCCGTGTATTCAACCATGTCATTTAGGATTGTGTTTCATCTCACTCATTTACCATCCGTGATGTTGATTTACTTTTAAGGTTGCTTCCCCACATGGCTGTGCGAGAGGCCCACTTCCTATGGCTTTCTCTAGAACTTTCTAAAAAGCTAATAACAAACATTATCTCATATCTTATTGGCCACAATATGTCAGTCTTGACCCAATCAATACCAAGAATAACTTGTGAATAATTGGATACACCCCACCCCTGTAGTAGAGGTGAATTCTTCAAACTATGTAACCAATGTTCAATCAGGGAGGAGTGGGATGAATGTTAAGAACCTAAGTACATTACGCCGTCCACTGCAAACGAGACTTGAGAGAGGTGCAGGAGTCCTAGAAGAGTCAGGGTAATGGGCTAAATGGACTTTCAAAGTCTTCCCCAGCCCCAGACCTCTGATTATTTAGCAATGAAATTTGTAGAAAGCTAGAGAATATAAATAACTATAGTTAAGCTTTCCTTTTTATTTTGAATGTGTTCGGTGCCCCCCTCTCAAAATCAGTGCCCTAAGCTCCTTCCAATAATCTTGGCAGGCAAGGATATTAAACTGATGAATAGAAGTCAAACTTTATTTTGCTGCCCATTTTTACCATATGAGTTAATCAGTGGCCTCTGGCGATGTTAGCAGTTGTGGGTGGTACCCTTTATTTTTCTGGTTCCCAAGTTTTCTTTAATGGTCTTTATTATGTTTTTAATGAAACAGTACACTTAGCAAATTAATAGATATTTGTTCCTGTACTGGGAATTTTTTGGAATGTATGTGAGAGTCCCTCTTCACGACCTTTACAGGCATAATAGACTTAGGGATTCAAGTCAACTGTTACAGAATTTATTTTGCCTTTGAAAGAAATTTTTCTAAGTATTTCTGCCAGATTCTCTGTCTTGCTCCCTGTGACCGTGTTAAACATATCCACCGAAATGCAGCTTTGTCTGACCTACAGACAACTTTAGATTGAGATACTTGCTTTCTTTTTCCATTTGATTGATTTTCCTGATTTGTGGACCATCGGTTTTATTTGCCTCCTGTTTGTCATCAGCCTCGCTGCAGCTGTCTGTGGTCCATGTGCAAACTGGGCACCCTCCCACTGGGTCACCTTTGTCAATGTTCCTTATGTATTTTCCAAATAAATGAATCTTTTCAGATTTCTCTTTTGAAATTATATTTGAAACAAATAACTATATTTGGTTAATGTAGTAAAAAACCAAATGATTTTAATGGGAATCTTGGTATTAATGACTTGCATGTTGGACTTTGTTGTTTAGCTTTTAGTAACTGATAAAAATCTTTGATTGAGTAAGATCATATAGTTTACTATTAGCTTCCACATATAGATTTAAATGAGAAAAATCAAAAGGTAAGTAAAGCCATAAAAAGATTGAACATTCTATGATTGTTGAATGATTGAGACAGCTGGGGTTTAGGGTCAGAAGCCTCATAAAATACATGTCTATTCTCTTCTAGACAAATATACTCTACCCAGATGCACATTGTATTCTTAAATGAATAAGCAGATGAATAAGAAATTTAAAGAAAGATGAGTTTTAATCGGGGCATCAGAAATGAGAAGGAGGTAATCAGTGGAGCAGAGAAGAGATTTTGACATTTGGCTAGCACTTTCGTGTATTCATTCAACAAATACTTGTTATTTCCCTGAAAGGGTATGCCACTGGGCAGTTGGTATTCACTGGAGAGCAAATCAGACAAGCTCCTGTTCTCATGAGAAGTGATCTAATGGGAAGACAGAGAAAAAGCAAATAAAGACCACAAAATACAATTAGAGCGTGTACTAAGTGCTATGAAAGGAAAGAACTAGGTTATACGAGAGGATAACAAGAGCAAAAATTCACGTTCGGTTGGGTCAGCAGAAAAGATCCCTCTGAGGAAGGGACATTTAAGCAATATTGCTAAAGCCTGATATTTAAAAACAAAGGGAAAAGAAGACAGTAAATTTAATACTCCAAAAGTGAGACCGAATCTCCATAGTTGTGAGTGGATTAGGGAAAGTTCACTCCTTTCATCTTTGAAATTGTCAACGTGGAACTTCTCAATCAGCAACTTTCTGTAGTTCCATGTGCACATACTTTAAAAAAGTCGAAGTGCTGTAGGTGTTCGATAAATACTTGTTGACGTGAATTGAACTTTGATTCTCTCCAAACTTTGATTAAGAACCTCTGTGCATGCCAACACAGAGAGCTCAGCACCACCGCTCTGGAAAACATCTTGATTCGGTTTTTAAACAGATGGCTTTTGCATTCAGTTTTGAGGTGACTTGTCCAGGAAGGAAACCCAGATTTTGAGGGAAATACCCTTCTCAGTGAGGTTCCCAGAACTCCAGTAAGAAATGAGCTATATATAAATGGTTTCATTCTCAGTAGATTCACTGCCGTTTGAAAATGTTGTTGAGTACATAGATTTTTATTATAATTTTTTGCTGCTCTGGCGTGTGTGATATATTGAAGCATTGGATCCGTTGCCTTTTTTTCATTAAAAACATCATAAAACATTTAGGGGTCTGTGCAGAAATTGCTGTGACCTCTATTTATAATTGAAGAAAGTAATGTTTCCTTTAAAATATTACTGGAGAGCAGTATTCCTGGCCACGAGACCCCGAAGTCTGCTAACCAGATTTGTGCAGATTTCCATTCTCTTGTGTGCAATTACTAAACTGATGGGAAAGAAGACCATCAGAAAGGGAAAGAAAGCTGGTAAGTAAGGTGATTTGAAACAAGCTTCTAGGAGCCAGGTTTTATGTTTTGTTTTCGTATTTTTTGTTGTTGTTGTTCCGGTGAAAGCAACTTCTAATTTGTAAGCATGGTGCCTTTCTATATCTCTTAAAACAAAGGACGAGGCCTTCAATCAGCTAGACCCTCTCTGTGCCACTGCGTCTCCAACCTTAGCATGCACGCGAATCCCCTGGGGTTCTGATTCAGTAGGTCTGGAGAGGGGAAGGAAGACTCTGCATTTCCAACCAGGTCATTCAGTGCTCTGTCCCCAGACCACACTTCAAATAGCAAAGCCCTAAGAGATAATTTGCATCTCTGAAAGGTAAACTACATCATTGGTCATTCGAACGCTAGCTTTGTGTTTACAACCTGGCTAGTTTTCTCCATGTCCTGGGACAGTGTCTTGGACAACTTGCCAAGATCGCTCAGTTGAGTTACTTAGCCGTTGCTTCTTTCATCTGAGAATTAGTCTTAAAGACAACTCAAAGGGAAGGCAAACCCTTAGTCGTCTTTGATTCCCTCTCCTTTACACACACCACATTCAGTGCGTCTACATGTCCTTTCAGCTGAACCTTCAAAATACACCAGTATCCATCCTGTTGTCTCCATCTCCGCCACACCTTCCAGTCAGATCCACCAACTGCTCTCACCTGGGCTCTAAAAGAGTCCCCTAACTCATCTCCCTGCTTCTGGCTCTACAGCAAGCTAGGTGATCTTTGAAGAGTGTAAATCAAACTATGTCACTCACTGCTTAAATCCTCCAACAGCTTCCCATGGACTCAGAATAAAACCCAAATCATGACCATGGCATACAAGAGCGACCTGATCTAACCCCACAAATCTCCCTCACCTTGTCCCAGGCCCCTCTGCCCATTGAGCCTCACTCCAGCCCACAACCTTCTATCTACTCCATGAACACAGCACTGCAACCTTCCTACCTCTGAGCTTTGCACTGGCACTTCTCTCTATCTGAAAGCCTTTTCCTATGGCACCAGTGCCTTCTGGTTCTTCAGGTTACCTCCTCCGAGTGGCAGTCCCTAAAGGCCCTACTTAAAAGTGCCGTGCCCCATTTCTCTGTACTTCATTTGCCTGCTTTACTTTATTTTTATCCCTTATCTCTGTCTAAAAGTATCCTTTTTTGTATCTCTGTTAACTTGTTTATTTTCTGGCTCACCACCACATGGAATGTAAGCGCCTGGAGGGTCTGGCATTTCTTAGGTGGCTGGGGTGGTGGTGAGGGTGATGGAGGAAAGAGAGAGGGGAGGAAGGGAAACAATTTTAATACTTTTGATCAAAACTTTCCCCACTTTTCGGTTTGATACTGAGTACTGTTAGAAATGATCCTTCTCTCGTGTTCCAGGAAAGAGAAACAGGAATTACCATGTATAATTTAAAGATTTAAAAATATATTTTTACAAAGGGTTTTTCATTTCTATGCTGAGTTTTAGTAACATCATTAACTTTTATTTCCAGAAACTCAAACGAGTTGAAAAAAGGCACCATTTGGGGAAATTTACATAGAATGACACTCCTAATGAAGTTTCTCCACTGTGGATAATGCATTTGTGCTGACAGAGCGCTAGGCCTGCTGTGTGCAGACACAGAGCAAACATTTGCTAAATGGTCAACCCAGGCTGGGATAGTCTGTGGCCTTGGGGCAAAATGAAGGGCGCTGGCTCACTTTTCTGTTTAATCCCTGCCCTTGGCCTTAGCAGAGTGCTCTAAGCAGCTGACAACCCAAGACCAAGAGAGCTGGAATCACCCACCCAGAGTAACCGAGTCCACGTCTGTTGGTGCAGAGAATGTGCACTTTGGAGTCTAGCAAGTCAACATTCAAATCTGGGCTCAATGCTTCTTAGTCATATGACTGAGAAAGTTCCGGAACCTTTCCGAGCCTCCCCATTCTCACCTGTAACATGAAAATAAGGATCTGTTGTGGTGAGGTTTAAAGCCATTTATGTAAAATACCTAGGCTCATATTTCTGGGGACTGTGTAATTCCAAGAGGCAGCCTTTATTTTGCAATCCATGTAAATAGCATGACCATTTACATTTTATCTATGTAAATGGTTCGTAGGCACAGCAATGTAGGGATATAATTTACATGGGATGCGATATAAATGATTGCCCTGGAGTTACACAGGGAGGCAGGCCCTGGTGAACTAGGCACCCAGAGCAATCCTCCCATTGAAAGTAGCTAAATATGCCTGGAGAGCTCTAAGTCAATCACTGAAAAAACAATAAGGGGCTACAAGAAATTTTAAGAGAGAATTAGTAAAAAAATATATATATCAAATTAAAAATTCTAATAATTAAAAATAAAAACTCGATGGATGAGGTAATCAGCAGAGTGGAACCTGCTGAAGAGAGAATCAGTTAACTAGAAGCTAGATAGTAAGAAATTACATAATTAGCTGAGGAAGGCAAAATGATGGAATACAAAACAAATTAAAAGACATGGATGACAGGATGAGAATGTCAAATGTGGGTTCTAGTGAGGAAGAAGCAATATTTGAGGGGAAAAAATAGTGTTTAATCCATCATATGAATCTAGTGAATTAGAAGTTGGTGTTTTGGTAAAAAAAAAACTTTCCTCTGCTTTTAGCTTTGCACTGGATGTAGTCCATGCTGTTTTATTTGTTGTAGGGAATAAACTGTTAAAATAGCAGACAAGTTTAGTGAAAAAGGATTATGCCGATTATTCCACATTTTTTAATCAAATTTGTTCCTGTGTGTAAATATTAGAACCTATGATTTCTATTTTTGAGTTTTCATACAAAGATGGATTTTTTAAAATCATCTTCCATATATGTTTTAAAGCCTCAGTACAGTGTGTCTTCTTGTGGAGAAATGGTTTCAGGTTTCTGAGCTTCCATTTGTTGAAAACAAAGTCTTGGAGTCCAAATAAATAACAGGCACTTTTAGAATCAAATTATGTAGGTTCTGTTTGTATTAAAATAACTTATCTCAACACCAAAATGAAGTAGATGCACTATCCCTAGTCTTTACATTTAAACTTACTGTCACCAGAGCTATGACTAATCCTTAGCATATAGTGGATATTTAATAAATACTTGTTGAATGACTGAACTAATGACTACTATAAATTAATTTCAAATCTCAGGAAGATTGATTAAAAGAAAAATATTTTAAATCAAAGCATGTTTTTACATCTGGTTGGATTTGCTAACTTTCTAAATTTTGTGGTCATCATTTTTGGTGTTAGTTACATACTCTTTTGGCGCAGAGTGATAGAGGGAGAAAGTGATTAGAAATTGTTTAGCAATACTTCCTGCCTATTCAAAATTGATTTTACACGGTTTTATTTCAGAAGTTCTCCTTTATATAGACTTTTATTCACTGAACCCTCTTCAGTCCCCATAACCAAATCTTTGGATTTGAAAACCCAACTTGGAACCTCTGTGGGAAGACCCTATTAAAGGCCTTGTTGAGACTTCACTACCCAAGTATGAAAAACTGCTGGCAAAAATGTTGTTCCCACCCAGGATGTGACTATGGCATTAGGAAGAACAGGCACATGACAGGCCTATTGAGTCTCTGGTCTATTTTGTTCTTATCTAGCTAGAGGAGCAAAACAACTGTGCCTGCAGTCGCACCAGTTTTTGCTGAGCACTTTCACTGTCTTGGAATGCCCTCCCCCACTAGAACCTACCAGAGCACTACTAATCTTTTAAGGCTCAGCTAAAGCATCACCTACAACATGCCACCTTCCCTGGATCCTTTCAGCTGAACTCCTATTAGAAAACATGTTGTGTTAGGTGAATAACACCTTCTGCAACTAACTTTGACAATTAAAGGTTAAAGAATTGTCCTAAGGTGGTGTGTTCCTGCACAACTCTTCCAGCAAGACTGAGCATGTTCTAATACTTTTTTATAAAATTTTGGCCAGATTAGAAATGTACCACTTTGTATCTTTTCTCCTTGCTTCCTTCCTCACTGCACTTTCTCTCTCTCTCCCTCTTGCTGCCCTGGGATTACGTCTCCTATTAAGCCTTAGTATATTTAAAAATAAAAGATAAATAAGAGGGGGATTTGCTTTACCTGCTCAAAATCAACACTGAACATTGTCACCTATTATAGTTACTGTTATAAATATCTTGATTTTCTTGAGGTAATTCTAAGAGGCCAGAGTCCTCTCTTACTCATCTTGTCTCCCACAGTGCCATCTTTGCATGTAGAAACTGCTTGATCTGGAAATTCTGAGTGATCAAATGGTCCATCTCTGCTTCCACCTCATGTAACATATCAATGTGTCCTAACAGACTTGGAAATATTTATCATGAATTCTTCCAAGTCTCTCTATTTATGTGAAATCAACTTCTTTGTTTTCAGAAAAGCAAGCCTAAAGGGAAAGTCAGTTGTGATCTTAGGACATGCACAGAAATTGGACCCAAAAGTTATACAAGGTGAGGTGCCTAAGGAATAGGCCAAGTTTCGAGAAAAGTTCACAAGCTTAGCGCCAAGGACAACAAGAACCAGTGAGGGCTCATGCCTTCCCCCTGAGCTCCTAATCATTTTGTGTTTAGCTTGAATCCTCACTCTTTAACATTAAGCTCTTCAGTAACTTGGCTCCTTCTGCAGATATCACACTAAAAATAATGGACTTTGGAAAATAATCTTGGCACAGCCTTGTTTCTTTTTAAACATTTTTGATCAGATGTAGGGTTTTATAGTCATACTGTTTGTGAAATGCCTTTTCTGTACATTTTATCATGGCAGTGTTTATGTTGCATGTCTAATTAGCTTCAACATACCAGATGAATTGTTTAAACCCGTCTGGCATGCTATAATTTTTCAAAGTTCTTCATCTGCTAAGAAAAATATATTTATAAAGGTCTCAGATTTCAAGAATCAAAAGTCTATGATGGATCCTATTCACCATAGGAAATATTTCAAGGGAGGTAGAGGGTAGAACCTGTTGCCAGGCTGGCCAGTGGGAGAGCAGACAAGGCCTAAAACTCTTTACAATTCTAATTTGAGGATGAGTGCCAAGATCAACACTTCTTCCCATTCCCACTCTCCACCCCTCCCCAAAATTCAGGGAAACAAACTTTGGAGCTGAGAAGTTGCTCACCATTACCAGCACTAGATGTATTTGGGACAGAGAAAGCCAGAGGAAATTGTGGGCTCCTGGGAGAAAGGATAGGATGTGGGATTAGGGGTGCAAAAGATGGTGAGGTTGGAGAAAGCAGAGGGATTGAAGCCAAGAAAGTAAAAAGCAGGGGTCTAATGGCTATGACTCCATCAAGAGTCAAGTACTTGCCTGCTAACCATTCCTCAGTTTCATACATTGCTCCATCTTGACACATTACACAATCTTAACACATTACACCATCTTAACACATTACACCTTGTTGATACCCAATTTCAAAAAATCTTACAAGTGGAAGGGATCTTAGAGATGATCTAATCTCGTGTTCTCCTCTTCTCCCCAGAAAAGAGAAAAGTTTCAATCTCTTCCTGCTTTCAACCTCTACTTGACCCCAGGTAGCAAATACTTTCTGTATCAAGGCACTCCTAACCGTGGGACACAGTATCTTTGTTCCCTAAATAGCACCAATTGCAACTATAATTATAAACAATAATAACATATTTGTTTGGCAGTTTACCATTTCATGCTTTCGTAAGTATTATTGCATTTGAACATTACAATAGCCCTATGAGATCTGATAGAAAGTTTTAGACTCGACAATTAAAAAAAACTCAGCATCCAAGAATTTTGTGACTTGCCTATATTAACTCATATAGTAATAGCAGGAGCTTTGTGCTGCGGATTGTGCAAAGGTGCTCTCCCTCAATTGTTCCATGTCATCCTCACAAAGGTACTATTAGTACTTTTATATCTTCATTTAAAAGATGATGAAATTAAAAACCAGGGGTGTAAAGTAATCTATCCAAGGACTCACAGGCAATAAGAAGTAGAAGGTTGAGGACTTATCTCAGGTTTGTTTGACTGATGTTTTAAGCGCCTGTGTTACGGGGTTTCATCAAATCTAAGGTGGTATCACTGTCAGACACATCGTGATTTTATGTACCACTCAGAAAGGAAAAATACTGGCAATTAAACCATGGCACTGTGCTTTCTTATCACTTAGAATTTTTGTTTATAACTTACTGAAAAACTTCTTTTAGACTTAGACTTAGTTTTTTCATATATCACTCTTAACCATACGTAAAAAGGAAAGTATAAGTGAAATGAATTGGTTAAGATGTTCCTAAATGTCTCCACACTTACAGACCGACTCATCTCAGTTACTTTTTGACTCAGAATCACCAATTATCTCCCCAAGGACATCATACTTTGTGTTGTCAAGAACGTTGGTGATACAGCATATCTTAAAAGAGTGCTCTGCTGTCTTCATCAGGGTTTTTTCCAAGCCTCTGGTACCCACTCTGCAAGTTTTGAGGTGCACACATAGACAGTGATGGCCACATCACAGCAGCACCTCTGACGACAGGAATTGTGAGCAGAAATATTAAAAAGGGAACAAATACGTGGTTTAGAATCAATGGCCTGTGATTTACTGCCTCCTTGGTTTAAGGCAGATCTGAGAATAAATCCTAAGTATCTATTATGTCTCTTAAGTTATCCAAAAATTTCACTCTAATCATAAAAGCCAGCCTTTCTTTTTTTAAATTACAGCTATTAGTTAAGATTTTGTTTTCTGTAACTACACAATTCACGGGGCTTTTTCTACATAGCACCTTCTTAAGGATTCAAAGAAAGGCATCATGAAGATATGATCAGGAGAGTTTGGGGCAAAGATATATACACACACAGTTCCAAATAAAAAGTTGATCAGCACTGATGGAAAAGAAATGTGTGTGAGTTGAGAGGAATGGGGAAAGGATTGGGGGAAAGATCATTTCCACTGAAACATCTAAGAAAAATGAGTATAAAATGTCATCAATGTGTTGATCCAGCTGTGAAGTTAATTAAATATTACAGTCCTGGTTGAACAAAAACAAAAACTGAGATTTCCTAGGGAGTACTGTTTTTGTTAAAAAAAGAAAAAGAGACATTTTACCATTATTTAAAAGAGCATTCCTTTCTTGCAGCAATTCCTATAAATCCAGCTTTTTATTCCTTATTTTTATATTTTCTGTCTAGTTGCAAAGGTACAGGAGTAAACCAGTTGTCTAAGGATTTGTTACCCAAACCTCTTTGGTCACCAATACTGTACAAATCATTAGTTTAGTAAAAACTGTTGCTCATAATGAAAATCAGGAGATCTGGTAACATCTGAACTGTTTTCTGAGCCAGTGAAGAAATATTAAATGATACTTAGTAGAATTTTAGAACTGTATATTATGAAACCTTTTAACAGGTCAGCAGTTCAAAAGTTCATCCGGGTTACATCAGACATAGTAATGTAGATGGAAATGGTGAAGATACGGGTTCTAGAGTCAGCCCACCTGTTTCAGTCCAGGTTTTGCTGCTTCTCACTTGGGTTACTTTCTTATCTTTTCTGTGCCTCTGTTCTTCAAGGGTAGTCTAAGTGCCTTCCTAACAGCTTTGTTGTAAGAATTAAATGAGCTAATACATGTAAAGTGCTGGCACATAGGAATCACTCAAAGGTATTAGCTAGTATGATAATGCAGTAATATATGTGGTTATTCTTTGCCAATATTTTATTTTATTTTTGTTTTATTTTATTTCCCTGAAAACTTGATGCTATGCTCTTCCCTGTAACTGAAGACTTGATTCTATGCTCCTCCCTATAACAGAATATTCTACTTTAGGGGCAAAAGGAACCACTGTGAGATTCACATTAGACTAGAATTGAATGATTTCTTTTTAATTAGATTTATGCATTTGTTCAGTCATCATATCCATCGTAGAAGAAGAAGAGTGTAGCTAGGGAATGGATTTAACCTTAACCGTCACTGCCTTTCCCTGACTCTGAATCATAAAACCACCATCACATCTGAAGATTTCTTGCTGTTACACAGACTTCTTCTCCATAAGTGGATTATTACCCTATGACCTTTAAAGTTGCTGATACTATATGAAGATTAAAGTCTACTTTATGATGCTATTGTTTAAAAATAAGGTAATGAGAATTTGGGACAGGCGAGATAAAGATCCTTTGAAACCCATCATTTCCTTCCTTTTAGTAGTCTGTTTTATAGATCTGGAAACATGCTTCTCCCACTCCTCTAAGGCAGCACTGTCTGGCAAAACTTTCCATGTACCAATTGAGCACTCAAAATATAGCTAGTGCAACTGAAGAAATGAATTTT
This sequence comes from Equus quagga, assembly GCF_021613505.1. NCBI lineage: Eukaryota > Metazoa > Chordata > Mammalia > Perissodactyla > Equidae > Equus > Equus quagga. The sequence continues at coordinate 156,712,231 of NC_060267.1, read as the reverse complement.
TTATTTTTATTGATTTTAATTAAATAGATGTACTTGGCTAGTGACTACCATAGTGGACAGCACAGTTCTAAAGCATTCTTCTTCACATCGTTACTATTTTCTTGGGAATCACAGAAATAAGCCCACTTATCCAGACATTTGATTTTTAAGAAAAGTAAACATCCGTTTGCTAGCTGCAAAACCAGGGGTAATTGGAAAAGCCTAGAATGACAAATATTAGCCTATGCTGCAAATGATTCTTGGTGTTCAAACTGCTGTACTCAACACTTTGAGAATAGGTTGAGTCATGTTGGGACTCTCACCTAAACAACTGTGCATAAAATAAGACCGCATGGGGGCCCGGCCCTGTGGCTTATTGGTTGAGGTTGGCGCACTCCACTTGAGTGGCCTGGGTTCACAGGTTTGGATCCCAGGTGCGGACCTACACCACTTGTCAGCTGTGCTGTGGCGGTGACCCACATACAAAATACAGGAAGATTGGCACAGATGTTGGCTCAGGGCTAATCTTCCTCAGCAAAAAAATAAGAATAATAAGAAGACGACTGCAAGGAAAGCCAGAAACACATTGATGTCAGTGAGAAGATATAGCTAAATGGTAGGGAGAAAAAAGAGCAAAGACTTTTTTAAAAGCAAGTACTGCATTGTCATTTTTTGGGGAACAGGCAGCAGTGTGTGATGCACAAATAAAAGTGAAATAAAATTTTAAAGGTAGACAGTAGAACTATAAGGGCGTATCTGTCTTGGGCCATTTACCAAGGGGAAAAGCTCAATTTAGGGCAAATTCCAGAGAATGTCACAGTATCATGGAGAACATTAATAATGTTGAAACTAACTCATCAAGAAAAAACTTATCTTTGAGAAATTCCTTTTGTAAAGACAGTAAAGTAAAAAATTTTAAATGTTTTATAAAAGTTGTTTAAGAAAAGTCTTGGCATTTAGAAGGATAAGCAACATTCACATGTGGAAGCAGTCTTTACCTAAACCAACCTTCTTGGATTCAGTGATCTTCGTTTCTGGCTCCTCTTAGAATATGAGAGTAACATGCAGTCTAAAAACTGCAGAATATAAAGTATTTTTGGCCCACTGGTCCCTCAGCATGCCAGGAGAATAGACTGAAGCTTGACAGGCATTTGTCAATGACAGGAAGCTTTATCTAAAAGGCTTGTTGAAGGCTCTATTGAAGATAATAGGTGTTAATTGAACTGCATGATTGAGTCTTACCAAAAGTTGAGGTCAGGACACATGTGAATAAGCTGTTGTCTGTATATCTGTTTTTATAAAAAAAAGAAATTCCCTTAGTTTTCAATTAAGAGATGGTTGTATAAAAATTCATATGTGGTCCCTCTTTGAATGGGTTTATGGCTCATTGTGGAAACTCTGCTTTGTGTTTAATCTTAATCAGGCCATGTATTTTATATTTTGGTAAACATAACCCATGGAGCATGTTGGATTGGCTTATTTCATAAATAGCTGGATTTCTAGATGATTAGATTATTGTGTGAAAATATAATGCATGACTAATTACATGACAGTGATTGAAATGGCCGTAGTGAAATGGCCACAACAGAAGAACTAACACAAAGCTGAATATAATACGTGCCTCATACGTCCAATCAGTAGTACATATAAAGGGCAATGTGCTGAACTGGGAAGAGAAGATGGTCTAATGGATGTGGTGGGACTGGACTTCAGTCCTGGGGGTGGGGAGAGTTCGGGGCTGACGAGAGAGGGCCTTGGAAGAACCTTCAAAGGCTTAGAAGCTGGGTTCAGGGAATATGAGGGGAGGGGTTGGTGGAGTCCTTAGAAGGTTGTTCACTGGGGAAGTAGAGGGATGTATATTCGGTGAGTTAAGTTGGGCTGAAATTGTTAATGGCACTGAATACCGATGTTGAGAGCACAAAAGAGCCAGCGATTTCATTGCACCTCAAAGGTTGAAAAAGAAAAAGTGTTAAGCAAGGAACAGCAGATGGATTTAGAACTGTGTTAATTACTGAGGTGCTCAAACACTGCTTTCAGATGAAGGTACATTAGACTCAGGCTTTCTAATGTAGACCAAAAGACCTATTCTTTTCTCCAAACACTGAATATTTCTACCATTTTGAAAGACTTTTCACTATGACCGAGTAGTATTTACAAGAATGGGCTCATATAGCCAAAGAAAACAAGCTTTAAGAACTTAAAATTCAAGGAATTTTTAATGCAGCTGGAATGCTTATAATTTCTCATTTCTTACATAGGCTATAGCTTGATATTGTAAGCTATGTTTTCTGTTTCAACAGTGAAATGAAACTTCAGTAAAGAATGTGATTTCCGTCCCCTTCTCCTTACCTTTAAAAAGCTTGGTAATGATAAAATTCAGGAATACTGGGTCATGTTTACAATGGGGCTTTGGTTTTATTTTTATTTGTTTGCTTATTTCGCAGTGATTTATAGAAGAAAACAGTGAAATCCGTTTGGTCAGATATGAAGAAAGCAAAGAAGTTTTAGTTTCAGTAGAAAATTTTTTCATTTTCCATGTGGATGTTGAAGTAAGAAGAGGTTTATAAATTGTAAACACATTCTTATTGAATTTGACTGTGATTCTGTATTTGCCGCAGAAATTAATACCTTACAGCAAGATTTACCAGACCTGTGAGTGCCTCTTGGCTGCAGCTTTGTTTATTGCCATTTAAATGACTGTGTAAAGAGAAGCCATATACTCATGTTAAGGTCCTACTGGCATTTTTTAAAGAATGTTGACCAAAGAGTCCTGCCTTCTAATCCCCAATTACCCCTGTCTTTTCAGCCCTCAGCCATGATTGAGAGGCGGAACCATTTTGTAAGGCCCAAAGCAAGGGTTAGTTGAGTTTAAAAGAAGCCTCTGCTTTTGAAAGACTAGAACCCTCTGAAATAGCTATTGTCTACATAGAATTAAAGGTACTCAAAACATCCTTTTCACCTAAGATCAAATTTGAGATCTCGTTCAGAGGAGGCTTGGTCAGGCAACTGAAGAGATAAAAGACTCTAGCAGAACACAAGTCAAGGAGGCTTTTTGTTTTGACTTCAGATGATATACCTTAGGGTTATAGGGAATTCCAGTCTTCAGGGAGCCACAAGCCTGCCTTTCAAGCAATTCACCAACATCTGGCATGGCCAAGAGTCAGGAGGTGATTGGAGACTGTCAGGGAATGCTCAAATTACAGTTGTGCATAGATGAAAGCAGACATATCCGTGAAGAAATTACTGAAAGTTAGCTGTTTGTATCTTGACCCCAGGCTATGATACATCCTTTGAAAAGCAGCACCATAATTGAGATATTAAAAAAAAAAGGAAAGTTCTTCCATTTTCTAGGTTGAACATTGGTTCAAATAGAAGTGCTCATTCAGTCCCTATGTCTGGTTTGTTGTACCAAGGTGTACAGGATAATGCAAAGCAGATAAATATTCAACTTGCATTACTTCTTACTGTTTCTATTTAACCTTTAAGCCCAGTGATCTAATTAGCAATGTGAGTCCTCATTCTTGATAGATTTGAGCATGAGGGGACATTTAAAAACAATACTAGTTTCTAACAAAAGAATATCAAAGTGGATGTTCCAGATTATTTTGTTATTATAGTTATTATTAGTTATCTGTTGGGAAATTGTCAACATAGTTCATGTTTCTGTGTAGATCACTGTTTTTAACTGCGGCCACATATAAGCAAAAAAAACATTAGTTTTAACTTAACTAAATTAGCATTAGAATTACTAATTAATGAGAATTCTGTACTCAAAAAATTTGTCTCTTTTATCATATGATCTTGTATAAGATATGATTCTTTAAGAGAGGGTTCAAAAACTGTGGGATGAAATCCATAGTACCAGGAAACTGATAAATGTTCTCAAAAGATATTTGCCTTTCCCTGGATAACTTTTGATGCTGACAAATACACATTCTGCCACTGTCTGAATTTAATATATCAGATGTGTAAGGGTGGTACAAAGCAAATCAACCCTAGGTTCCTCTGGCTTCCTTTTAGCTTACTCTCATATCTCTAGTGGTTTTCGAAGAATCACCTGACCTATTTGTACTGACCCAATTCAATCACTTCCCAGGTGGCCACTCATAGGTAGAATGATCTGCCAATTTCAGACACTCTTTGGAGGGGCAGCATCCATTGAAATCCTGCTGCCCATTGTCTGGGAGTAGCTAAAAGCCTTAGGACTATGACAGATTTATCCATTCATATGGAAAGTCAAAGGGCTGTCATTTCAATCCTGTGGTGGTAACTTCTTTCCACCATATCCTAATTTAGATATTCAGCGGTTTAATCATGCATGATTTCCTATACTTCTCTATTCAAAGTGAGACTTTTAAAAATAAACCATTATTTTCCTAATGGGGGAGCTTTCTATTTCCAGGAATCCTGAAGTGAGTTCTTTTTTAAGAGGTATGAAGCCAGTTTGACAAATCCAGATTTTTATAAAATGAAGCAGCTTCTACAGTAAATGAAGTGTCTCCCTCACCTTCACAGCATAGTGACATGAAAATCGGGTGAGTGTGGTATATGTGTGTGACAGATGTGTGGCTTGCAAGACTGGGCGCTGGAAATAATGATGTTTCTGACGACGTCCACATAAGGAGTTCTTTCAGTCTTTCTACTCCAAGTGTAGACTGAGGACCAGCAGCATTGGCCTCACCTGGGAGCCTGTGAGAAACTCAGAATCTCTGGCCCTAGAAGGCCTTGATCAGAATCTGCATTTTAACAAGATCCCCAAGTGGCTGGCATGAGCATTAAAGTTTGAGAAGTTCTGCCCTATAGCTTTATAAAGTATGCCCCAAACCAGCTCGTTTATCCCTCACAGTTATACTATGAGGAAAAGCTACAATCTCTATGCCCTTGCTCTCCTCATTAGAATTCTCTTCCAATGCAGGAAACCACTGCCAGTATTTTTTTAAATAGCCCCTTGATGGCATGTCTAAGTACATGGCCATTTGCCATCATCATTAGCTTTGGAGAAAGGTAACTTTGGGTTAACAGGCAGATGATATTTCTGCTTTCTGAAGAGGGAATGCTGCCTCCCAGAGAGCCTACGAGACCCAAGAGCAGAGCATGACAGTAAGCCAGCAGGCTGCAGTCCATAGCTGGCTGTCTTTTGCTTTACCCCACTACCTATGGTCAAGGGAGAACATGGGACCACTGAGGAATTATGGCTGCTTAGTAGACAAAGCCAGAGCTATCTCTCTGTCTAGACCTTTGCTGCATGGGTGGATCCAACCTCAGAGATAATGATATATACGTGAAATATGCATGGATTTTTACAAAAGTGTCATACCAGTGTTATGAATCTTCTGGACTGTTTCTGAAAGAGGAATTGAATGCTGGGGCAGACAAATATGTTGAGCTTTTAGCTGAGGGGCATTTATTCTGAGTAGAAGTTAGCCTGGAGTATCCACTGACATTAGGTAAATTGTCTCTTGCCAATGAATTCTTTGCTCACTTTGCCATTCTGGAGTCTGTACTTAGAAACACTCTCCTGCCTCACCTAGCAGGCTCTTAGAGGTTATAATTTAGCTAGCAGCTGCTGACACATTGAGGCAAATTGAAAGCGGCAGCTACTAAGCTTCTCTGACAGTGAGGGATGATGAGGGAAGGTGAGTTGCTGAGGCACTTTAAGAATTGGATTTCCTGTGTAAATCCCAACTAGATTTACCATTTGTATGCCTTTTTTTCTTTAACATTTATAAAACCCCGCTAGTATGCAATTTAGCCAATCTGTGTAATTTAGTTTGGCCTAGATTTACTTCAAACCCAACTAATTTAATCCATAATAATACAGGCTCCATGGAGAGGCTCCCAAAGGGGTGTGTCTCATAAACCAGGTCACCTGAGCATTTCACCAACCTAACCAGGGCACTGTACTCCTTGTCCCTCCCAGGAGGGTCAAGGGTTGTCCAGGGTTGCCCACAGAATGCCTTGTTAGCCTCTCTGAATCTTTCTTTACCGTTCCCTCCATTACAACATTGAACTGAGTGACCCAGAAGTGTCCTACCTTCAGACCCAGAAGCAGTATAATTCAGTGGATTCATATGCTCACTTGGGGATTAGACTGCCTGGATTGACATGCTGCCCTGGCCCTTGGAATTACATGACTTTAAGCATGTAGCTCAACTTCTTTGGGTCCTCAATTTCCCGATCTGTTAAATGGGTTGTTGTGAGAGTTCAGGTAATACATATAAGGTGCCTGCTACCCAGACTTTTTTTAAGAGGGAAAAAGGCCAGTGCCTAAAGCCCAGCAGTCAACCTAGAAATGTTCATTTCCTTTTCCTCCAGCTCTGAATGGGAGAAATCACACTAGCTCACCTTCTGTGAAAGATATTCATAAACTTGCAGCAGCCAAGGGTCCCAGAACAGGAATTTTTACTGTAGGAACAAATTTTCCTTCCTCTCTATCTACTGGGGTAGAATCACCTGTCCCTGACAACCTTTGGTTCACACATTCAGCAGAACTTGAGCAACTACTTATGCAATGTTTCTAGTCTCAAAGATTAGATTACTTGCGGGAGTGATTTAACGTAAGTTCCTAGAAAGCTATTATAAAGCAGAATATGGCAAGGGCCTTAAAAATGGTACAGACCCAGTACAGAGTAGATTTAGAATCAGCAAAAGAGGCTTCTTGAAGAAAATGGTATTTGAACTGGGAACTGAATGGTGTGTTAGGATTTCAACCAGCTGAAATTGGGAAGGGTTTTCCAGTGAAATAAATGAGGCAAGCCAGGGTTAGTTGGCAAGAAGGAAAAGGAAGCTGTCTGGAAAGCATCTAGTTAGCCCAGTTTAGTTTTTCCATTTGACTGGGAAAGGGAGTCTGCTAAACAGAGGGCAAGATTTGAATGTATCTTTAAAAGTCGGGGAATCCTTTGCTTTGCTTCTTGGCCTTTCTGGGGCTCTGTGATGCTATGAGAAATGGCAACCCAAGCTTTGGGACATCCCGTTCCTTTCCTCTCCAGCCTCCATCATTGTCCAAATCTAGACTTCCTAAGATTGTAACAACAGCTCTAAAGTCTCAGGTCCTTGATTACTATCTACACTTGTGACTTCGCTTGGAAACCATTCAGATGATTGAGGGTTTCTCCCTTGGAATGTAGAAGAGAGGTTGCCACCCTCTCGGTGAAGAGAGGACAATAGTCCTTTCCTGGAAACCTGAGAGAAAGAAGCATCGTGGAAGAGGTTCTAGCATGGGGCTAGTGGTGGGCACTGCAAGGAGAGCTGTTCCCAGAGTGAGAGAGTGGCGAGGGAGGAGAAGGTCACCAAGGAATCAGAGACCAAATTTCTCTGGTTAAAGAATTCAGAACAGATCTGCTTTAAACATTACAGAAAGAAAAAGCAGCAACGTGATATAGCAAGACCAAAAAAGGAAAAGTTTCATTGACTAAATTGAATGCTCTTCAAATAATACCTGGGTACCTGGCAGAGGGCCAGAAGCTAAATAGGTTTGTCTTAACTGATGGGAACGTTAGGTAGACCTAGTTCAGCTCTGCCATTGGTGAATGACACCATTGTAAGCCTTACCAATGGCCTTGTATTTTAAATGTCTGGAAGGCATTGGTAACAAATAAAGCTAGAATGTGATTCCTGGCCAGTATGAGCATGTGGCCAGACATCTTAAGGCTATACGGGTCAATGAACAATAAACCAAACCAATGGAGAGATTTAGAGGGATTTTGGTGGGGTGGTATGACTCAGGACTCTGCTCCCCTTCCTTTAGCTTCTCCGATTAGCACTTCGGCACATAGTGTGCCTAACTTTGGGGAATATAAAATTTTGGAATACAAAGTGATTCGAGAAACACACAGACCTTTTGTGGCTTTTGTCTTTGCACCTAAGATGATGTGGGCTCTACTGTTAGTGGCAAATGAGCCGGAAGCTACCCCCAAGGCCCCTTTGTGGGCTAGGTTATCTCAGCATATAATTTATATATTTCCATTGCTTTATTTGGCTCCCTGTAAAGCAAAATATTGACAATAAAATTGCTATTTTTGTCTTACCAACCACTGCATGGTCTTTGTTCCCCTGCATTTAATGGCTGCATGTTCTTCTCTTCCAACTGCTTTGCCGTTCCCCTGACAAACAGCCACAGCAAACAGGGATTCCAGAATAATGTCTAATCTTTACCAGCAAACTGTCTATCCTGCTGATCCTGTGGAAAACTAGGAACATATTGAATATATCATGGAACAAATTAAGGGTGTGAAGCTTAATGCAGCCAAGGAAGTGATCATAATGCCTTATGTCTGGGAGCCTTGAGTGATTCTTAGAGCTCCAGCTTATAGAGTTAGTCATATTGAACATTGTAAATTTCAAAAAAAAGAACAAAGAAATTGTACAGTTCAGCACTTAGCATTTTTCAAGCTTGATAAAAGAATGAATCTTCTGCAGTCGGACCTATCCACTGGACATTCGGCACAAGGAAAGAGACAAGTGATGGCGGAGATTGTTCAGACATCTGTATGCCCTCCTGACTCACTGTGGCTCTTCTTACGCCTTGTCACAGAAGTCATGGCTAAGTGATGTACTAATTAAATTACAAGGGGACATACAGAGGTCCTAGAGTCAGAAAGCCTGCGTTGAAATCCTGGCCTTGTCCTTTGCCAGCTCTGTGACCTCAGATGAGTTTCTCAACCTCTCAGATCTTCACTTTCCTTATTGGTAAAATGAGAATTAAGGAGTTAACAGACGCACGGCACTCAGAACTACCTTTTGTATATGATCAGAGCTTATTGTTATTGTTGTAATTTATTAACTACCTTTCATTCAGATGTTCACTTAGTTCAGGGATTGGTAAACTTTTTCTGGAAAGAGCCAGATAGTAAATATTTGGGGCTTTGTGGGCCATATATGATATCTGTCGCAGCTGTTCAGCTCTGCTATGGTCCATGGTTAGGCAGAAAGCAGCCACAGAAAATATGTAAAAAAATGGGCATGGCTGTGTTCCAATAAAACTTTATTTACAAAACCAGCAGAACACAGGATTTGGCCTGTAGGCCATAGTGAACTGACTTCTGAATGAATTCTTTTGGCTGCTTCAGCTCTTTATCTAAGCTATCACACGTAGTGGCCTCTGTGCCAGATCCCCTGCCTTTGTCACATCTGCACAGTAGAATCGTCGGAGATGTTTTTAAAGATACTAATGCTGGACTGCACGCTCTGATGTTTTGGCTGAGGGTGAGGCTCCAGTTAGTGGTGTTTTATACAAGCTCCCTGGATGATTCTGGTGAGCAGCCAGGTTTGAGAACCACTGATGATAAAATTTATTGGGGCTCTTGTTAAAAAAAGAAAACAGATCTCCCTATCACTGTCTGCAAATTTTGAGTCAACTCTGGGTTTGGGCCCAGGAATCTTTATTTTTAACAAGCACTCCGAGTGATTCTTATCTTCAGGCATGTTTAGGAAACCTGCCCTCCCTTCCCTACCCCCACCATTAAATATTACTTTTCCTGCATGTGCTTCCCAAGACATGGACTAGGAGACCCATGCCAGGGTGGCCTGTTGTTCTAATGGGCTCTGGCCACATTTCTGGGGAAGCCACATACTGGCCAAAGGACTTACTTCTAGAGTAGGAATTTTGAGGTTTGTTCCAGTCTAGAGAGTATGGCCACCATGGGAGATGGATTTTCCTAGATGATTGAGTTGAAGAAATAAGTCTTATTTCTATTGTAAGAGTCCCAGTTTTATATTTAAGAAAAATGGTTGCTGTACCAAGTGGGGACATAGTTTGGAGCCAAAAAGGCTTTGCATTTTTTTGTCGGGTGTGGAGGATAAATAGAAATTATACAAGACCTAAAGTTTGTTTATAAATGATAGTAGCCATAAACTGTGTGAGGAATACCCAAGCATACTATGAGTGGCAAAGGGAGTCGCTGGAAAGTGCTGTTAGTATGAAATCAACACTGTTTGGTTATCTCTTGCTTCTCATCCACAGTTTAAAAAAAAATAATGAAAGGAGGATAGATGAAACTCCTATCAGGCTTTGAACATTCTTGGACAATAGAAATAAGGAGCCTGATGTGTATGTTGAAATCTGGTACCAAAATAATTTTGTGACATTAACAGTCTGAAACAGCATCCTTCTTCGCAGTCAGTACATCAGTGAGGCAGATGCTGCTGATTATCAACAGCCATATCAACCCTCTTCTCCCATACCTGCTTCCATGGAGGAGGCTAGAAAAGCAATTCACTTTCGCAGCTTCCCCTGCAGCATGGGCTGGTCGTCTGATACAGTTCTGGCCATTGAGACTTAAGCAGAAGTCTGCTGAGGCTTTGGGAAGCTTTGGTTGTGCTGGTAAAAGGTGTACATATCCTTTCACACCCCCTTGCCCTTCTTCCTGCAGTGGCTGCAGAGACCATCTGTTACCATGAGGCAGAAAGCCAACATGTTAATAAAAGTAGAAGGGCGATAAGGGGATCTGAGGTCTTTGATAATTTCTTTTTTGAACTACCCCCCTTTTCTGGTTTGCCTTGTCTCCAGACTGCTGTTTTTGTGACATACTCAAACACTTTTCCTGCTTAAACCACTCAGAAATTCTGTTACATGCGGCCAAAAGAATTCCTAACTGGACTGTGTAAACTACATCTTTCTCTGTTGCAGAGGGTACGATGGTTAAGAGATGTTAACCCCCTAGTATATTGATGTGAGTCTTCTGAACGAGTCAGCCAGGAAGGCCCTTTGCTGACAGGTTTAAAAATCACAACCTGTTCTACCCACTGGCCAGAGGCAGGATTTCTTCCATTAATTGTGGGCAGAAATTTTCAAAGAAAATGTAATTGTCAACCAACATGGCAGCTACTTTACAAAAACAGTTTGTAAATGCTCTTACAAATAACCTTGATGTGTTACAAATCATTGGGTCAGTAGATTCCACTGAATCAGTGAGGTTGGATCGCTGAAATGGCTCTTCCAAAGATTTTTATGGTTCTTTGTACTGGATCGTCTTTAGTTTGACTTTGCAAGGGCCATTCCTATAACATTTTCTGAGATGGTCACTAATTACTAAGTATAGCTATAGCTGTTCTTTAATGGAAGCAGCTGGTGCAGTGGAAGATGCAGGTTCAGACCCTGCTTAAAAATTTTCTGCCTCTGTGAACTTGAGCATATTGTCTAGTTTCTCTGTGCCTCAGTTTCCTCCTGTGTAAAGTGTGGGTAATAATTCATGATCTGTCAGCATTACTGAAGTGAATGGACCATATTTTTATATGCAGCAATGCTGATCATAATACCTTTTCCCTAGGAAGTAGTTGCCAAATATTCCTTTTCCCTTTTTACAGCCAGGGCTTGGGTGCCTACTCTTGGACAGCGAGCCTCTGATAGTAAGAGGCTATGAGAGGCTCCATCTACTTTCATTTCCATTTTATCTCTGTCATCTTAGCTCACTTCAAACATTCCTGTCTGTTTCTGGTCTATCTTCCCAGCCTTTGAGCAGTAGAAACACACAAGATAAGAATAAAGAAGTAGTTTTATTCCGATATGCTGTGGAGATGGACTGAATACCATCTAGCGACATGGCCCTCCAATTACCTCTCTCTGAACTTCATCCAGAAACAACACTCTTCAGCAAGAAAGAAAAATTAATTACCACATATATACATTTGGGAGAGAAGAGGGAGTTGGGGGAGGGGGAGGGAGGATGATTTAGTCTGTAGGAAGTATATATAGTAGCATTACAGTGAATCTTCCACAGGAGTAGGATTTAGGTCTGCAAAAAATGTGTCTATTCACAATTGAGTATTATCAAAATTACTCTGGGAAGTTAAATCACTCATAAAAAGGACCATTCATGTGTGGTTTGGCATCTTCAATTCTTCACAGTATTGCATGTATATAAATGTATAACCTATAGAATAATATATAGTATATAATAAAGAACACATATGCCAGCCACAGTTTTACCAGAAAACGTGATTGTGGGCAAGTTACTTCTCTGAGCCACTTCTATTATCTGCTGAGTGGAGTGATGCTCATACACACAACATGAGGGCTGCCCAGGAAAATAGGCCAGTTGAAGACACTCACATTCAAGGCCCCCATTTCGTGCTGGAACACAAACTCAAAAAGAGGGAAGAAAGAATCACCATCTAGTAGGCAGATTGATTGTTTCTGTCTCCCACTTTGCTCCCACATCCACAGTCCATATAGTTTAACTGCGCTTGAATTAATGCATATACCATGCAGTTTCTCTCTCTCTAATGGAGAAAGTCTCCATTTGTGTATGTCATTCTTTGCCTATGGCTCTGTCATATGCCTCAAAAGAGTAGGTCAGCAGAAGAATGCTGTTTTTAAACTTAATGAAATTTTTACGACTTTGTTCATATTTATAAGCATCAGAACTATTCATAAAGAATCTTAAACTTTAAAAAATCAAATGTGTAGCACTATAAAACAGCAAGTGCTCAGCAAAGAGGCTGGTTCGTGTGACAGGAGGAAGAGCAGATCTGGAGCTGATTTCAGGAAAATGAGGGGCTCCCCGGGAAAGAACAGCCTGTGTTCGCAGCAGCTGCATTCTAGCACTGACTCCCAGAGCCCCTTGGCTAGAGACCCAAGCCTGGAGCTGGCCCCACTCAGCCTGTTTTCTGGATGCTCAAGACTGTGGAAAAGGCCAATTTTTTGGTTTCTCCTGGTTCAGATGCTTTAGGTAGGGAGGGGATCATGTACAGATTCGTGGGCATTCAGAAAGACAGATGCCAAGAAATCATGTCTGTCCTGACTTGTGGTCACCTATGTACAAATAAAACCTTTCACCTTGACTCTCCTAAGTTACCCAGCCCAAATTTCTTACATGTACACAGAGTACAATCATTTAGAAGAACAGTCGCAGGTTATATGTTCATGAGCTGGTTGTACATTCAAAATGATCTTTTTAAACAGGATTACACAAGACCAAGAAAGAAGTTCTCTGATGTACAAGACAGTAGAACTGTGTGTTGCAAAAAGAACCAGAAATGCTTAAAGAATAGAGTCTTTTAGTAGTTTAAGAGTAACCCAAGAGGCAAGACCTCAATGGTGGCTCTAAAAAAGATTCCTAGAGAGCTGTCTACACAGGAACAAGTAATGTGCAAACTGAGCATCCACTACCCGAAAAGAATTTCCTTTCTTTTAAAAAAAGCTTGCATGCGGTATGTGTTGGATGGAGGACAGGACTGATCTACATAGTATTTTTCCATTTACAGACAGTGGGCGATTGGCTCAGTGGCTCTGTGTATATGCTCAGATCTCTTTTGACTAGATTGGCCTGGAAAAACCATTTTGTGTTTTCTCTTTTATGGCGATACAGCTGGTCACACCGCCCGTTTTGCCCCATGGCTTTCAATTTGGCAGACACGAAATGCAGGTGCCGCCTCTCCGAATTGAAGAGCTACACTGGGTTGGGGGTGGAGGATGGCATCTCCTGAAATGCCCAGAGTTACAGTTGGAGGGAGTATTTTGGGCCTTCACGACGACTTAGTTTTTTACTGACTTTCTTTACGTGCTTCTAAGACAATTGACAAGAATTCCTTCAACACCTAGCCAGCTTTGGAAATTTTTTTCTATCTGTTCTTTAATCCTTCACAAAGGAGAAAACTCCCTTATGCAAGACAGGGAAGGGAAAGAAATTAAGTTTCACTTCACCAAAAAGAAATCCTCCAACATCTTGTAATACTTTTCCTTTAAGAGCCTCATTTCTTTTTCTCCAGCTGCCTTCATCTCTTTGATACATAAGGGTACACTAAGTTGAATCTATAAACAGAACCCACTAATTAAGAGTAATTGCTTAGGAGATTGGTCCAGACGATTCAGCATTCTATGCGTGTTCTTCTCTGATATCCATTAGCTGCTAATAAGATACTACAGATGTGCCAGTCTGTTTCCTGTTTCCGTCTATTGTACCTTTATTGCCATATATGGACCAATCGGATGGGCGGAACAATAAGTGGATGTCCTTTTGCTCCCTGAACATGTCTCAAAGGAATGTTTGTTATTAGATTGCTTTTTCTGTTTAGTTTCACATCAGTATGTTAATAAAGAAAACATAACACTGAGAAAGTTTTTTGTTGCTTTTCTTCACTTCTGTGACCATTACTGGTTTCTTGTTTAATTAAATCCCGTTGTATAGATTTTTTTAAAGTATGTAATACAAATGTGCCTGGGCAACGTGAGCAGAGGGAAAATGACATTCTTCCTCCTGCTTTCTTGAAAAGAAAGTTTCCATCTAAATGTTTTAAGTGCTTAGAAATTCAGCATGAATATCATGTTGCTATATTTGACTGATTTACGCTCGAGACTTGGTAAAAAGCCTATGAATTATTCATTCCCAAGTGATTCTATAAGCCAGAACACCAGAAATCACATCCCCCGTTGGAGTTTATAAAGTGAAATAGTTTAAATACTCTCTAGACGTGTAGATGTCTCTAGAGTTGGTTTTCTCTCTGATTTCGAATTGCTGTGCTTTTAGCTCACTTATCTTTTTATTTTAGGACCACTTCATTAAAGGTCTTACCGTTTTCCACAGTAAACCTGGTTAACATATTTTTAAGTTGGTGCAAAATATTGTGTTGTAAAGTAGATTAGTAATTGGTACCTTTTGTTCTTCTTACATCCGAAGAGATTTTATTTTGTTACAAGGATAAAACAACTAAAGGAAAAATAATCGTTAACTTTTTCTTTTATTTATATGCAACTAAAAGTGGGAAGATGTAAACTCCAATTTATTAGGTAGAATTAAACACTACACCTAGGGAAGGAAGCAAACGCATTATTCCAAACACGTATTCCATACATTATAGTGTTTGTATACATACACACACAGTAATACCAACCAACCTGGTACATTAAAACTACTTGTGATATTAAAAGATTCTACATAGTCCCTATATTCTGGAGTCTACAAATCTAAGTCTTGGCAGCTAACTTGTTATGGGAGTATATTAAAATCATTTAAAATGCTACTTAGGGCAGTGATACTATGACTTATGTGCTCATCAGAATTTTTAAATGAAACAAGGTCAGGTGGGGCCCCTAGCTGGATGACACTTCCCAAGAATATCCAAAGCCTCTAAACATACGTGTGTTAGAGTAGTAGATGCTTTCTCTACACATGATTTTGAGTGGAACCATGACAAACCATTTGAGGGGAGAGGAGAAGTGAAATTCCTCAAGGGAAAAGCACAGAAGAATTTTGAGTCTGTTGATAGGCGCCATTCATTACTACTTCCATGGAACTCTTCATTTCTTATCCACCATTTATAATCCAAACCAAGTAATGGACACAAAGTGTGTATGTCTGTGTGTGTGTGTGTGTGTGTGTGTGTGTGTGTGTTTTCAGTACAGCAGAGGTGTCCAGATTTCCCTTCCCCAGGAAATATGTACGGCAATTACACACAGAGCTGTAAACAGAGAAATGTTTTGTCACGTCATTCCCAGACTCTTCACAAGAAATTTCCAAATCAGATTTGTCGTCAAGATGTCACTAATACACTGTCTGTCAAAATGTGCCTCAAAATTTCATTCCCTCCTAAGAATATGCGGAGATAATTTCTTCATTGAGTTATTGGTATAAAGTACCTGACTTGAGTCCATTTGTGCAACTTCTGCTGTTACAAAGGACTAATCAGAAACGGACAGTTCAATGCAGTTAGGGTTGGAATGTCATGCCTTGAATTTTTGCGGATATTAGCCTGATATAAAACAGTAATAAGGATGTATAGCTATAATTAAACATAGTGAATGTCTTCTAACTTGTTTTGACAAGTGCTTGGTGCTGTAGTTGTTAATTATCTCCTATTTTTCAACACTCAGGCAAGTGTATATTATGTAGCCACTCTGGCCTGGATATAGTCCTAGGCACTGAGGATACAGCAGAGCACCTGCTGGAAAGAATTCTTATCCCCAGGGAGGATAGGATCTAAGGGAGAAGTCAGCAAACTCCAATTTCTTGGTCTGCTCAAAATATTTTTGTTGGGTTCTGAAATACGTAGACCTATTGGGGGCTGGAGGGAAGGAAGAATCTTAATGAAAAGCAAAATATATACTTACGTTAAATTGGAAATTACCCTTAGAAGAAGCAAAACATAAAATCTGAGCTAAGAATATCATCTTTCTCCTGGTAATTCACTGTAGAGGATTTGCCCCAAAGGAAAGCTCTAATCATAGCTATTGGTTAAATTGTTTCGAGGAGGCAGCTCTGTTCCTGAGAGGGGCGAAGAATAATCCAGATACTGGAGTAATTTAGGAAGGGGAGGATATGATTTGATGACCCCTGATTGTTTGTCTGCCTCGTCTGAATTATGGATAACTTTTCCTGAGTCAGAGTTGGGATGAGACGAGGAGGGTGCTCGCCTCAGATACACAGTTTAAGGGGAGGCACCAAAAAACTCGGCAGTCAAGCTAATGCTTTAATGCAAAATTTTTAAAAAATCAAAATTAATGCAAAAAATCCACAATGAAAAATCCCAAAAATTGACTAAGCATCAGCTCAGTCTTGTCACCCACTGTTCACTTTGACTTTCTCTCGTGCCCACCTTGCTCTAAACTCCCAAAGCACTTTCTTCATTCCTCATCTCCAAGTAGGTTTCATTGTGTGTTACGGTGGTTTGCATCCATGTCTTATCAACCACATGGGTAACATCTTGCTGTTAGGGTCATGACCATGTCCATTTTGATATTCCTCATTTTTCCCAGTACTGTATGTTTTACACAGCAGCTAGTGACTAAGTGCTTATTGCATCAAGTGGCTACGCAAATTAGAGCTCAGAACCTGTTGGCATTTACTGAGCCTTCTGAAGACCATTGTCTCTAAAGAGATACATAAAAGAAAGCAGAGAATCCACACTCCGTGGAAGCCTTTTGCATTTGAGCCTTTATCTTTCTATGCTTTTCACTTTTGTTATATTCATTCTAAATTACTCTGTTCCATAATCATGCTGGTTTTTAAGGAGCCAGCTATGTTGGGGTGCACAATTAGAGATAGCTTGTTTTTTCCTTTTTCTACAGGATTTTGACTTGTTTCAACATCCATTTGTGCTAATGAATACCTTCTGCTAGTATGCTCCACGGGCACTTCAAATTAACTCATCCCAAACTGCATTCATCCTTCCTTGAAACCTGTTGCTCATTTTCTGCTCCCCATGATGATGAAGGGCACCATCATTTGCTTAGTTTCTATAACCAGACTTCTGAAGTGAGCCTTGATTCCTTACTCTCCTTTAATGCCCTGTGTCCAATCCATGTCTTGTTCTATCCATGCTACCCCATTCATATCCTTTGGATTCATCACAGCCACGGACTAAAGTCTCAGCCCCTCTCAGCGGGACTATTGCAACCATCTCATGTCTGGTTGTTCAGCCCCCAGTCTTTGCCACCAATCCATCTCACTCTCCACACAGCTGCCACAGTGGCCTTCATAAAATGCAAACCTGATAATGTCACTCCCCTACTTCAAACCCACTAATAACTCACTGGCCATTGTCTTTAGGAGAACAGTCTAGTCTCCATAAGAATGCATGCAGGGCCTTCTCCATCTAGGTCTTTCCTTTCCAGTCTCATCTAGCACTATACCGTAGCTGATACCCTGCATTTTCTCCATTCTATGCAGAAGGCCCTTCCTGTAGTTGAGTTATCACCTTTCTTCCCCAAGCCCTTGGTTGGCTTTAGGTGCCTACCCTCTGTGCTCTCATAATATTGGGCACATACCTCTATCAGAGTATGGAACAAACCCCAATGGGTTGTCTTTTCCTCACTAAGCTGTGAGCTACTTCAGGGGGTGTGTATGGTGTGAGTTTGTCTTTTATTTTTGTATCTAAGCATCCAATGTAGGACCTAACACACAGCAATCATTCATAGAACTTTCCCAATTCATCCAATCACTTGTTAAATGATATTATTCTTGCATCCATTCCCCTCCTGTCCATTTTCACTGCCATCTTCTCATTTAGATTCATACCACTCCATTCTCTCTCTATATGTTTTATATTCCATCTAAACTTGACTATTGCTACTCTCCAAATATATCTGTAATCCTTCATCTCTATCTGCTAAATTCCTTTTTGTATCTTTCAGTATTCATCTTCCATGCTCTCTGCTTCATCAAGTCTTTCGTGCTTTCCTACACATGAAAGTAAACCCTCCCTTCTTTGAACAGTTCTCTCTCCTCCCACCACGCCCCCAGCACACATATACTTTATTTGCACTGTATTACTGTAATTCGTGTAGTGGTCACCATTCCCTGGTTAGATTCTGGGCCAGGATTGTTCTTCCCTCGCTCTGTTCCCCCACGGGTCTAGCTCTGTGCTTTGGTCATAGAAGGGGCTCAGAATTGAATTGGAACTGAACTGAATTGAATAAACTATCCATTTATGAAATAATTTGCTTTAGAGTTGCCAGAATTAAATGGCCGCTCCAGTGGCAGTATTACTCTAACTCACTAATATCATTTGATCCACTGAGGAGCTAGTTAATTAAGTAGGTGGATTAAAAATATAATCTGCTAGAGGAAGAATGTTTTGGCAGGGACCCATACGCTTTTTTTTTTTTTTGAAAAGCAATTATGATCTCTCAGCTGCAATTCCTCTTGCTTTCCACCCCAAATAGCAATAGGACTCTTTGCACATGACTGTTGATGGCTTGTTCAGGAATACAAGGCCATACACCTGTGTGCCAGATGTGCTCTGCAGCCTGTGTGCTACCCGAGTCCATCTGCAAAGCATACCCCATGCTGGCTCATTTCTATAGGAGAGGGGGCACTGGTCCCCAGCCTTTTTATATGATAGGTTCCCTGGTGCTTGCCTGTTTTCCTTAGCTTAAAACCCCCTTCATTGAATTTCAATGTCTTGGATGACCTTTGCCAACACAGGAGGCCTTCGTCCATTTACTTATCAGTGAGTCTGCTTTTTGTCTGCGTGTTTGATTTTTGCCTGGTGCTTTTTTGACTTGTGTCACCACTTGTGAGAGTGCTGTTTGGTCTTCAGTAGCCAAACCAGCCACATCGGCATCAATAGTAGTTAATAGCTGATCAAATCCTCAGGATTTCCATGCGATGCCTGAAGAGTGTCATCTGATAGTGAATGTAGCTTTAGCTTGAATGAATGGGATTTGATAACTAATGGGTCTGCATTGATGGGCATGGGGAGAGGATAGCTTTGTGATTGTCTTTGTTTCTGTAAGAATGCCTCTGCAACCGAATCCGGCCATTTCTATGCCAGTGTGCTAATAGTTGTGGAATCTCATTCATCTCAACAGAGGCCAGTTAGGCCTGGAATCCCATCTGTTTGAGTGTCGGCAGTAAAATGTCACGGAAATGTGGCCATTCCTTCACATCACCAGTGAGAGCTTTCTCACTATTAATTTCCCTTCATTTTAAGTGACTCCAATCACACAGATTCTTGCATGAATTGTAAAAAAAAAAAAAAAGACTTCTGGAGTTTTCACTTAATTTTTTATTCAGATATTTAAGTGCTTGTCCACAAAGAATGAAACAGTTGTAAAAATACACACAGGCTTTAAATGGAGATGCTCTTATCTCTACAACAGATTCAAAAAATGCCTCAGCCAGACTTTTTGAGCCCTTCTTAGCATAAGATGCCCAAGGCTGTGTTTTGGCCCAGAGGAATTTTTAGGCTGAATTTTTTTTCCTCCTGAAAATATAGTTTAAGCAGTAGAGAAACAGGATGAGTATTAATGAGAACAAGAGTAAAAGGGATGCTGTCTTTTACAGATTGCTAGAGTGACACAATAGTTAAGAATGTGGCAGGCCTTTCAGTTGAACTCCTGACTAGCTGGAGCCAGTCTGGCTACAGAGTGTTGCAGGAGCTTGTAAAATCAGTCAGTAGGAAATAATGGCCATTTTCATACATTTGTCATTTCCTTAAGAAATTTCCTACATTGATTTTTTAAGTCAAGAAATTTGACTTTTAAAAAAGAATATATGTGTATGTATTTAAACATACATCTGGCATAAATAGATGGATGGATAAATATTATAGGAGATAATAGACTATTTCCAAAAAATAAATATGGAGAAAAAGTGTTCTGTTTTGGCTTAATCAATCAAATATGCTTAAGGTTATCACGCATTTTCATGGACTCAGCAATTTTAAGGACAACTAGTGCTTTCTGGGTTCCAGGTACAGTTCTAAGTACTTTACATACATCAATTAGTTTGATCCTTGTCACAAATTTGTGAGTTCCGTACAGTTATTATCCCCATTTTATAGATCAGGAAACTGAGACTCAATGAAATTGCAGCTTCATCCTTTGCCCCTAACATTTGCTTTGTTATCACTTGATTCCTGGAATACGATTCACTCATCTGTGAGGTGTGAATTCACAAAGCAATGTGCCTACCAGCTTTAATCAAACACGTCACACCTAATGCAGTAGACTTTTATTTATCCAGAATGTCTGTAATTTGACACATTCTGAGTTAATAACTTTTCCAAGGAATGTTACAATTGATACGTGGCATTTTACCCCCTAATAAGATATCTGCACAACTCAAATTAAATACTTGAAACATAATTTCTTGGCCAAACACATGAACAACTAAGAAACATTACAGCTCATGCATTACCAGCCAAACTGTCAAGATAATACTGCTGTATTTTCTTATAGACTTTCCTTCTCCCATCTTTATCCTGGGGCCCGGGCTTCCGTAGTTTCCCCTGGTGTTCACACCATTACTCTACAGCATACAGAAAACCAAGCAATGCTTCAATTATTAGAATGCTGTGATTATTAAAATGATAATTATTTTAAAATATTCTTTGATAATAATCCTATGGTTTGAATTCTTACTATATTATAATCCCTTGTAAACTCTGTTATATATTCACAAGACTACTGTTGGTTTCAAAGATGGTCCTTGAAGAAGCTATAGACCTATTCCAATAGAGCTACTAGTAATCAAAGTGTCTTTGGAATAATTTTTTTTTTTTTTTGCTGAGAAGATGGATCCTGAGCTCACATCTGTTGCCGTTCTTCCTCTTTTTTTTTTTTCTCCACAAAGCTCCAGTACATAGTTGTATCCTAGTTGTAGGTCATTCTAGTTCTTCTATGTGGGATGCGGCCACAGCATGGCCTGATGAGTGGTGCATAGGTGCACGCCCAGGATCCGAACTAGCGAAACCCTGGGCCACTGAAGTAGAGCATGTGAACTTAACCACTACGCCACCGGGCCAGCCCCTGGAATTCTTTTTAATTGCCTTTGTAACAAGCATTAGTTTATTTAGGTGGCCATTTTTTTTTTTTTTTAAAGATTTTATTTTTTTCCTTTTTCTCCCCAAAGCCCCCCGGTACATAGTTGTATATTCTTCGTTGTTGGTCCTTCTAGTTGTGGCATGTGGGATGCTGCCTCAGCGTGGTTTGATGAGCAGTGCCATCTCCACGCCCAGGATTCGAACCAACGAAACACTGGGCCGCCTGCAGCGGAGCGCGCGAACTTAACCACTCGGCCACGGGGCCAGCCCCAGGTGGCCAGTTTTTATCTGTGGGATAAATTTCCTTTCAAAATATAATTTCAGAAGAAAATCTAGTCAATAGAGGTGTGGAAGATTTGGGAATCAAAAATGGAAGTGCAACTATAAAGTCATGAAGTTATTATTTTTATACAATCAATGACTTGCTAGTCAGTCTAGCTATAACATACATTTCCAAATTTTAGTGCCTTAATACAATACCAATTTTTTCTTGCTAATGTCACAATTCAGTGCATGTCAATAGGTCTGCTCCACAAAGCCATTCAGGGCCCCAGGTTCCTGCCATGTGATGGCTCTGCTATCTCTTAGGTTGTAAGACTTCTGTACTGGACCATATGCATCCAGCCAGCAATTGAGAGAAAACAGTGACCAAGGAGGATTCCAGAGGAGCTTTGCGGAACCAGGCCCAGAGGTGGCATGCATCATATCCACCCACAATGCACCGCCCCCAGCTCAGTCTCATGTTCCCACCTAATTGCAGGGGAAGTTGGGAAATATAGTCTGGCTGTGTGGCTGAAAGGGAAAGGAAATGGGATTTGGCAAGAAGATAGTGTAGGAGAGGAAAAATTTTTCTCTACCTGTCTAGTTTTTTTGGCTGGTATAGTAAAAAATTGACATAAGACAGATTAACAGAAGAAAAACAAAATGAAGTAAGTGTGTACGGGAGCCCCGCAAAGACAATGAGACCCAAGGACAAGTTGGACAGTTGAGGCTTATATGTCATTTTGAGCTAAGGAATGGAATAGGGGCCTGGGGCTTCAAAGGAGAGGAAGGTAATTCACAGGACGATAAGAAAAGTAGATGTTTAGTAATTAGATTCCTGCTCTGCCATACAAATAGGTCTTTCAGATAAAAGTTATCTCTGGTAATAGCTTGCTTTCTGGGCCAGGCCCTCATCTAAATTCTTTTAGGTAGTTAAGGGAGAGTTAAGAGGAGTTTTTCTGGAGTCTGCTGGGTCTTGATTGCCTTTAGCCCAAAATAATCCACATGATAAAATGGCACATTTTGGGAAGTCTTGTTCTGAACCCCTTCAATAGCAATGTCTCTACCACATTAACTCTAGTGGTGGTTTCTCCCAAAAGGGTGTTCCAAAAGTGTCTTGAGTAATATCAGCATAATCTGAATAAGTCATTGAGCCACTTACAATGACTGCCTTGAAGGAAAAGTACCACTTGGAAGTAGATTCTGGTAGATTTCTTCTATTGATTTTACATTTTGTCCATGTTGCATACGTGATTCCATTCAGATGAGGTAAGCAAAGCAGTTTTAAGATTTATCATCTTTAATCTGCCAGCCATCTTTTAGAGGGCTTTCTGACAAAGATGGAGAGGCAGAGAGGGGGCCCTATGACGGGATTGGGGGTCACACAGCAAAACTGACAACCTTAGGGAAAAGAAAGCATTGGGATGACTTAAAAAGAAAATAAGCCATTCCCTAATGTGGGGGACCAAATATTAGTGTTCAAGTGAGGTTAAATGTTTTATTTTTCTTCTGGTCTTATCTGTTTTTTTCCTCCCCAATAGGAGTAAGAGGGGTTATTTCTTTTGATCTTCATTTGCAGAAAGAAGGTTGCCATCTTTTCTTTCTTCTACTTCTAAGTCTCTTGAGAACCACAGATAGGATAATTAAGACAGTGAAGGAAATTCTTCATTACAAACAAAAACACTGAAATTTGCCATTTTTCTTCTAGACTCTCTCTGCAAACATATATGCATGCACAAATCCTCTCATTGTTTCCTTTGAGTGCCTCCATCATATCCATTTCAGGTTAAGTAGCTCTATCACGTATGTCTAGACTCTGGCAATTTTCAGGAAAGCTCTGAGGCTGCAGATAAATTAATGACCTTGCACAATTTTTACATGACATAGTGGAAAGGCAAAGTAGTCAAATAAACATTTTAAACACTTGTTCAAGAATGTTTGTACCTTCCCAACAAAGATACCATACTCGTGCCTCTTCTCTTGAAGGCATTACTCTGACCCCTGACCTCTTCTAGAGAGCCCATATCTTCTCTAGAACTGATATTGTTGGGCTTCATCTCTGCTTCCGTGTTGTAGGAAATTTTAGGAGCCAGTGGTGAGCATCTTCAAGCTTCTCTCCCTGACCAATACCACACATTGAGTTCTTCCCCCTGGAGGAAAAAATTCTATTTTGACAAAACTTGCTACTGGTTCCAGGATAAGTAATAAGTCAGTGTTTGTGGTTCCTGTTCTTGGCTAAACCCTTTAAGGCTCAGAGTGGGCTGGTGTATTAGTTTCCTGTTGCTGCTATAACAAATGACCGCAAACAGTGGTTTAAAACTACACAGATTTATCTTCTTATAGTTCTGGAAGTCAGAAGTCCAAAATCAGTTTCACTGGGCTGAAGTCAAGGTGTCAGCAGGGTTAATTCCTTCCGGTTCTGAGGAATTTGTTTCCTTGCCTTTTTCACCTTCTGGTGGCTGAGTGTATTCCTTGGCTCTTGGCTCCCTCCTCCACTTTCAAAGACTATCACTCCAAATTCTCCATTAGGGAGAAAGCAGCTGGCAAGAGCTATCTTGACCTCAGCCGCAACATGCTGGGCAATATGGGGGGAGTTGATCAAGCGACAGGGATCCTGTCCCAATTAAGAAACTGTTGCAAATATTAATGAACTATGGGTAGTTCATATGGGTAACCCATAGTTCACTGGATATTTGGCAGCAAGAGTACTTCAAGACCCTGCTTGCCATCACAAGAAGTGCCTAAGGTGCCCTTAACCTGGTTCATATAAGTGGGGAACCTGAGTAGACTTAGAATGGACACGAGTAACCTATGTGTACAGTGCCCAGATGGTCTATGGCAGCTCTGACAGAATTAATAAGGAATCCTAATTCCTTATTAAGGTGAAAAGCATGTGACTATTTCATTTATTTGACCAACCCAAATAACCCAAACGTGCCTTGAAAATTGTTGCTCTTTTGTTGTTTTAATTTTGTAAAGGCAAGCATGTAAATTTGTTAAAAATACATTTACAGCTAGACGTCACTTTCTAAAGTAGATATCCTCTCAAAAGTTACAAGTGTGTTGTAATATTTAACTATTAATGAATATTAAATACTTATTACTTAAATTCACTGCTTTGGGGACCCAATATGACTTCTATTATAGGAAGTTTACTTTTACAAAATGAATGAAGAAACATACCATGAATTTATTTTCAAATAACAATGGATATGCACACCTAGAGTTTGACTTAGCAAGATACACTATGTGTGTTTTTATAACCCCTGTATTAATTTCTAAACTACAAAGGTCCAGGGACCTCAAATGTGTCTCTTTAGCTCTTTTCCAGCACTATGCCATTCATGAGTGAACACTTACAAATCCTGCTTGATAAGATTATACCAGTCTGAATCTCAACATGCAAATTGACATTTCATCAGTGATCTATTATCACAGTCAACTGAAGACTGGTCGCTTTATCCTTCCAAACAGGGCAGAATTAAGTACTGAACTAGTTAGGTTCTTATGGGATCTAAGGCCTAGAGATATAATTTGGGAGTTTGTTGTAAAGGTGAGATAAGTAAGGAAAAATTCAGAACAGTTGAACCTTTGAGGATTCACGCCTCGTAAAATTTAAAATGCTGGTATTGATACTAAAGCCAACTTTAGAAGCACAATTGTAGCTATTGTGAGTCATTTTATTTGTTTCTACCAGGACCTTGGTTCTATGCTTCTCTCTATCTCATGCCTCTTGCTCACTCATGGTTTCTCTAGCCTCACAACTTCTGCCAACTTACTTTTCTGTATTTCTTCCCATTTGTATGCCAATTTTCTCTCTATATCTTGGTTTGTGTGAAGAGCATTCAAAACCAATCAGTGGTAAGACTCTGATAGGATAGACGGGTCACCATCCAATGCAGAGATTCCCATTGGGAAGACTGCTTCTTCTAGGCTCATAGGTCACTAACTAGCCTATAGATGGCTGACTTTCCCTTGAAAGCTAAATGCTAGTCCAGTCATTCTGCTTGGCTTGGCAGGATTCCCTGATACAGAGCATGGAAACTATTGTACAAGGAGATGCCTGCTGCTGGTTTTCTCAAAAACAAGCAATGGTACCAGTAGACATTTGGTCGAATGTATACTCTACACATTATATTTTGGAATCTATGTGAAAAGACCTTAGGCGAAAGCTGACTGTTCAAGATGTGTGCAGTGCTAGCATACACAGCAAATTTGGGCTGAGTGTTGACTCTCTAAAATCGTGCATTGACATTACTACTCCCATAATGTCTGAAATTTAAATCTTAGAGTTTTATGCATTCTGGTGTGTGTAGATTTCTGCTTGTTATTTTCTGAAAGTCATATTTTCACGTATTTCTTTAACAGATGGAATTTTATAAAAAATGGCCTAAAAAGGAACACAGAAATACTTTGAATATGCTTTTAAAAATAAGTCTTTAATATGCCAAGTGACCTCCTCCTGATGCAGAGGAGTAATTCAGATTTCCCTCTCTGCTCACTTGGTGGTCTAAGGGACTCCTTTGACTGCATTATTCTCTCTAAATCACTCTCTTATATCTCTTTCATTCCCAAATTAAATTCAAAGGAGGTAAAAAATATCTCTTCTTGGCCAAATTCAAGTTCCTCATTGTGCTTTCCCGTTGGTTTAAGTTGAACATAATTTTATCAGTGATATTTGTGATGAAGGTGGTGGATATAAAAAAGGCTGCGAAACTACGAGGCATGCAAACTGGCTTCTTTACAGCCATGTTTCTTTTCTTTCAAGAACAGCAGCGCGAGCAACTGACAGGATTTATGCTGAGTTTGGCATTTTTGCTGAAAACAGGTATTTGGCTGAATGCATTTGAAAAATTTTAAGTGGCATTACCTGGAACCAATGCCTTAAATAAATAGGGAGGTTTGAGCTCAAATATACTGGGAAAAGAGAAATATGCATGTAGTGTCTGTTGAACTAAAGATTTTTCCACAACAAATTCTAAATCAGCTGAAGAAATACAGGAGAGTTTCTGTGCTTCATCACAAGATGTTTTTTAAAAATCTATCTTTTGTTTACCTCTGCCTGTTTTTTTGTTACCCACATCAGCCATGGTGCATTAAATTGCAGTAGAAGGAAATGAATACAGTGTTTTCTCAAAAACTCTTGTCTGTTTTGTTGCTTGGATTACACTTGAAGGCACTACAGTGTAAAATTAACACTTCTCACCCTGTTAAAGTGTTTGGCTCCTGTGTCCTGAGGCAGACTCGAACAAAAGTCCTCTCTCCAACTTGTGGTCCTCAGAAGGCACATACTGAGTCATCAGTGCATTAAACGGCATTTCTAATTATCCAATATGCCTATAGGTGCATGGCTAAGGCTGGTCAAATCCTATCTTTATTTTATTTATTTATTTGTAGAAGACATTTGACACAGGCCCACGGCATGTCCACAGTGGCAGGTCAAATCTCGCTTTTCTTGTTCAATTTCAGATTAGAATCATTACTGTGTTTCCCTTGCCACACAGGGATAGACATTGAGTTAAGCTTGTCTCAGCTGGGGTCTCGAGTGAACCTTTTCATCACAGGTTATTCTTTAACTTCTCCCTTCACAGAAGGAATTTAAAGCTATAAAGAATAGGAATAATCCAGTTTAGCTTTTTCAAATTTATTTAGCCACAGGTTACTTTTATTTTAATTGAGGTAACATTGGTTTATAATGTTATATGAATTTCAGGTGTAGGTCGTTATATTTCAGTTTCTGTGTAGACTGCATCATGTTTACCACCTAAAGACTAATTACCATCCATCACCGTACAGGGGGTGCCCTGTAACCCCTTTCTCCTTCCTCCCTCCCCGCTTCCCTCTGGTAATCACCAATCTAATCTTTTTATCTTTGTGTTGTTGTTGTTTTTATCTTCTATCTATGAGTGAGATCATACAGTATTTGACTTTCTCTGCCTGACTTATTTCACTTAGCATAATACCCTCAAGGTCCATCCACGTTGTCACAAATGGCAAGATTCCATCTTTTTTGTGGCTGAGTAGTATTCCATTGTGTATATATACCACATCTTCTTTATCCATTCATCCATTTATGAGCATTTAGGTTGTTTCCAAATCTTGGCTATTGTGAATAATGCTGCAATGAACATATGGATGGAAATATCTTTTCACATTGGTGTTTTTGTGTTCTTTGGATAAATACCCAGAAATAGGATAGTAGATCATATGGTAGTTCTACTTTTCATTTTTTGAGGAACCTCCATACTATTTTCCACAGTGACTGCACCAATTTACATTCCCATCAGCAGTGTACAAGGGCTCCTTTTTCTCCATATTCCCTCCAACACTTGTTATTTCTTGTCTTTTTAATAATAGACATTCTGACTGATGTGAGGTGATATCTCTTTGTAGTTTTGACTTGCATTTGCCTAATAATTAGTGCTGTTGAACATCATTTCATGTGCCTCTTGGCCATCTGTATATCGTCTTTCAAAAAATGTCTATTCAGATCCTTTGTCCATTTATTAATTGAGGTTTTTTTTGTTCTTGTTGAGTTGTATTAATTCTTTATGTATTTTGGATATTAACCCATTATCAGATATATGATTTGCAAATATCTTCTCCTAATTATCAGGTTGTCTTTTCATTTTGTGGGTGGTTTCCTTTGCCTTGCAGAAGCTTTTTAGTTTGATGTAGTCCCATTTGTTTATTTTTTCTTTCATTTCCCTTGCCTGGTGAGACATGGTATTCAAAAAGCACTCCTAAGACCAACGTCAAAGAGTGTACTGCCTATGTTTTCTTCTAGGAGTTTTATGGTTTCATGTCTTACATTCAAGTCTTTAATCCATTTTGAGTTAATTTTTGTGTATGGTGTGAGATAATGGTCTACTTTCATTTTTTTTCCCGTGGCTGTCCAGTTTTCCCAACACCATTTATTGAAAAGATTTTCTTTTCTCCACTGTAAGTTCTTGGCTCCCTTGTTGAAAATTAGCTGTCCATGGATATGTGGTTTTATTTCCGGGCTCTCAGTTATCTTCCACTGATCTGTATGTCTGTTTTTCTGCCAGTACCATACTGCTTTGATTACTGTAGCTGTATAGTGTATTTTGAAATCATGGAGTGTGATACCTTCAGCTTTGTTCTTTTTTCTTAGGATTGCTTTGGCTATTCAGAATCTTTTGTTGTTCCACATAAATTTTAGGATTTTTTGTTCTATTTCTATGAAAAATGTCATTGGGTGTTTGATAGGGATTGCATTGAATGTGTATATTGCTTTGAGAAATACGGACATTTTAACTACGTTAAATCTTCCAATGCATTTTTTTTTATTTAATGAGTTTCTAGCGAAATATAGTAGATTAACAAATGCATGTTTCCCTATCCCCTCCCAAATACTTACTAAAATGACAGTAAAGGGATGTAAAAAGCATGAATCATTAAAGCTAATAAGAACGAGTGGTATTACTTGCAGACAAGAAATGGCAACAACTTTTTTTGAAGATGGAAAGTAGATGGGCAGTAATGAATACATTAGCAAAGTACAGAAACCAAGTTGCTAAGCACCTCAATGAGGAGAGGCAAAGGAGAAGCAAGGAGATACTGCTGTAGGATTTTGGATAGTCCCAGAGAGTAGAGGCACCAGTTGTCCTGAAAGGTGGAGTGATGATTGAGATAGGAAGGTTGGTTGAAGTTATGAACAAGGAACAGTTAAATCTGGTGCCCCACCTGTTACATCATGATGATTACTGACTTCATAGTAAGCCCACCAGCAGCCCCAACCTCATTTCTCCATTCAGCTACCAGAAGTCTTTTCAGTCAGGCTTTTTCTTTCCTCCCCATCCTGGGCTGAAACTTGGAGGATTTCTCAATGAAGTTACCAAAGAGCCTGTAGGGGTCAAAAAATAATTTTCCCTCTACTCTTTTGGGTTCTTGGCTGAGAACCCCTGTAATAAAAGACAGATTAACTAGAGAAAAACAATAAAACTTTACTAACATTTATACCTTGTGTATACAGGGGAGATACCCAGAGAAAAATGAGTAACTCCCCAAGGTGGCTTAGAATTCAGGATTAAATATGATCTTAATAAGGAAAGGGGAAGGGGAATGTAGCCTCTGAGGGGAGAGTAATTTTTAAGAAAGATGAGTAGGCCCTAAGAAGAACAGATGGGAGGTATGATAGTTTGTGACAAGTTTATCTGGGTGTGGCATTAACTTCTAGTCTCCTCTCCTAGGATAAGAGTCAATCTTCGCTAGTTGATGAAATGTCCAGGGAGGGGATTTATGCCAACTGTGTTCTTTTTGGAAGATCTGTCTTTCAGCAGATAAGGAGAGTTCAGAGAAAGCCTCCTCCTGCTTTTACTGTTTTTCAAGTGCCTATAGCTCAAAATAATCAATATACCAAAGCAGGATATTTTGGGGTGGCATGTCCTAATGTCCTACAGTCATATTTTGGGGTAGCATATTCTACTAACTTTCAACTCCCAAATAAAAGCCAATACATCTAACATTTGGGGATTCCCACAAAGAAATATCCCAGTTAAATCACTTTTTCATGAAACTCACCCATTTGACAAGGTGTTCTCATGAATCCAGAATTTGAGTACATTTTCCCTTTTAGATATAGATGGACAGGGCTAGAACTGAGCAGACAGTACAATTGAGAAATGCATGTAACATTAAAGGAAATAAAACAACAGAAAAAAAAATGAAGAGAAATAATCAATGTAAAGAGCAGAATAAGATATTAAAGAGAACTATTTTTAATATCCTAGAAGGTATTCAGAAAGGATAAGGCATTCATGACAAAAAGCAGAATGTATAAATAAAGAAGAAAAAATAAGAAAAACTCTTGAATGTTAAAAATATAGTAGCATGAATATAAAATTCAATAGAGTAATTAGAAGTTAAAAGTGAGGCTATCTCACAGAAAGTAGAATAAATGGATGAAGTAGAATATGAGAGAAGATATAATAAAATTAGAGGACCAATCCAGAAGGGCCACTACCTAACATAATATTTCCAAAAGGAAAATATGAAATATATGTTAAGAAAGATATTATCAAAGGAAGTAGAAAATAAAATTTTCCCGAACAGAAGGACATGAGTCATCAGATCAAAGACCTCTACTGAGTGCCTAGCACAATGTAGGAAAAAAGATCCACAGAGGATAAAGAAAAGATTATAAAGCCTTGCGAAAAAGGAAGAATGCCACACACAAAGGATCCTAAATCAGAACAGTATTAGAAATTTCCAAAGCAATCTAGAAAGCTTGAAAAAGTGATGCAATATACTTAAAATTCTAAAGTTATTTTTAATCCACAATTTTATACCCAGCCAAACTATCAAACAAGTGTTAAGTGTAGCATAAAAATATTTTAATACAGGGGCTAGCCCAGTGGTACAGCAGTTAAGTGCACACGTTCCACTTTGACGGCCGGGGGTTCGCCGGTTCGGATCCCGGGTGCAGACATGGCACTGCTGGCACACCATGCTGTGGTAGGCATCCCACATATAAAGTAGAGGAAGATGGGCATGGATGTTAGCTCAGGGCCAGTCTTCCTCAACAAAAAGAGGAGGACTGGCAGCAGTTAGCTCAGGGCTAGTCTTCCTCAAAAAAAAAAAAACACAAACAAATTTTCATACACACAAAATCTCAAAAAATTTACCTCCCATTTCTCAGAAAGATCTTAGGAAAAAAGCCACCAACGTGAAGAAAGAGGAAGACTTGAGGTCCAGGAAACAAGAGTTCCATAAAAAGAGAGAAACGATAATACAAAGTTCCAGTTTGTCATGGATGTTTGAGTCTAAGAAAGCAGCCAAGAAGCCCTGAAGCAGGAGGGATGTCCCCGATTGTGGAACTGATGTGTCACATGACATGTCTGGCAAAATTATCAGAGAATTTGGAAAGAATTATTCATAGATACAAAGAAAAGTATTCAAATTATATAAACAAAGCAATTATTAACTCCAGGAAAACCAAAAAATTCTATAAGAAAAGAACTGTAAATATAGTACATCAGGTGGCTCAGCTGTAACAATATTTATCTAGTCATAATTATGTAAACATAATGTAAATGATTTTCATTTAAAAATTATGATGAGGGGCAGTCCTGGTGGCATAGTGGTTGAGTTCACGTGCTCCACTTCAGTAGCCCAGGGTTCGCCAGTTCGAATCCTGGGCACAGACCTACATACCATTCATCAAGCCACGTTGTGGCGGCGTCCCACATACAAAATGGAGGAAGATTGGCACAGATGTTAGCTCAGGGCCAATATTCCTCACCAAAAAATATATATATATATGATGAAATTATGTTGGGAGTATGAGGAAAAGGAGAGTTTTGTGTGTATGGGCAATAATCTGAGAGAAATAAATCATTTATAGTAGAAGCCAATAGACAGTAAAAATTTCACAGATTTATGAAAAAAATAGTTTAAGTACATTATCTAGAACTATAAGTAAGAGAAAAAAGCCCAGCTAAAATACTTTCAGGTAGTTGCTTGTAGGGAGGAGAATTTAAGGATGGGAAAAACAGACTGCTAGGTTTTATAACTAATCTAAAGCAAGGGTCAGCAAGTCATGTCGCATGAACCAAATCTGGAAGGCTGACTGTTCTTGTAAATAATGTTATATTGGAACACAGCCAAGCCCACTCATTCATGGATTGTCTGTGGCTGCTTTCGTGCCACAAGAAGTTGGTACAAAAGCAGAGTTGAGTGGTCGTGACAGCGACTGCATGGCCTGCAATCTAAAATATCTACTTTCTTTACAGAAGAAATTGCCGACCCCGTGTGTGGAGCAGTGGGTGTCAAATTTTAGTTGCATTGGAATGTCTGGAGGGTCGCTTAGAACACGGATTGCGCGCCCAGCTCAGACTTTCTCATTCCGTAGATCTCAAGTGGGGCCTGGACACTGCATTTCTGACAAGTTTCCAGGTGATGTTGATACTGCTGGTTCAGGGCCTCTGCTTTGAGAACCACTGGTCTAAAGGAGCTTTCTGACTTTCAAAAAATATATATATAAGTATCGTGTTTATAAAATAAATTTTAAATGTTTAAAAGTATAAACAGGGCCGGCCCAGTGGCACAGCAGTTAAATTCGCACATTCCACTCTGATGGCCTTGGGTTCACCGGTTCGGATCCCGGGTGCAGACATGGCACCACTTGGCAAGCCATGCTGTGGTAGGTGTCCCATGTATTAAAAAAAAAAGTAGAGGAAAATGGGGAAGGGGTTTAGCTCAGGGCCAGTCTTCCTCAGGAAGAAGAGGGAGATTGGCAGCAGATGTTAGCTCAGGGCTAATCTTCCTCAAAAAAAAAAAAGGTATAAGCTTGGA
The DNA here is from genome assembly GCF_021613505.1 of Equus quagga. Classification (NCBI taxonomy): domain Eukaryota; kingdom Metazoa; phylum Chordata; class Mammalia; order Perissodactyla; family Equidae; genus Equus; species Equus quagga. The sequence continues at coordinate 156,679,474 of NC_060267.1, read as the reverse complement.
AGCTTGTATGCAAATTGAGGTGAAAATAAATACAAAAACAATGCAAAGAATCGAATGTGACAAGAAATGATTAAAATGTAATTTTCTAAAAACTTTAATGTAACAGAAACATCAACAAATTAAACTGGAGCAAATATACCGTTTTATTAATAATAAGATCTTCCAGATACAGGCATAGATGTCAACAATTCCCGAGACCTCTGCCAGTACATGGGCACACATCATCCAAGTGGTTGGCGGGTGGACCTGTCATACTACTGCCTGTCATTCCACTGTTTATTGAGGATAGATTATTGCATAATAACGACTATGCAAAGATTTATTTAAAAATCCCTTTCTTTTTTATTTTCTCCTCTAAAATATTATTTTTAGCATTTTCTTTTTCATTTAATAGCTTACTGTAAAACACTTGTTTCCTAGACAGCACAGTTTAAGAAATTTGATTTAGGGACCAGCCCCGTGGCTGAGCGGTTAAGTTCTCTGCTCTGCTTCGGCGGCCCAGGGTTTCCCTGGTTTGGATCCTGGGTGTGGACATGGCACCACTTGTCAGGCCACGCTGAGGCAGCATCTCACATGCCACAACTAGAAGGACTCATAAGTAAAATATACAACTATGTACTGGGGGGACTTGGGGGAAAAAAGCAGAAAAAGAAAAAAGAAATTTGACTTAAAACCTTCTCCTCTCCCGTTGGCCCCTTTCACAGATGACGAAACCGATACCCAGGGCATCTCATGGGTTGTGGATCCAGGACCCCCTGACCCAGGCCCCGCTTCCTTCCCCTCTTCCACCCTGGCTCCTGTTTGCTTTGCCTCAGGTGGTGAGAGAAAAAGCCCCGAATGAGCCCAAACTCAAATCGGGCATGAAGAAAAAAAGCAGTGCTAAGACCAGTGACGATCTTTTTTTCTAAAAGCCTCAAACAAAGAAAATTCTCTGCTTCCAGGAACAGCCTTAATCAGTCACATATGTGAACATAGACCCAGTGACTGTTCAGACAATTTTCCACCAACGTAACAGGATTTTCTTGACACATTGATTTTTTTTTTCTTTTGCCTATTATCAGCATAAGTAGTTCTGTTTGTTGTTTTTTAAAGATCCTAGCTGTGATACCAGACCTTTCAACCAGGCAGGCTGGATGCTAAAAATCTGCAGTGTTTGAAAGCAAAGAGAAATGAAGGATTATGGAGAGTAGGAATAGTCCCTGGTTGGTAAAAACAAATAAACAGCTTTAAAAATCTAAGAATTGTGCCCTGCGGGGGTGGGTTTGCTGAACTGTCAGCTCCACCAGTTAATGAGGTAGTCTGTCTAATGGAGATAGAAAAGACCATTTATAACAATGCTGGGCTTTGTGTGTGTGACTTAAAAATCAAATTGAGTGGAAATGCAGCCAATACTAAATGGTCTTGTTTATTTTCTAATTAATTTGCTACAAACTACAAAATAAAAGTGTTAAACATATTAGATGGTGTGTGATTTTTAGAAGAGAAAGGACTGAAAACATTCACCTCAAATAGTCCATTTCCTTTCTTTTCATCAGCGAAACAAGTTGCAGTTTGAAAGTTGGAAAAGGACATGGATATTTTGGGTGGGACATCACTTTTGGGGTTAAATGTGTTACATAAGCCAACTGGGAATGTGATCTCTTTTGTAAGGTTCTGTGGAGTTCTAGGGGGCCTGGGACCACAGTCTCACTCTTGATGATGTTCATTTTTAATATTAATAGGCCAGGGATTCAAGGCCCTAAGGAAAACATCATCCAAGTGAGGACAGCCACTTACAACTGCTCATGGCCTTTTTCCTCTATAGGGCACAGCTAGGATGATGCAGGCACTCAGTATACATAAGCCCAGCATGGCAGAGGGGAAAGATCAGAGATGGTAGAACCAGTCAGATCTAGGTGCAAATTCTGGCTGACTCTGTGACATTGGGGGTAAATCATTTAAACTCATTGAGACTTAGTTTGCTCATCTGGAAAACAAGGAGAATAATAACTGCCTTATAGGACCGTTCCAAGAACTAGACCTTAGAGCTCATAAGTGAAGCACCTGACACATGGTAAACACATGAATGGAAGTTATTATTGACTAGAAGATTTTAGGGTTTGTAATAACCAAACTGGCTAGTTCACAAACTGAGAAATCACTACACCTTGATGAGTCCTTGTTCTTAAATTTACCCAGCCCCCACCTTTTCTTCTTTGCTTCCATTACAAAAGTTTTAGTCCTAACATCCTTTTCCTAGGACTATTGTGATGTGGTCTCTTCCTCACTCTGACCCCAAAGCCTCTTGTCCATTCCAGCTAGCTTGTTCTTAGAAGGACGTCATTTGGTGAGACAATGCATACATTGATGAACTTTCACCTGGTGTTTACTCTGCACCCGGCACTGTTCTTCCCTCAGTACTACCTCATTTAATCCTCACAACAGCCCTCTGAAGTAAATTCTCTTATTATTCCCATTTTACAGTAGAAACTGGCATATTGAGATGTAAGATAATTGTCCAAGGGGTGGAGCCATGATTAGTACCCAGGTGGTCTGGCCCTGGAATAGTGCTCTTAACGACTCCTCTATGCTGGCCGTCAGAGATTGTTCCTGGTTTGTGCCAGATGGTTTACATTCAGGGCTTGCCATTCGGTGGGCTCCAGAGTTTGGGACTTTTACTGAATATTGGTCATCAGGGCCAAAGTGACCCTGTGAAGTCCATAGTCAGCCCACGCTAGAATCTATTTCAGACTTCTCCCATTCCCAGTCTCAAGGAATTCTAGGTGCCGAGCATCCCTGGAATGTCCTTTGTGGCAACAGGGCAATTTAACCCTCCTTAACAACATGACCGAAATAAGAAGTTGTTAAAACTATAGAACCATGAGGGCAGGAACCACATTAGCGTTGTTCCATGCTGTCCATCTCTAGTGCCTACATCGGCACCTGGCACGTAATAATAAGTTAGGATTTGATTGACAGATGGATGATTGAACAGATGGACACATGGATGATGGTTGTATGAAACAATGGATGGATGGATAATGTTCTTACTGAAATAAAGGTATATACTGTTTGACAATAAGAAACTAATGTAAAATATTTCACTGATATTTAGTGGCTGTATCTCTAACTTACCTTTCATTAGGTTATAGTTTTCTCCCACAATTATATTTATCTGCCTCAAAGTCCAAATTTCATATAAAATATGTAAAATCTTAGAAGCACATAGGTAAGGATAACATTAAATAGTCAACTTTTCTAAAATAAGCAAGGAAAAAATTTTCATTCATTCATTCATTCAACAAATATTTATTAAGCACCTGTTTCCTATTAGGTACTCTCATAGGAGCTTAAAATATAACTCAACAAAACAGAGAAAACTCTGCCCTCCTGGAGAGTGTATTCTAATGGGAGAGAGAGACAAAAACACTCCCACATGTAGTGGATTGAGTTGTTTAAGTGCCATGAGGAGAACTTCAGCAGGCTGAGGAATACAGGGAATGACTGGGGAGAGGGGTGCTATTTAATGTCAGATAGTCAGGGTTATTTTGAAATTGTGTCAGTTTTATTCTATGTTAGAATGTGAGAATTGAAGAAAACTAATGTATTGAGTGTAGGGTAACAACTGGGAATTAGGAGTCCTAGATTAAGAATGGAGATTTTTTGCATATTAACTTGATAGAGAAGAAAATATTTTTGACTTGTGAGATATATGTATATTTTTTTTTCCTACAGGAGTAGCAGCTGTGGACTTTTAAAGTGATAATATTTCCCAGCCTTAAACTGAGAAACTGAGCAAAAAAGGCATCCTTCCTGTAATCAGTATAGCAAAATGAGAGGTGGAGAAAGCACACTGGGAAGACACAAGGTCATCTGTTGAACCATCTTGCCTTTGGCCAAGAACACGACTCAGACTCAACTCTCGCTCTGAATTTACCTCCCCAACTTTGAGTCAAGACCTAGAGTGATGTGTTCCTTTCCCAGAGCACCTTCCATTTTGTGAGGCCTGAAACATGACCACCAGTAGCCACACATGTCCCGTCCCGGCAGTGAATGGACACATGACCCACTATCCGGCCGCACCTTACCCATTACTCTTCCCACCAGTCATTGGAGGACTTTCCCTGCCTCCCCTCCATGGGCTTCACGGCCACCCTCCTCCAAGTGGATGCAGCACCCCATCACCTGCAAGTAAGTACCACTGGACTTTGCTCTTTTTCTCTTGGTCAATTGGCTTAATGGACCTGAGGAAACAGGATGGTTCCTATCCAGGGTGAGTTCTCATTTTGTTGGCGTTGGTTTCTCTTGGTCTAGAATTGTACCTTTATCTAGCAGCAGAAATATAATTTGAAACCAGATAAATGGTGAATTTTAGAATTTGGTCCATTCAAAATCACATTGATATTTTTGCTCTATTTCATAAAATATAAACACAAGAAGTAATCTGCAGATGTAACCAATATACCTGAAGAAATTGACCACTTGATAAATAATAACAGTGAATTAAGAGATGATACCATAAAAATTGCTAATGATAATCCTGAATTTAACATTGATTTTAGATGTGTGATCTCCTTTGAATCTCTTACTCATTTCCTGGTGCAGATAAAATCTGTAATTCTTCTCAACTTCCCAAGGACCTTTGCCACCAATTGATGTCACATAAGCTTTTTAAATGTCCTTGACCTCTTTTAACTCTGTACTAAGCGGTTTCTTACCTCCGATCTTCTCTAAAATGTTGGTTATAAAGTACTGGAAGATAAAAATAGTCAGAGTTAGAATTCTTCAAAATTGATATTCATGGAAAGCATCCATACTATATGATTTTTTTAAAAGTTCTGTCTAAGGTCAAGCTGTAGTAGCCAGTGAGCTCTTCCATCTTTTGGAAACAGGTTGCCTGGTTTGGCATCTGGAGGTGAAAAAGCATGTTGATTCAACTGTGCTCTGTTAGGCATCCACAGAACCTTCTCCAGGTTCTTTCAGGTTCATAGCTTAACAGGAGCTCTTCAGAGCTCTTCCTGGTGATTATTTTACATTTCGCTGCTCTTTAAGGAGTTCCTCCAAATATTGGCTTGGCACTTTGAAGTTTTTCTTTTGAAGTACTGCCTTAATTTTTTCTGTATTGTGGCCTTTGTGCCTTAACTTCTTCCTCCTACTGCATCTTTAGCACACTGGGAGCAGGAGCGTGCTCCACCTAACTGGGATCCCTCAACAAATGGTACAGTGCCTTCAAAAATAGTAGGACGTTTAGATGTCTGAGTGTTTGGATAGATGCATGAGTGGCTGAACAGACTCTCACTGCAGGGATGTCAGTTACAATCACAGTTTCGTCATGCCTGATACATACTGGCTTATTTTTCTTCTTGAAATGACCTGATTATAATTCTTCCCTTCTGTGTTTTGGATTTCTGGCCAGAGCGTGTGGCCAGTAAAGTCTTTTAAATTGCTTAATAACATTCTCCCATGCTTCTCAAGTTCAAATTGAAAGTGGATGTAGCTGAAGTAGCTTCTTGGCTATATGGAGAGATGGCAAGAGTACCTATATTCAAAATATCTTGCCAAACCAGGTATGCATTCAAACCCTGTTCACCCAACATGCACATGATATAATGGAGTTACTTTAGTTAACACATGAAGGGATCTGACTAAATGATTGCTAAAGCTGTTAAAATGTCACCCAAGAGCTTCTGTATCTAATTCCACAGCTCAAGCAGCCTAATGGACAGCACTTTCTTCCTCAGATCGGAAGAATATTTTGTAGTTGTAGCCAATGCGTTAAGACCTAAGTATTGTTCCCATCCCGGGTAATCTAATCTTGCAGAAGGCAAACTCTTAGGCAGTTGCAGCGCCTAGGTGCCCATCAGCAACTTTGGGCTTCTTTAACTACTGATTTTAAGGAAAATACAGAGCACAGTAAATGAAAGGGTGGGTAAGAGCTTTTTGCTGGATTAGCATCCCTGAACACTTGAACAGACTCTCAGAATACAAATCCCTCACCCATCTGTTTGCAGATATTTTTAGTTCTAAAAATTCTATAGAGCAGCACTTGGCAAACTACAGCCTGTAGCCCACCATCTGTTTTTGTAAATAAAGTTTTATTGGAACACAGCCACACTCATTTGTTTACGTATTGTCTATAGCCGCTTTCTTGCTACAATGGTAGAGACCATATAGCCCACAAATCCAGAAATATTTACTATCTTGCTCTTTACAGGAAAAGGTTGCCGATCCCTACTATGGAGATAAGAGCATGAGGACAGGAGTCAAATTATCTCGAACCTAACCAGTCTCTGTCTCTAACTGGTGATGTTGGCTCTTCTAATTCTTTCCCCCAAACTGAGTCTCATGGGCTCAGCCTGTACCCTGAATGAGCTGGCCTCTATCATATCTAAGTCTCCTTTCACCTCTAACTACAAGGCTATTCTTTTCATTTCACAGTTACTAATAAAGCACAAGATACCATCACTACTAAGTTGAACTGTAATGCAATTGCCATTTTTTAGAGAAAATTGGTCAAATATTGGCAATTTCATATGATTCTACCTTTAGAAGCAGAGGCTTTGCAGTTTAACAAAAAGGGGATAAACAACTGATTAGTTTTTTATGGGTGGCTTGGGGAGAGGGTTCTGGTAACTGCCCCTTGGAAGGTGGCTGGAGAAGGGACAGAAGAAGGACAAGGTACAGAAAGTTCAGGCTGGAAACTTCAAAATTGGCTGACTTCACACCATTGGCTAATACCTTGTTTTATTATTTCTTGCTGCAGACAAAGCACATGAAAGCTGCTCAGATGAAAATCATTAAAAGAAGCCACTGTTAATATGCAGTCTGTTAGTTGGCCCTTGACTAGGAAGTCGTCTTTTTTATAGCCTGTGGTTTAGAAAGACCGGGGACTAAGAGTAAGGTCTTAAAAGTTACACACAGACTTTCTCTTGGCTAAAAACATAAAGTTTTATTCATGTACTGAGATTAGTTAGAGAGGTAGCTGAATTCTACAAAGTCTCAATAACTAGCAAAACACGTGCTTGGGTGAAAAAGCCAGGAGTCTGGAAGGCAGAGGAAACAAACATGTTGAGGAATGACCCCATAAAGAGGGTCATGTCATTGAACTATGGGATTTGCTGATGTTTCTTTCATAATCTGTACGTATCTAGATTCTGCAGCTCAGCCAGAAAGAATAAATTCTCCTGCCCCTGTAACAAGGTTCTTTCAGCACCGTGTAATTATAGAGGCTCAAGAAACTTCTACCTCAAAAGGAAGTGAAAGCGATTTCCATAGCAGCTACTGATGTTACACCCACTCCTTATTTTCCCTCCATTCACTTCTGGTGATCTCTGGTCAGCCTGTTCTGCTAGACCAGAATCTGAATTCTATCTATTTAACCTCTCTCTTCCTACAGTACCCATGTCCCCGTTCCCACATGGAAAGATGTCCTTGACCCAACCTCTTATTGACAATCATTTAACCTCTCTAAATTTCTCTCCCATCAACTATAAAACATTCTTATTGAAAGAGTAGTCTTTTGTAATAATCACATTCAAATCTTTTAAGGATAAAGGTGGAGTATGTGTTAGAAAGAAAAGTTGTTCTACGAAGGAATGAAACTGGATCATCTCCAAGGCCTTTGCAACTCTAGGGGATGATAATTCTATATATTATAGCTCCAATTTTCTCCTGGTCCCCATGTCATTTGCAGGAAATCCATCTTTTCTTGGTTTGTGCCAGTGCTGGCCCCTGTTCTTCCGCAGCGTGGACTGCTTGGCTATTGGCATGGCCTTTTGTGATCACTCAGAATTCAGAGGGAAAGACGTGGCCACTTTTCAGAAATTCTACTCTCCAGAACCTTCAACTCTAAAGAAAAAAATAAAATTATATATATATATGCAAAATATCTATATTTATTTATTTGTAGGAGAGAAGTGAACTTAAAGCATCTTCTATGTGTGCATGTCCTAGTCTTTGCGTTCTGATTTAATTCTTTCATGATGGAGTCTCTGTAAGCTTAGAAATCAAGAAACATATAAGAAAAGAGGAAGTTAAAATAAATACTAAGGAAAACTGCTATGTATAGAGAACCTTCTGGCAAATCCACTGAGCGTTTAGTTTATGCCATTCTTAATGTTTTTCAATACCCTCCTAATATTGTTGCCAGGCCGTTAGCAGCAGTGCCATTTTACAGATGAAGATCATGAGACTCAGAGAAAGTAAAGGGCTTACACAGCTAGCTAATGTTAGACCCAAGTTCCAAGCCCAAATCATTGCCAATGTGTTGGGAAATGAGGTCAATTTAACCCTTGAATCTCTCAGCTCCACCATGAGTATCTCTTTCCCACGATGCTTCAGAGTCCTTGGAGACGAAGAACATTTCAAAGACCTCACAACCTCTTTAGTTTCACCAACTACTGTAGAGTAGCTATCATTTTTCATCAAAATGAGGAGTTGAGGGTAGATCCCATAGTCAGGGAATCACCAGAAATGCCTCTGCTCAGCTCTGTCCTATATCTAGAGAGCTTGTCATCTCCAAGCAAGCATGACTTCCAGTGGGAGGAGAGCCTGAAATGCTATGCCAGGGAACACTCAAAATTTAATGCTCCAGAGCTCTCTGTGAAAGCTGGACAACTGTCTGTCTGTCTCTCTTTATGTTCTTTTCATGGCTGATTGTTCTGTTTTATTGCCTCACATGTGCTTTTTTATAGGTTGTTGTAAGCTGGAAAATATTGTTAAAAGTTTTGGCTTCAGAGCCTTTTTCAAAATGATCTCAATTTAACTCCAGCATCTTAAAATGAGAGTTCTTTTTCCTTGCTTCTTTAACGATCAGAAAGTACCTTCCTGTCAAAATCACAAAATAGGATATTAGCTATAAAAACTCCCAACTTTCTGCAGAGACAGACTGAGAGTATCAGAATTACCAACCACAGGACATACAATGAATCTTATTTCTATATATTGTCTTAAACTAAAAGGAGACTTGTTACCTAATTTGTCTGAAGCAAGATGTTCAGCCAGATTGGAATTCCTTATTACATGTGGAGGACAATTGGCCCAGAGGTGTTGATCCTGTTTTAAATGCATGCAGATTGATGGTAACTAAGACCAACTCATTAATTCCTGTTATCCATCGCCCTTTGCTCTGTAGTCTTGTCTTCTTTCTACTATGAGTGATATTTGTCATACACAATGATCCCACTGGACACGGATCTCATCTAATTTTAAGATACCAGGAACTTAGTATATTGTTGGTATTTAGTGAATGCCAAACATAATAGTATGGTCCATATAGATATGTATCCTTCACATTTTTTTGACAAATGAAATATGGTAAAATAAAGTAAAAGAAGGGCTAACCTAGTGGCACAGCAGTTAAGTTTGCTTGCTCCACTTTGGTGGCCCGGAGTTCACTGGTTTAAATCCCAGGTGCAGACCTACGCACTGCTTATCAAGCCATGCTGTGGCAAGTGTCCCACATATAAAATAGAGGAAGATGGGCATGGATGTTAGCTCAGGACCAATCTTCCTCAACAAAAAAAAGATGAGGATTGACAGCACATGTTAGCTCAGAACTAATCTTCCTAAAAAAAAAAAAGAAAGAAACTTCTTAGGAATTTGAGTAAACTCAGTAATAACAATTTTTCCCATGTCATCTGCCTTTGGTCATTGGATATCTCTGAAGTTCTGAGGCTTAGGGACGTCAAAGGCTTTTACCTGAATGTTTTAGAAATAGAGTTTATGCTTTCGGCATGATTGAACGGGTTTAGCAGTCTTGCATAGGCCTAGAGGCACATGTGTATGATGTAGGAGCCCCTTCCTTAAAAGTGGACAGGTATTGATTACTTGAGTGCAGGGCCTCTCTTCCTCAATAATGAAAGAATCTTTGTGTCCTCTTCTTGATGTCTCTACAATTTCCCCAGCCTCTGGTTGAGTACAACATGTAATCCTTTGAATAATTCTAATGAGGAACTGAGTTCATTCTGTTTGTTGAACTTTCCCCCAAAGGGATCAAGAATATGTGAACATGAATTAGAAACACAGATTATTGTTCAGTTTCATCAAATTAACTGCAACGCCCAAAGGAGAATCTCAGCTCTGGAAATGTGTTCTTGAATAGAAATACGCTTTAGTCCATGGAGGCGATCATAAAAGCAGGAATGGATTTACCTCTAAGTTACTCCTGCCAATGATTCTTCCCAGGGAGAGCGTGTTTGGAAGAATGTATACCAAAAAGAGACCAAGAATGGAGAAAAGAGAGAGAGTAATGGCTTACAATTCATATTAGAATTCCTCTGGATACTCTATTTATTAGACAGACATTTAAAAAGAGCATTTTTGACCTTATGAAAATTGAACCTCTGAAAATTGGAATCACCACAATAGCTCCAAGTAGACTATGAGATATGAGACCTCCCTTGTCTTCCAAATTTCTGCCTTAATTCATCAATCTACAGCTCCTGTATATTTCAGATGTGCTATTTTGGTCCCAAGGATGAAAAATCCATTCAGATGTCCTTGAAAGAGGGGAGAGTAATCTCCACACAGGTAGGTGGACATGAGGACAGGTGGAATTGCCACCAAGTGGCCACCCTCTAGGCCATCTTTGGGATGTATCCCAGATAGTCCCCCAGAGGCCCTGGCAATTTATGCTGTGTCATTCAAGAGGCAGCTCCCTAGTCTGTTTTTGCTTCTCTGTTTTTCTGCTTTGGCTCCCTCTGAGATTTGAATGAATCTTGGTAATTCAAACTGGAAAGAAAGGGTGGGCAGAGAGAGAGTGAGGGAGCAAAAGAGAGAAAGAGAGAGGGAGACATGAGAAAGACAGAACATCTACTTAACCCTGTTATTTGAGCTCCAGGCCACCTCCAAGAACTTGAGCCTTCCAGACCCACCAATGGTCAGTTGATATCATCAGCTCTCTTGATCGGTGGTTGTTTTTTTTTTTAACTTTTCCATGAGACTATGTAGTAAAAATCATTACCATTTATTTAGTATGCTATGTGCATTACCTCTATCTGCCAGCTAGAAAAGAGAAATAGAGAAAGAAAGACCCAAATAACCAACTTTCCTACAGTTGCTCCAATCAAAATGGTGGGACTAGGTTTGAACTCTTCGTGTTCTGACCAAAGCCAGTCTTCTTTTCACAACTCCATGTCAGCTGTGGATAATGAGGTGCTGCAAAGATTTTTAAAACATTGCATTGTCTTCAAGGATCTTGGACTCCTGTTGGGAAGTCATAATCGCCTAAAACCATTCAGATCTAAAACTCTGATTATTCTCTACCCTCTAAGACCTCGATTTTGTAAAGCTTGTAACATCCCTTCCCACCCATGTACCCACTGTGCATACTTAGATTTACTATCCATGTCCTATTTTGCTGTCTTTAGTTGTTGCTGTAACTCTTCCTGCTCTGCTCATCTGTTAACCTGATGCTTGGCACACAGTGGAAACTCATTTAAAGTCTGTGGAGTGACTGAATCAGTGGTTCTTGCTGGTGTGGGAGATTTTAGAAATTTATGGATGTGCTTTTGGATGTCACAATGATTGGCAGCACTTATAGACGTTTAGTGGGCAGGGACTAAGAGGCTGACGGGCCTGCACTGTGCACAGTAGCTGCAAAGAATTTCTTAGATCCTCCTGACTTCTCAGTGTCTCACTAGACATTCATATTAAGACTCCCCCCCAAAAATAAGTTATGATTAACTGACCCTAAACCATAACTCCATTTTACATATAAATGCAAAATATTGTGGTAAGTTTTTATTATACCTTGGATTATTTAGGACTATAATTGCTGTGTAAATCGAGGACAGGCTGATCGTTGTTTTGTTTGGAACGTATCTAACAGTCATTCGCCATTTCAGAAAATCGTGTTACTGATGGCAGTGATATTCTTCGTATTTGTCACCAGTACCATATATTTTTATCATCTGCATTTGTAGGTAAAAGATTCACTGTAATTATGCATATAGGGGCAAGCATCTTACCACTTCTTTATGCCTGAGCATTTACACATTGAAATAACTATTATTTTATTATAAATTACTTTCTTTGAATTCATCCTTGATATTGCAGTCTGGGCATTATATTAAGTTCTTTGAAATTATATTTTTAGGTGGCCTATATTATCTATGGCTTTCATTTTGAATAGTAAAGCAGGTGTTATTAAATATATTACTAAAAGAAGATTGCATCCAAAATGTTGAAGATTACTAGAATGAATGGATGGATGGATGAATACATGAATGAATCAGTGAAAAATAACTAACAGTGTCAAATAAGCTGCTTAGAAATAAATCTTCTAGCTGTTAAGAGGAGAGGAAGAAAGTTTATAAGCGAAGTACACAGGAAAAGGTTTGCAGAACTAAGTCCAATGATTATAGCAGGCATGGAACAGTGGCATGGCTCTAGGAAAAGCCATATGCAGAAGACCCATGGAAAGTAGGAAAGTGTTTTAAGTTTCCCATCTTAAAAGGCATGTGGGGTTACCAAGGAACCATCCAGCGCTGGCCTCCATTTCTTGAGTGTAACTAGTGTCCCCAAGGGGTACAAGAGGGAATCAAATGTATTGTTATTCATGAATCCACTCTTCCAATATTCATTTAACACATGTATGTTAGGTATCGCAGTAAGCACCTTAGAGTCTCTCTGATGGTTTGCTGGGTAAATCTATAAGAGTGATTGGTTCTCACCTGTGTGTCATGTCAGATTCTACCTTCAATAACATGTCATTTTAGTATTAGGAAAAACATATGGGAGCTTTGAGTTGAATCATGTCTCCCAAAAAGATGTTGAAGTCCCAACCCTCAGTATCTATGAATGTAAATTTACTTGGAAATAGGGTCTTCTCAGATGATCACATTAAGATGAAGTCATTAGAGTGGGCCCCAACCCATTAAGACTGTGTCCTTATAAAAAGGGCAAATTTGGGGGCCAGCCCCATGGCCTAGCGGTTAAATTTGGCATGCTCTGCTTCAGCGGCTGAGTTCAGTGCCCAGGTGCAGACCTACACGACTCATCAGCAGCCATGCTGTGGCGGTGACCCACATACAAAATAGAAGAAGATTGGCACAGATATTAGCTCAGGGTGAATCTTCCTCAGCAAAAAGAAAAAAAAAAGTGGTGGGGTGGGGATTTTGGATGCAGAGAGAAAGATAGAGGGAGAATGCCATGTGAAAGTTGGAGTTATGCTGCCATAAGAAAGGAATGCCAAAGATTGCCAGCAAACCACCAGAAACTAGGGGAGAGGCATGGAACAGATTCTCCCTCACGGTCTTCAGAAAGAAACAACCCTGCTGCCACCTTGATCTTGGCCTTCTGGCCTCCAGAATTGTTTGTAGTACTTTGTTATAGCAGTCCTAGGAAACTAACAGGGGCTATAACTAGGGGCTATACCTTCCTGCCACTGAAGAAGGAAAAACTATGCTTCTGATCTTTTTCCCCTCGAAAAGTATCTAGTGATTTGGCTATTTTCTCATAATTTTATCCTCGGCAATGACTTTCTTTTCCTGCATTGTGTGGCTTCTTTGGCTTGAACTAATGAATAATATTTCAGGATGTTATTTTTTTCCTTTGTAGCCAATCTCTCTTGATTCTGGTGGCTACAAATTTATGGTCATGAGTCACAATGTTTACCATTTGTTTAAATGAATTTCTATTCCACTGGCTTTCTTTTGGTTCTGTCCTTAGATCCTAAACTCCCACCCTGTTTCTTGACCTCCACATATCTTCTTTAACATCTCTTTTGCCCTTAATTTTAAAGCCTTTGCCTCAAAATTCTGCAAGGTTACCCATCACTGTCATATTGGAGCCTGTGAGATTCTCCAGAAGAGTCATTCGTATTACAAGTTCATATTTCAAGTACCAGACACTGAAGGGTTACTGGTGGCAATGATCTTATCATTATAATCATTGATTGTTTATTATCTTGAATATCGCTTTGTGGCTTATCTGGCAGTATCTCTTCAGGATTTGTGAGCTATGAATTTAATTGACTTTGTCTAGCCTTCTAGAATTCCTGGTGATTCTACGTCTTTGAACAGGCAAATTTGAACAACTTCCCTGTCAGCCCCTGGCACCTTTCCTTACATAGTTGCTTCCTCTCCTTTATACTTAGAGCTAGTTTTGTCATACAATTAGTTCTATATTCTGTTTGTGTCCTGGTCTTTATATCTACCCCCATGAGTTCTCCTCATTTGGGATCTTTTAGTTTCTTAGGGCCAAAAACCTTTGAAATTCTTTGAGACCACCTATGGATTTACCACATGTAAACTACTTAAGGATTCTGGGCCTCATAAACCCTTCCCTGGTTAACTTTGCCATCAGTGAAATGGGTGCCTGGCCACTGTCCTCTTATGTAATAAGTTGAAGCAAATTTGATAATATGAAAATCTGCATTAAATGTAAAGTTACTTTTTTACAGTTTGTTGCCAAAATGTCAAAAAAGCCATTGTACTGATGAAAATGACTAGTTCCCAATCAGAATGTATGTTAATTTAGTGCTGAGATATTTTGCCAAATGCCCGTAAGCTTTGCAAACATCTGGACAGAATAAAATTTGTAGGGTATTCCAGGGACGACGACAGTGGTTATCTGTGACCCCGTGGGCACTGATGACAGCAGTAAGTTATGTTGCCATTATTTTGTGGTGAATTGTGAAATGTGTCACTGTGAGAGGTACTATGCAGAGACTGCCCCTAACCTCGGGGAGGTTAGAGTCAAAGACAAAACTGCTAATTAGGAAAGGTTCATCTTGTCGAACCAAAAATGGCATTAATGCAGATAATTTGCTGGGGATGCTGCAGGAAGGTAGGAGGTTAGAAATGGGGCAAGAGAGGTTGCTACTTCCAGACCCCAACCTGTGTCCTTGCACACGTTTTTTAACCTCTCTGTGCTTGAGCTTCCTCGCCTGTAAAATAAGGGTAATAACGGTACCTTCAAAGGGTTGTGACAAGATTATTGTCAACTGATACATGGAAACTGCTTATAACAACAGTACTATCCCAGTAAAAACTCAATAAATACTGGCAGCCATTGTTATTCTTATCTATGCTCTGCAATCAGAATCTGTCCACTCACAAGGAAAAAGCTTTGTTGTCACAGGCCTGTCATTTCATCAACTGTTCATTAACAGTTGCTTCCAAAATGTAAAGATTGTTCTCCATGCACATGTACTTTTCCATATTTCTGAAAAGTCTGTATTAGACATATGGAAGTTTTCACTTCATAGTGTTTATACCCTGCCAAGATTTTCCTTGAAACTTCAAAATTCTCCAGGAAGTAATCTTGAATTTGGGTATCGGAAAGGATTCTTTTTCATGAGTAACTGTGGCCTGGTGAACAATTTTGTTTTTATCACAAAGAGTTCACATCCAAGAAACACATGTGTATTCGAGGTCGTCTTTTGCAGATGAACTTCCTCCGGAGTCAAGGAGCTTCCCTTCCTTTCCTTCCAGGGCCTGCAGGCCCTGCGGCTCACTTTGTCTCTATAAACCATCTCTAATAATGCTTGATTTAATTTCAGTGATGTCTATAATATTATAATGTACATTTCTCAAACATTATGGTTTTACTTCTATTAATACCAAGCTACTCTAATGTTAATTGCTTAATGGTTAAGAAGTTGGCCAATCCAAAAAAAGACACTTAAAGAAAAAAATTAGTCTTGACATTTCACACAAGTAAATAGCGCTTTAATGATGACCACCTGGTTAAAAAGAAAGCTACCCTTCAGCATACTTAGTAAACCTCTTTTCTCGGGATGGCTTGATGGGATAGTTGACAAAACTGGGATTTTGTGGGTTCTGGTAGAAATCTCTGAGACGTGAAGTAACCTTCACACCATACTTCACCTTGACCTCTTGTAGGCAATTTCAGGATTTCTTTCTTCTTCCACAAGAAATCTTATTCCAGAACTAAAGACAAATAATCCAAACCAAAAATTGACAATAGACTTCATTTTACTTAAAAAAGAATTCAAATGTCTCATAGCAACCTCACATTAGTAATTAAGGAAATGCAAACCAAAGACTACCATGCAATGCCATTTGATATCCATTAAACTTGCAAAAATTAAGTGTGGTAAGAATACCAAGTGTTGGAGAGAATGTCCATCAAGGGATATGCTGAGACAAATTGCCATTGAGAGTCTAAATTACTATAATCCTCTTGAAAATGCCTTAGCACTATCCTATAATGTTGAATATTCAGATTTCCTATGACAAAGCAAATGCCCGTAAGCTTTGCAAACATCTGGACAGAATAAAATTTGTAGGGTATTCTAGGGACGAGGACAGTGGTTATCTGTGACCCCGTGGGCACTGATGACAGCAGTAAGTTATGTTGCCATTATTTCGTGGTGAATTGTGAAATGTGTCACTATCCTAGTCTTTACTCTTTAATATGAGTACTAGGAGTCATGTTTAAGAATGCTCATGATAGGCAAAAAAAAATTGTAAAAAATTAGATACCATGCAAATATCTATGAGCAGACAACTGCAAAAATAAATAGTGGCATATTCACTAAATTCAATAGTATTCATCAATGAAAATGAAGTTATAGACAACAATGTGGATAGATCATAGAAACATAATGTTGAGTAAAACATAATGTTGAGTAAAACCTGGCGGCCCAGGGTTTCGCTGGTTCGGATACTGGGTGTGGACCTAGCACCACTCATCAAACCACGCTGAGGCGGTGTCTCGCATGGCAGAACTAGGAGGACCTACAACTAGAATATACAACTATGTACTGGGGGGGCTTTGGGGAGAACAAGGGAAAAAACAATCAAGGGAATAATAAGACCAAATTCAAGGTAATAGATATCTCCTAGGAGTTAAATAGGATAGGCCAAGGGGATGGAATAGGGAAGGAACACATGGGTGGACGCAGTAGAAGTGAGGGAGCTCTAATTCTTAAATATTCACTTTATTAATATGCTTTTATACCATACGCACATTTATGTTACATTTATTTTTTGTGGTTATTTACATTAAAAAGATAAGGAAAACTATGATTATAGCCTTCATGTGTTAGAAATAGCCAGGAGAAGGGAAAAGTGGGAAAAAATAGCAATAGCCTTGAACAGAAAATTCACATGTTAAAAAAAAAGGCAAATAGCCAATAAAAATATTTTTAAATTTTAGTCTTAAAAGTAATTGTACAAATGCAAATTTAAAAATGAAATGCAAATTAAGATTTTACTTCTTGCTTGTGAGAAGGCAAAAATGTAAAAGAAAGGTCCTATTGTTATTCATGCTATAGAGAAATGAACATTCATATACAACCTTGATGGCGAGAATGGAAATGGATATATTCTTTCTTTGGAATAATTTTCAGAGAACGACAAGAGCCTGAAAATATTCATGCTGATGGCTTTGTTCTTTTGCTTCTATGAATTTATTCGTAAAAAATAAGTGTTTTATGCTTGGGAGAACAGAGATATTAGCACAGACTTGTTTACAATTAAAAAAAAAAAAACTGGAGACAATCTTCCTAGCTAATAAAAAGTGATTAATTAGAATATAGAGAGAATGAAAATAATAAGCAGTCTTTTATAATTTTGGTGGAGAAATGAATATATTGACATGAAATTGTTCAATGGGATAAGCAAGTTACAGAATAAATAGAATTAAATTTAAGTTTTAAGAATACTTAATACATTTTTTTAAAAAACAAATATATATTGCATATGTTTGGGGGTGTTTATATAGTTTTAGGATAAAATCTAGGGAGCATGTTAATAGTATTTCTGGGTCATGGTATTGTCTGTGATGGTTTCATCCTTATTGAGGGGTCATGACTGGCTCACCATGGCATCCTCACTGCTTTTAGTGCTTGGCTCATAGTAGGTACTCACTAAGTGTGTGTTGTATGAATGAATGCATTAACTAATAACTTGTGGAATTAATTAAAATAAAAGAAGGGAGACCTTTTATTGAGCTAATTCAGTTGTATTCAACTGAAAGAAATATCCTACCTAAATCAGAATCCTCGTCTTCTAAGAGCTATGCGTCACCATTACAGGTATTCATGCCTGATTCCATTTCCAAGCAATTAACCCTTTAGGGGGACATTTACATTTTGAAATAGTAACTTTTCAGCTAGGGTCCTGACTCTTCAGTGG
This sequence comes from Equus quagga, assembly GCF_021613505.1. Taxonomy (NCBI): domain Eukaryota; kingdom Metazoa; phylum Chordata; class Mammalia; order Perissodactyla; family Equidae; genus Equus; species Equus quagga. The sequence goes on along the minus strand of NC_060267.1, from coordinate 156,661,388 downwards.
TAGGATTTCCAAGGAGATATTTTAGAGTAGGAAAGTTAATTCTACCACCTTCTTCAAAGATTGTACCATATGGTTCCCATGTACTCCATCCATGCCCAAGGCCTCTTCTGTTTTAATAGACTCCAGATAGATTATAAATGTTATTAGCATTACTGCCTATAAAAATCATAATTACCACCTATATGAGAAACTATATACATTGTCTCATTTTTTCCCACAACAAATGTGAGGTGAGTATTTTTTTAATTATCTTATTTATGTATATCCTATTTTATTTGGGGAAAAGAAAACATGTTATGACAACTTATGAAAAGATATATGCACAACTTTTAAAAATTGTAAAGGAGTACATTTGAAGAAAGAGAAAATAAGTATAGGGCAAATGAATTGAAACCAAATTGAGGTCGGTACGTTAAAACACATCCTATGAGGTAGCTAATAAATGTTGCTCAGACCACCTAAAGGCCTGTCCCAAGAAGAGGGTCAACACAATCGTATGGCTGATAGAGTTCACAAAATGAAGTCACCCCCCCACCCAGAGAAGCATAGGTGTCTGTCTCATGCAGCCCATCCTAGTGATATAGTAAATCTGATTCTGTGTGTGTGTTTGTGTTTTTAATAACATCCTTCAATATGGGCCAAATTAATCACTCCAAAGCTCAGCCGGTGAAAGCAAGTCCCTGTGGGGGTCCCAAACAATGTCTCCAGGTACATAGCTCTCTCACGATCCGAACTTAATCCAAAAATAAATATTAGAGTGTCAAGATAAATAAATGGTCTTCATAGCCTTCAGGCAATTCTCCATAAAGACTATTTTCCTCAGCCAAGGCTTTTGGTGAGCGTTGAGGAGCCATGAATTTGAGGTTATACTCCCTTGACAAGGACCTGAGGAACAGAAGGCCCGCCCTCCCCCTAGGAACAGGGTTTTCCCTCACAGAACAATTTTGAATCAGCTCCAACAGACACCAGGTCATGGAAAATGTAGAGCAGCAGGTTTAGAAGCATAGACAACCTCCCTTGTGACCCAGCTCTGTGACCCTGGGATAAATCACTGTCATCTTGGGATTGCAGTGCCCAAGTTTTCTCTGCCCGGAAGCAGGGCCAGCATTAGGAGTGAATCAAAGAATGCTTAGGAGGGCTTTGCACAGAGCCTCAAGTAGGTCCAATTTATCTCTTAGCATGGATCCATTTATTGATAAGGAGGGAAGAAGTTGAGGGAAGTAGTTGGGGCAAGAGGAGGAACGGGAAGAACTTGAAGACTGAGTGGAAATGAAAAAAGAATAATCTGTAGAACTCTTTCGCATGGAAAGAAAACTACCTCAGCAGAAGCAAATGGATTCCAGGGTGCATTTTCCTCAATCGGATTAATTATCTTTGCACACTGGAAGGACCAGTCAGTGATGTGCTCTCATGGCCACTCACCCTCCCCTCCCAGCCCCACCCCCAGAAACACACATTCAACAAAAGCACTCATGGGAGGAGATGGTTTATGTTTCCAAATTATGATACCTTCTTTTGTGTGGTCATTAAGGTACTGATATATGCAGCAATATGTTGTTGTTATTTGGGGGAAAATATGAAGTGTTCCCTTATCTTATTGTGGGTCTTGCATTACAGAGCACAGCAGGAGATGTTTAACTGGCAAGTTCTCTCTGAGGTCACAATGTGCCACATTTTTTCATGGAAAGCTTCAACTGCTCAACTAAAGAATGCGTTTCTTTAACAGGCAAATGAAAAAGAGACTGCTGGGTGATTCCTTGAGGTATGCTTAATTAATTCCAATCTATTAATGACGGCAATTTTCTAGTTTCGAATGATAAATGGTGGCCCTTTCTAAAAGGCATCTGGAAGAGAAAGGATCTTCTGCCCCCACCCCCAGATTTCTTTTCTTTGTCCTTGGCTACTCCTGTCGCTTGCTGCTCAGAATGAGCTCACATCAGTAATAGTCATAAATGATTTACAAAAGTAATTCCTGTCTAATCACTTGGGACTTGGAGTTTTTATGATGTTGCCAGATGTACCATCAAAAAAAATCATCCGGTTCAGAAACTTGTGATAAATCGAGTCAGAGTCAATTAATTCCCTGAAGGCTACTGGTTGGTTTGTGTGGATTTATGTTGGGGGCCTCACCCATCTTCTTCCTCTTCTCCTTATCCCCGTGTTCCAGTGGGTAGAAGATAAAAAGAATTCTGTAAATACAAAGTTCCGGGAGGTTGTCGGCATATATTAGGGACCGTAGCACAACTTTTATGTTTCTCTTACATGTTAAAAGCACATTTTAGTCCAATGAAAAGAGTGGGAGAGGAAAGTTTGAAAAGCCCCAATCATCTTTCTCATATAGACACTGTCTGTCACTCACTATGCTGGCACCAACATTGCATAAATACTCAGACCTTGCTTGTGGGATAATACTCTCCCCTTTTCAATGAAAGTTCCCCTCAGAATTCATCATGACTTCCTCTGGACTTTCACCACATGAGTTTTATATCTCTAATAAAGAATTTTGGTTATTCCACGTTATAATGTGGTCAGTGATTTAAACGTTTATGCCTTCCATGAAATTGTCAACTCATTGAGGTTAAGTCTCCCATGATTTCTAAGTTCACTTAGGAGGAAGACTTCCGTCAGGGAGAGGCTCACTAATTTTCTTGAGTGAAGGAAAGAATCCAAAACTGGATGACTATGAATTTTCATTCCAAAGCACATGGGGGAATAAATGAAAAGATCCATATTGAGGTTTTAAACCACTTTGCTGGATTGTGTTACAGTAACTAAGCCAGCAGTAACTAAGCAACTTGCATTGAGTGAAGAATTTAGCTTGGTTTATACCATCTATGCGAGGACTTGAAATGGTACCTCCAAAACCGGGAATTCTGGGTTCCTAAATTACAGTCTCTCGATGGGGATTAAAATATCTATAATCCACTGTAACAAGGCATAGTAGTGTGCTTTGATGACAAATTCAGTCTTGGGGAAAAGAGTTTCCCGTGTTGTCTCTGATTACATAGTCAAGGAATCCTGTGAATTTGCTGATGTGTAGGTTTTCCTTTAATGTAACACAGGCAAGGAAGGGGGGTTGTAGAGAAAGCGGTGTAGGGGGTGGGGATGTCAAGGCTCTTAGGGGAAGAGACTGAGTGTTGACATAATACAGAGTCACAGCAGTTATTCTGGAAGCACTAATTTAAACAACTTTGCAGAAGTGCAACAATGACGAAGAGATTTGAATGTCCAAAATCTAATATTTATGAAATTCTTTAACTTTGGCTCTTATAGGACATTAAGGTAGTATCTTTGCCCAGTGACTTTGTAAATATCAAAATAGGAATCAGAAACGTTTTTGGTTGATTCTTTAAGCACAGCTAAATAACCTCTCATAGTTAAATAATTTATGGATCAAACAGAGTGAAGCACTGAGGCCTCCTGGGGACCCTCATAAGTTAATTATTCTCCATTTCTTGCTGGCCTTTTAAAAGATTTTGATTGGAAGAAATCAATGCAATAGTTTTAAAACTATTGGTCAATCATTTTGTGGAGTTAGCTATGTTTTCAGGAACTAAATTTACAGTAAAGATAGTTAGATATTAGCCACTACAACTTACATTATTTTCTCATGTTTATTATTAGATACTATAGCCTGCAATTTATTTTAATGCAGGTGTTTATTGAATAGAAATAGCACGTGTCCCAATATTGAGACATCAGAATGTATCAGAATGTAATTTATCTAAAATATAACTCTAGACAATTGAACTAGATTTGTTTTCCTCACTTTCAGTTTGGTGTTGATCCATATGCATACACAATTTTATGTCATTGTGGTCATAAAGCAGACAATTTTAATTGTGGTTTCTGTTTTTCTATCACACATGCATGCTGTTGTTTGTTCCATTGTTGGCTGTTGTTGAAGATAGCGCTTCCTACATTCCACAGTGTTCTCTTTATGAGCCATTATATGGGAAAGATCTTTTCTGATTTTTATACCACAAATAATCATGTTTCTAGTGAGCAAAAAAAAAATTTTTTATCTTATGGCCGCTGAGTCTCATCTGATGATCACATCCCCCTTTCTGCATTGCTTCCTAGAAGGCTTAGAGTCATCTTTGTAGCCTGCTTTAAATACAAGGTTTATGATGAACATTTTCCACACTTACCTCCCTTCATGCATTACCTTTTCTTTCCTCATCCAAGTCTGCTTGCTTCAACCAGTGTTATGTATATTACACAAAGTATTTCAAATTCTTTTTACAAGAAATTTTTTTTATTATTGTAATGTGTGGTTTATAATTATTTTAATTTCTGTATGAAATTCTCTAGAGGAGAGGTAAACCATTGTGTGCATCTTTAGTATTTATGTGATTTCTATTTTTTTCTGCTGGTGCAGAAAATAATAACCTTAGCATACAAGTTTTTTCTTTCTCCTCATTTTTAAAAAATTATTTTCTTTGGATAAATTTTCAAGAATGAAATGACTTGTTCAAAAGCTTTATGCTAACAACGAATCTCAATCCAATTTTGCTCTGTTTTGAAGGTAGGAAGGACGATTAATCCAGGGCAAATCTATATTTACAGGTAGACGAAAGGGTATAATTATTACTGAAAATGTATTTCTCACAAGAAGTAATTGGAACTTCATATTCCGGTCTGTTCAGTGAATATAGCACTTTTATGCAGAGTTAGGCCAAAATGAAACTGGGCTTCCAAAGTCTGAACACAATGTAAACATCCTCTTTGTTTAATGAAAGGGAAATTATTGAGAATAAGAGACATCTACTCAATAAAATACTACTTAGATACCAAAAGCGATCTTTTAATAAAAATTAAATGATATAAGAATTAAATCTTTTTATACAATAATAAGATATAATAATAAATAAATAAGATATAAGAATTGAAACTCGTCAATAAAGAAGCCATCATGCTCTTTAGTAAGTTAGCATTCAGTAGCTCTCTTTACCCATCTATGCTTGCCATCAGTGCTTCTCAACTGAGAGCTGGAACTGTCCCCTAGAAAGCATTTGGAAATATATGGGAATTTTTTGGTTTGTCATTTACAACTGAGGGCTGCCACTGGCAACTGATGGGCGCCAGCCAAGGATGTTGAACATCTGTATTGCACCAGACAATTCTGTGCCACACACACACAAAAATTGTTGTGCTCAAAATGCCAGTAGCCCCCCACTGAGAAACACAAGTGTCTATAGACCTGGTCTTACTGAACATTGGGAGCAGGTGATTGACTTGGTGCCTGCTCCATTATAGACAAACACTTAGTGAGCACCTCCTCTGTGCCAGGAACTCTTGTAGGCACTTAGAATATACATCTGTGAGTGAAACAAAGAGTCCTTCGTGAAACTTGCATTCTAGAAAGAGGCTCTTGATAAATGTTGCTTTGGGCTATGTAGGTGGAAAAAGTAATATGTAAAACTTTCTTCACCACATAGCCTAATAAATAGGCAAAAGGAAACTTTGAGTTACAGGGTTGGGGGCCTCAAATGGTAACTGACATTCCAAGCAATGGAAAAACATTACATCATTGTTCCATCAACACTGCTTTTGATCTTGACCCTTTTGGCTTAGTTGTGCGTCTCCCTTTTCCCCTGATCCCAGCTTCTCCCAAACCCTTGATTTTACATTCTGCCTAATCCAAAGAAAATTAATTTCTCATGGAATGGGAGCCAACTTCTCCTGGGTGTTTAGATACCTCAAAGATTGTTCCAGTGTAGAAAGAAGTCTTTAAAAAATTAGCTGTGAAGCAAAAAATAAATCTGTTTGCACTGGAGTAGAAAGATAAGAACATTAAAACATTAAGACCCTAAAAAGTTCAGAAATCACTTTTCTCTTCCATCAAACTGCAATCTGATTGTGCTTTTTATTGTTTTATATGTTTCAATTAACTCAGCTGTAATTGCTTGTCAGCATTTTATTCTAAGCAATAAATTTGTCATAAAAAAGAGGAGAAATAATCAAATTTCATTGTTCATCATTTTAGTGTTTGTTCCCCTTATCTGTGCCTGCTACTTTGGAACATATTCTTTTGTTAGCAGCTGTTGTGCCATGTTTTATAGGGAGATATTTTAACAATTTCCTCTCTAATTTTCTTTCAGTTATATAGGTAGGTTATTGCTTTTCAGAGTAAGAAAGAAAATGATCAGATGGAAAAGGCAAAAGGGAAATGGAGAGACTATATAATGTGCAATGTGTACATTTTATATATTTATGTGACATATTTACACACTATATGTTTGTACTCAGTTTTGAAATATACATCAACAAATATTTAAAGTCTTTATATGATTAACCAATTAGTAAAAAGATTATTATCTATGCAATTTAGATGAAAACATTTGTGTATTAAGATTGGTCTGTAGGATATTGTTGACATCTGTGAATCTCAGTTTCAAATTGTTATGATGGTTGCTCTGGTCTGAACCTTTTTGAACACTCAGTGGGGCTCTCCTCTTCTCCTGACTTCTCATTAAGGCATGCTTAAAGGAATGTGGTGGAAAATGATACTAAATTATACTAAAGGGCAAATGACTAATATGGCTTACTATCTTACACCTCCCATGGATATTTTATTTGAACAGAAACACGTTTTAACCAAAAATATTAAAATGTGACTCTAAAAGTGTGTGTTTGACATCAGTCTACTGATGAGGGAGATGAGGGTTATTTCTTGGTCTTTATGGTACCACTAAAATCACACCACACAAACTGTTTCCTCTTCTTCCTGTAGGTCTTGATATGAGAATTTCTTTTCCAAACAGCTTCACCAGCAGATATTTATTTCTTGAGAGCCTACCAATTCCTCCTCGGTGCAGGTCTTATTCTTGAAATCAGATCACTTAAACATATCACTTTAAATATCTTATATACTCAATTTCTAACACTATAACTGGTAAAAAGCTTCCTGATAGTTATTTATGGGCAAAGGAAATAGATTTTTAATGTCATTGGATTTGGTTAGTAGGTTTCAGTAGTAACATGCTAAAGTAATATTTCTTAATATGATTCAAACATTCAAAAAAAGTGCTTTTTGGCTTAGCTTGGTTATCTCTAATATCATATTCAATTTCTGAGTTTATTTCAGATAAATCTATCAAATTTCATTCCTCTTACTACTCTCTCTGTTGTTACTGAATTCCCAAGCATTTTCTTAGCACCTTATGAAGTTCCTTGAATTTAAAATGCTTTTTATGGAACAAAAGTGCATTAAAATTTTAACTTAATAGTGAATTTCAGTTCAGCAGATTGTATTTTACCATTGACTTACTGTGAAATGATAGCTTCATTCCCAGGATGGAAAAAAGGGGTGTAAAGTCCAAATTAAAATTACATGTAAAAATTTTGTGAATCCAATCACATGTTTAAAGGAAAAACCATAATATTTTGATAAAGCATTGGTAGTGACATAATATCAAAATGTAAACAACTTTGGTGAAATACTCAAAGCTATATGTATCTGAAGTCTATACAATCTGTTAATTTCCTAGAATCAGTGTTTGAGACTCTATTTTAAATCAGTTATTGCATTAGTAAACTAGTGCAAACAAGGGTATTGGGGAGTTTTGTGGTTATATTTGCTTTGTTCTCCTGTTTGCTTCAAGTCATTTAAAAATTCTTCATCACGGGCAGCATCTACCTATAGAGTGGGTTATCAGGTGTGCCATTACTAGAACTTCAAATTTTCAAAATCTCTTATATCTGTAGATGAAATTTTCTCCATGGCACCTGCCTTTTATGTGGGACAGTCTTATGCCTTACTATTATTATATCACTCAAGGGGAGCTATTACTGGCCAGAAAAAAATAAGCATTCCAGATACATCTGCCAGTTTCTTAGTTTGGGTTCCCTTAGAAACAGACTCTGAAACAAAGATTTGAGTGCAAGTAGTTATATCAGGAGGTGCAGGAAATTAGAGGAATAGAGAGTAAAATAGGTTAGAGAAGGAAGCCAAGAAAGTATGCATTATCATGCTAATTACCATATGGGCAACTGGCACTTGATCCCATAGGAGGACTCAGGGAGACAAGACAATGTAAAACCTTCATCTTTGTATTACCCCACCCAAAGGGCAAGCGGCTTGGTTATTTATCCACCAACCCACTGACTGGGTTCTTGGGGAGGGATGCTAATTGCCCTGCACTTCCTGCTACCACACCCACAGTGGGAGTGGCCTCAGGTGGCCAGAGAAAGCCCTCTCGCAAAGAGAAACAAGTACTGGCAGTTGGGATGCGCTGAAAGGATCAGTGCCCAGGGGACATGGGTGGGTCTCCCCCAGTGATGGCATCTGCTACAGTAGTTACTAATTCGTAGCCACCTAGCATTTTTATCATCTTTTCCTGTAACATGAACAATCAACTCACCAGAAATATTTTTAGAACAGGATGGATACTACCTACCTTCAGGTGCCTTTTCTAGTGTATCTAATTGCCCAAATATCTATATACTATGGATGCTAATATTATAGCTAAGTGTTTGCCCAACTCCAATTTACCAGCCCTGGAAATATTCCATCTTGGATGACCCCCATCCCTGGTTCTGTTTGCCCACACAATATATAAGACCCCCACCCTAGAATTTAGATTGCTGGTGTTCTTTCTTTGTTAAGTTGATATGTTAAGGCTTCTCCAAGAGAAATCTCTAATTCTAAAGAGGAAATCTCTATTGCCCACTCAAGTTTTTACTCCTTTATCATTCAGGTCACATTTTAACATTCAAGTAAAAATGTGTAAATTGCTAATGCTTGACGTTGGAGATTTTCTTGTTGGTCAGGACATATAATGGGATCATTTGCCTGGGGACATAGTTTCAGCTCAGGTCTATTAAATATGTGTTCATTTTGAGTCTTAAATGAAGAAATCTCTAGGGGTCATCCACCTTGCCCATCTACCCACTCCAGGTAACCTTTCTTTTCTAAGCTTCATGTGTATTTCAGAAACCATTTAAAATAGAGTAGATTACCAAGTTAATAGTGTTTGGATGCAGCACAGTAGCTCAAGGAGGCACACAAAAATTATGTTGGGATTCGCTGTAAATTGGAGGTACCCTAGAACTACTTCAATTATTCTTCCTGAACAAAATATGTTAGGGTGAGTACTACGCAGTGCTAGTGTGCTACGGATGCCCAATCATGCCTGATAACTTCCAGGAGATTCCCCTAACCCTAGCTCTACTTTTCATAACCCACATTTGCAGTTTACCTAGTTTGACAGCAACCCTGAGTATTGGAATCAGTTTTTAGTGACTTTCCTGGAGTCAATCCCAGGCACGTGCCATGGGATAGGTCTTGCACTCATAGCTAATCAACCATGTGAATTTCGTCAAAGGAGGGGATTTTGCCCCCGACACATTCCTTTTCATGGCTGTTTACTTCTTTCTGAGTAAAGTTCTATTTCATTTTTAGAATCACAGAACCATAAGGTCAAGATGAAAAAGAACCTTTAAAATACATTATCAAGTCCAGTGCCCTTCTCCTAATGACGAGGAATTTGAGATTGAGAGAGATCATGTGCTTTGCTGAAGGAAACACAGCAGATCTGGGACACTCACTCACATTTCCTCTTTCCTAGTTCAATGTTCTTATATATTCTGCATACTAGGCAAAGCACATATCACATGCATAAGAAAAGCAACTATTCATTTTTGACAAGTAGTGGTCATTAGTAAAATTACAAAACAAAAATAAATAAAAATGCCAATATTCCTCTTTCCTCCTGCTGCTTTTTTTCCTATACTACTGAAACTTTTCAGTATACCAAATCATTACTTACTCAGTCTCTCTTTCTCTACTAGAATGAAAACTCTAAAAAAATAAGGATTTCTGTCTATTTTCTTCCACAAGGTGCTCCAAGTGCTTAAAAGAGCATCAAGGTGCTCAGTAAATATTTGTGGAATAAGTGAATGAATGCAGTCCAGACTCTTCATTGGGATAGTTTATTTTATTGTTTTGAGTTAGACCAGGAGGCCCCAAAGAGCCATGTTTCTATCAGAGGAAGTTAATTTTAGAGTAGGAGTAAGCTCCTATTCTAATATTCTGAAGAATCTGAATTATCGGAGTATCAGAATAAATTCCCTTTGGAAATCATGATTCATCAAAAGGCTTATGCACATACTGACAGTTAAATACTGATTGCTCAGCTTTATTCCAGTAATTCAGTTGGATTTCCACTATTGACTTCTCAGACAAGTCATTTCCTCTCATTTTACATTTCTTTTCTATATTTAAAAATTATACAAATAAGGTCCACCTTAGGAGTTTCTCCTCCAAATCTGGGAAATGGTCTCATCCTAAATATCAGCACCATTCTGTCTTTATTTTTTAAGTCACTGTGTTATACACTATATCCCCAAAACTTATTTATCTTGTAACTAGAAGTTTGTGCCTTTTGACTGTCTTCACCCTTTTCACCTACTTCCCACCTCCTGCCTCTGGTAACCACCAATCTCTTCTCTATTTCTCTGAGTTCTGTTTGTTTTCTTTTAAATTCCATTTATAAGTGAGATCATACAGTATTTGTCTTTCTCTATCTGATTTATTTCACTTAGCATAATGCCCTCAACTCCATCCATGTTGTGCAAATAGCAGGATTTCCTTCTTTTTTTATGGCTGAATAATGTTCCAGTGTGTGTGTGTGGTGTGTATGAGAGTAAGTGTATCACATTTTCTTTATCCATTCATCCATCAATGGAGACTTAGATTGTTCCCATGTCTTGGCTATTATAAATAGCACTGCAAGGAACATGGGGGTACAGATATCTTTTCAAGATAGTGATTTTGTTTCCTTTGGATAAATAACCAGAAGTGGAATGGCTGGATCATATGGTATTTCTATTTTTAATTTTTTGAGGCACCTCCATACTGCTTCCATAGTCGCTGTACCAACTTACATTTCCAACAACAGTACACTAGTCTTCCCTTATCTCCACATCCTTACCAATGCTTGTTACTTCTTGTTTTGATGATAGCCTTTTTAGTAGATGTGAGATGATATCTCTGTGGTTTTGATTTGCATTTCCCTGATGAGTAGTGATATTGAACGCTTTGTCCTGTACCTTTTGGCCATCTGTATTGTCTTCATTGGAAAGATGTCTATTCAGATCCTCTGCCCATTTTTAAAGTCAAATTGTGTTATTTGGCTTTTTTTTTTAAGTTGTGTGAGTTCTTTATATATTTTGGATGTTAACCCTTATCAGATATGATTTGCAAATATTTTCTCCTATTCCATCAGTTGCATTTTCATTTTGTTGAGGGTTTCCTTTGCTGTCTGTACAATCTTGTCTTGAAATACATTATTCCCTCCCATTCTTTTTATTTGTTTTGCTCTTCTTTTTTCTTAGAAAAGAGACAAAATGTCCCACTGCACCATGCATTTGATCTAGCCCTCTGACCTGACATTTTTATCTTCTTTTCTTCATTTGTTTTACAGAATAAATGTATTTCCTTTTTTAAACAAAGCAGTGGGATCACACTGCGCCTCTCACATTTGGCTGCCAATTCCCCAAGCTGCTGCACTTGTACCTTCTCTTAACCAGCAGCGGAAGGTGACCTGGACACAGGGCCAGTCATCCTCCTGGGAAGCCCCCGTCTACTTCATTATCCTTGGAGTTCATGAAAAGGTCTTCCCTCTTATCAAGGACCTCTTCACTTAATAAAATGCCCCACAAAGAGTACATAAGTAGTGAAGAACCCTGGGTTCCATCTAATGTTTGAAAACAAACATGAATCGTGGCTCCCTGTGTTGAGGTGTAGGCTTTGAGTTAAAAGGGAAACAGAAGGCTGAGGATGTGTCATTGTAACAAGTGGCCACCAATATATGTGAGTCCACAGACCAGTTTAGCGCCCCCCCCCCCCCCCCCCGCCTTGCCTTCTCATTTCTGTGTGTCCTAACCACTTGACCCCTTCATCAGTCAGCTGGAGCTCCATTTGCAGGCGGTAGTGTCAGATTAGTTATGCAAAGATCGCTGGAGACCAGACAAAGTTATTGACTCCTCTTTTTGTTGTTTCTGGTTTACTATTACTTCATTTAACTTCCCTGGAAGCAGGAGTGTCTTCTTAGGTACACAGCCATTTCCATGAGTGGGTGTTGAAGACACTTTCAAGTTCATTCCTAAGAGATACGTATATAGATGTGATGAGGACCTGTAATCATATGGGCTAGGATGAGGCCATATTTCATGTCCATGCAGTCATAATTAACCCAAAGATTTGCCCAAGTCAGTTTTTTACAGGACTGTGGATAAACCATAGGATGACTTTACGAGAACTGAGAAAGGAAATGCCCTGGAGGGAGGCATACTCACCGAGCATCTTTCAGCCCCTCCTCATCCCTTTAGCTGGACCACTAGCTCTGCTGGGAGCAACATGTACAATTGTGCAGAGTGGACCTGGATTTTTCTTCTTTCCTCCATCCCTAGCTCTCCTGTTCCCCATAGCATCACTTTAAAAATCTAAAAACATTATAAATCTGAGTTCTGAGACTTATAATACAGTCCTATTCAAAACAACCTAAAAAGTCACTGAAAACAACATCTCCCTCCCTCCCTCCCTCATGTTGGAAGCAGGTTAGTTTGTTTTCAGAATGCGTTTTTGGACCTTATGTGCCCATCTGCCCTGCGATGTGACCAAAAATACTGCCAGGAAGCTCTCATCTGCCATATTCCCACATTCAACTTTGATTTCAAAGTTAAAAAACAGTCACTGCAATAAATAAGGTAATTTTGATAATCCCACTTATGACATATTATTGTAGCCAACATCCTGAAATTAACCCAAAGGCTCTCAGGTATCTTTCCCCAACGTGTTCCTCAAGGGCTGGTTCTCCTTTCTAGCGATGAGTTTTCAGAACAGGCTCCGTAACTTCTCAAGTTATCAGTTTAAGCCAAAGAATAGAATTAGATACTAGCTATCAGGTAAAATTTGTGAAGTGAGAAGGCTGAGGATGGATTCTCAATTACACCTACACCGTGTTAGTTGATTCTAGAGAGAATCATCCTCTCACCTTTCCTCATTCCCATCCAGCACACCCAGCGCAGTGCTAGACATGGAGAGTAATAAAATTTGTAGGTTAGTGGGATTATCTAGACCAAGGGTTGGCAAATTGCAGCTGTGGGCCAAATGTAGTCTGTAGCCTGATTTTGTAAACAGCTTTTATGGGAACACAGCCATGCCCATTGTCTTCTATATTGTCTATGACTGCTTTCTCACTACAAGGTCAGAAGTTGCAAGGAGACTTCATCCAACTCACAAAGCCTAAGACATTTACTATCTGGCCCTTCATAGGAAAAAGCTTACTGACTCTTGCTCCACATCTATCACATAAAAGTCCACTCAATAAATACTATTGTTTAATATTAATACTAATTCAGTTTCTGGCCCAGACACTAATTAGCTGCATAACTTTAGGTAAATTACCTTTTGCACTACAGTTTCCTCATCTTGTTAAAACGGAGATTGCAGTACCTATCTGATGTAGCTGTAATGATTAATTTAGCTAACAAATGTAAAGCACTCAGAGCTATGCCTGGGACATAATAAGCACTCAGCAAATGTTAGCCCCTATTCATCAGATCAATTGATTTTATTGATGCTGAGGATATGGCCTTGTTACCAAAGACTAAGACATGTTCAAGGCACTTGATTGTATTATTTTATTTCAGCATGAAATGAACATGAAACAGGACGGGATTCTAAAAGCTACCTGACAACAGGGTGGATGCTGAGCAGAGGAGAGGAACTTTTTCAGCTTTCTCCTTGTTTAGCCTAGGTTTGAACCATTTCTCCAAAACCACAACAAAGATTTTCTGAATATATATCATCACAGTGCCTCGGAAATTAATTACAAAAGCATTGGAAGGCATAGTGCCCTGCATAGAGTATATTTTGCAATATGTTGCAGATGCCATTATGGTTTATAGAAATTTATTAATAATGATCAATAAGGTAGAGGAAAAGAAATATGGATTTTCCCATAGCATGAGAGCTCAAGCATCAAGAGGTACAGCAGCCTAGTTCTTCTCTCCATGGTTCAAATTTGACATCTAAATGCAAATTTTGTCATTTAAACCAGGGGGTGGTGAGCTTTTTCTCTAGAGGGCCAGATAGTAAATATTTTTGGCTTTGGGTGTCATATAGTCTCTGTTGCACTATTCAGCTCTGCTGGTGTAGCACAAAAATAGTCATAAACAATATGTAAATGAGTGAGCATGGCTGTGTTCCAATAAAACTTTATTTATAAAAACAAGTGGTGGGCCAAATTTGCCCCAAGGGCCATAATTTTCAAACCCATGATTACACAATTACAAATCATATTTTCTTTTTCTTTCCTTCTACTCTCTGTCACTCTTCTGTTCTTGTGTATACAACATTATTTCTCCAATTAAAATATTCCCATTTGCCAGAAATATAAGGTCTACCTGAAGAAAAAGAGATATATTGTGCTACTTAAATTTCAGTTTCTTTTGTCAAGTATTTCTATTTAGTTGAGGGGAGGGGGTGAGTATTGCCATTTTCTTCTAAGTTGAAATGAGAATATCAAACACTAATGGACAAATAACCAAGGAACTAAGGTTAAAAAGTTGATCTAAACTCCGTTCCTTATTCTCATATTTTTAGAATGAAACTGAAAAAAGAATGGGTAAGTTACCTAAGTAAATATGCCCAATGCAGAAGTTAATTCAATAATATGGACTGCTTATGCTCAGTCGAGTGTCAATAATTCCAACATCTTGCTGTTTTTTAATATTACCTGTTATATAAAGGAATGTGTGTCCTTTTTTAAATGACTTTGTTGAGATATCCTTGACATAAAGAAATTGTATATATTTAAGGTGTACAACTTGATGTTTTTATATATATCTTGAAAAGATCACAATCAAACTAAATGACCTATCCATCACCTCTACATAGTTACCCTTTGTGTGTGTGTGTGTGTGTGTGTGTGTGGTGAGATTTAATTTAAAATCTGTCCTCTTAGAAAATTTCAAGCATACAGTCCAATGTTAACTGTCACTACTATGCTATGTATTAGATCTGTATAACTTATTCATCCTACATAACTGAATCTTTGTGCCTTTGGCCAACATCTCCCCATTTCTTCCACTCCCTGGATTTCCTTCTTTTCGAAGGCTGAATAGTATTCCAGTGTGTGTGTGTGTGTGCGCACGCGTTCATTCATCTGTCGCAGACATTTAGGTTGTTTCCATATCTTGGCTGTTGTGAATAGTGCTGCAATGAACATGAGAGTGCTGATATCTCTTCGAGATGCTGATTTCATTTCTAAAGCAATAAGTATCTTGATAAATATGAGACAGAGTGCTATGGAGAAGATTTTTACTAAATCTTCATATCTTCTATCAAATTATATCCTAGTCTGGTGCTATTTCCATGAATATGCCAATTATTTTATTTCCTACTCTTTTATGAATGTGAAAGAAAAATTAAAAACCTCTGATTATTAGCTTGAAATCCATGTCCACATGAACCGAAAGACCAAAGCAATTTAACTAAGGAAACTCCAGGTAAAGCTCTGTATAGTAAAATCTTAATTACCAGAGATTATTTACTTGAGAACTCAAAGTAGGGTGCAGAAAGGAAGTCAGGGATGTCCCTGAGCATCATGATAACTAATGTTCTTGTTCTTAGCTCATAAGCAAATCTCTCAGGCTTTCCTCGGAGTTAACGTAGTCTTCCTTTAAATGGGCTTCTTTGCTTTCTTTTTCCTTCCTCATCAGAGCTTTTTATTTTTAACTTTTTACTGAAGCATGATACACATACAGAAAAATATGTATATTGCAAGTAAACAGTTCAATGAATTCACAATACCCAGGTCAAAAAACAGATTACAAGCCCCCCAGCACCCCTTTCCTGCCTTTCCACCCTGCCCCCAAGAGTCACAGTGTGCTGACTTCTTACAGCATAAATTTGTGTGGCCTGTTCTTTGCTCCACGTACTATATCCATGCAGTCTACACTGTTTCGTATCTGGCTTCTTTCACTCAATATTGTGTTTGTGAGATTCATCTATATTGTCGCATGTAGCTATTGTTTGTTCTTTTTCATCTCCATGTGGCATTCCATTGTGTGAATACTTGTTGTTAGTGCTGAATCAATTTTGGCTCCTAGAAACCCTGTGGACAGCAGAGCGGAACCCTGCCCCATCTTTTTGTGTCATCTTCTCACCTTCCAGCACTGTATGAGACAATGCTCTGCTGCTATTCATAGGGTTTTCATGGCCAGTTTTTTCAGAAGTGAGTTGCCAAGTCCTTCTTAGTCTGTCTTAGTCTGAAAGCTCCACTGAAACCTGTCCACTGTGGGTGACCCTGCTGGTATTTGAAATACCAGTGACATAGCTTTCAGCATCACAGCAACACGCAGCTGCCACAGTATGACAACTGACAGACAGGTGGTGTGGTTCTCTGACCAGGAAATGAACCCGGGCCATGGCAGTGAGAGTGCGGAATATACCGCATTGTATTTATCCATGCTATTGTCGATGGGCCTTTGGGAAGTTTCCACTTTTGGACTATTGCAGATTTGGCTGCTCTTAGCTTCCTAGTACATGTCTTTTGGTGACCATATATGCACCTTACCCCTGAGTGTACACCTAGGAGTGAAATTGCTGAGTCATGGGGCATAAATATACTCAGCTGTAATAGTTTCTACCAAACAGTTTCCTGAAGCTCACAGCTGTTTTTAAACAACAGATTTGAAGTCAGTCCTGCTAAAGGCAGGCATGTGGATGTCAACAGTGATGAGAGCTGGCATAACATTTAGGAGTACTTAGGACAGAGGCTGTTTAGCCTAGGAGCATTGCTGTACCATGGCACAGCAGCAATAATTGATTCTAACTATGTTGGCCTTGACTCACCAAGAATATCAAGCGATGATCAATCACTTCTGTTTAAAATGGAGAGGGAGGGTACCCTTGGTAACGTAACCATCATTTTAAAAGTCTTGACTCCTATATTGATAAACTTTTCTTATCTGAAAGTATTTTTGCAACTGCTCATTGCCCAGGATGATCCACTCTTTCTTTGGTGAATAAATTGATGAATTCTGTCATTTATTTCTAGACGCATTGGTGGTTTATCAGAGAACAGAAGTATTAATAAAAATTGTGACTCTTAACAATCCAGAGGAACCAACTCACCAAAAGTGTGCATAGAGAGCGTTTCATATATTTCTGTGAAGTTACAATACTTTTGATTATAATCTCATAGTTGAGATTGACAACCTTGATATATGGCACTTTTGAGGTCAAATGTAAAGTAAATTCTCCCAGCTTAGCAGAAGTTCAAAAGTTTAGAACTCAAGCCTAAAGGCACATGCCATGACTCATAGGAGGAAGCTCTCTAAGGGGGCCCTACTCTTGGCTTCTGTGCTGTCTCCCTCATTGTACTCGAAGAACTCTTGTTGCCTTCAAAGGGAGAGCCTCTGGCCAGGTGGAAGAAGCACTCCTGGAGGGATTAGAGAGAGACGAGCGAATGGGCTGTGTGGGAGCGTTTCCCACCAGTGAGGGCCCTCACTCTTGGGGAGCACCTTGCTAACTTTGAACAGTACTAGTGCTTATAACACATATTTCAACCACACACAGGGAGACTGTGTCTGAGGGAATGGATTTCAGTGGATTTTTTTCCATTTAAAATAATATATAAGTAGATATGAATTTAAATATAAATATATAAGTATTTGTGTAAGTCTTGTGTATCTTTCACATTAAATTCATGACACTGCAGAAGAAATTTCCCTGCTGTGAGGATCCTGCACATTTTGACAAGATGTCATAAAATGCGCCTGAAAGGACTTCAGGGCAGGAGTGGGTCTGGTGCAAGTTACATGGTTCCCAAGGGAATGATAAGATTCGTAGTTCCCATGTTTTGGGCTCTGAGGATGGGCCAGGTTCTTTCTGAATATGTTTCTCTTCTTCTCAGTAACCTTGAAAGGGCAACATTGTTGTTCCCATTTTAACTGTGCAAAAGCAGAGGCTAAGAGAGGCAGAGCTGCTCTCCCAATGTCTGTAGTTGGCAAGTGGTAGAGCTGTGACCTTTACCCATGCCCTTGCCGTTATCTCACTCTTAACTCAAGGAAGGATGGGCAGAGGCCTTTTCTGGGGGTACGTGTAAACCACGCACAACCACAACAGGAAGGACTGGGGAAAGAGAGAATGGTGGCTGGAACGTACGTATGGTGAATACCAAATGGGAAATCTGCAAAGAAAAACCCCTCCCCGATGGGGCTGACTGATTTCACTTAAACGTGTAAAGATCCAGCCAGTGGTTGACAGTCCCAGCTGCACACAGAATCTGCTGGCGCAGAGGCTCCAGTGCCCGTGTTTCTGTTCTTTTGGGTCCAGGATGAAGCCCCCAGCAGCAGTGTATTTGAAACACTTCCCAGCTGATTCTCTGCAGCCAGGGTTGAGAACCACAGATTAAGATTAAATACCTTCGTAAACTAAGCAATTAAATCTAAATCATGAATGTAATACTTTAAAGAAAGCACGAAAATGAAAGCATATATGTGAAAGGGTTTGACAAACTGCAAACTGTTCTACACATGGCACTTTAATGAACAGATAAACGGAGAAGAACACAATTTATGAAAGTAATTGGACACCTGGTCCTTTGCGGGGGGCCGTGGCCGAGGAGGGAGAGACAGGGTGTGTTGAAGGCTCCTAAGGAGAGAGTTTTCTTTATGTGGTGATTTGAAGCCAGCCTTTTCTGGTGACTGGCCATCACAGCCCCTCTGGCCTTCAGGTTATGGAAAGAAAACTTAGAGTGAAGAGAAGCCAATGGTATATAGAAGTGGAAAAACAAGAGGCCACCTGGGTCTCAGAGTCAGCGGAACCAGGACTATTCCCCGGGATTATTCCACAAGAGAACAGCTCTGCTATTTAAGCAAGTGATTCCTGGTATATTTGGGAATGAGCCTCTAGTATTTGTCAAACCAAACTGCAATTGACAATTTATACCAAAGACAGAACCTTAGAATTTTCATTTTAAATAAGCCGGGTTTTAGAAGGAATTCTCCCCAGAAGTGCACTTCACACTCAAGGACATGGCCTCACTCTTTTAGAGTGCAGAGCCCTCGACTACCACTTGAAAATATGTGCTTGAAGCAAGTTGGAGAGAAGCAATCACACACACACACACACACACACACACACGCACACACGTACATATAGTTATATATAAAAACCTATTATTGTTAAAGTAGCACAAATGTGTAGCTTAGTTATTAAACGTGGACACCCTTATAACTACCACACATGGAAAGAGCTAGAATTTGCTAAGTACCCCAGGAGCCTTCCACCTGCCTCCTCCCTAAAAACTGTCTCTCCCCACCAAGAGGAACTGCTCTCCTGACTTTTACGGTAATCTATTGTTACTTTTCTTTATAGTTTTTTTTTTAAAGATTTTTTACTTTTTTTTCCTTTTTCTCCCCAAAGCCCCCCAGTACATAGTTGTATATTCTTCGTTGTGGGTCCTTCTAGTTGTGGCATGTGGAACGCTGCCTCAGCGTGGTTTGATGAGCAGTGCTATGTCCGCGCCCAGGACTCAAACCAATGAAACACTGGGCCGCCTGCAGCGGAGCGTGTGAACTTAACCACTCAGCCACAGGGCCAGCCCCACTTTTCTTTATAGTTTTATCACCCAAATGTACAACCCCAAACATTAGAATTAGCATTGCCTATTTTAATTTTTTTAATATCGTTAAGATCTCTTTTAATCTATAGTTTTACCCTTTAATTTCTTTTTTACTCCATTGCAATTTATTGTTGAAGAAACCAGATCATCTCTTCTGTATGGTTTGCCTCGGCCTGGAATGTGGATGTGATTCTCACCTTTAACATTTGTCTTCAGCCTCTGTATTCCCTGCAAGTTCGTAGTTGAATCTAGGGGCTTAGTCACATTCAGATTTGGTTGTTTGGGGGACGATGTCTTCTTAGGCGTGATGTATTCTTCATCAGGAGATGTTTACCATCTAATTTCTCTCTTTTCCTCTTGGAAATAGCCACTGATTCTCAGGGCCTACATCCTTAATTCTTTAGGAATACATGGTGATATTCCAATTTTATCATTCTTTCTTCATTTATTTGTTGAATTATTTCTATACAGAGAAACTTCCCCTCATCTACTATTTGGTTACTGTTGATACAGCTTTTAGAAGAAAAGCAGGATAAATGCTTGAGTATTTCATTTTATTTACCAATATTCAAAATAAAGTGTCAGATCCCTAGTATCCTCCCAAAAAGCGGCCGGTTAATTTTTTGTATTAGGAACTCATGAATAAAAACATATTCGGTTTCTTTCCATCTATGATGGTTGTGATTTATAATCTCTATTAGGAGAAGGTTTTCATAGCTACACAATGGCCAAAACTATGCCTGTACAGCCATAACCTCAGGAATCGTGGGGGGAAGACAAAAGGGGCCTGAAAATTTCTACCCCCTCCTCTTTGACCCTTGAAAGTCATACAGCCAAGGGAGGGAAGCTGGCAGAGTGGAGCGAGTCCAGGCTTCAGAGTCACTGACAGAAGACCTGGGCTTGAGTCCTGGCTGTGTCTCTTCCTAGCTGTGTGACTGTATGTCTCTCCCTAACCCTCTCTGAGACTCCCTTTCCTCGTCTGTAAAAGTGAGAGTAACAACGTTTGCCTTAGCTCTGGGTGTGATTGCGGATGTGCACAAAGCACCCAGCCCTGTGTCACACGCATGGTAGGGATTTGATACAAGTCCCTTCCCTTTCCTGACCTTCCCTGCAAAGCTCTGGGGATACACCGAGTCCAAGAGGCAGTGAGTTCGAGGCCCAGCCGGGGCCAAGCTTAGGAGAAATGGAAGCACTTTATGAAGGGGCTCGTCCCTTTGGAAACGTGTTCTTCAAAGATTTAAGTTCATCAGTCCATAGAGTTCTCTCTTTTTTTTCTTCCCTCTCTTCCTTTTTGTTTTCCTCTAAAGGAAGTCTTCCTTATTGCTATTTAATAAAATTTATTTTCATCCCCTTTGTTTTCTGAGGAAGGTTAACTGGTGATTCCGAGAAGCCTTTTGTTATAACACAAGGCAGCTTCTCCAGCGTTAGGAAAGGCTGGTCTTAGCTCCAGCTCCACGGCCTTCCCAGGCAGAAGAGAGGCACCCCCACTTTTATCTAGTTGGAAGGACTCCAGCTTCCAGAAGGACAGCTTTCTCTGGCTTCATTTCAGAAATGCTGTGACAGTTGTCAGCCTTGTACCCTCCCCCGCGACACACACACACCCCCCCCTCTGATGTGGCTTTTTTGTGCCCCACGAGGCCCCTTTCAATACCCCATGTGCTGCTCTACATTTTCCCAACTCGTTTCCGTTCTCTTGTGCGAACGCATCATCATAAAATGTGAACATGCTTAGAAATCGCCATTGATTTTCAAAGGAAAAGCAACTCTTCCCTCTGGGAAAGCTGTGGCTGAAACCAGACGCAGCGAGGCAGATCCCAGCCAGTGGTTTACCCAGGCTGGGTGACCTCTTTCTGTCCAGGAGAAAAGGAGGATTCCAGGGCATCCTGCCATGGTAACACAAACCTTTATCAACACTTTGATGTTTTTTCATGAGAGAAGCAGGAAGTCATCTGCTAAGGCCTTACATTGCTGTGGGGTTTGACTGGGTCTATGCAGAAATGTTCAAGTGCGCTTTTGCCTGTAATCCTTGCAATAATCTTGAGAAAGGCTCAGGAGACACTTCTGTTCCCATTTTATATGGTAGAAAACTGAGACTCAGAGAGGTGACTCAGGGTCACAGAGCTGCTACAGCTGGAATTAATACTCAGCTATTCATACTCCCCATCAAGTGGTCTCTGTGCTATCCCACACTGGGCCTCCACTTATCTGAGGGCAGTGTGAGTTCCTACCTTCACACGAGCCTTGCACCCCTGGTAAGAAAGCTCCTGGCCTCGGCACTTGAATTTCAAGCTAATGTGGGCACTGGAATCTTATCACTTTCCCTTTCAGTCACCTCATCATATAGGGGTTCATTCATTCACCTGTAAATATTTGTTCAGCATCTACCATGTGTCAAGCACTGTACCCTGGTAGTAAGGAAGCAAGCACTCTCAAGGAGCTTATAGTCAAGTGGAAGAATGTATTAAGATACAATTATGTCTGAAGTTTCCTGTTAAAATCAGTTTTTTTTGAGGAAGTTTAGCCCTGAGCTAACATCTGCTGCCAATGCTCCTCTTTTTGCTAAGGAAGACTGGCCCTGAGCTCACATCCATGCCCATCTTCCTCTACTGTATATGTGGGACACCTGCCACAGCATGGCATGCCAAGCGGTGTCATGTCCACACCCGGAATCCAAACCCTGGGCCACCAAAGTGGAATGTGCGCACTTAACCGCTGCACCACCAGGCTGGCCCCCCATTAAAATCGATTTTTAATGATCTTCTCTCTTGAAAAGAAATTGGCAAAAGAATTGCCTCTAGGTTAAAAAATCAATGTGTATCCCTATATCATCTTGTAGTAAAGAGTAAGGAAGTCTCAAGCTGACTTCTTCTCATGTTCTGGTTACTATCATATAAAAAAAGAAGATAGTGTGCAAGCACAAAGTTGGAGAATAAGCATTTAATAGCTTTGAGTTGTTCTTGGGGCTGAGCCATTCTGTCTTTACAATTCAAAGTAACATTAATGTGTTGTTTGGGGTCTAAAATCAACAATTGGCTCTATGGAACCTAATGCATCACTTGGTGCCAAGACAAGGATCTACAGGGAGGTCTGTCCCTTTGTTGTTGTTATGTCACACTTGCCAACAGGGGGCATGTTGCCCTCCCCCACACCCAAAACCCAAACCCCATTTTATCAGAATCTTCAAAGATAGCATGTACTCACTGCTTTTGTTTTCAAAAATGGTATTTTCTGAACAGTTGTGTTAGATCATGAACCACAACTTACAGGCTTCCAGAAGTCCCATTAGGTTTGTCAAAGAACCATACTCCTGAATGGTTTTGGAACGCAGGCTCCAGCATGCTCAACCTGCCAGCTCCGTAAAGGTTTTTAGATTTATACCAGGAGAGTCAAGTATGATCCTTGAAATGGAAAAAAATGATTTTGGATCAAAATTGGAAGTAATTCTATATAATGTGGCACTACATACCTCAATTAAAAACTGTAATTACTGGGGACTCGCCCAGTGGCGTAGTTGTGAAGTTTGGGCTCTCTGCTTCTGCGGCCCGGGTTTGCAGGTTTGGATCCCAGGTGTGGACCTACGACTGCTCATCAAGCCATGCTGAGGCAGCATCCCACATATAAAATAGAGGAGGATTGGCAGAGATGTTAGCTCGGGAACAATCTTCCTCAAGCAAAAAGAGGAAGACTGGCAATGGATGTTAGCTCAGGGCCAGTCTTTCTCAACAAAAGAAGAAAACACAAAACTACTATTACTATGCTCAGAGTAAGACATTTGAGAAAAATGTGTTGATATGAATTCATTTTATTGAATAGGTATATACAATTATCTTAAAGAATGTATCTGTACCATATTATATAAGAAATCCACTATTTAACATGTCATAAACCCTTGTATGCAGCCATTGATTAAATATCATAATTGAACTGCCTTTGCACTCCTTCACCGTAACTCTGGCTCAGCCATTCAGTTTGGCAGCTGTATTTCCCCAACTACATGGTCCAGTAGACACCAACTAATAGACAATTTTCTCCTGTTTATAAAAACAGAATAACAATTTTTCTGTATATGAGAATTCATCTTGCAATAGATTAGCCGTTGTATTTTTAACCAGTATTTAAGTTATTAAAAGCCTTTTGATTAGTGTTGTGATTCTTTTGGAGAAAGCAGTGTATAAGAGAAAGAGAACTAACTGATCTTGGGGTTACAAGACCTCGGTTCAAAAGCTAACTCAACCACTTATTCCTTATGCGATATTGGACGAGTCATCGGTTAAGTGGAGACGGTCATCCAAAGTCCTGGCTATCTAATGGGGTCACAGATGCAGGTTAAGCGAGATGAATAAATAGCACTTGCAAAAGTGTAAAGCAATGAATAACATAAGATATTATTACTCTTTAGTTTTTGTTTTTACACTTCACTCACATGCAAACACTCAACAGCTTTGCAAACCTATTCTTTTTTAGTTGTAATTTATGCTCCACTTCCAAAAAACTTTGAAGTATCTTATGATACAAGACACAGATATAATAGAGTCAATCAAACAAGAATCTGAACAGCAACTAGATTTTGAAGGCAAGAGAAATTAGAAGGAACTACTAACATTGATGTTAAAATTCCCTAAGCTTCCTAGAAGTCGGGACAAAGGGGAAAACACATTTTGCATGGTTTTTCCAGCATGATTGAAAGAGCTCTTTTTGTCCTTGTACGATATGTTATTGAAAATAGACTTCATAGATCATTACCAAATACTTTTTTAGGAAAGAATGATCTTTGTTACTAAAGTGCTTCATTTGGTAAAGTATTTTTGCTGCACGTAAGACTGATTATTTCTTTATGAATCAGTCTTGCTCAAATCTATTTTAGAATATTGTTAATAAATAGAAATTATCAATAAAAGAATATTGTTAATAAATAGTAAATAAAAGCCATCTTTCTAGTGCTCTGTCCACACTTTGAATAAGTGGAAAATGTCCTTAGAAAAGAATTTGTCATGTGTTTTCATAACATCTTTCTATCACATGAGGGGACACATGTGTCTGCCGTGTCTGGTTTGTATACACCAGAAAGGACTCTACTTGTGAGTTGTATTAATAGCTCTTTAATTTTTTTCCTGGATTCCCTTAGAGATATTTAGACCTCAGAAGTGACACTAGGAAATTGAAAAATGAATTTGATTGTCACCAAATTCAAATATACACTTAGGTTTGAATTGAGGAGGAAAGTTCACCCTATGGGCCCATGAAGTCTTAAAGGCTGCGTCCTTCATTGGACAGAGGCTGGTTTTACAGCCACATAGACAGGAGTTTATTTCCAAGCTTTGGCGTTTACTGAGTGGCCTTAGGAAGGTCACTTGGTATATCTGATCCATCTGCAAAATGGGACAAACAAATCCAACTTGCAGAGTCGCTATAAGTATTAGAGGAATAGCACCTGCCATGTAGATGACAATCAGCAAGCATTATAGTTACTACAGTTCCACTATCTTTTGTGTACAGTTCCAAAACCCCCAAATTTCTAGAATCCGGAAATATTTGTCATAACTCTTGATAAAATCTCACCTAAAACTCAAGCGTAACCTGACCTGAACTGATGTGAGGCTATTATCGTCTTTTGACTAAGTGGAATTTTAAAACAAAAGCAGAAATATTTATGCATTTGGTTATAGAGTGCTGCCAAGACCCTCTTGGGGATCATTCATAACAAATGGCATCACACTAAATTACCTTTCTAAATTCTGAGTTCCCAAACATATCCAGCCACGATGGTTTCAAATAAGCAATCAGTGATCTATTTTATCAATAGAGCTGCAAGTTTCTGTAATGTCTAGCTTGTCAGAACATGTGCTGAAAATGCAAATTCCTTCTCCTACATTGTTGCTTCACAGTGGCCTCCCCAGACCCGGCCCTGTTTGTCCTGAGCTCTTTGCATTTGGGGGAAGTTGAGACTTTGGTGGCAGCCTGATTCCCCAATCTGATAGTTACAAAGTTCTTCCTACACTGAACCGAAATCTGCCTCTTGTCAATTCTCCTACTTGTCCCTGTTCTGCGGAGCTGAGAAAACAGAGGCTAAGCCAGCTCCCTCTTCCGGGTGACCACCCCTCAAATATTTGGAAAAAGTTATACTCTTCCTTATCTTCTTTTATACAGGCAAACAATCCCACTTCCTATAGCAAGTCTCTATCTGACCCATTTCCAGGCCTCTTCTGATTGTTCTTTGTCAGTTTTTCACTTAACTTGTGTTATCTAGAATCAAAAATATTATGGTCTTGTCTTAAAACTCTGTTTCCAACCGTTGATGGTCAACATCATCTTCTCTGGCCCCAAGCAGTATCTTCATAGGGACTGAAGGTTTGTTTAGTGGATGATTCAGACCCAACTCAAATTCTGAGTCATCCATTTGTTGGACCTTAGCTGAGTTTTGTCAACTCTCAGTCCCTCAGTCTCCTTATCTGTACAATGGGATAATAAGGTGAGCTTTGTGGTCTTGCTGTAAGGATTAAAGGTAGCACAAGAAAAGCGTCTAGTACTTTGCCAGACACAAAGTAGGCAAGTAATAAATGGTAATGGTTATTATTAGAAGTTTAATTAATAATCCTCTTCCTCTTCATCATCACATTTCTATTGCTTTCTTAGGCTGATAGTCATACTATCAAAATTCTGTACAACCCTAAAACGTTGGTGGGTTTATTTTTAAGTCTAATCCACGTGAAAGTAATCTATCATTGTAAAGATACAATTTGTATAACACAGTTTCCACCAGTATTAAAGAGAAGTGACCCTATTTCTCTTCCTCCCTGCCCCATCTCTTTTGAGGGCGATGCAGCTTCCAGGACAACTTGATTGACATAAGCAATCAAGCATGTATCTTTCAGGCATCTATTTAGAGATCTGCGGTAGAAATTTGTTTGTTTTTCTAGCCTAGAAACCAAAGGGATTCCAAGGTGTCTTGTTTCTCATCTTGAGACTGTGCTTCCTGTTTGAATGTTTTCAAGTGTGCAGAGTAGAGCCATAAATTATCTTTTGATCAGTGCCAAAAACTTGGTGCCAAAGAACATCTTGACATTACTATTAGCGTATGTTGTGTCCCGTAATTAAGCAGAATCGTCTTGTAGATGAGCTCTTCTGAAGACAGAGCCCTCCTTTCATGGGAGTGTAATCGGAATGAGCTATTGCTCTCATTAAGTTACTGGGCAATCCATCACCTGTGTGACCTGTCATTCTAATGATGCATTAGTGTAATTCGTCAACAGGGTGAATCCCACTAATAAGGTGTTACTCCAGAGCTAGGGCCATCCAGTGCAGAAAGCGTCCAGAGGCAGATGTAGGATGAGGGCAGCCTAAAGCCCAAGGGGCTCTATATAATGGATTTCCCCCTCATCCTCCTCCTTACTCTGTGAAGTTTGACTGTTTTCAAGCTACCCAAATCAGTGCCCATCTGTCCCCAAACTCTTCTAATTTTTCCTCTCTGACCAATCCCTGATTCCTTTGCTCATCCGGGCATATCTGACTTTCATTCCTTTAGGTGTGTGATTGAGCCACTTGGTTCTTTCCTGAAGAGTTAAACTTCTGAGGAAACTCAGTTGCATAGCCGACATTGTGAAAGTGCTAGGACTTTATATGTGATTCATACCCTACATAATTCTAAAGTGGATAAGAGTTTTTTTTCCTGAGGAAGATTAGCCCTAAGCCAACATCTGTTGCCAATCTTCCTCGCTTTTGCTTGAGGAAGATTAGCTCTGAGCTAATATCTGTGCCAGTCTTCCTCCACTTTTTAGGTGGGTTGCTGCCATAGCACAGGTGATGAGTGGTGTAGGAATCCTAACCCGCAAACCTGGGCCACCAAAGCAGAACACTCCAAACCCAACCATTACACCATGGGGCCAGCCCCAAGACTTTTTTTTTTAAAAGATTCTTACAATGATGTCACTCCAATAAAAAGAAGTTAAGATATAATGATACTAAAAATCAAGGCTAACATAGCTGGTTCAGTTGAATATTATATTTATCTCTGAGCTTCCTGGCAGCAAAATAAGAATGAGATAACAGATTGAAAAAATGAAAACTATTTTGTTTGGAAACTTACTTTCTAATAGTAAATTCTAAGAATTTTTTTATTTGGACCCATATCTAAGGGACCTTAAGGAACTTAGTAGACTTGGCCTTCAATGGTAATATCACTGAAACTACAGTAATATTCTTCATAGTGATTTCTCATTCTCATCCTTTGATAAAGTCAAGTATATATTATAATTAGAACATATCCATTTAAGGCATTTTCTGTGAAAAGTAGAGCTAATGTGTTTCAAGTATACGACTGACTTTGGGAATAGAGTGAGAAAACCTATAGGAATGAGTGGGGCCATTTCTTTCTACTATTTTTCTCTAATATCACTTATATACTTTGACCTTTTTTAGAAGGTGGATAACAATTTATAGTGTTTTTTAGCTTTATTGAGGTATAATTTACAGTGAATGAAATTTGCCCTTTGTAAGTATATATTTTGATGAATTTTGGCAACTGTATGCAATCATGTAGCCACCATCACCACAATGCAGATACTGAACAGTCCCATCATGCTCCTTTGCAGTGGATTCCATCCCCTGACTCCCAGCTCTAGATCTTCTTTCTGTCACTATAATGCTGCCTCTTCTAGAATCCCATATAAATGGAATAGACATGTAGTCTTTTGTGTTTGACTTCTTTTATTTCAATTCTATGTTGTTGTATGTATTCATGTTTTGTTCATTTTTATTGCTGAGTAGTATTTCATTAGGATTTATTTCCATAAGAAGAAAGCTTAAAGGATATTAAGAGTGGTTACTAGAAAGAACATCCATATGAATCTAATAACAGGCATAGAGGTGGCAATATGTATTCTTGCTTAAATAGAGAACTAATGTCTTCTATTCCAATATATTTTTTAGTACTTTACAAGCTTGAAAGCTTAGTGATGGCAGGCACTATGTTCTCTAGCTTGCCATTATATGTGCAATATCTAACCCAGTGCCTACTTTTACTGGGTGCTTAATAAATCATTGTTAAATGAGTGAATGAAGACATTAATAGAATAAAGACATCCATATACAACAGTTACGTGAAGAGAGCAGTTCCTCAAAATATGGAACAGTAAAACATAAAGAGAAAGTTACATTTGTTACCACTTATTGAGCACTTATCATGGAAGTGCTTGTAAAGCGACTTCATGCTCTGCACATATTTCAGGTTCCTTACAGACCTATTTTTAGCTCTGTCACCTGTGCATTTTTAAAACCTTTTGATCCACTGTATTTTATCCTGAACTCCTAGCTTTAGGATAATCAACTCAGTACATTTACTTAGTCCTTTTAATTGCCCTAAAAGTATTTCTAAATATTTGGTAATTTTATGAATCATCCACTGTCTTCAGTTCCAAGAGTTTCTAAACATGTGAAAGTATAACCAAGGAATTGTACACTTGGAAACAGAACACCACAGAATGTTAACACTTAAAGATGGTTTAGTCTAATGTCATCCTTTGAAAAGAGGAGGAAACTGAACTCTCAGAAATAAGTTGCCCCAATTCACACGACATTTGGTGGCAAGAGTTGTGCAATTGAAGGTAAATTTGTTAATAGTCTATTGGTCCCAATGAGCGAGCAGTTAGTTTGCAGAATTGAACTGAAAACAAGATTTAGTTTATTTGTTCATATTCAGACTTCACTCAAGAGAATTGGGGGTGTGCAGTCTATTGTATTGAGTGGTATTATAAAGCATGTCAAGGAAAAAATTATTTTCACAAGGAGAAGCTACATAGCTTGAATTAGAATCCATGCTAGGGCAAAAAAAAAAAAAAAAAAAAAAGAGAGAGAGAGAAGAAAAAAGAAAGCCAAATTCTATTCTGAAGTAGATAGAAACTCAACTCAATTGGACAGCTCAGCAGATGGCAAAACTTACTAATTATATACCTTAAACTAAACCTTTGTTTGGCTTTGAAGACATATGCTCTCTGCCAAATCACTAAATCTTCCAGAAATTAGGTTCTTAGGGGGAATGTTCATCTGAAGTCTTAATGGATTAATTTAGGCCCTTGTCCTATACCCTACCTATACAATCTAACATGCACAACAATTTGAATTCAGCAGATAAAAAACTTTTAGACATAGGCCTCTGCAATACTCTGGATTTCATAGATCTGCTGAACTATTAGGATACAATTGAATGTGTTTGGTTTTCTAAATCCAGCAAGAGGATAGCTAAGCCAGTACTTTAGATGTTCCCTTCCCGCTAGATAAAACTGGCTTGCTCCATCCATCCACTAATGCAAAAATTATTTATCAAATGCTTGCCAAGTGCTTGAGTGCTATAACAGGAATAAGTAAAGGGCTCTGATATGCAAAGGGAAGAACAAAGGACTTCAATGTGGGAAGGGAATTAAGACTTCAGGAAAAGGCGCTTGTGAGTTGGGCCTTGCATGAAAAGAAGCATTTTCGTAGGTTAACATGATGAAGTTGATTCCTGGGGCTGTAAAAGAATTTTATGAAAAGGGCAATAAGCAGGTGTCTTCTCCCTGGATTCATTTTGGAAGAATATAAATGCTTTCAAAGGGAGATATACGTCAGTAGGCCAAAATGACTTTGGTCATATTTCAACACCAAAAAGATGGAAGTCAGTATCATTTAAGACCCTAAACTTTCTGGAATCCTTAAATTTCCAATAATTAATATACCACAACAAAAATGTTGAAATGTCTCAAAATGGGATATTGTAGAACAGAATGTCATGATTTGACTTAAGGAAAAAAAGCATTACTCAGAACTTTATGATATAATGTTCAATTAAAAATAAGAAAGTTTTACATGCAAGATGACAACTGGATATAGATGATACAGACATAGATATACACACGTATTTAAGATGGAGAGAACCATGTCAATCTTGACAATAGTCATTTTTGATCAATAGGTTAA
Source organism: Equus quagga (assembly GCF_021613505.1). Classification (NCBI taxonomy): domain Eukaryota; kingdom Metazoa; phylum Chordata; class Mammalia; order Perissodactyla; family Equidae; genus Equus; species Equus quagga. The sequence goes on along the minus strand of NC_060267.1, from coordinate 156,630,798 downwards.
TTTGCTTCAATAGTACTATATCTTTGATTGGACTTTTAAAAAAGAAAAATTATATTTGAACAAGCTAGCACCCATTACAGATTTTTGTGTTGCAAAATTCTTTGGGTCATCTTCCAAATAAGGACACATTTACTAACCCTGAAAACAGAAAGTATATATATAATAAAAGTAATTTTTAAGTTCCTGGCAGTTTAAATGTTCGTGGATAACTATAATTGATCAAGATACTTGCAGCATGTTTAGGCAAACTGCCCATATGAACCTTCAATTTTATATGATACGTAAGGGAAAGAGAGCCACTCTCCTAAGTGAAAATGTTGCATCTCCCTTGTTCACTTAGATAATCCGTAGAGTTACAAATATCTTCAATGAAACTTCATATTTACTCTCTAAAATCAGGCACTTGTAGGGGCTGGCCCCATAGCATAGTGGTTAAGTTTTCATGCTCTGCTTTAGCAGGCCCAGAGTTCGTGGGTTTGGAACCCTGGGCACAGACCTACACACCACTCGTCAAGCCATGCTGTGGTGGTGTCCCTCATACAGAATAGAGGAAGATTGGCACAGATGTTAGCTCAGTGACAATCTTCATCACCAAAAATAAAGAAAAATCAGGCACTTCTATTACATTATCAAAATTTATTTTAGTAGCTAGTACAAGAGCCTTTATGACAAAAACAATGGAGCTAATTTACAATTACTTTAAAATAGTAGTGAACTTGTTCTGACTTCAGGGTAATTTAGTTTTGCCCCCAAATATCCCCATGGCAATAGTTCTCTTAGGGGAAAAGTGGTATGGCCAGTGTCTTTTGAAAGGGAACTTAAAATCATCTTTATGATGAACTTCTCAAGCATTTTATGGAGCTCTCTACACAAGTTTTCTTAGAATAAAACCTGAAAACCTGCCAATCCTTATGTCTTACTATAATGCCTACTACATCTAAGACAGGTGAACTAGGGCAACATCTGCTAAGGGTTATGAATTTGATTTTACATTCAACTTGTCTTCAAGCAGGTTGGCTGCTGTCTGACTGCTAGTGGGTACTCAATCAAAAATAGTGTCTCCCTTCACTTTTCTGGCAGGTTCTCCCAAGCTTCATGTCTCTCCTTAGCAAACTGCTCTGTGACTCAAACACAAGAAGACACGCTAGAAACTGATCAGGATGTGACAGGTTCAGGAAGGCTGAACGTAGGAACTTTGGAAGGACTTAACGTTAATCTGTGAGTGCACCTCAGGAAAACGGAATTCTTATCTTTCTCATAATCCAGAACATGTCACACTGTGAGAGACTGAGTATATGATAGCCCACGACATTTAGCCTTCACACCATTATTGTTGATTGATTTGATTAGGTGCTTGGCTTTCCTTGATGAGCCTCATTAGTCTACTTCCTGTTTCAAGCTTTAGTTTTTTTTACTCCGGAAGTTGATGATTGGACACTATACAGATATTGCTTAAAGAAATTCACAGAACTAAGAGAGCACGTGTGAAATTTAAAAGTTGGTCATTTGAGGGGCTGGCCCCATGGCTGAGTGGTTAATTTTGTGTGTTCCCCTGCAGGCGGCCCAGTGTTTCGTTGGTTCGAATCCTGGGCGTGGACATAGCACTGCTCATCAAACCACGCTGAGGCAGCATCCCACATGCCACAACTAGAAGGACCCACAAAGAAGAATATACAACTATGTACCGGGCGACTTTGGGGAGAAAAAGGAAAAAAATAAAATCTTTAAAAAAAAAAAAGTTGGTCATATGATAGGCTCATGAGCTTACTGATCAAGTAAATATGTCTACTGAAATGATATTTAAAAATTAAAGGGACTCAAGAGAAATAAATGCAAGTCTGAGTACTTTACCTTGAGTTAAAGGAAATGTTCTCAGAAATAAGTTATGCAATAAAATAAGTCATCACTTTGACTAAGCATGAAAGATACGTTTATCCATTCAGAAGGGGGATTTATTTGACATTAATTATAAAAGCATTGAAGAAATTTCATACTTTTAATAAGCGTTAATTAAAAGTTTCTGTTTCTTGTCCATACTACTCCCTCCCTCCACACAAAGTACGTCTGTGACTATTTTTTTCGCTTCTCATAATGCAAATATTTTCCATGCTGATACATAGAGATACCTTTAGAAAGTAATCTTTGACATCTTGCTGTGGAGGGTGAAGAAAGTGGCTCACTTATACTTCCTCCTATTCCCATCGCAGGCACGTTTTGTTTATTGTATTATTAGAGTTGCATTGTGAATGCTTATAACATTTACGTTCTTCTATAATCATAATTCTCCTAATGGTTCATCACTGTTTCTTCTGCGTTTACGTGGGATTAGTCCTCACTGACCATCCTTTCGTTTTACAGTCTCCTCTCCCTCAGCTGTATGTCATCTTCATTCGTTTCTTGATAGGCTGGATTCCATCATCAGTTGGATTTTTCCGATGATTCAGTTTTTTTAGAATGACTTTCTTTGTCTTGAAAAGTGACTGAAATGTGGGCAAAGTATATGAGTTTTGTTTTTCGTTTAAAATTCAGTGGACAATGCTTCCTTGCCTTCCGAAAGTGAGCATTGCTCTGGGAAATTTGAGGCCAGCCTGATTTTTATATCTTGGAGGTGATTTAATACATCTTATCTCAACACCCACAGATTTCTTTCTTTATCCTTACAGTGCAAAAACCTCACCAGAATATATCATGTTACTGATTATTCTGTAACTATTTTTTATGAAAAACTGCTGTGCTATTGGAGCTACAGATATAGAACTTCCTTTTTCATAGGAAATTTTCCTTCTATTATGGCTTTGAGAGGTTTTTTGGTATATATGTCCAGTTCTCTATTTTAAGGGTACTCTACTCTTTGTCTGCCATATTTATGTAAGTTTCATTGGTTTTTAGCTCTCTTTCGCATTTATGTTATTTTCTTATGCTTGTCTTCTATGTCATTGCTTCTATTTTTAGCACTATCCATTCTACTTCTAGCTGTTTCTGATGTGGTTTCCTTTTACTTAATAATGGTTTATTGCTTTCTTTAATTTCTTTCTTAAGTGTGGTCAGATTGTCTTTCATCTCTTTAATTATCTCACCTCTTCTTTCATCTCTTGTATTGATTCTTTGATATTCTCCCCACCTACCTTTCTTAAGAGTATAGAAGAGTATTTGTCGATAGTCATCTTCATTATTAATCCCCTGAAATGTATTCATTGCTTTCGATATCCCTTTTTGACTTTTTTGGATGGGAGATGGGAGTGTAATGGTAAACCTATGCAGATGCCATGTTGGCTCCTTGTTGGGAACATTCACCTATGTGTGACTGCTCACCACTAGGAGAGCAGAAGCATCCATGTGAGGAGTAAGTTGAGAATAACTCTCTCACGAATGTACCTTCTCCTCTAGAAGAATATTTGTCTTCTGAGAGCAAATCACTGAAGCAGAGGTTAGGGTGACTCATAGTGAAGTTTGCTCACCAAATTGCAATTTGTTTCTCTTCATTTTTCCTTATTTCTTCTCTGTTTACCTTGTCTCTGGTAAGTATCTCAGCATTGCAAGGAGCTAGAAGTCTGCGAGGATGTTTCTTTGTCCTTGAAGTCCTGTCCACTAACTCGGTCCTCACTCTTCTAAGGGAGGGACTATTACCTGGGTCTCTCAGGACCTGCTAACTCATCTTCAGAAAAATTTGTACCCTGCTGGAGAAGTTTGCAAGGATTTATTGACATTTTTTCAGACTCGGTTTGGAACAAATGTTTGTCTTAGGCAAACTGTCTTCACAGTCTGTGATTTTGTGGTTGCAGTTGTTTTCTAATTTAATTATGAATTCTATTTTCTACCCTATGTTTTTTACACCTTTTGTTCATTTCCATGAATTTCAGGAAAGAAGATATACATATCTTTACTTTATCATCTTTTTTGTATACGTTTCTGTGACTTCTTGAAAGTGTACAAAATATAAAGATTCCTAAATTGAATTTGATAAATGTAAAAAACTTTTAAATTTCCCTCTCAAATCTCTGGTAGGAAATTATAATTCTCCATAAATTACCGTCATTTTCATTGACACTTTACTAATTAGTATCTTTTACTGATATTTGTCCACCTTAATCTGTAACTAGGTATCCTACCCCAGTAGTCACTGGCCGTGTTGTATAGTGGTAAAGAGATGTGTGGACCTTTTGCTACTATTTCCCTATCGAAGATGAAGCAGTAGACGTATATGTCAGTGACATTAAGTTCTGCGTTTTAAATGGGTGCCTTTTTTTAAAAAAAAAGCAACAGGCTTTTTTCCCCCAGCAGTCATTGTTAGAAAGCATTAAATTGAGCATTCAAGATTAATTCCCCGGCAGGTCAAGAGGAGAGCAGCGTGTAGCCAATCCTACCTTCGTGTTTCTTCTTAATGGCTCCAGCACAGTGTGAAAAAGTAAACAGTTGTGACAAGAGACGTAATGGATGAGCTGGAAGTGACAGGTCACCCCAAGTGAAGCTCATCCTCTCTTTAAGTATACTCTGTAATGAAGTGTACTATCATTTTTCAGATCATCAAAGACTTGTAAACCATATTTCTGGTGTGGGGAAAGATCTTGAGTAAATATATTATGAATAATGGTGCCTAGTGACACCAAAGGAATAAAAACAAATAATGGATAAAGTATCCTTGTCCTGAAGTTTTAGCCCAGGAATCCCTGGAATTAATAAGACCCCCTTCTCTCTTCTATAGTCCTACTACCATTCTCTTATGTACAAAAACACTCTATTCCAAACAGTTTAGTTTCTTAATAACTATTTGGAGGAGAGAGATTTTGTAATTATTAAGGACAGTAAGCTTATAGCAATTTTTTCCCAAAAACTCAACATATCTCATGCCTTTTCACACACTGGTCACAGAGAAATATATAGAAAATGTAGGGAGGTAGTGGTCAAGCTGTTCTTCCCCATTTCATAGAATTATAAATAAAAATGGACGCTTTCCCTCTCTCTCACTAATCTCCAGATTCCAGGGAGATAGACTTCCAGAAAGAAATCAAAATAATGTTCTATTCACCAACAGAAATTGTTACTCAAATCTGGAGTAGACCATTTCAAAGACAAGTTAAATTCCTCAGTTAGGTCAATTTGCCTAAGGGTCAGTTTCTAACAACAATTATCATTATCGTTAATATTTATTTAGTACTTACTCTCTGTCAGGCACACTGATAGGCGTTTAATACACATCATCTGGTTTAATCTTCCCAGATAGGAAACATTCTATCTTCGGTTTATAGAAAGCTGAGGTTTGTCCAAGATTCTAGGATGGAAACCATGGTCTTCCAGACCCCAGGGCCCACAGTCTTTATATTCCACTGTTGCAGTGCTGTCCAATATCGTAGGCACTAGCCACGTGGAGCTATTGAGCACTTGAAATGTGGCTAATGTAATGAGAAACTGAATTTTTAATTTAATTTTAGCTTCAAATCACCACTTCGGGCTATCATATAAGACAACACAGATCTAGTTGGTCTTCTATAAAATTCATCTTTTTGTTTTCTGTTATGCAGCTGTAGATAATGAATGCACTGAAAAGAACTAGGATATCTCTAAAATCCCTGTATCTAAAATCATAGGAAAATAAGAAAATCTTATCAGAATACAGAAGTTGCCTTATAAGTTTGTTTCATTGGCTCTCAGCTTCTGGGCAAAGGCCCCCACTTCAAACAAATACTTAACACATAGTATCCAAGAACAAATTTACACTTTGCTGTTAACAATTTGAGGGTTATTCCAAACAGCCATGTGAAAATATACTCAATACTTCTGGCAAGTTTAACTAAAAAACTGTTCATTAGGACAGGACTGCAAAGAGTGCCCGCTGCCCCAGGACATAGAAGCGTGTGTGTCTTCTTTAGAATTAGTTTGCTTAACTTATAACCACATTGGTCCTCCTTGTTCAGAAGCACTAAAAGCAAGGTCCTTTGATTACTGGGTCTCCAGCTGGTCTGAAGTCAAACCCAGAAATGCTTGTAGATCTTTAGTTTTTCTTCCTCACAGCCAAGCATCCCTGTTAGGAAGCCATCAGTGTCTTGAGACCTTTTCCGTTATTCCTTTGCGAAGTTAAAACTATATCAATGTCTATCAATACGTGAGAGTTCTAGTTGTTCTACACCTTGTCAGCACTTGGGAATGTCTTTTATTTTTATATTAGCCTTTCTAGTGTGTAACAGATCTGATTGTGATCTAAATTTGCATCTTCTGAATGACTGATCATTCAGAAGAGCATCTTTTCATGTGTTTATTTGTCATCTATATATCTTCTTTGAAGGGTGTGTTGAAATCTTTTGTGCATTTTTTAATTGGGTTGCTTGCTTTCTTATTGTTGAATTTTAAGAGCGCTTTATATATTCTGCTTATAAGCCCTTTGTTGGAGTTGTGATTTGCAAATATTTCCTTCCAGTCTGTGGCTGGTCTTTTCATTCTCTTAACACTGTCTTTCACAGAGCAATAGTTCTTAATTTTGATGAAGTCCAATATATCAATTTTTTTTCTTTTGGTAACATATCTAAGATCTCATTGCCCAATCAAGGTCACAAAGATTTTTCTTCTAAAAGTCATATAAGCTTTACGTTTAACATTTAGATCTATGAGTTATTGTTTGAGATTCATTTTTCTTTTGCCTACAGATGTCAAATTTTCCAAGGACCATTTGTTGTAAGACTAGCAATTCTTCCTTTAGCTTCATTTGTACCTTTGTAAAAAATTAATTGACCATATTGTGTGGATCTATTTCTTCACTTTGTTCTGTTTCATTGATCTATGGGTTTATCCTTTTACCAATACCATACTGTGTTTATTTCTGTAGCTCTATCATAAGTCTTGAAATTGGGTAGTATGCTTGCTGCCAATTTTGTTCGTTTTCAAAATTTTTTTGAAATTTTAGTTCCCTTGAGTTTCCATCTAAGTGTTAAAATCAGCTTCTTAGTGTCTACAAGCTCGTTCTCAATGTGATTCTGTTGAATCTATAGGTCTATTTGGGAAGAATTGACATCCTGACAATATCAATACTTTTAATCCATAAACATAGCATATCTCTTCATTTGTTTAGGTTTTCTTTGATTTTTTTGACCAGTGTTTTATAATTTCAGCATACACATCCTGCCCATATTCTTTTTAGATTTTGTGTGTGAGTATTTATCAATGCTATTGTAAATAGTACTTCTTAAAATTTTGTACATTGCTGATATATAGGAATACAATTGATGTATAGGAATACTTGTACCCTGTGATCTTGCTAATTTCACTTATTAATTCTAGAAGGTTTGTGTGCATGTGTGTGTTTATAAATTCCTTGGAATTTTTCATATAGGCAATTACTCTTGTGTGAATAGAGACAGTTTCATTTCTTCTGTTCTAATCTGTATGCCTTTTTATTTCTTTTACTTGCTTTATTGCACTGGCTTAGACTTCCAGAGCAATGTTGAGTAAGACTAGTGGGAAAAGACGTACTTATCCCACTCTCAATATTAGGGAAAAAAGCATTTAGTCTTTCACCTTAAAATGTAATGTAAACTATAGGGGGTTTTTTGATGCCCTTTATTTGGGTAAGGGCAGTTATGTTTATTCCTGGTTTGCTGAGAGTTTTTGTGTTTATCATGAACAGATATTGAGTTTTTTCAGATGATTTTTCTGTACCTATTAAGAGAATCATATGGTTCTTCTTTAAATTGTTAATAGGATGATTAAATTGATTTCAAATGTTGAGCCAGAATTGTTTGCCTAGGATAAACCCAACTTTATTGTGATGTATTATTCTTTTTATTTTTTTCTATATTCAATTTGCTAATATTTTGTTGAGGATTTTTAGGTCTGTTCATGAGGGATATTGGTCTGTGGTTTTTTTATAATGTCTTTATCTGGTTTTGCTATCAGGGTAATGCTGACTTCATGTCATGAGTTGGAAAATATTACTTCCTCTTTGATTTTCTGAAAGAGATGATGTAGAATTGCTACTATTTCCTCTGTAAGTATTTGTTAGAATTCACCGGGGAAACCATCTGGGTTTGAAATTTTTTTTGTTGGAAGGTTTTTGACTCTGAATTCAATTTCTTTAATATCTCTAGGCTAACTAGGTTATATATTTCTTCTTAAGTAAGCTTTGATAGTTTGTGTCTTTAAAGGAATTGGTGCATTTCATCTCAGTTATCATATTTGGTTCTGTAGGATCTGTAGTGTATCCCCTCTTTTATTCTTAATATTGGTAATTTGTGTCTCCTCTCTCTTTTTGTTGGCTATATACTTATCAGTTTTATTGATCTTTACAAAGAACTAGCTTCTGTTTTTATTTTCTCTATAGATCTTCTGTTTTCAATTTTATTCTATTCTGCTTTTATCATTATTCTTTCTTTCTTTCTTTGTGTAGGGGAAGAAAAAAATCCTTTTCCTACTACCGTCCTAGGCCTTGTAAATTGAACTGGCAAAAAGATTAATAAGAGAAAAGCATACAAATGTATTTAATATAAGTTTTACATGACATGGGAGCCTTCATAAGGAAATGAATACCTGAAGAAATGGTTAAGCCTGAGCCTTTTTATACTAGGTTTGATGAAGAGTGAAAAGTCGTGGAAAAATGTGATAGGGCGAAAGGGTATGAGCTAAGGATAGTAAACTGGGGGAAACTTAGCAAGGACTGTTCACTTGGGTTCCTCTCTGTACTCCTCCATCTTCAGAGATAAGAATGCTCCTTTCCTCCAGGTGTAACGAGGACTCCACCCACAAGAGAGTCTTATGATCTGCTTCAGGGGAAAATGGAGAGGTCAGAGCATCCTTCCAGCACCTTCTGTTTCTATGACCTGCTTCAAGGAAGAAAGGGGAGTTCAGAAAGTCCTTCCTGCATCTGTCAGTTGTCACATTCCTTCAGCTTAAAATATTCCATATGCCAAGATGTCATATTTTGGGGTAGTTTGTTCTGAACCCCATCATTTGCATCTCTTCCATGCACGCATGGCTTGGGGGTAAGCCTCCCACTCATATCAGCATATAATATAGAATTAGGGGGTCCTCTTCTCCAGTCCTCTCCTCCCTGGGATTTTCCCACACTCTCTAGTTCCACAGGGATCCCTTTTCCTGGTGCCTCTGGCCAGAAAGATGAGTTTCTCCCTCTAAACTCTTGCATATTTTAGTGACTACATCCACCATTGGGATGAAGCAACAAGGGAAAAGAGGAAGGAAAACAATTACAGGGATTCCTCGCACACACTTCAGACCTCGGGCACCTCTTTTTCTGGTTCCTCTGGCCAGAGAGGCAGGTTTTTCTCTTGGAGTTTTATATACCTGTGCTGCTGTTGCCACTGTTACTGTCCCTACCACATCAATACAGCTCAAGACTGGGACTGTCCTCAAAGCAAGGCTAGGTGAGGGGAAAAAATGAAACCCCCAGGTATTCCGTCTGCAACTTCTAGCTTATAGGAATCCCTTTTTCTAGTTGTCTGACCAGGAGAGAAGTTTCTGTCAATATTTGCTGCCCATGCCTGTTGCATAGTTCTGCAACTTAAGCTATTGGGCTACCCTAACCAGAAAATTCAGTGATGCTGGTCATTCTTCAAGTTTTGACTTTCTTCATTATCTGCCCGCAGTTGATTGTTTACTTTTCAGAATCGTCAGATAGCTGCTTTTTGTATTCTGTCGGAACTCTTTGCTTGTAATAGATAGAAAGAGAGTCTCTACATGACTTACTCCATCTTAGAAAGTACTATACATTCTCACCATCAAATATTATAATCAAAATCTTACTTAGAAAGCCAGAGAGGTTCTGGAAATTGGGCTTAGAATGACAATAGATTCAAGAGTTTAGAGACATTTAAGCTGAGTTAGGATACCGAACTATAAAAGAAGCATCTTTCTCCTCACGAAAAAAAAGAAACTGAATGTATTTTCAGGAAATGTCCCAGCAAAGGTGATGGATGTTCACTCTTCCTTATGGTTGAAGTTCAACGGCCTTTTTCCTCCATGTCTGTAATAGTCATCAAACTTTTTACTCACTTAAATCACAGACAAAACATTCCGTAGATGTCATAAGCAAGTCTGCTGTTTCATGTGGTTAACTACTTTTCTATTACTTATTACAGCCCTTTGTGAGGTTACAAGGTAAGAGGGCAGAGTGAAGAAACATACACACAGATATACACATGAGGTGAAAACGCTTTGTTACAGAAGCCCTTCTTTGACTATTATTCACTTTTTATTTGTGCATTAAAATAGAAATAGAAATCTCGTGGCTTTCCTGACAGTACTTGTATCTGTGAATAAAGAATGCCAGAAAGTACTCCAATACTTATTCAGATACTAGAGACTTTCATCACTTCTGTTTTTTACATTAAAATCAACTCTAGGGTCATAGAAATCAAACTTCTCTAGATACCTTATAAGATCATCAAGCTCAAGTCTATATAGCCTGAGAAAAGAGTACATGTGAATTGTTTCAGGGGATCTTACTTTTAACTCTGTCTTCTTTGGCCTTTCTAGCTATCCTCTTTGTGTTTTCCTCAAATATTCATATTTCTGATGTACTGTGATGTGGTTATGACTGACCTTATAAATATAGCCATATGCCCTGCTACATTCATTCAACAAATACTAATTGTACCAAGAACAATGCTAATTGTCAGAATTAAACAGTAAGTAATAAAAACTGTAGGTGGGTGGATAGACGGGAGGCCCACCTAATTTTACTCATCAATAACATTTCAGCTCCAGATAATTTCAAAGACAACAATATCCTGTTCAGTCTTACCTCAGAACAACAGATAAGTAATTTCTTGCTTTACATTTCCATCACCAAAGATGCGGTCTGTTGAATTTCTAAAAATTGAAAAGGCCTCTTCTAAAAAGTCATGAACCTTTGAAGCAAAAGCCGTGAACAATATGTACGTGGCCATTATGTTACTGACAAAAGAGATGGGAAGGAAGGAATGAATGCGGGAGCAAGAGAAGGAGGAGGAAAAGGAAAGAAAAGAAGGAAGAGGAAAGAAAGAAAAGGAGTATTCTTTTTTCCCCTCACTATGCACTCTAATAAATCCGAAAGAGCTGGTGCTTCAAATTATTAACATTAATATATACATGTGTAATAGAGAAAATAAAGGCTAAATTTTGCATCAATGCTCTTCTGCTATTTTGGTGATCTAGTGTTTCATATTGAATTTGCTATTTGGTAGAGGGTATAAGGAAAATAGAACAGAACTCTTCCTCATGCAATACTTTTTATAAAGAGTGCTAGGACTATTTTTGAATTTAAATATTGTTATATATCTGGAAGATCAATTCTTATGGTTAATATACTTTATTTTATTTTATTTTTTTAAAGATTTTATTTTTTTCCTTTTTCTCCCCAAAGCCCCCCGGTACGTAGTTGTATATTCTTCATTGTGGGTCCCTCTAGTTGTGGCATGTGGGACGCTGCCTCAGCATGGTTTGATGAGCTGTGCCATGTCCGCGCCCAGGATTCGAACCAACGAAACACTGGGCCGCCTGCTGCGGAGTGCGCGAACTTAACCACTCGGCCACGGGGCCAGCCCCTGGTTAATATACTTTTTTAGTATTATAATTTTTATTTAAAACCTCCGCGATTATAAGAATAACATCATTCTGCTAATTGTCTGCCTCTTATTCTTCTGTTTCTCTACCTAACTCTAAACACACGTTATAAGTCTTCTGGTATTGAGCTAATCACTGTGCACTTTCCACATTTGCTATTTTCTGTACTTTCGCTATTGCTTAAAAGAGAATATCTTACACTATTATCATAATTGCCATCTTTCCATTTAATAAAGTTCTCTTTTTATCTGAAAAGATTTTCTTTAACAGTTAAAAGCTTTCCTGCATTAATACCTCACAACAGAAGGATTCCATATAGAACAATATTCAGTATACTTTGGGCAATCCATTTAAAGAATTTGGTTACTAAAGAACTAAAATGATCTCATAATAAGTTGGTACCATTTATTAGACAATCTCTCAGGGTAGCTTCCCAAACAGCATTAAAAAATGATCTTAAAGTAACCAGAATACCATTTTAATAAAATAATTTATTTTAAAATAGTTTCTTTTCCCTTTTGTCATTTCTTTTCTCTTTCCACTTCCACATTCCCAGTACTATATGGCATTTTACTACACCTTAGAGTGGGGGAAAATGTGTTCTCTAAACTGTTCTTTGTTTTACATAGGCTGGTAATCTTTGTTTAATAATGATGTATAAGCTTTTGGTCAGTAACTCAGATATACTCTTTTTTAAAATTACAGCTTTATTAAGAGGTAATTCACATATCATAGAGTTCACCATTTTAAAGTGTACAATAACAGTGAGTTTTAGTATATTCACAGACTTTTGTGATTATCACCACTAATTCCAGAACCTTTTCATTGCCCTCAAATGAAACCCATATTCAGTAGCAGTCACTCTCCGTTTCCCCTGCCCTCAGCTCCTGGGAACTACTATTCTGCTTTCTGTCTCTATGGATTTGCCACTTCCGGACTTTTCATATTAATGGGCTCATGCAATATGTGGTCTTTTGTGACGAGCTTCTTTTACTTATGATAGTGTATTCAAGGTTCATCCATACTGTAGGATGTATCAGTACTTCATTCTTTTTTATGGCCAAATAATATTCCATTGTGTAGTTACAATGTTTTGTTTATCCATTCTTCAGCTGATGGACCTCTGGATTGTTCTGACTTATTAGCTACTCTGAATAATACTGCTATAAATATTTGCATACAATTTTTTTGTGGATATATATTTTCAGTTCTCTTGGGTATAGACCTAGGAACAGAATTTTGGGGTCATATGGTACCTCTATGTTTAACTTTTTGAGGGGCAAACTTTTCCAAAGCAGCTGCACAGTTTTACATTCCCACTCGCAATGTATGAGGGTTCCTCTTTCTCCACATTCTCTCCAATACATGTTCTCGTCCATGTTTGTGATTATAGCCATCCTAACCGGTATGAAGTGGCATCTCGTGGTTTTTATTTGTATTTCTCTCCTGACTAATGATGCTGTGCATAATTTCATATGCTTATTGGTCATTTGCATATCTTCCTTGGAGAAGTATCTGTTCAAATACTTTGCCCATTTTTTAATTGTGTTGTCTTTTTGTTGATGAGTTTTATAAGAGGTCTTTATATATCCTGAATAAAAGTCACTTATCAGATAGATGACTTGCAAATACTTCCTTCCATTCTTTAGGTTTGCTTTTCCTTTTTTATGGTGTCATTTTAAACTCACAAGTTTTTAATTTTAATGAGGTCCAATTTATCTATTTTTTTTCCTTTTTTGCATGTGATTTTGATGTCAATCTTAGAAATCACTGCGTAATCTAAGGTCACAAAAATTTATAGCTATGCTTTCTTCCAACAGGTCTTTAGCTTTAAAAAGCTCTTATATTTAGGTATCTGATCCATTTTGAGTTAATTTTTGTGTATGGTGTAAGGTACTGGTCCAACTTCATTCTTTTGCATGTGGATAGCCCGTAGTCCCGTCATCCATTTCATAATGGATGAACTTAAACAATCCAGACCAAACAGCCTAAGAGAGGAGTTGCAAGCGTGTTGCTAGAATAGTGCATTCTAAGAAAGACGTGGTGAAATGATCTGAAATAAAATATCAACCCATTCAGTTGGTTGGCACGATGTCACGAGACATATGAAGACTCACAGAGAAAGGAGTATAATATTAAAAAATTGTCTGTGTGTCCTGAGCATGATAGAAGGAGAGAGATGTGTGTAACTGGTACAGGTCACCAAAGATATACATTTACTGTGGAATGGAGATAATTCATCAGTCCTTTCTCCAGCCTGGATGATAGATTTCAGGACTATTTCCTCTCTTCTTTGATTTCTCTGGTACCCTATACTGAGAAGCAGTTCTGTGGAGAACAAGATTTACATCTCTAGACATAGGTGGCTTTTCCACTTAACTTAATAAATGGGCAATTGTGTTAGTAATCGGGTTTTTTTGCAAGTTTGGTGAACATTAGTTAGTCACCTACAGCCTGATGATCTCTGAATGACCTAATGACATCTGGTTTCTGCTTTTGCAAAGCTGAGAAACTGATTGAGGATAATGGAAATCACACTAAGACAATATCATCATTGAGGGCTCACCTTAGCACCCAGCTGGTTTTTCCTTCTCTGACAGCTTTCCTTCAGTGCATCACCTAAAAGGGAGCCGTTAAAAATGTGCTTAAAATGTTTAATATGAGCGCAAGGCCTTGGGGGTGAATGTGTGGAAAAGTGGGAGGGTGTTCGATGATGTGGGCAGCCAGGGAACCACATCTTAAAAGTACTTGGCACCTAATCTGGTTAAAAGGAAGAAGAATACAAAAAAGCTAGGATGAAGAAGATGACAGCGTGATGGTATTTGGAAAGACTCTAGGCTCTGCCACGAACTGACTTTGTAACCTTGGGCAAGTTACATGTTTCTGTCATGTTTAATGATCTCATCTATAAATTGGGCACATTACTCATTACTTGAATTAGTTGACATGGAACATTTAAGGAATATCCAGCACCATGCCTGATACCAAGTATATTCTCAACAAATATTAGCATCCTTCTAGTTCTTTCTGTCTAACCTTGGGACTGCCCTCACTGTTGGTCAAGAGATCAAGTTTGCTGACTGGTTTAAATTTGGATTTAACTTTGGGTAGCACTCACCCATTTCTGTCACCAGGCATGAGCATCAAGTGAGTGCCTCGTGAGTTCTCTCAGCCTTCCCCCACCTTCACAGACACAGTGGATCAAGACAAATAAGTCTTTTCTCTGGAGATCAGGACCTGGATGTTTAATCTGTTGTCAGAACACGAGGTGGGTCCTTGGGTCTACAGCCATCTCCGTGGTAGCTAGTGGTGGGTGATCATTTTTTGTGATGAAACAATTTCTTTCCCTCATACCTTGAACATCATTAAGAATTCTTCATGGGACTCTGTTATTATCTGCTTTGTGTCACTTTTGTGAATTTCCTCCTCTGCCTTCCCCATCCCTCAGAAAGGGTGCAATTACAAATTCACAAAACAATTGAGCTTGAAGTTTGAAACAGCATTTCACCCTTGGCAACCGGAATCCTTGATCATTATGCACCTTGTAAGTGAAAAAATAAAAGCTAATATTTTATCTTGATGAATAAGAGTCAGTACTTGCCATGTAGGGCTCTCGCAGAGCTGATAATATGGGTGAAAAAACTGTAATTTTAGACTCTGGTTGCAGAGAGATTTATACCATATTAGAATGGTTTATGCAGTATAGTTTTATTTATTTATTAGTTAAGCTGCTAACGTCCAAAGTCAACCAGAACCTAGTCTTTTAAATGTATAACTTTTGAAAAAGAAAATAGATTAAAAAATGGTTACTTTTGTATCTTTGATCTGTGCAAGTAGTGGCCGCTTGGGATGTGAATGTTTGTGTGTGTGTTTGTAAATTCATTTCTAACATTTATTTCATACTGATTTACTGATTTCTCAGGGAGGTTTCTTAAAGGTGAATTTTTCCTTCTAAACTTCTATTTATTTGTGACTATCTCTTGATCTATCATGTAAATGTCTGTATGTTTGTAAATATGTTACAAGGAATGGTGTTACACATTGGACAAATCTCCAAGACCTTAATTGCTTCAAGCAGAGGGTGCAAGTTGTGTGCATTTAATCATCAAACTGTGTTGTTGTTAGTCATTCAAAAATATTCATTGAGCCCCTATTATGTACTTGCCACTACACTGTGATAGAAGCAGAACTAACATTCTGTAGAAAAGAAGTGGTCTCTTCCTGCCATCAAGGACATGCCAATCCAGCCAGCAAATATGACTCAACATACACCCATGAAGAATCTGAAGAATATGCTGTTATCTTTACTTTTCTGTCTTTTCTCATGTTGTTCCTTCAGTCCAGAAAATTACTCTAGAAAATTTCCCTTTGTTGTGCCACCCTTGTTCACATAATCTCCTAGAATGCAAAAGCAACAATGAGAAAAACTTACTTAATCATTAAGGAGGAATTAAAGAAATTAAGAAGGAATTGATTAAAGAGGGCTATCCCAAGGGTGTCCATGTTATCTTAAAAGTCGCACAGAAAAAAACAAAACACTGTACTGGGAAGTGGCTCATATTCAGACGTATAACAACGACTTCAGAATTTTTAAATATTTGTACAAACATTAGCAGAAATTTATGAACAATGACTCAAAGGACAGTCCTCTCAGAAAGGATAGGAGGGTGTCAGAAATAAAATTCTGACTATGTAACCAGTGGAGCGGAAAAGATAAAGGAAACTCAAGAAACTAATTTGGCTGCTTATAGAGTTCACTGATGAACTTAGGTATGAAAACAGAAGAGGTTAAAATGTAGGATAAGGTAAGAATATTCAAGGATGAAGATGAAGAAGGGCAAAACAGCCTGGTTTTGAGAGATCTTGGGCGGCAGTTTATGGAGTTCTGTCTTAGCCATGTCTCGTTATACATCATTATCAAGAACTTGGAAGACAACATTGGCTTCATGCTTGCCATGCTTGCCCAAGACATCATAAAACTAGAAGAACTATTCCAAAAGCTCTAAACAGCCCGGAAAAATGGACCAAATCTTACCAAAGGAAACATAAATTTATCAATGCACTCATATTCAAAAACCATCTGCCCCTAAATGGAATAGAGAATGAGCTTACCAGCAGCACAGGAAGTTCGGCATGACTCAGTAATGTGGTATGTCTGCTTGGTAACTTCATTTGATGCTCGACTGCAGTTCAAAGATTGTGCTGGTGAACCACACTAGGAATAGTGTGTTGCGTCTGGGTACCACGTTTTAAGGGAAATGTTGACCAACTGGAATATGTCCAGCACAGAACACTGTGATGAGAATGAAAAGGGGATTTAAAACTCCTCACAGAAAATCACATATGAAGAGAGCATTTAGCGTGGAGAACAGGAGATACTCATGGCCACATAATGACTGTCTTCAGATTCTGTAAGGGCTGATCTGTGGAAAAATGAATATGCTCAATCTATGTGTCTAGGAGAGTAGAACCAAGGCAGAAGGGTAGAAACTAAGGGTAGGAACAGGTTTAGGCTGAATATTGAAAAGACCTTTAAAACATCTAAAATTGTCCAGATATGAAGTTGGTTTCATAAGGAAATCTGTCTCATTAGAGATGTTTAAATCAAAGGCCTGTGTCCAAGTCCCTCCAAGTCTGGCAATGTGCTTGCTGCCTCCACTCTCTCAGGCTGTCTGCCCCCTGCCTCACAGGAGCCTCCTAGACCTCCCCTTTCCGTTCAACTTCTATTCATCCACCCATTCCCCTTCTATCTTTCTCAGGCCCCTTGTTCTTTCCCAAACCCTCTAGGCCCCTTTTATCCCCCAGTCCCTTACAATACCTATCATCTTCCCAAGCCCATGCCTAGTGGTACCCCTACTACCACCACCCTGGCTTCTCAGTCTAGAAAACTCAACCTTGCCCTTCAAAGCAAAATCAAGTGTCTAGTCTTGAGGTTAATTTAGTCCCTGCCTCATTTGTATTCCACAGCACTCCCTTCCTGCCTTAGCTATGGCATTTACCTACTTAGATTGTAAAGATCCACCTACATACCAGTCTCCCTCATTAAATTATGAGGTTGGTGACTGTTATGCATCACTGCATTGTCCTCAGCTTCAAGGCAGCACCTCAGACACATGCTGTTGAATGAATAAAGGTTAAAGAACTGCTAACTGAAGCATGATAGAAAGGATTGAGCATGAGATAGAAATTGGACTGTGGGACCTCTGAGGTTCTTTCAGGCTCAATGACTCCATATTTCTATGTAGCCCTGTCTGCAAAGATGATTACAAAAGGAGAGTTCCAAAAACATTGAAAGAAATGGTAACTCATTGCACGAAGTGGCTGGATAACACTCTTTTGTGATGTCGGCAATGGAGTCAGGTACAGTGTTTTACCGTCACATTTGACATGGTAAAGCAGGCAAAATACATGCCTTCTTAGGGGACTGGTAATTAGAGTGGAAGCCATTGGGCAGTTTGCTTGGTGATATGATTCTGATAACCTGATTCAGCAAGAGTTAAGAATTAGCCAATATCTTGAAATTCTGACAATTTGTGCTTTTCAGCCGTAGCAGTACCAACTCTGAGGAGGGCATCTGGAAATGTATGGTATATGGTTGTCATGGTGTCTGGGTGCTCGGTGTTAGTGGGCAGGATGTGAACATAGTACAGTGTGAGAAACAGTCCAGCCACCAAAGAACTCTCTCACCCAAAATGACGTCAGGGTCGTGTTGACCTGCTAATTTGCAGCTGAATACCTCTCTGAAACTTTGATGAATATGTATGCTAGTTGTGTTTAACATATGTTCTTTGTTCTAAAAATGTAGGAGACTGTACTGGAAAACGTGCTCGTCCGGAACACTTTCTTCCCTTGTGGAAACTGCCTTCCCAGATGATAATCCTCACCCTGCCTCAAGCAAAACTCACCTTCTCTCTCTTTTCTATAGAATGGTCATTGGTGTAAGGGACCAATACAGGGCACTAACTATACTGGTGTAGGAGGGGAAGTATGCATTCTTATCTTAAGACAGTGCACTCTTTACTTTAATGGTTAAAGCAAATGTACAATGTATGTTTGATAGGCCATAAATCAGGCTTCTTTTGTTCAAGCCAAGTCAGTTTTGAAGCCGAATAATTACCACATATGCCTCCGTATGTGAAAAGCTCTTGTCATGACTTTATCTGTTACGGCAGCTATCGTTATTTTAACTAATCCATATATTTCCAAATAAAGGTTTTAATTAGGATGACTTCTACATATAAATAATATAAAAGATGTTAAAGCATTTCTGGTGTTTTCTTTTTAAACAAACCTATTTTATTTTATGCATGATCCAAAGCCATCTCCTTTCTCAGTGGAATCAGAGCCCTTGGTCTCTGTCCTTGCTTTTCACGTAAGTCAGGAGATTGGCGCCCCTTTCCCTGGCATGTCTCCGGAAGCTTTTCTTTCTCAGGTTTTGTCTCCCACTGTTCATGTGGGGGCCAGTCACTGTGGAGCCAGCTTCTCAGCCTGCCTTTTTCTCCCCTCAGTTTGTTTTTGGAACTTTTTTGTCTTTCTCCTTCTCCCATGGTGTGAGTTCGTGTGTGGCTGGTTTTCTTGGGCACAAGGCCCAGCTGAGTTTCAGCTTTGTTTGTTGTTTGTACTGACTGTTCCGAGATCGGCCTCTGATACCCGGTGGTCGGAGTTCCCTGGAATAGGGGACCCCAAATGCATTCCTTTAAGCCTGGTTGGAAGACAGCAAATGCAAGAACACCAACACTTTGCAAGGCTTTGTTTATAGAGAAGAAAGCTGCAGTATTTTCTGTAGAATAAGAAATACATAGATATGTGTTTTGGGAGCCTCCATATTCTGTTTTAAGCCAAAAAAGAAATTCCTCATTCTAAAGAACAGTCCCGGATACTAAGCTACCCTCATTTATACAGGAACAGAACAACCAAAAAGTTCACTGAGTTGGGATTTGTTCATACTCCTTTTCAGTGAGAAAAAAATTAACCAACCTCTGAAGGGCAAATGGCATCTCCCACAATCTCACAGGAGAAGAGACATACCAGGCTCTCAACCAAAAGCCCGAGGGGCCCCACCCAAGGGATAAGAACAAAGCAGAATTGAAGCAAGTCTTAAAAACTGGCACCTATCCCCAACCCACCTTAATCCTTGATTGCATTGGATCGGCCCCTCGCCTTATCTGCCAGATAAGAGGAAACCTATGTCTTATGAGACATGTCATCTGGAACCTCTTCCTTCTGGTTACACTAGTAATGATTAGTTTCAGTATGCAGGCCGGTTCATTCAGCCTCATCTCACCTGTCTGGGCCTACCACTGGAGCTGGCTGAGCCTAAGCTAGTTGGTTAACTTTGCTAATCCTTGGTTACTTTATCTGTTTAATTAGGATGATGGTAGAACCTACTCATTGGCGTATGTATGGCAAAAATTAGATGAGAAAGGACAAGAGATAGCAGAGCTTAGTAGTTAAGAAAGTTGCCTCTAGAGAGTCTTGGCTCCATCATTTAGCAATTTTGGGCAAGTCACTGAACCTCTCTGTGTTTCTATTTCTTTACCTGTAAAATGAGGCTAGTAACAGTATCTACCTAGTAGGATTGTTATGGGAATTAAATGAGTTAAACCTACAGCACTTAGGGTAGTTTCTGGTAGGAAGTATGTAGTATATTTGTATTGGTTAAATAAATCGCAGTAGTTGTGTCATAATGAATGTTCAATAAGTGCTAGTTGCTGTTGTCATTATTATTATAATTAGATGATGATGACAATCAAGACACCACCATGATCATCATCCAGTTATTATCTTCCTGAACCCTACTACCTTTGACTCTCTCTCTCCTTCCCTTCTTCTTGAAACGATTTCCTTGGCTTCTGAGATGCCACACTTGCTAGTTCTGCAGGCTGTTTCTTGCTCATTTCCCCTCCATCCTTTTCATGAGCATCTCCTTTTTGCAGTGCCCTTAATGTGCTACCGTCTCCCAGAGTCCTATCCTCAGCCTACTGTTCTTCTCATTCTGGAGTAATGTCATCTAGTCTTGCTGTTTAAATTATCCCCCATATGCTGATGGCAACTCGTCATTCCAGATGTCAAATCTATCTCATCAGCCTAGGCTCCCGTAGGTTCTAGATGCACTGATTTGGCTGTCAGCTGTGTGTCTCCATCTGGTCATCCCAGATCATTCAAAAAGAAACTCATCATCTTCCTCCTAAATCAACTCCTCCTCCCCTTCCTCCATTCTGTATCTCATTTGGGGGCATCTGCATCTCTCTAGTCACACATGCTAGAAATGCAGAGGTCATTCTGGATTCTGTCTTCATCCTCATGCCTCACATCCAAACCATCACTAATGCCCATCAATTTTGCTGGCCACTATTTCCCAGATTGGTACTTCCTTTCTCTTTGGACTCCCACTGCCTTAATTCAGACTCTGCCACCTCCCACTAGGACCTCTTTTGTGGTCTCCTTCCTCTTGGACTGCCCTCTTCAAGCCCATCCTCCATCTACCCTAGTAATGTTTCCAAAACACAAAGTCTCTGAGGCCTCCTCTTTTATAGGCTAAAGACTAGTCTCTATATTATGGCAAGCTCTCTACGACTGGACCCCTGCAAATTTATCCAGCCTCATTTTCACACATTCCACCTTTTAAACTTTGTTCTCTGGATCAATGAA
This sequence comes from Equus quagga, assembly GCF_021613505.1. Classification (NCBI taxonomy): domain Eukaryota; kingdom Metazoa; phylum Chordata; class Mammalia; order Perissodactyla; family Equidae; genus Equus; species Equus quagga. The sequence goes on along the minus strand of NC_060267.1, from coordinate 156,609,603 downwards.
ACTATCATGTCTTAGTCTTTATCCAAAGTAGAACCTCTGCCCAGAGTGCCTTCACTCTACATAACCTCTCTTCATCCTCTAATACTCAGGTCAGCCATGACCCCTTCCAGAAACTTCTCTCATGCCCATCACTCCTCTACTTTTCCACTTGCAAGTTGAACTCTACATCTGTATTAATTTTCTATGTCTGCTGTAACAAATTGCCACAAATATAGTGTTTTAAAATAACACACATTTATTATCTTACAGTTCTGTAGGTCTGAAGTCTGCTATGGGTCTCACTGGACTAAAATCAAAACTTCCACAGGGCTTGTCCCTTTCTGTAGGCTTCAGATAGGATCTGTTTCCTTGCCTTTTTCAGGTTCTATAGGTCCCCTGCGTTTCTTGGCTCGTGGTCCTCTTCTTCCAGCTTCCAATCCAGCAATGGCTGGTTGAGTCCTTGTCATCTCACATCCCTTTGACTTGTTCTTCTGCTTCCCTCTCCCGCTTTTAAGGACCCTCTGTTTACATTGGACCAACCTGGAAAATCCAGAATAATCTCCCTATTTTAAAGTCAGCTGTTTGGCAACCTTAATTCCTGTTTGACATGTATGTAACATATTCATAGCTTCTGGGGGTTAGGACATGGCTATCTTTGGACAGGCTCTTATTCTGCCTACCCCAGTGTCCCTTGCCATAAAACTCGATGCTTATCTTCATCACTCCACATAATAAATACTGTCATCATATTGGTTTTCCAGTTGTTTTTTTTTAATTGTGATGTAATTAACATGAAACGTTGTGCAAGTTGACATTGTGTTAATTTGATCCATTTATACATTCCTTCAGCATTTGTATACTTGTCAGTCTCCCTAAATTAACTTTGACCTTCTTAGGGTCTTATCCCTTTTTGAATCCCTATATTAAAGACAAATAGTAGACCCTCAGTAAATGTTTTTGAAACGATGTCGATAATTCAAATACCTAACGATGACCTAAAATCTCTTTAAGAACCATCACACAAGAAGGATTAGCTTGTGTTCAGTAATTACAGTTATTCATGTTAGTAATGCCATTTCTGGAAAATTGTCAACCAATATGTGATATGAATAATATAAGTTGCCTTACTTTTATTGCTATAGCTAACATTCATTTTGTCTCTTATTACGTAGCACACATTGTCTTGAGTTCTTTTCCCATGCTAATTTATTTAGTTTTTACAACAGTCTTCTGGGGTAAGTACAATTACTCTTGCCCATTGTTTGAATGTTGAAACTGAGGCATGGGAGATTAAATAACTTGCTTGGTATCACCTGGCTTAGCATACAGTAACTCTAAGTTAACCACTTTGTTCTGCCAACGCAAACAATCCCTTCTGTTACCAGTGTACATAAATGGGAGGTCACTGTAGTTAATTTGAAGTTTTGTTTATTTCTCATGAAACTCAATAGCCTTTAGCCTCATGGGTTTAAGGAAAGAACTGGGTGAATTAGCTGGTTCCATCTGAGATTTTTCAGCCAGCCAACTTCTAAGACACATAGGCTATGGGCCTCAAGTGTAAAAATGAGCTGTGTATTATCTTTCAAAGCCACCTTGGTCTTTGGGAAAATCCTTGGGCCTAACCGTGAGTCCACACATGATCATTTTGTCAGTTTGATGAGAGTCAGTCCCCGGGGAAGGCCAGCGTGCCGGGGAGGAAAGATGGAGGGAAGAAGCACATTAAATCTGTGGTTGCTTACAGCGTCTGCCTTTGATGCTGTCTCTGGGGGACACACTGATCGCCTCCTCTCAGTCAACAAATTCTATGTCTTCTCAGCAGTTCTGAAGGGGGAGAGCCCTTTAAGGCATTTTGTACTGACAAGCTTATTTCTCTTAGAGCTCTAGAATGTAATAGAAGCCATCAAAGGCAAAGGATATTAGAAGGTTGTTTTGTGCAACAGCAACAGAATTCATACGTTTTCAGGCGCCTCCTTCACTTATATGAGGAGTTCAATTAGTGGCTGGGTGAACTAATGATACGTATTTGTCAGTTTGGGTACTATTTTTTTTACCAATTGATTCTGTTGTGTTGCAAACAATTTTATTTAGAAAGCTGATGATATTTTTCACTGAATTCAAAGCTCTTACTAAAGTGTAACCTGGTTGCTTTGTAATCTGAGGAGATGAGGAAGAAAGCCTGAAGGACTTCGAGGGGGTAAGGGATACCATCATCGCAGTATACCTTCCACAACCCTGAGGTGCAAAGGGAAACTTTTCCTTCACTCTCTAGACATGTGGGCAAGAGCTCTGTTGTTTTCTCACGTGGGTAAAAGGCTAAGACACAACTTCCTGCAAAAACCTTGAACAACACTGTGTGAATTCGGTCTTCCAGTTCGCTGTTGCTGGCATCTTCAAAAAGTCTGAGAGAGCTAACTGAATAACTTATTCACAACTAACTTACTCTTGGTTACTTTGGAGCCAAAATTACATATTGCTTTATTTTACTTTAGTACAATCCAAGGTAAAGGTCTTTTTTAAAATAGAAAACTGTTAATTTTTCTCAAATATAAACTTCAAAAAAACATATAATCATGGTAGAAACTGGCATTCTCCTGGACTCCCACCTCAAGATGGAGGACTGATTTCATTCTGATTCTGATTTTGATTAAGCACTTGCATTTTATTGAGACTTTATTTACAGAGGATGTAATATTAACTTGAAGCAGCTATAATATATTAGGCATTGTGGGGAAATGCCTAATTGGGCAATGTGGGAAATGGTGGTAACACAGCCTTTTAATTGTCCAAGCAGTGAAGGCCTCTCTTTAGAGACCCAATGGCGGCCATCAGTCCCACAATGGCCTTTATGAGTCCTCTCTTCCACCTCACACTGCTGTTACCATTTCTCTGTCCAGACGATTTCATTGTTTTTATTCTTAGACTCTCTCTGTAAGTTTAAACCATTTTCCTAACTCTTCCACCGACATCTTCGATCTGTCTTCATTTTATCGCCTCTTGTTCGGTATCCTTTTGTTTTTAAGAATAAAATTCTGTGCTTGACAGTGGTGTTTGGAGGCTGACTCCTACAGAACCCTTCCTTTTCCAGACTTGACAGAGATTATTTTTATTCTGTAGCAAATGTGACAGGCGCTTTTTGGAAAGAGATTTTTAATGTTTGGGTATTATTCTGAAATGTTGTCATTTACATTGTTTGAATTTGAGAGTTCTCTGGGTGGGAGTTCATTCTATATGAGCTGAAGGGCTATAATTTGTGGTTACTCCAGTATTTGGTTAAATATACAGTAAAAATCGGACCATTATATATAATAATGGCACAGAGTTAAGTACTCTGATTTTCCATTGTTTATGGATTGAGATATTCAGAATTAACTATAGAAATCCATTATGGAAAATTGGCAAATGTATACACATAATGCTGAAACTAATATATTTTCTTAATTTTGATAATTCCTCAAGGTTTTTATCCAATGCTAGAAGGATAAAAAAATTTCTTAAATTATCAGTGGTTCTAATGTCAAATTTCTTGGAACATGTAATTGAATGGTAAAATTTTTTTTTTGAGGAAGATTAGCCCTGAGCTAACATCTGCTGCCAATCCTCCTCTTTTTGCTGAGGGAGACTGGCCCTGAGCTAACATCCGTGCCCATATTCCTCTACTTTATATGTGGGACGCCTACCACAGCATGGCTTGCCAAGCGATGCCATGTCTGCACCTGGGATCCGCACCAGCAAACCTCAGGCCACCGAAGTGGAACGTGCAAACTTAACCACTGTGCCACTGGGCCAGCCCACCCTCTTTTAATCCTTCAACAAATCTCAACAGTAGATTTCTTTTCCCCTTCTCCATTAGAGAGGATTTGGTGACCATCACTGATTTTTTTTGAAAGAACAAATGCATTCAACAGTGAAGGGCTCATCATTTGATGTAGAAAGAGTGAATTTTAACTTCCTGTTGGGTGTGAGAATGTGCAGTTAAATGCACATAGCATCTTTATCCCAACTAAAAAGTCCCTCACCCACTGGCTAATTCTTTTTTGTTCACAACACTTCTGACTCACAGTCCCCCAGAAAATAGAAAAATAACCCAGAGGCCATGTGCTCTACAAAAGCAAATCTATGTTTTCCATATTATTTCCCCCAACTGAGATACTAGATATGGTATATTTCAACCCTGGTCCCCACAAGGTCACTGCCATTTGATAAATTCCATTCTTACCATGGAGAATTCAAGGAACAGCAGAGTTAATGCATTTCAGACCCCCATTCACTCTGTTCCACTCACCCTAACTCCCTTGCTGTTGTACAAATGTAGCAGGCTCTTCTCTCAGGGCCTTTGCACTGGTTGTTCCCTGTGTTGGAGACACTCTTTACCCATTGTTCATTTTCTCATTTCATTCTGGTCTCTCTCAAATGTCATCTCATCATAGACGCCCTCCCTGAGAGTGCTGTCTAAAATGTCAGTCCCTCCCCACACCTGAGAAGATCTTTCTTCTCTTTCCTGCTTTATTCTTCTTCCTTGTCCCCACCATTACTTCATATAGAAATGTTTATGCAATTGCATGTTCACTGCCTGTCACAGCCCCCTCACCACCCATTAGAGCAAGGCATTATCTGTTTGTATACCTGGAACCTGGAATAGTACCTAGCACATGATAGGCACTCAATAAAGATTTGTGGAATAAATATTCTCTTCCAGTAGAATATAAGACTGCTGAATACTCTCTAGTAAACTGTCAAGCCAAGGCAATATGCTGTTGTGGAACAGAATTTTTTAGATATGTTCCAAAATATATCTCATCTTTGGCTATTAAATAATAGCAAGTGATTGGGGCCAGCCCAGTGGTGTAGTGGTTAAGTTTGTTTGTTCTGCTTTGGCAGCCTGGGGTTTACCAGTTCGGATCCTGGGTGCGGACCTACACACTGCTTATCAAGCCATGCTGTGGCAGGCATCCCACATATGAAATAGAGGAAGATGGACACAGATGGAAGCTCAGGGTGAATCTTCCTCAGAAAAAAGAGTTGGATTGGTGGCAGATGTTAGCTCAAGGCTAATCTTCCTCAAAAAAATTAAATAATAATAATAATAATAGCCATATTGCTAGATCACTTCGTAAAAACATAGAATAGTCATAGAAATGAGTCCATGAATCTCCTTAAGTATCCTGAAATGAAAGATCATGAGCAATAACCTATTATTTATTGTTCCTCCAACATGCATGTCCCATAAGGTTTGTCAGTGGATCACTGAGCAGCATCCATCATTGAGAGGTACTAATGTGTGGTGGTTGAGTCTGGCTGCCTGGGTTCAATACCCACTTCTTTCACTTAATAACTGCATGAACCTTGGGCAAGTTACTTAGCTCATTTAAGGCTCAGTTTCCTCAACTGTAAAATAGGAATACTAACACGACTTGCTGTATAGTCAGTGTGAAGATCCAATAAATTGATACATGTGCACTCTTTAGCACAGTGCCTGGAATGTGGCTAGTTTTAGCCTAACTAGCAGTAAGAATGATAAATTATTAAAATAACAGGAATAATAATAACAAAATAGTCATTTAACAGTTACTTTTAGGAACATTATGACTTTGTTATTAGATCCTAATTTTTTTTTTTCTTGGTAAGGAAGACTGGCCCTCAGCTAACCTTTGCCAATCTTCCTCTTTTTGCTTGAGGAAGATTGTCACTGAGCTAACATCTGTGATAATCTTCATCTGTTTTGTATGTGGGACGCCACCACAGCATGGCTTGATGAGTGGAACATAGGTCCACGCCTGGGATCCAAACCTGCAAACCTTGGGCCACCAAAGTGGAGCATATGAACTTAACCACTATGTGACCGGGCCGGCCCCCCTTAAACATTTTTTAATGAAATTTGTATACTCTCATTGACATTAAAAATGTCATGTTTAAATGGGCAAAGGACTTGAATAAAAACTTCTCCAAAGAAGATATACAAATGGCAACAAACATATGAAAAGATGTTCAACATTATTAACCGTTGGGGAAATGCAAATCAACACCAAAGTGAGGTGCCACCTCATACCCATTAGGATGGCTATTATCCCAAAAAAGAAAAAGAAGAAAATAAGTCTTTGTAAGGATGTGGAGAAACTGGGATCTTTATGCCTTGCGGGTGGGAATGTAAAATAATGTAGAGACTGTGGAAACAGTGTGGCAGTTCCTCAAAAAATTAGAAATAGAATTACCATATGATCCAGCAATTCTCCTTCTGAGTATAAACTCAAGGAATTGAAAGCGTGGACTCAAACAGATATTTGTACACACGTGTTCATAGCAGCATTACTCACAATAGCCAAAAGGTGGAAACAAGCCAAAATGTCCATCAACAGAAGAATGGATATCCAAAATATGGTGTATAAATACAATGAAATATTATTCAGTCTTAAAAAGGAAGGAAATTCTGACACATGCTACAACATGGATGAACCTTGAGACCTTATACTAAGTGAAATAAGCTGGACACAAAAGGACAAATATTGTATGATTCTACTTATAATGAGATATGTAGAATAGTCAAATTCATCAAGATAGAAAGTTAGGATGGGGGAAGGTAGGTGGGGATGCAGAATTATCGTTTAATGGATGCAAAGTTTTAGTTCAGGAAGATGAAAAAATTCCGGAGATGGCTAGTGGTGATGGTTACACAACGTTGTGAATGTACTTAATATCATTGAACTAGACACTTAAAAAAGGTTAAAATGGGGCTGGCCTCATGGCCTAGTGTTTAAGTTCACGTGCTTTGCTTCAGCAGCCCAGGGTTCACCAGTTCAGATCCTGGGCACAGACCTACACACCACTCATTAAGCCACGCTGTGGTGGCATCCCACATAGAAGAAGTAGAATGACCTACAACTAGGATATACAACTATGCACTGGGGCTTAGGGGGTGGGGGGAGGAAGTTAAAATGGTCAATTATATGTTATGTGTATTTTACCACAAATGGAATTCGTACATACTGATTCAAATCCGCCATTACCTAAAAAAAGGTGTGTTATATGCAGGACTTACTGGGAAAAGAATTAGCCATGTTATCCCATCCTAATAATTCACACCTCAAGAAGACTTTTAGTTTATGAAACATGTAAATGTACATCACCTTATGATGTTCTCACAGCCCTTCTTGAGGTGATATTGTTCTGATTCCTATTGTGCAGATAAGGAAAATAGATCTCAGAAAAAGTCAATGACTTCGTATCTGAGGTTCCAGTACCGTTAGGTTTGACATCAGGACTTAAACGTCAGCCTCCAGGCACCCACTCCTGTGCCCTCTCCTCTAAACCATACCCTTGATCAGATCTTCTTTTACTCCATAAATGAATCACCTATTCCACTTTTCAGTGAAATACAAATAATGCTCATACTCCAGCTGGCAAAGAATCAGAGGTCTCTCATAACCTCTGATTTTACGATTAAAACGAGGTTGTCAGAGTTATTACAACTACCAAGTATGATGGACTAGGGCTTAAATTTATGAGCCCTCAGTTTTTATTAGCGTAAATCAAGAAACACTGTCAAGTGTTTAAGGATAGGATAAAATATCAAGACCAAGGTGGCAGCAAGTGTGCATTTCCATGGGCATGATACGGTTTTTCATATGAGAAAATAAAATGCTAATCAAAAATAACTAACTGTTGAACTGTCACATAGGATAAGAAACCCAACATCTCAAGAATCTCATCTTAAATGCAGGGTCTAAAAGAGTGTCTGTTTCTTGAACTGAAAGATGTTATCAGAAAAGTTTAATCATATTCCTTGGCCAAGTTCCTCTCCATTAGAAGAATTTGGTTCTTTCTGTGTTTCTGGGAGAATAAGTTGATATTGGCATTCAAATAACTTGCTTTTGGAAGCATTTCCATGGAAAGGTTGTCATTATGTGAAACAATAGCTCCATCATTCCTGCAACATGACTCTTAAGCATCTGAGAGCAAGGCAGTTGCTATGAGATGCTTGCTATTCCAAAAACTCATTCTCTTCATATACTTTAATGTGACAAGGCAAGACGTTTTTTGTTCTATTTGGTAATCTTGCTTATAAAGGGAACCCAAATACAGAAAGGCACTTTAAAAAAATTAATGTTACCTGTGCCTTTGTTCTCACAAACCACTGTCCGGTAAGGTTTTTTTTTAAATATCCAGTCTCGCTGAGCAAGCTAATGACTTGTAAAGAAGAAATAAACAACAGCACAGTTTAAGATTAAAATATTTCTCTTGCCATCTACAAGTTCTATATGGCCTTGTTGACATAGTTTTAAGACCTGGTTGAGACAGTTTTGAGACTTTCTTTTCATTGTCCAATACAGTGGTCACTATTTAAATTTAAATTTAAAATAATTAAAATAAGAGTTAAAATTCAGTTTCTTAGTTTTACTTGCAACATTTCAAATATTCAGTAGCCACATGTGGCTAGTGGCAACTGTATTGACAGTGCAAATATAGAACATTTCCATCATTGCAGCAAGTTCTATGGACAGTGTAATGGTCCTTTTAAAGCTGAATGCTTGCTTTAAAAACTTGCTCATCTTACCCAACACACTGCTGGTGGGAGTGCAAACTGGTGCAACCGCTATGGCAAACAGTATGGAGATTTTTCAGAAAGTTAAAAATAGAAATACCTTATGACCCAGCTACCCTACTACTGTGCATTTATCCAAAGAACATGAAATCAACTATTCAAAGATATTTATGCACTCCTGTGTTCATCGCAGCATTATGCACAATAGCCAAGATGTAGAAGCAACCCAAGTGCCTATCAGTGGACGAATGGATAAGGAAGATGTGGTATATAGAGACAATGGAATATTACTCAGCCATAAACAAAGACAAAATCATGCCATTTGTGACAACATGGATGGACCTTGAGGGTATTATGCTAAGTGAAATAAGTCAGAGAAAGTCAAACACCATATGATTTCACTCATGTGTGGAAGATAAACATATAGATAAGGAGGATAGATTAGTGGTTACCAGAGGAGAAGGGGGTGGGGGAGGGTGAAAGGGATAAAGGGGCACATTTGAATGGTTGTGGATTAAAAAGAGACTATTGGTGGTGAGCGTGATGCAGTCTATACAGAAGCTGAAATATAGTAACGTACACCTCAAATTTACACAATGTTATAAGCCAATATGACCTCAATAAAGTAAAATTAAAAACTTGTTAATCTTAGGTTGTGTACCATTCTGGTCACTTAGGGGTAGGATGGGAGAATCAATTGTGGCACTAACTGAGAACAAAGCTGACATCAGCTAGTCAGGGCTGGCAGATGTGCCATGATCTCCTACTACAGGCACCAGTAAAGTGACTTTGCAACTCACCAGTATCTGACTGGCTAACAAAAAGTCTTGAGGTCAAGATAATATTTCCGGTTTGATGCCCACCTCCTCTATAACAGAGGGCTCTACACAGACCTGGCAATGGCAGTCATCTCAGGCGGGTGATGCCCTCCCTGCCTTTGAAAGCTGGGTCTTCTCCAAGATCACTACCAGTGACCAAGATTACTACGTTTAAGTAGTAATTCTCAACCACAGGTTACAACACCTGGAGAGCTTTTTAAAATGCAGATGTCTAGGCCTTATCCCCAGAGAATCTGAATTAATTCCTCTGGTTTGTGGCCAGAAATTTTTCACAATTTCTTCCAGATATTCTGCGATGAGGCCAGGGTTGAGAACCTCTGCCCTAAGACCTGTTTTTAGCATCTCAAGAAATTTTGTTCCAAGACATCTCAGGCCCTGAGTCAGTCACAGGGAGCCAGTCCTATAAGAGCACTGAACAGGACACAGGAGACTCGGGCTTGATGTCCAGCCCTCCTGATGACTGGGTATGACCCTTGGATATGTCACTGTCCTGCCTGGGCCTCAGCATCTTTCCACTAATGAGAGGGTTGATCTTCACTCATATCCGAATTCTCTCAGCCTATGAAATATCAGTTCCTACTTAATCTGAGCAAATAGAACTCTTCATATTAAATGATGGGAAGAAATCGTATCTTTTGACATCCCAACTAGTCCATATGCATTTTATATCGACTATAAGCTGGTGCTACACAAACCTCAAATAGCCAGGAGCTCACCCAAATAGCCCCGAGCTGGCTCAGTGTCCTGGGGGGAACAGGGTGACCAACACTAAGCAGTCCCATACACTGCGTTCAAAATCCAGCTGAATATTTAGTGGCTTCTGTGTGGATCCACATGTTGTATTAAGTGTAGAATCATCACTGATGTTTGCATGGGTAACAAAGGGGCTCTAACTGGCCTCAGCTATTGTGCACAGTAAGCTAATGTTGCTTTTTACATCCCAAGACTTTCCAGCTGCTCACTTATGCAATCATTTCATCTCCTTCTCCAGAAGTTTTTACAACTTGCCTCTCAAATCATCACCTAATAGGCACTGAAGTGAAAGTTATATTTCCATGATATCCTAATCTGGTTATGACTTGAGTCTCTTCCCTCTTGCCTTTTGCCAAAGCAGGCTGGCTTTCTTAGAGGCTGCCTAATATGTCTTCGAATGGGCCCATATCTCACGGTGCTGTTAGAAGTGACATCTCCCTGCTCAGCCCGTCAGAGACAGTGATGGGATCACACCTCTCAAGGTGACAGTGTATGTGACAGCAGGCAGAGGGGAAAGTGTTCTCACTGGCAGAGATAAGGAATGTGATATCATTTGGTCTGTATGTTTCATCACTGTAACTGCTTATGGTTTCAAATTGCCCATGAATCAACCTGTAAGTGCCTTAGAATAGGAAAGCAGTTGCTAGCCGGCACTTGACTCCACGATTACAAATATTTCACTTCCTCAGTGTCTGCCAGTCTCCTCTTATAATCTACCACCGAATGATGGCGCAATGTCCGGGCATCCTGCTTTTAGAAAGATCCTTTTCAAACATGTCCAGGATAGGGCTGCAGCCCTAAGTGTGATATTCAGGCCTCAGTAGCCCACCCTCCAGGAATCCTCCTGGCCTACCACCCCCTGCCCTGCTCACCCTGTGTGGCCCAATCAAGGTGCATGGGGAAACCCACCCCCTGTCCTGGGAGGTTTCTCACTCTGGGCTTTGCTCATGTCATTTCATGGGCCTAGAAAACCCTGTAGCCTAGAGCCACCCGGTAGACGCATACTCTGAGCCACCTATGTCAGTTTAAACCTTCTCATCACTACATTAAAAAAAAAGTAAGAAGAAGGTGAAATTCATTTCAACAATATATTTCCTTTAACAGCATATTCAAAATATTATTTCAACGTGTAGCCAATGTAAAAACTATTAATGAAATAGCTTACATTCTCTTTTTCATATTAAGTCTTCAAAATCTAGTGTGTATTTTACACTTATAACACATTTCAATTTGGACTAGACACATTTCAAGTGCTCAGTGTGGCTGGTGGCTGTAGGCTACGCTACTGGACAGTGCAGTTCTAGCCCCGCCCCATCCTCTCCACCGGGAGTATCCCATCTCATCTTGTAAGAGTTGGACCAGGCATTGCCTTTAGGAAGCCATCCCTGACCTCAGCACCCGTATTGCTCAGTGGTTCTCAACACTTGCTGTACGTTAGAACCACCCATGGAGTTTTCTAAAAGCCTGAAGACCAGGCCTCACTCCAGATCAGTTTAACCAGAATCTTACTGGGGCCCAGGCTTTAATTTGGTGGGGAGAGGAATGTTTAACTCCCCAAGTGATTCCAGTGTCCAGCCGTGGTTGGGAACCACTCTAGACTGAGTTACTCACCAACAAAGTATATATTAGCTGACCAGGTTCGGGGTGGGGTGGAGGGTTGGGGAGGAGACAGCAAATAAACAAATATGTCATATGTAAAATGGTCATCTGTAGTGTAAGGAAAAATAAAGCAGGGAAAGGACCAGCGAGTGACTGGGGCAGGGGGAGAGTCCCCGCCTACGAAGGATCATCAAGAAAGGCCTCTCTTTCCCAGGGCAGCTGAGACAGTGGGGAAACTAGTACACATTTCTGGAGCCTGGCTGTCTGGAAACCGGACCTGACGCACATCCTGTGTGTTTTTGCTGTAATAATGCTGTGAAACAAGCAACCCCGAATCTCAGTGCTTTATAACAGACTTTTTTTTCTGTGGGTCATCTGGGCTATGCAGAGCCTTGCAGGGCTTGGCTCTTGCAGGGCATAGCCAACCTGCAGGCTGGGTTTGGCTTTGCTCCTCATCTCTCTTTGTTCTGGGACCGGCAGCTGCCTCTTGACGTATTCTTCCTATGATGATAGCAGAAGTGCGAGAGGCGGGGAGAGGAAACACTTAAGGCATCTTACAGCCTAGGCTTAGACTGGCACACTGTCACTTCTACCCACATTCCACTGGCCTAAGCAAGTCAAGACCAAGCCCAACGGCAAGGCAGGGGGAAGGAGGGAGTATCCCACACCCACAGTGACCATGGCAATGATGGCCGGGAGGGAAGGACACCATGTGAGCCAATAGTCAATCCTGTAAACCATGTGAAGATAATTAGCTGGTCAATTTTTACTTGGAAGCTTTAAAATGTTTTTCCTTTTTTTTTTTAAGTAAGACCTAAATCCTCTCCTGGCCCTTGCTCTCATGTGCTCCTCCTCTGTGCTCTCAGGCCCTGCACGCTTCTCAATCACCACAGTTACTGTCTTGTACTCCCAGACTCTCCATGCTGCACTCTAAAGAACTGAGTCCTCGGGCATTCAGTTCTGGATTTTTTAGCACCTGGTTCATTGCCTGAAACATCTTGAACCTACCCCATTATACTGTCTGCCACAGGAGGACCCTGTGCTCTGCCCCCTTTGATAATATGTGCCACACTCAGAATCATAATCTTCAATATTTTTATGCCCTATAGCCTGGAAATCCCATGAGGGCAGTAACTGGCCCATCTTCTTCATGGCTGACTCTTCAATGCTGAAGTCAGTGACTGGCACATGATGGGCTCTTAAGAAGTGTCTGCTCAATTGAGTGAAATTATTCCAAAATGGGCAGCAAGGTTAGAGCCATATAGAGGGTCTCATATGAAACTAGGATGTCCTTAGGTCACTCAGTTTCCTCTTCTGTAAAATGAGGTTTATAATATGAAGTTTACTTCATGGGCATTATGTAAGGATTAAATGAGATAATTCATGGAAAAGCCTTAAAATCCATGTACATCATAAAAACTTGATAAATACATAATCTGTGGAATGGTAACAGAGGAACTCAAATGAAATGAAATAAAATAAAGTTTCATTAGACTCATTCCACACCTCATTTGCCCTGTCTTAGTAACTAGGAAACTAGTTAAAGTAATGCCCAGACCACTAACTGCTATTTATAAGAGTTTTGGGAGAAAGAAAAGGTGTCAGAAGATATTGCCCCTCTAATTTCAAAGAGTGATCACAGAAATGATTGACTGAACATTTAGCATGGGAAAGGCCTAGAGAAAAACAGAGCCAGCTCAAAATCTGTCTGCAGATGCCTAGAAGAGAGCAGAGTCCTTGGCAGTAAACCTGATGGCTGTGTGAAGACCAACTTTGTCAGATCAGTCTCTCCTTCTATAACCGGTTGATAGGTCTGGAGATCAAGAGAATTTGATGATTAGAGTATATCTTGACTGCCGACTGTGTGGTAGACATCTCATAAACTTGGAACTTATGTCCTAGTCCAGCACTGGTCATCTTTTCTGGTTGGTAAGAGTTTAGACAGGGAAGGAGAAAGAAAAGAGAGGGGGAAAAAATGGGTAAATGAATGAATATTTGAATGTCTGAAAGAAATAAAATCAATAAAAGATATTTCTGTTTAAGGCCAATAATGCTAACAGCAAAGCATACATGCATATATTACCAGAGGATTTCCAGAAGTTAGCTAACTGCTTGCCCAAGGAGCAAAGCAGAATTTCAAACCAGCTAGGTGTAACTTAAAGTGGAGCTGGTGAGAAGAATGCCCGGCAGCTGTCAAAGAATTGACAGACTATATTGTGGAGGCCAGTGTAAGTGGGGAAAGGGCAAATTGGAGCCAGTTGGGCCACCTAGCAGGGCATCCTGGGGCATGGGGTCTAGGGCCTTTTCAGCACCCAAAAGTCGTCCTAATCTACTCACTCAGAGAGCCCCTGTGGGTCACTATTAAAATAAGCTGCTCACTTGCAGGAGAAGGAAAAAGAGATGCATGAAATCTCCTATGAATCAGAAACAATAAGGAAAGTTCCTGCCCAGCTGGTTTTTATCCAGATCCCAAAAAGCAATGGTTTTCAAATAATACTTTGTGAACTGGGGCTGGCCTTGGAAGATCTCTGGACTTGGAAGAGTCCAGAAATCTAGAGTAAGATGAGCAAAACAAAGCTAATAAACGGATGGTGAGTTTTTCATAAAGTGAATTTGTGCAATGTAAAAGACTATATGTCTTTCCTACTTTTTAGTGCTATTCTGTCCTTTCTTAAAATGTTTAGGTTGTGATAATAGAGGGTAATTAGTGGTCTGTGTTTTCTTTGATGCCTTTAGCAAAGTAGAAGTTGACCGTTGTATTTGGGTTCCTCTGCCTTTTTAATGTAAGGTTTTTATTGAAGTATAACTCATAAGCGCACAGTTTGATTAATTTTCGCCAAGTGATCACATATGCTACCAGAACCTAGATGAAGAAACAGAACATGTCTTATACCTCCAAAGACCCTTCACTCTCCTTTTCAGTCACCGCCTTACCCCGAGGATAACCACTCCCGAGGGCTGACAGCCTGCTTTTGTAATTTGTATAAATCATGCAGTGTTTTCTGTTTTGTTTCTGCCTTCTTTCACTCACATCATGTTTGAGAGACTCATTCCTTTTGTGCAAATAATTAAAATTGGCTTGTTATCATTGCTCTGAGGATATAATGTTATGTTCATACGTGTTTCTTCATCCTGAGGGTGGACATTCGGGTTGTGTTCACTTTGTAGCCATTGTGAACCTTGTAGCTGCTACATATCTTGTACATGCCCTTTGGGGCACATATATACACGTTTCTGTAGGGTTACTCTCTAAGCGTCTGTTTAACTAAAGCTAGGAAATGAAATCAATAGTATCAATTTCATAGGTTTGTTATAAAGATTAAATGAGATGGTGTATGTGAAACTTTTGTGAACTTTAAATGTGTTGCAAATATAAGAGTTGCCACTTTCAGAAAGACTCTCTCCTATTTTGCTGTACCCATCAAAGAGCCCAACATCTTTCTTAAAATATTCTCTAACCACTCTCAGGCCTGCCCCACCCATACAGTGGGTGTACACAGGTGTATAGCAGTGGTTCTCAATCCTAAGCCAAGGTACACAGGCACACCAATGTCTCTACCGGGGTCCTGCCAAATATCTGATGATACATCAATTTTATTTCTACTACAGCTGAAACTCCATTAGGTTATAACACCCTCTATCAAAGAGACACCCAGCAGGTCATATAAATAGGTAGAAATCAAGATACAGCTTACTTTAAGTAAAAGGAAAGAGAGAAAGAGCAAAATAACAGTCAAGCTTCAAAGGAAATCTGCATGTTTACCAGATTATGTGTGAACTTGGCCTTATGAACATATGTAGTTGGGGCAGTGACATTCTAGTCAGTCAGAAGCACTAGTGAAGGAGATCACATATGAGAGCTAAGAATCCTTTCGTAGATTTAGGGAGATACTCAGGTATGTGGCTGTCGTTTCATTGTAACGATTCTTGATTTGTTTAGCGTTTAGTTTCTTTAGTCCCTCCAAGCATGACACCAACATTTTTAACATTTGAACCCCAAAAGATTGTGCACCAGTGGGGAATTGCACTTATAGCCAATTATTATATGGTATTTCTTACATGGTGATCGTAGCAATGCTGTACACTTGTACCACTTCTATGATTTCCATAACCCTTCTACACAGTCATTACCTTTTATCCTCACAGCCACCCTAGAAATGAGGCAGGGAATGGAGCGTTCATATCCTTATTTTACTTAAAACTGAAACTCAGAAAGGTTACCCATCTCGTCCATGAGTACAGCATTACCAAGTAGAGGAAACCAACGCTGAAACTGGGATCTCCTGCCTTCCAACCACCTTCCATTCACCACACAGCCTCTTGGATGTGTATCCACCTCCCCTGCCATACAATAAATGCCCTGAAAGCAGATGTGCTGTACACTTTATCCTGCGTTTGTTCTGTTTCTCTCCTTCATCTTAAACATAGTGTGTAATGTACTTGGGATAACACGTGCTTCTTTACAAGCTGGTTGCAGTTTAAATAGGTTGCTTTAGAAGCTCAGAATTGCTTATAGAGAATGAAAGGCATTCTTGATTGAAAATGGATCTTAAAGAATCTTTTGACTGTGCAAAGTTAGATCCCAGAACAAAGCCAGAGAAGAGACAGATTATTATTGACCTATGGAAAAAGATGTTAGTATTTTTTCCTGCCAACTTGAGAAGAAGGTTGGGACTGAAAGGGAGGAGATGAGAAAGAAGATTAGGGCGGCTCTGGAAAATATGGTTGATGGCCAGAGCCCATGGGGAAATACACTCAGTCACAAGTTCTCTGTTGAGAGGATGGTAGAGTGCTAGTGATGGCTAATATTAACTATTAGGCATTTCCTGTTCTGCTCTGTGTTATAATACACCTCTGGACAATTGTGTCTCAAACTTCGGCAAAATTATATCACACATCCTATGTCAGTGGTACTTTAGGAAATAATGGAAGAAGGGTTAGGTCAGTCTTTGGTCTAAAGAGGAAAGACAGGAGGAAGGTCAAGTGCCCAGGAGACAAGACAGAAGGTTGAGAGATGGGTCAAGAGCAGGCAGGAGTGCTGAGTGGAAATAACCTGGATGTCAGCCTCCTCAGGAATGCTCAGAAAGGTTGGAAAGATTGCTTGACTTACTGCAGAATAGAGGATATTGGGGGTCAAATCATCGTAGTTGGATACTGAAAAAGGCAGAGACCCAAACAGCTGGAGGACTTGAAAACATAGAGGTTACATCAATATTTATTGACTTATTCAAGTTAGGAGTCAGGGACCTCAATCTTTGAGAAGTTTACAGAGTTTTATTTTGTATTTTTTCACCTTCCATTTTATTCTTGCTGTTACCCCTTGTTCTTATTCTACTGGGAAATGACTCGATTTAACATTCTCTGCTTGCTTGCTCACATGACAAACCAAGGACATGCACAGAGGTGGAATCCTAGTGGTGTGGGGTCTTTCTACACTCTACCCCACCCTGGGTCTCAGTCAGGTGTGTGCGTGTGTGTGTGTGTGCGCACGCATAAGGGAGAAAATAAGCAGGGTCACAAAGAGAAGGAAGATCACTTACCAGCTTAAGGACAAACTTGTTTACTCTCAAATATATATTTTTTTCAGAGTCAGCAAAAGCCAAAGCCATCGTGCCTATGAAACTACATTTGCATTTATAGTACAAATAAGACAAATGAATACTAGCTAGAGCGTGTCCTTAAAGAGATTATAAATCCACCCTCTTGACTGGAGTGCTGGGCAGTACTTTGATTGGTATATGAGGATGGGTGTTGCACTTGAAAGTTAAGGGAAGTGAGAAATTTGGGAAAGGAGCCAGTGGGGACATTTTACCATGGGAACAATTTAGTCACAGCGCACCGTCTCTTCTACTGAAAGCTGCTTATGCCTTACTAACTTTGTAGACATTTATTCCCCAATGAAGTTTGGCTTATGGTGGGTTAATAATTAGATACTCTTTGTGTATAGTTCAAGTGAAGGCCACTAGCTCTGACTTCACTTTGGCTGGGGTTTCCCTGTAATCCATTTAGCAAATTAAAGAGATTACTTTGATTGGTGCCATTATCTCCTATTCTCTTGCGGGTGAACCACTTAACCTGTGCTTAATTGAAAGAGATAGAGAGGGTACAGTAACAAATACAATCAAAAGGAAGGGGCAATAGGATCTGTAGGCCAAACAAATGATGGCACTAGGCTAACAATAGCAGATTAGAGGTGAGATCAATTAATTAGAAGCTATTGTAGGTGTTGGGTGGTTGCCAAGGTTTCTAATAGCCTAAGTCATCATGCCAGCTCTGTTTAGGAGGATTTTAATGACTGAGAGTTGATGTGGTTATTTCAATAATTACTTACTTTTATAATTACTTCGTTAGAATACTAAATGTATTACTTCAGTGAGGAAGATCTTTATCCCCCACACATCCAGCCATATTGGAGGCTACATCTTCCCACAGAGAAGTCTCCTGTGTAGTAGAGGCAATGGTTAGGAAATAGCTGTGCTGTGTTGTCTTAAAAATTATGTATCAAGCGCCTGTTCTGTGAGGCCCTGGGCTAGGTGTTTGGAGTACAGAGATAAATGAGGCATTGTTTTTGGAATGGGTGCAAACACAAAAGCATAATTTCAATGCCGTTGGATAAAGGCTAGGATAAAATTGTGTGAAGGCTATGCATCAGTCACAGTTTAGTAGAGGAAAGAGAGATCATTCTAGTGTGTCGAGCAGGAAGGGATTTAATATAGGGAATTAAGTCCCAGACTCCACCTTCCATTACCTCACTGACCTCATCTCCTTTCTCCCTCTCCCTCCCTTGCCCTGCTTCAACCACACTAGACTCCTTCCTGGTCTTTGAGTTCCCCAGTCACACTCCCATTGAGAGGCCTTTGCACTGATCATTCCCTCTGTCTAAAATGTTCTTCCCTCGGATACCACATGGCCAACTCCCTCTCCCTTCAAATTTTTCTTCAAATGTCCCTTGTCGGTGAAGCTTACCTCGGCTGCCTGATTTTAAATTGCTACTCACTCTCACTTCTAGCATTTCTGATTCACCTTATGATGTGGGTCAAAGCTACCCCAGGCAGAGAAGCCCAAGGTGTCCTGGCCTACATGCTGATCTATATGACCAATGGATTTTATGGTATGGATCAGGGCTGCCCCAGGGAAAGAAGCCCAGGGCATCCTGGCCTACATGCCCCACTACATATCTAAAGTTATACGACCACACAATAACTAGACCCCACCGGCACTGATACCATTTAATGACTTTTTACATCATCTTTCCTATGTCTGGTAAAAATAAGTCATGTACCCATGCCTTATAAATTTAGCCCTAACACTCAACACATTGCAGCCCTTCACTGCCCATGGGTCCTGTCCCCATGCTATTCTCTGAATAAAGGAGCACTACTACCAGACCTTGAGAGTCCAAGAAATCTTTCTTTCAACTCTGTGGCTCTCCGAGCCCACATCATTTCTTCACTTATACTGTTTTACTTTTTCTGTTTTTCATAGCACTTAATAATTTTTAAAATATTTGCTTAACACATTTACTGTTTATTCCCATATATGTGGTAGAATGTAAGGCCCAAAGACAGGATTCTGTGTCTCTTGATCAATGCTGAGTCCCAAGGGCCTAAATTGGTACCTGGAATGTAGATGGTGTTTGATAAATTAGGAGACTATAGCATCACTGGAAGGGCTAGTGAAGGGGAAGCCAGGGCAGTGCCGCTAGACTAGTGGGTTGAAGGTCACACCACCATGGCCGCGATCCATAGTTCAGGAAGCTGCTGCTGCTGTGCAGCCATGCACCACTGGGACAGGTTGCCACCGCAATGACTCACGTCTTTGGGAACTTCCTCCTTAGCCTTCACTACCACAGAAAGATGGCTTCTGCTTCACTTCTACCTTTCAAACCTCAAGGAAGACAATCTGGCAAAAGTAGTATTTATGTTTCAAACTTCTCCAAATAGAAGGAGATATATTGGAGGCTGGAGTAGCCAACCCAACTAACGGACATGGGACCTTATGGCCCACGGAGGAGGACCACTGTCCCCGCTTTCGCCTGAGCATCCTAAGGCTCCAGGGTTGTGTAATGAGCTCTAGGTCTCATAACAAGTCAGTCATGGAGCCAGGCTTCCCTGCCAGGTCTCCTCATTCTGGAGCCCTTGTTTCACTCCACATCGTCTCTATTGGCTTCTCATAGCAATAGTACTAATGAGACCAAAATCAAGAGTTTAAGTCCCCAGAAAGGCTTTGCCCTCTCCTAGAATTTATGGCAGTCACCCCTAACTTTTGCCAGTGTGGACCAGACCAGAGAGCAGAGCTGGTCTTCTGAAACCAATCAGAGACCTGAGAACAGCAACTCAAAGCACGGGCCTTTACTGTGGCAGGTTCTTTGCTATTATACCCAGTCCACTTAGGTTGAAGAACATTAAATGACTTCCCTCTCTATTTTGGGCCTGACCCCAAGTGGAAATTCTTTGGTTTCTCTGTATCTCAACACTGGTGTCACATCAATCTGACAAGAGGCCACATAATTGCTGAAATTAAAGTGCAATACCTGACACCTTAGAGGTGGCTCGCCAGAGCTGTGAATATTTATTTAATGGAAATGGAGTAAGTATGACCTTGCTGGGTCAAACTGACTGTTTCTCTCCCTGACACACCTTGTGAAGAAACAGAGAAATTTTAAGCTGTGGATCAATAAGGTCATCTGCTATGGGGCTGCTGTACTGAGCAGGATTATTCCATCATCAGGAATAACCCAAGCATTTCCAAGAGGCCAATTTGTGAATGGCACTGGGTTAGGGTCCAGCCAAATAGGATTAGGGATATGGTCACTAAGTAACTCTACTTTTGGGCATTGGTGTGAGTGAGGCAGGCAGCCTTCTAAAATGACTCCCAATGATCCCCACCACCCGGTCTTCACTCCCTTGGATAATCCCCTCCCCTGGTGTGTGCAGAGTGGACCTTGTGACTTTTTTCTAATAAATAGAATATGGCAAAAGTGATGGGATGTCATTTCCAAGATTAGGTTATAAAAGACTGACTCCTGTCTTTCTGGCACTCTCTCCCTACCCCCCTCCTTATCATCATGCTTGCTTTGACAAGGTAAGCTGCCATGTTCAGAACCTATATGGCAACAAACAGAGGGCGGCCTTTATCCAATATCCATCAAGGAACTAATCCCTTCAATCTAACATCTTATGAGGAGCTGAATCCTGCAAAGTTACACATGAACTTGAAAGTGGATCTTTCCCCTCTCAGGCCTTAAGATGACTAACCAGTCAGCACCTTGATTGCAGCCAGTAAGAGACCCTGAAATAGAGAGCCCAGCTAAGCTGTGCCCAGATTCCTGACCAAAAGAAACTGAGATTATAAATGGTGTTGTTTTAAGACACTAAGCTCTGAGTAATTTTTTACACAGCAATAGATAATATAAAGAGAGAGGGAGCTTTCTAAAATATGGGTACTCACCGCTCCGTAAATCCCTGTAAGATGAAAGGTAGAGGGGGGTCCCAAGATGCTTAGTAAAACCCTTTGGATGTACATTCAGGAATATTCAGAATTATAAATCAAAACCTTGACTCATGTTTGAATAGTAATTGTGTTTACCAAGTGTCCTTAGAGCAGCTCTGTGAGATAGGTGCCCCAATATTCATTCATTCATGTGTTCACTCATTTCTCCCCTGGTTTATTCACCTGTGCATCTCCAGGAACTGTGTTAGATATACGGAGCCCTCATGGTGCTTAATAGGTGACAGCAGCATTGCCTCCATGATCACAACTATAAATATATAATTAACACCTGTGCTGTTTCCCTAAATAAATGAATAGTCCTAACAGAGGCAATTGACCCATATCAGGGTACGGTCAGGGAAGGCTTTGCTGAGGAAGTGATGTAGTGAATAATGAAGAATGAGTTGTCTAGGTGAATTGGGAAAGGAAAAGCATTCCAGTCAAAGGGGCTTGTATCTACAAAGGCTGTGTGTTGGGAAGGCCCATTCTTTGTTTGATGCACTCAAGAGAGAGGAGGAGATAGGTGGGACATGTAGGTGGGTGCCAGGCTGTGCAGGGGTCTGTAGGAAACACGATACTAGGAAGCCATTTAAAGAGGGCACTTGGTAGTGATGTGATCAGATCTGCATTTTGGAAAGGTCACTCTGGCTACAGTGTGGAAAACCAATTGGAGGGGAACTTGAGTTGATCCTGGGAGACCGTTTAAGATGCTCTTGCAGTAACCCAGGAGAGACAGGATGGTGTCTCACACTAGGCTGGTGATGGAACGCTGAAGAGCATTTTGAGAGAGACTTATCAGTGAAGTAGACACGTTGGGTGATGAATTGCAGATGATGCAGAGGCGGTGCTCTGATTATCTCCATCTTACGGATAAGGCATTGAGGCTTAGAAAGGGTGACAACTTGCCCAAAGTCAATGGCAAAGCCAAAGAAAGAAGCAAGATTATAGATGCTAAGTTCCATTTTGGACAGTTGAGCATAAGACTAGGCTTTCTCTTTCTTCTGTCTCCATCCCTATATAACCACCGAAACATACTTACAAATACATCTACGCATGCTCAGCAGCATGGGTATCTGCATGGATGCACGTGCACATAGGCACGCATGCACACAAACCCCAACTCAAAAATATTTTTTAAACCCGCTTTTTCTGCCTTCCCTATTTTTGCTTCCTTTAACCCCTCCACCTCAATCAAGGGCCATTCTCTAGCCACCCAACCTCATTCAATTAACTACTAACTCCTGATCCTTCTCTTACAATCTTTCTTGAATATATTCTCTTGTTCCCTCCCTGCTGCCACCCCACTAGCACTATTGTGGTAGCCTTTTCGTGTTTCTCCTCCCCTCCAGCCTCTTTCATCTCCCATATGTCCTCTGTAGTGTTGCTGGATTGATTTTCTTCAGCCTGTTTCACCATAACACACCCTGTTCAAAACCTTCAGGCCTCCCCACTACCTATTCTTAAAATCCCACGTCTTTACTCTGCCTCTTATGTCCTCTGGAGGCAACTCCCTAATTATTATTCTCCATAATTCTTTGTCCCCCAAATTGGCTTACTCTTTACCCACATCTAACTGGCCATTTGAACATTTGAATAGTACCTAAGAATTGACAAAGATCTTTCTCGTGTTCACAACAACCCTGCAAGGTTGGTATTTTTACATTTCACAGAGCAGTCAATGGAGGCTCAAAGAGATTCGTCCACCACAGCGAGTGACATCTGTATTACTACTTTCAATGCTTCCCTTTAAATAAACCTATCTTTTCACTAAGTGCATTTATTTTACAAGAAACTTTATATATCATGGCCACAAATGAAAAAATCCCTATCACTTGGGATGCTCTTTCTCTTTGTAAAGGGGAGATTAGAGAAGTGATAAAGACACACTGCAACTGTGAAGACTTTCTCCTGGCTGTAGGAAGAAGCAATGGGAGAGGCCATTTGTTTCTCACTGTGTGACTCAGTTTTCTTATTTGTTTTTGTGTACCACATAAATTAATTCACATCCTACAAGTGACACAGGTCTCACATTTGGGTGGAAATGCACTGTTGAAATGCACATCATCTTGAACAAAGTTAACAACCCATGATGCTCTTCTAGAAATTCTGGTCTTCTTCTTTCCAGCAGACAATAAATGTATTCTCCTTTCTCCACCCTAAATTCATTTCTGACACGGCTTTGTTTTTTCCATATGTTCTGTATTCCAAACCACATTTCTTCCTATGTTTCCACTTATAAGAAAGAGAAAGAAGCTAAATTTTTGGAATAAGCAATTTCTCTACAGAGAGTCCCAAGGCTGCACTCATATCAAAGCTAAATAACCTCTCACTCTAAGGGATGTTGGTCCCTCGGGCCAGGGCTGAGGTCGTTAGCAGGGCAGAAGGGGGAAGCATGGATGGTAAATGTTTCCATCCATCCTGGTCCACACGTAAATAGACACCCTCAGCCTCTCTTAGTATGGGGCCAACAGCCTTCTCCAGCATTGGGAGTCACCTCACAAATTCCAGCTCCTTTTGTATGAGTTCAAACCTTTTAGGATGTTTCCCTTTGTCAAGTAATGAAATGCATGGAAAACCTTTTATAAATCACAAAATCTTCTACATAAATACAATGTCTTCTGTATTTCATGTTTTCACTGTTCAGTTTCTTTTGAAAACTAAATCCAGGAAGGATGTAAATAGACATTTTGAGAAATGATTGTTGTAGCTTGTAATAGAAACATTTCTCTTCCATTTGTTTTGTTACCCATATTCACTTAGAGCTTGATAAAAGCAGATAGACTGTGATCCCAAACATTCAGGCAGTGTGTGTAGGATCACAAACTTAGACATTCATTGTGCATTAAAAAATGGGAGGGGGAAGAAAGTTTTCACTATTAAATTTTCCACAAAGCTGGTGGCTTTTAAAAAATAAAATCCATATTTAATAAAAATTAAACAGTATGCCCATACAGCTACAAATATCAAATTTAGCATTAAAAGTAAGTGGCAAATATAGCAGGACATTGTCAAATTCAAGCTGCAAAAACTATAAAGCAATTACAGGGAATTGTCCACGTGGGTTACAGGCAATACCCTATTTAGCAGTCAATTCTGTTTATACTCTAGCCCCAGAAAGGAGGGAAATGGCTAAGATGTCCTGGAATATAGAAATAAATAAACAAATAGCAGCAAAACAAATTATCTAGAAAGACTTTGAGTTCAAAAGCAGACTGTAAAGCAGTTGATCACCACTTCTCCACCTAATCACATCAGGCTGGTGGTGGGAATTACTGTAAGACTTTTGGAGCTAATTGAAGCAGAGAGGACACAGGCAATGTGCTATTTTCTTTGGTGCAAGACTTGGTGCAGAATATTTTTGGTATTCTTGCTGCCACTTGAAATCAAATCCCAGCTGCATTCATTCAAATAACCCAGGAGCCCAGGATGTGACTGAGGCCAATTTGCGTGTTTGCGGGACTCTACCCCACGTGGTATCCATTTGGTGAATGATCACCTGGCCACAGACTACCTTTCTCCAGCAGGAATGGAGATGCTTCCATTCCTGATCATCAGCAGAATTCCCTGCAACAGAAACAGTAAAAGAAGAAAGCAAGCCAAGCGAAATCAGCCCAGAGCTGCCATCTTCAAAGAGAATTTGTCATCTTTTGGAGCTGTGCTCTTTTCCTCCTTTCTCCTTCTCTCCTAAAGATTGAAATTTCTGCCTTCACTTGGCCCTGCAGAAGTTCGAGACACTGATCTTTACCCCATCTTTCCCCTTCTCCTTAACCCTCCCTTTTGTGCAAGTTCCCATCCATTGGCCACTTTCCAACAGGCAGAGGACCAGAACCCTCAATTATTCTCATACTTCACCGTATTTGGAGTTCTAAACTTCTGGAATAATTATCCCAAGAGCCACAGGTGATGTTAACTCAGTTATGCTGTTCCACCATTGAGACAATGCCTCATGATGTCAAAGTTCACGCAGTTCTTTGGACTAGCACAGAAGCCTTTTCAGATGTGCCACGTCGTAGGTTAGAGTCCAGGTTTAAAGCCAAACAAAGTTGAATTCAAATATCAGCTCCATCTCCCGTATGCTGTGGTACCCTGATCGGGTTCCTTAGTGTGTCTGACCCTATTTCCTCGTTTGCCAAAAATGATAAGTAAGACTTCCCTCACAGAGATGCTCTGAGGTTGAAATGAGACATGCATGTAAAGCCCTGAGCACAATAGTGGGCACTTGGCAAATGCTCAGTGAAGATAGCTTTATGAACTGTGGGTTATCAAAGAGACAGGGATCCAGTTCCCCACAGCTACCAACCACCTCTCAAACACTAAGAGTTACCTTTCCAAAAGGCCAGGGTTTGTCCACAGATGTCTTTATTTTATATTTGTCTATGTTGTCTGAGAAAACTGAGCTGCAAGGATCTGGATCAACAGAATGGCATGTTTTCATTTATTAAACTTTGGCAAAAAAGAATTCTG
The DNA here is from genome assembly GCF_021613505.1 of Equus quagga. Lineage (NCBI taxonomy): Eukaryota > Metazoa > Chordata > Mammalia > Perissodactyla > Equidae > Equus > Equus quagga. Next base: position 156,583,941 of record NC_060267.1, on the reverse strand, counting down.
TTCTCTATAACTCACGTCCACTTGAAATAATTTCGCTTGACTTCATTAAGCTTGAAGAATTGCACTTTTCCTTCATCCCTTTCTTCCTCAGACTTACTTAGCCTTTACAACTCAAAAGATAATTGCTCTATTAACAAATGTTTATAGCATAATAAAGGAGTGGGAGGGAGGAAAAGGATTTCTTTTTTTTCTGTCTGGGCCATTCCCTTCAGTTTCTTGGAAGTACTGGAAAGCAATGGAATAAGCCATAAATTATTTTTGGAATTAAACCAAAGGATTTATTTTTCAGTCACTAGCAAACAGTTCTTAGCCAAAAGCCTCCAAGACTTTGTGGGGAATGAGGCTACCAGGAATTCCTAGTGGCTGAAAGGATGTCACCACAACTCTGAGCTGTGAAGAAATCCTGGTTTTACTGGAAATCAGGAAAAGGCTCTGGTAGGTACTGGTAGGGCCTGTGGAAATCCCCCTCTGGGGCCTGGGGTTGGGGGATTTAAGAGAGCCTCCTGGAGAATGATCCCCTCTTCTCTGGGCTGACGAAGTTTTGGAATGTTCAAATAGAAATCTCTTGTAACTGTGTGTTGTGGGCTGAAACGTGTCTCCCCAAAACTCATATGTTGAAGTCCTTTCCCCCTGTACCTAGGAATGTGACTATATTTGGAGATAAGGTCTTTAGAGAGAGAATTAAGGTTAAGTCAAGTCATCAGGATGGGCTCTAATCCAACCGGACTGGTGTCCTTATAGGAAGAGGAGTTTAGGACACAGACACAAGCAGGGAAAGGACCATGTGAAGACACCCAAGGAAGACAGCCATCTACAAGCCAAGGAGAGAGGCCTTAGAAGAAACAACCCTACCAACACCTTGATCTTGGACTTCTAGCCTCCAGACTGTGGTTTAAGCCACCTGGTCTGTGATATTTTGTTATGGCAGCCCTAGCAAACTAATATACCATGTTAAAGGACACACACATCTTACCCTCATGACTGGAGGAGAAGATTCCTTCATGGTCTCCCCAAAAACATTCAGAAGGCTTTCAAAGGAGTACCCCTGACACTAGAAGGTTCCAGTTTGGCACATGGTAACAAGGTTCAGGAGTCAGAAGTGACCCTACTCATGCAGTTCACCTCCTTGAAGAGTCTGTGCTTTATCCGGTTGATAACCGGCCTCTTGGGCTGTCTTGACCTCTTTCTAGGGCATTGTTCCCGTTATAAGGGCTTGTGACAGTGAAGAGTACATTTAGCTTTCTGCTTCCTCCTCTGCTTCTCCCCTTCCCCTTCTCCCTTCACTAGCTCTCCCCTAGAACATAAACTTTGATCTGTCTTTGGCCCTGTAATAATGTTTTCCTTGAGAATTATATGTGAAATTACCCCATCGTCAATATCCAAGCCCTGTCTTCACCTCTGACCCTGGAATTTTCTATGGCTTGCTCATAAGGTAGGGGTAGTAAAGAGACAGTTTCTGCTCTACCACAGACCACCTATGTCACACTGGGTAAATTGCCTCCTTTCTGTAATGCCTCAGTTTCCCCTTCTGAAAAACTAGAGGGTAGAGGGCAAAATTATCTTCCAGGTCTCTCCAGCTTTGGTGATTCTAACCCACCCACTCAACAAAAATATACACAAATACACACATATCTCTCTCCCCTTGGATCATGAAGGCATAGCCATTTTTGAAGATCAGTTTGAGTTCAAACATTGAATGCTGTGCATTCTGTGAAATAATTTCAGCCATAAGCTGCACTCGCAGAAACCAGTCATTAATGGCCCCAAAAAGAACAATGAACTTTTCTTTGTGCTCATGTTTTTAAGGGCTATAAAAATGCTTGCCCTAAGTCTTGCTTGTAATAAGTCATAATTTAAGAGAGATGTGCGAAGATACTTGAGCCAGATGTTTGATTTTTCTTTTTTTTAAACACACAGCTTGTTTGCACACTGCTTTTTACCCAGTGCCGCAGTTTGGCCTCTGAGGATAACTAAGAAAAACCTCTGAGACTGTTAGAAGGGAGCTTCACCTGCCAGTCTGGGCTCCGGGGTCTCTATAGCAACCAAACATAAATCAAGGAAATGGCCCCTTTTGTAAGTTGGTTAATAGGCACAACATGCTTCTTTAGAAAATCCAACCATTCTTTCAATAGACTTTGATTGAAAGTCAGCCTTTTCTTCAGACACATTCACATTCACATCTAGTAGCAGCTTGTATGGCTGTCCACGGGCTAATTTATTACCCTTTAAAGATCTGGCAAAGAAAAAATGGCTCTCAGAACAATGTTTACATTCAGAGGCATAAGCACAGAGCCACAAAAGAGCATCCTTTTGTTCTGAACTTGGAATATTAATCTTTAACCTAAGACTTTAACTTTTCCCCTCTTACAGGGTTCGACAGAACCTCTCCTCTCATTAAAATTTTACCAATTTAATACGACTTTGTTTCTAATACGTGGGAAGGGGGGAGTAAGCCTTCCTCCCATTGTTTTGCCAAACCTTGATGGAGATTAATTGTTTCTCAGACTCCCCGCCCTTTGCTTGGAGAATACTCTGCTTAAAGGATTGCTGATGAGGGAAGTTTGCTCTCTTGTCCCTAAGAGGGGACCTGGGCTAATTAACAAAAATACAAGGGGTACTCCTCACCCTTCTTCATGAAGCAAGAGAAGGGCCATCAGTTGGTGAGCTGACTCCCTCACACCCCCATCCCACCAAAATGTAATTTGGAAATGGACCCAAGAAATGCTCCACATTGAGTCAGTCCTCCCCAATGTCATAGAGTACAAAGGCGAAGTGGGGACACACACTGAGCGCTTCCTTTCATGTGGGCAGGGTCACGTCACTAAGTAAATGGTGTGCTTTCTCTCAAGGCGGGAGCCAAATGCTTGGCTCTGTCTTCCTTTGAGGTAGGGAGAGGAGATGGGGAAAAGCCTATAGAAACAAACCTTTGTAGTTTTTTTTAAACTACATTATGAGATGAAAAAGTACTTCTAAAACAAGTGGGAGCTTGCATTGCTCTGTGTAGCTTCATATCACAGATGGAGATGGACAAGAAAAGATTTATATTAATGCCTCCCTCCTTAGCTTTCTTAAATCCTCAGAAACCAAAGTCTTCAGAAACCAGACTCTTCAGGAGCTCCCTCCCTTTGGTATGGTCAGCTGTCCCCACTGGCAAGAAGGGAATAAAGGGTTGGTTTCAAAATGTGCATGTTTAAACATGCCCTTTATTTTAGTTGTAATGCTGTGTTATGAGAAAAGTTGTTTCACGTTATTCAGGGCTGGTCACTTAGAAACAGCTTTTGTCTTACATCAGCCTGAAAATACCTCTGGGGTCTGTGGAATTGCAGGGCCCTCCAAAATGTAATGTAAAATATGTTCGGTGTATGAGAGATGCCCTCAGGAGCAGAGAAAGATCCTGGACATTCAGCAAAGGGAGTTGGGTTTTCCTTTCTGTGCCTGGTTGCCACATGGAGCCAAAAGGTTAGCTATCCTAGTATTCACAGCCTGACTGTGTGGCCACTCACCCAGATCAGACACTTCGTGTGTAATTTTCCACCACGTGCCTATACCCCTGGTCTGACACCTCTCAGGGAGGCAGTACAGTACAACAGTCGAAACAGTGGGCAAGGGCACTGAATTGTCAGTGTTCAGATCCCAGCTCTGCCGCTTACCGACTGTCACCTTGGGCAAGTGACTTCACCTCCTTGTACTCAGTTTCCTCACTTGTCAGATAAACTTATAATGGTACCTACTTCATAGAGCTGTTAAGAGGATTCAATGTGTTGTAATAAGCCACTTAGAACAGTGCCCAGCCTGTGAGAAGCCCTCAAATGTTAGTTGCTATTAACATTTTTAATGTTTTTGTGGTAGTGGATCCTATTGTATTGCGGATTACAGGAAGAATGCACGTTACTCAACATAGAACATAACATTTTCCGAGTTCAGGTGACATTTTGCAGAAAACTGGACAAAAAGAAAATAATTTGCCAAGGCTAGAGTTACTCCATTAAGAAAATCCAGAGATATAAATCAGCTTGTGTCTATGGCAATAACTCATCTCATTTGTTTAAAACCATCATCACCTGGTATCTCCATCCTTGCCTACAATCCTATTTGATGGAAACATCTCAGGCTCAGGAGTTCTGGCCAAAAAGGCTGTGTGTATGTGTGTGTGTGTGTGTGTGTGTGTGTGTGTGTGTCTCCACCTCTGCCTCCTATCTCCTGTCTGTTCTCTGCCACCACAATGAAGAACTGATTTCCCCCACCTACCCTTGCCAGTCTCACAGGGTCACAACCTAGTTGCATTTTTGCATTTCAAGCAGAGAACGCTGGGGCCTAATTTCACATGTGTCATGGCCAGGAGTGGCTAATCAGGGCTCATTTGTCCTCACCCTGCTCATTTGTGCAGAGGGCTTTGTTCCGTTCAATAACCCTCCTCGGCTTCAGCTCAAGTATCAAGGAGACAATAACTTCAGAGGGGGTAAGAAGGGATAGTCACTGAAGGATTCGCTAAGGAAAATGCAGCCTATTTCCCGGGAAAGAACCCCACATCTGTAGGAATCGTGTGAACAAATCAGAACTTGCCAAAATGAACAATGAAATTAAAAAACTGAAGAGGAGGGAGATTTTTTTTAAAAAACGTATTTTGGTTATTTTGTCTTTAGTTAAGAATTAGATTTTAAACATTGGGTACTCACTAAGGAGCAGCATGTTCTAATGGGAAAAGCTTAGGTTTGGGAGAGGGACATTTGAACCCTAAGAACTTAAGTTTAGTACTTATTGTGTAGTTTAAGCAAGTCCTAGTCTTGAATTCATTCCAGCTGTCCATCAGTCAGCATCCAATGAGGAAAAATAACCACCATTCCAACTACTTCTAACAGAAGGAATTTAATACAGGGAATTTGTTGTACAGTTGATAGAAGAGCTGAAAGAGGAACCTCAGAGGTTGGGGCCACCCCAATGTTTGCTTCAACAGGAAGCTGCTGCCATTGCTGAGGCTGAAGGAACAACAGGAAGGGATGGTGCTACCAGAGCCTAAGAGCTGGGGCAGACAGTGGGAGCTAGAACCCCAGAGAAGATTCAATCACATAGGAGAAGCCGCCTAAGGCAGACGGAGAGAGGGAGTGATGTCCTGCCTTATCCCCTCTTCTGCCCTCCTTCGTGGAAACTTCCTAGAAGCCAGTTGGCAATGTATTCATGCTTTCCCAGTCTTTTCCCCTCCTGCTCCTGTAAAAGTAGAGGAAAAATAACAAATTTTGCAGATTTGTGTTCAGATTCATTCCCTGCCCTTCCCTCCTCTGCTCTTTATCACAGGGTACCATGGCATATATGTAGATAATAATGGTCCAGTTAACCCTGTGCTCTGTGCTCAGTCCTGCGCTATAACCTCATGGAATACCGGAAAGTATTTCTATGTGTTTTCCTCTGAAGACAGTCTTAATCTGTTTATTTTCCCCAGAAGATCATGTATAACCCAAAGCGGTAGGCTTCTCTGTTACCATTTACCATGTAACTCTCTTATGCTAGAGAGGCAGTGTGGTATAGTGGTTAAGAAAAAGAACTCAGGTACTTGGGTTTGAATGCTGCCTGTGGCTGCTGTGTGATGTTGGGCAATTTAGTTTCTCTGTTCCTTAGTTTCCACGTCTGTAAAGCGAGATTAAGAATAGTCCCAACTTCATGCATTTTTCTTTTTACTCTGCCTAATGACGCAGGGCTGCATTCTCCTAAGTATTAACTGAAAATTTTTTCAGGCCCTGCTAACGTTCTAACGTGTCAGGGGCCTGCTTTTATTGCTGTGGTAGGATGATGAAATGGGACTTTTTCTGCCTTAGTTTTGACTAAGGTACCAATATACTGGATGTTTAGATACACCTAAGTGTGAGCCAGATCATCAAAAGCAGGAAGAAACATGTTGAGAACAAGTTCCTCAACTCATCAACCCCACCACCAGCAACCACAAGACAAGTCAGAAGTATCAGGAGGGACAACAAGGATATGTGGAGGATTTGGAGAAAGACAAGGTTTGCCCTCACACATTAAAGATGTTTCTCAAAAAGCTGTTGACTAATTCAGTAAATATCCATGGCTTTCTACATGAGGGACTTAGGGTCTAGTGGAGTTGACTGTCCAAGAAAAGTACATTCAAGGATGCATGATCCAACATAATGTAATAAACTCTGGGGACAGCCAGACACCAAAAGAGGCAAAACTTGAGATGAGCCTTGAAAGACGAAACTTAGAAAAGGATCAGAAGATGAACACATCATGAAATGTTCCAGAAACAGAAAAATCCTCTCACTCAAAGTAGAACATCGGAGGCGCAAGGCAGCCTAGAGTATTCCAAAAAGACTTTTTCTGTCCCAAAGAAGCTGGGAATTAAGGTTTTTCTGGAAGCTACTGCTTAAAGGAAAATTGAGATAGCCATATCCATGGGAAAAGGAGGGTTGGAGGTAATTTCACCATTTTCTAGCTTGGAGACTTCAGGCAAATTACGTCCCTGTGCCTCTGTTTCATCATCTGTGAAATGTTGACTTTTTCTTTTCTTTTTTTTTTTTGTGAGGAAGATTAACACTGAGCTAACTACTGCCAATCCTCCTCTTTCTGCTGAGGAAGACTGGCCCTGAGCTAACATCCGTGCCCATCTTCCTCTACTTTATATGTGGGACGCCTAACAAAGCGCATGGCAAGCGGTGCCATGTCCGTAGCCGGGATCCAAACTGGCGAACCCCAAGCCCCCGAAGCGGAACATGGGAACTTAACCGCTGCACCACCAGGCCGGCCCCACTGTGAAATGTTGATTTTTACCTGTACCTGCCCCTTGAAGGTGATGTGAGATCGAAATGAGTTTATACATGAAAGTGCTTACCATGGTCCCTGGCAGGTAGTAAACATTCAAATTCTTAAATCATTTTAATGATTTGATGTTAACAGTCTTGTAAATTATTCAAAGAAGAGAAGGCTGGGAATGATCTAGATCACTGTGGTGGAAAAAACCTCATTCCACCTAAGAGGGTCAACTTATCCCCTGCCCAGTTGTTTTACTGTTGAATTCAGTGATTCTCAGGGTGGGTTTCCAACCTGACCTGTGAAGTGCTCCATGTCACTATTACTGATTATAATTTGGAGATGCTATTACTTTTGTTTTCTTGCCTGAATCCTCAATATATTTAGGTGAACCAGCCATCTCCTTAATATGCCATCCCCAGCAGGGCTTTACTTTCCAGCTCTTCTGGAGAGGATATTTTATAGGGACAAGGAGATATTCCTTTGGTCTCATGGGAGGTCCCAGAGGTGCAAGCACCAAGGGTTCCTGGAGACTGAGTTTTGCATCGGGCTGTCATTCGCTGTGTGCCTGTGATCTAAAGAAAGAGTTAAATGGAGTCTAAAATGACTAAAGATCCAGGCCCTTCATCTGGCCTCCGGGGACTTTTAAGAGTCCGATGTATATAGACTTTTGGATATCCATGTGCCTCTGTGATGGGATACAAAATGGTGTGTGTCTATGTAAGTACACACTTTTCTGAGGATTTATTACTTTTCTGAGATTCTCAAATGGTTAAAAAAATGGCTTAGGAAAAAGTAGGGAAATTAAGATCTAGATTCCCCACTGGCAGAATAATCAGACTAATAACTAAAACAGAATATTAGAGAAAGAAGAGAGCTTATAATCAACTCAGTTAACCCTACAACCATCTCTGCCCTTCTCCTGACATTACAGTTGAAAAAAACTGAGGACCCAGAAGCCGCTTTGCTTTTTCCCAGCTTAGAGTTTACTTTTCATTTTATTATGGATTTAGACTGGTCAAAGGCTTTCCTGCCTTCTCTACAGAGATGTAATACAATATGAACTCATCAGAATCATGGTTGGTTTGTGTTCTTGTAATCTGAAACAGCTTTTATCAAAAACCTAATTCATGCGGAGAAGATAATCATGTGCAGGAAAAAGCAGATCTTCGTGGGGTTTTTTTTCCTTTCCTTTAAGATATCAGGGCTATAAAGTATTATTTTTTCTTTTTGTTTTCTCCCCTACTAAAACCAAGAGTTGATCCAATTCTTTTTTTCCTCATTCTCCAGTCTAGTCTCACGTATGGGATTAATTAGACAAGACGATTCACTGAAGGAACATTTATCTTTATCCAGGAGATTATTTTCAGAATTTTTTGATGTTTTCCTAGCATTTCTACTTTTTTAGTGGCTTTTTGTAATGACGGATGGGCCACTGCTTTGTATATGTGTTTGTATATGTACATATGAAAAACATTAATTTTTAATTTACTCTGTTTACCTTGAGAAACCGCCAATGGATGATTCAGATATTCCACAGAAAGGGCTTTTCTTTTGTAATACAGGACAAAGGACAGCTAAGCATGAGTTCTTTCTTCAAAGCAGAGGTTCGGAGGGAGGGGGCGATAATATTTGTTTGTGCAGCTTACAAAAGGACTATTTTCACTATGTAAATACTTGTATAATTTTGTCTTGTCATCCTGTCATCTAGTGTGTCCTTAAAAACTAGGCTTAGATACAGTGATAAAGAACCAATATGGGCTCTTCCCACATTTCTTTAATTCAACTTATGTGTCTATGTTTAAGAATCAAATCTCAGGACAGTGATTTGTGCAGTGGGGAGTTTTGGCTGGTCTCTGATGTCTAGTCCCAGGTATAACACCAGCTTTGGGGATGTCAGCAGTCCTCCTTGCCTGTCCTGGACTTCGGTGCCCCAGGAGGCTGGATGCATGGGGTCTTGATTCCAAGGAGAAGCCAAACTTCCCAGCTTCCCTGGGAGGGTTTGGGGATGAAAACCCGAGAATTCCAATGGGCTTTCCAGTAACTGCTGTAGACAACCTGAATCAGGAGATTGGAGCCCCTTCAACTCTCCCCCCAAACTGTCCAAGAACTACTAGGGGTTTACTCAGACAAAAGGGGTCAGTCCTGATTCCAAATGCCAGCAGACAACTGGCGAATCTGAGTGAGTCGCTACTGTTGTAGCCATGCGGGGCCTTATATCCAGGCTGCCATGTCTAGTTGAGCTACTGTGCATTGCTTGAGGGCAGCATATCTAAGGGGACACCAATTCACATCATAGGTATCATAGACTTTGGTAGTTATTAAAACAGTTTTCTGGCAGATGGTATTAAGGTGACGTTCAGTGTATGATCTCAGTTTTAGGTAATATGAAAAGACGTAATGTGCAGGTTTTGTTTTTAAAATAAATAGCTAACATTTAGTGAGCACTTACCAGAGAATGGTGGCTAATTGCTTTTGACCTCTCCTCACAGGCCAGGCTTCTTAACATAAATTCAGAGGATCAGTCAGCTTTGACAGGAAAAAAAAAAATTGTATCTTCATTATCACTCACTCCTAACTGAAATTTAGGATTATGAACGGAGGCAACCAACCACAATGTTACTAGCAGCGCCTGTGATTTTTTTCATATCACATTTAAATTGTTGCAATATCTCAAAGTATTATTCATGCTCCTCACTGTTTCAAAGTGATGCTAATTGTTAAGACTTACCGCTAATATATTATTTAATGAGTTAATAAAAAGGAACGTCTATTACTATATCACAAGTTTTTTTTAACTATTGTAATAAAACTGGTTTCCTTTATAATCCTATATATTTCATCTTATGCAACATTATTCTGAGAAGGAGTCCACAAGTCTCACCAGCCTCCTAAATGTCTGTGGCACAAAAACAATGTTAAGAGATTTTGCTGCAGGAAGTTAAAGACTAGGAAATGTTCATTCCTTTATCTCTTCTTTTCAAGAATCATTTGCACCCCACCCCCCCACACACATGCAACTGACTCTGGAAAAATCATAATAATTGTATGAATCCACCTGAACAGTTTGCCTTTTATGTCTAATTGCCATGCAGTATAATTACAACTATGCATGGCATTAAATGTATGTCCAATTGATTTTTAGTTCATTTGTTTGATTTCAACACCAAACTCTGTTCATTTCAGCAGTCTTCATAGTTTCATAGTTTATGCCTTTGGTAAGATACGGTTGAGGAGTAGAAGATAGCACATGAAATCACTTGAGAACCACTGCTCTAAATTTAACTTGTGCCTCTTATTGCTGCCACAGTGTGTCTGATAAACACTCTCTTATATGACAAAAGATGACACTATTTTCTATGAAATGTCCTTGCATTATAATTTGTTCAGCATACATGCATACTCCTCAATGTGGAAAAATGATGAAGATGCTGAAAAATGTGGGCCAACTTCTAGATTGTGTTTTGTGGAGGGTGAACGTGTGCCGGACAATACTCTGACTTTTCACAGTGTGAAAGATGGTCTTGTGCAAAACGTGGTCACTCCATAGCTCCAGATCCACATGGTCTCTTGGTCTGACCATTAGAAGAGGTGATCTAGTCTCTGAACCATTCATTCCAAATTCTAGAAGAAAGAATATGACTGTCCAAGTCTGACATCCTCCTGGGTCCATTCAGGAGGCCAGGGAGTCAACGTCCCAAAGTACAAATGACCCTGCAGGGCCCCCTGTAGGTGGATGGTGGTTCTCTGAGAAGAATAGAGGGAGCCAAAGCTTTCTGTAATGGAGTTTTACAGGCTTAACAAGGAGAGACCATGATAGTTTCTCAGGAAAGTCAGGACTATAAGCATCCCTGCCTGTGAGGGTTGACAATACATCCCCTTGGTGGCCCTGAGTGGCACAGAGGCCTGAGCAGGAAGACCAGGCTAGCAGTTCTTTATATTTTTAGATATATATTCAGGGAAAGTAAAAGGGCCTTTTACATGAGTGACTCTATGGTAGGCAATTGTTATGTACATTGTCTCATTTAGTCCTCAAATTTCTCCAGGCTACACCTGCTGATATTTCTCTGATGTCAGCGTCCTTTTTGGAATTCTTGTACAGGATTCTAGTTCTCCCCTTTAATGCCAACTATTTCCAGGAGTCTCACGTAACAGTTTCCTGGCATCTCCCGTGAGTGTCTCACCAGCTTCACCCATGTGGCCCATATTCCTTCTCTTCTGCTCAGCCCCCTTGAATTGCGGCAGTGGCTGAGGCCTCTGCTGTTTCTGGGGCTCCTGGAGAGTGTTTCTCCACCACCATGATGCCAGGGCTAATATCAATGGTGCTGGCACCTGTGCCAAAGATATTTTCTCTAATCTGATACTGGTGCCACCTCTGCTGTGGTTGAAGCCATTGGTAATAGGGACTGCCACCACAGGAGCCTCAGATGCTGGGGACAGTACAGGCATCTTGTTCTCAAGGACCAGGACCTTAAGTCCCACTGATATTCCGGAATCCTGAACATTCTGAAGCTCCACTGGATTTCTAGTTCAAGATGGTAGATAGAACACATGCAAACATCAACTCCTAACACACTCCCACACAAAGCACACAAATAAGAAATATAATTAACAAATATATATCCATATTCCACAACAACAAGAGGGTATGTTTTCCATTAAGTAGAAATGGATGAAGCGGACAAGACCTCATGGTTATAAGCGGAAGGTGGCCATGCTTACGCCACCTACACAAACTTAAGAGTAACTCAGCACCTCCTAAGAGCCTGAGGCCAACACCACCACAAGGTCACCTCACTGCCAGGCCATAACAGCACAGGCCACACAAAGGAGAAGTCCTGTGGAAGGTGAGCACAAAGCTGACAGTCCTCAGGTATCTGAGAGAGACCAACCCCAGGGAAAGGAAACTGTAGGCTCAGCAAATGGAAAGACTAATACCAGATAAGATAGGAATATTAGAATAATTTTAAAAGGACTGTAAAATAAAGAAGAACTTAACCTCAGAGAGCCAACAGAGGGAATCCCATCCCTAAAATCAGATTAGCAGGTCATAGAAAAAACAACAGAGTTGTAAAAAAAAAAAAACTTCAGAGATCTTAGAAATGGAAAATATGACCATTAAAGTTAAAAACTCAACAGGTAGGCTGAATAGCATTCTGAACTCAAGTGAAGAGTAAATCTCTGAGCTGAGAGATAAATAATGAGATAGGAAGTATCCAAGAAAAGAAATCTGGAGGACAGATCCAGAACTTCCAACATCCATCTGATAAATAGTGCAAAAAGAGAAAATAGAAAAGCATAAAAAAGACAAGAATTAGTGGCCATAAATTTTTTTAGGAAATGAGTCTTCAGGTTGAGTTTACACAGATGCCAAGCTGAATACATAAAAGTGAGTCATAACCACAAGGAGATACCACTTAATACCCACTAGGATGGCTAAAACCAAAAAGTCAGACAATAACAAGTGTTAGTGAGGATGAGGGGAAATTGAAACCCTCATACATTCTGTGGGAATTTTAAATGGTGCAACAGCTTTGGAAAATAGTCTGGCTGTTCACAAAAGGTTAAACGTAGGGTAAGAATATGAACCAGCAATTCCACTCCCAGGATATACCTGAGAAAATTAAAAATACATTCCCACAAAAACTTACACACAAGCTTATGAGGCATTATTATTCTTTAGCCAAAAAGTGGAAACAGTCCAAATGTTCATCAATGGATGAATGGATAAATAAATGTGGATGCATGGGTAAACATAGAATGGAATATTATCCAGCCATGAAAAGAAATGAAGCACTGATACATGCTATAACATAGATGAGCCTTGAAAACATTACACTAAGTGAAAATAGCCGGTTACAAAAGGCCACATATTGTATGATCCCATTTAGATGAAATGTCCAAAATAGACTAATGTGACAGAAGATAGATTAGTGGGTTGCCAAGGGCTAGGGACAGGGCAAAATAGGAGTTAACAGAACAGTTAATTGATGTGGGGTTTCTTTGGGGGATGATAAAAATGTTCCAGAATTAGATAGTGGGGGTGGTTGTACAACTTTGCAAATATACTTGCAACCACTGAATTGCACACTTTGAAAGAGTGGATTTTATGTTGTGTGAATTATTGCTCAAAGTATTATTTAAGAAAAAACGTGAGTCCTCACCAAAGCTGGGCTGTGCCCCGTGGAGGTCACACTTGTTCCTGTGAGAGTAATTCCTCTTATCCCACACTTTCGTGGTTTGGGTGTTAAAGTACTGTTCTCCATTTGTCATAAAATTTGTGTGCATGTAAGAGAGAAAAATAGCTTTTTAGTAGTTTTCTTTACATCCTGGTTTCTGTTTCTAAGGGGGCTGGACTAGCAGACAATCTGAATGGCAGGCTCGATGCTCAACCCTCGGTGGGCCTTCAGAGCCTGAATTTATTCCCTTGAGTTCTTTCCCCGGAGGCTCCTTGGTCCTTTCCACAAAGAGCCTCTTGGCATGCCCAGCAGTTCCAGCCCCAAAGCCTCGTCCACTGGGAAGAACTGTGGGAGGTATCATTATGTCCGTTTGCAGATGAGAAAACACTAGCTCAGAGAACCTGTGACCCGAGAAGCAAAGAAAACTGATGCTGATTTTATCTCCACATGTGTGTGCTCACCTCCTTTAAGCTGATTCTCAAGTGCTTTTAATAGCGAACTCCTGTTGACTAAATTTGTCACGGGCCTTTCTGTTGGGTAATAACTACAATGAAAGTAGAACATAATATTTGACAACAATAGCAAAGCTGAGCTTCAATTAATTTTTTTGAGCTAGCCCAAAGGGTAAGTGAAAAAAAAGGCTGTGACTGAGTGAATGTCAAAATGAAGACCCACGTTCTCTCTGCCTTGAGCTTTTCTCTCTAATCCTCCATGTGTTTCGCTGGGCAGATACCAGCAGGCACCCCCACACGGTTGAACCTTCATCAAGTAAAAATGGTTTCTTTTCTGCACAGTGGTGTTCATCGTCTCTCCTCTCTCAATAAATGGGTTCGTTGGACGCTCAGGTTTCCTTCTTTGTGAAACTTGGATACCATAACAACTTACCGCACTCACTGGCAGAATTTCAATAGAGCTACTTTTGAGCCCCATCGAGCTACCGCCAGCCTGGCAGATGCTTTTATTTTATTTTACTTTGTTTGGTCTTGGTTTGTTTCTTAATTGCAGACTGCACAGTCCAGGGTTCAAGGATGAAGGGTAACTGTGGGTGGCCCGCTGGTTTAACAAGGCTGGTGAATACGGCCAGGTCATAGCCAGTACAATCCTGAGGCTTAGTGGCACCTGCTATGGAAAAGAACGCAGACAGCTCGAAAGTGCCAGAAAAACTGAAAAAACGGTAGTTCCTCCTAGGTCCATCCCACCACCACCACAGGAGCCTGGAGACCTGACAGAAGACACGCTTAAGACTCTTGACCACAGTAATATGGGTACATGCACACCTTTCCTTTGCTAAGCTTAAAAATAAAATATCCTTAAAATAAGCAAAATAAAAGCAGTTCTCAAACTCCGCTGCGCGTTAGAATCACCCCAGGAGATTTTAACAATCCCGATGGCCCGGCCTCAGCCCAGGTCAATTAAATCAGAATCTCTGGGGCGGGACCCAGGCATCTCTACTTTTGAAAGCTCCCCAGGTGATTCCTGTGTGCAACTAAGACTGAACCAGTGCTTGGAGCAAATCTGCGTCTTATTCAAGACTTAGATTCTAATATCTAAGCCAAAAATTGAGAAGAGAAAAAAGTACTTACTCTTGAAAAATCCTTTAAATTGCCCATGAAGTAGAGGATCAGTGGCTTTAAATATATAGACCTGGATAGTTAATATAAGTGTAGATGCTTGAAGCACCCAGAAATGTAGAGTATATAGTAAATGGTACATATGAAAAATATAATTTTGCTATATTAATTACATAACCAAAAGAACACATTGAGTTGAATTCAGGTTATTAAAATGCACGGAAGATGAGTTTCACTGTCCGAATGTCGAATCAAAGTAGTGTTCATATGTATGATTCATCTTTAAATTTTGGATGACCCAATATCAGTTTTAACAGCTGTGAGTTTTCATAACATATCTCTGGTAGTATTTTTACAACTTTCCTGGGGTTCACAGAATGAAGTGGCCTCTCACGTGTTGCACAGATCTTGGCTGAACCTAGAAACCAAGTGTCCAGACTCCCAGCCCATTATTGGGCAAGAGTAAGTCTGGCTGATAGTCGAGGCCTCCTAAAACCCGGCTGCCCCTGGCACCTCTAGCCTTATTTTCATTGCTTCCTGCTTAATTCTGTTCTGCCAATCTTCTCTTTCCTTGACATTAAACGTTCATTCCATTCACATACTTTTGTTCAAGCTCTCCTCCTGTTTTGAATGTCCTTTAAATCCCTTCCACTTGCCCATGATCCCAAACCTACCCACCTCTCTGCTCCATCCATCACAACTGCCGTGCTCTAGTCTCGCCCTCTTAGACTGCCTAAGATGGTCTGTTTCTTCATTGTTCAGCTTGTCTCTCATCTTCACTCTTTTGGACTTTTTTGTTGACCTTGATCAATTCTACTTGGTCAGTCCTCCCTTGGAATAATCTTTGACTCTTTTCTTCTCTCATTCCCAATATCTAATCCTTCCACAAGTCCTTTGGGCTCCATCTTGAAAGTCATCCAGAATCTAAGCTCTGCTTCCCACCTCCACAAGTCCAAGACACCACTTGATCCCACCTGACTTATTGTAATAATCAGCCATTAAGTCTCCCGACTTCCACTCCTGCCCTTACAGACTGGCTTCCAGAGCGATCCTTTTAGACTGTCTAGTCATGTCACTCCCCTATTCAAAGCCCTCCAAAGGCTCCCATCACCCTGAGGATAAAATCCAAAACCCACCAAGTTCTGCCAAGAACACTAGCAGTTCAAAGTTTCTCCATGGAGTTTTACTACTCATATTAATAATAATTGCTAGCATTTAGCACTTAAGGAGTATTTATTCTGTATGAAGCACTGTTGTAAGCTTTTGACATGTTTTACATGTTAGGAAACTGAGGCACAAAGAGATTAGGAGACTTTCACAAAGTTCACAGCCAGAAAGTGGTGACCTGGGATTTGAATCTAGTCCACGCTCAGGACCACTGCCCCACCCTACCTCTAGGCACAGGATACACTAACATGTGCAGCATCCTACACTGTCAGACCCTCATTTTAATTTCAGATGTTTCAGTAAGGAGCCCAGCACTGTTTGTTTTCTTATGTTTGCAAATGTATGAATGTGTGACTTTAACTGTAGGAGGAAAGGTTTTAAGGAAGGAAAATGAGAAAAAGGCTGGAGTCTGAATTAATTAGGAAAGCCCAAGTGCCTCAGACGGCAATGCCCCCGAGCCAGGCTGGAAGCCAGGAAATTTGTTTTAAAAATATGATCTCTCCCAAGCTGAAGATTACGTCAAATATATAGTGATATACCACCCAAAAGGCAAAACCACAGTTTGCTTGTTTAAAGGCTCTTTTAGGTTGGCTTGGCTGCAGTTCAGAGCTGCACCACAAGCAATGGCTGCAGTTTCTGTGGAAGGGATGAAAAGTAGTCTGGAGAAAAGGAACTGAGATCCCCTCAGCCCAGAAGCTCTGCGCCCTTAGAAGGATCACTCTTGGCCCACAAACATCAAGCGGGCCAGCCGGGCTATTGGCTTTCATCCTTGCCACACCTGAGCGATGGCGTCCACCACACTCTCTACCTTGTGAGGAGAGGGGAGTCCTATTTGCTGAGAGTAAAATGTAACCTAGTGGTATAAAAAACTGCGAGGGAGAAGGGTCTTCAGATATTCTGGCAGCAGTGAAACTGAAGAGGGAGGAGTAAAAGGCAAGTGATTGGTTGGTTGAAACATTCAAACATTTCAGTGATTCAACCTGTCTGGTGACCATCTTACCCCCGTGCCCAAGTTCTTCTGTTGATTCTGCTGCTTAAGTGACAAGCAGGTGGCCTAACTGGAGTCTTGGAGGTATTTGGGGAGTTTAGCAGGCTTAGCCGGCCCCTTCCTTGACTGTCTTATAAACAGTTGTTATCTGAAACAGTTGAGACACTAGAGGAAAAGGCCAATTACATACCAGGAAGTGCGGCACCCCGTTTGTGGCGAAGGGGAGTGAGAGGGCGTTGGGTTTCATTGATTGGGTCTCCGTGGCAGGCCGGCTGCCCCCCAGGAAGGACTGGTATTCCTGTCCTCTGTGTGA
The DNA here is from genome assembly GCF_021613505.1 of Equus quagga. Taxonomy (NCBI): domain Eukaryota; kingdom Metazoa; phylum Chordata; class Mammalia; order Perissodactyla; family Equidae; genus Equus; species Equus quagga. The sequence continues at coordinate 156,566,961 of NC_060267.1, read as the reverse complement.
ACCTGCCTGAAAGGGATACAGGAGTTATTGGGTAATCAGGACTTGTCAGCACCTCGGTTATGCAGGATGGTTCAATCCGATAATGTGAATGGAACCTGTAATAGTGCTGATGAAAAGCACTCCAGTTTCAAAAGGGCCTTGAATGATTTTTTGTTCATTTTCTGTTTACATGTAATGTGTTATTGATGTCATTACCTTATAATACAGCGGCTTGTTTCATAGAAAAACCAGGAATTATTCATTCTTTACAAAAAAAGACTAAGGAGGAGAAAGAAGGAAAGAAAGAAACCCTGTTACGTGAGGAAAATTGCATTCGAATGCTGCAACTGAAACATATTGATTTTCTGGCACCAGACTTTTTAGATTAAAAATGCCAATACTAAATCCTTTCATGACCTATAGTTCATATGAAGTTCGCATGTCATTTACTATTATTCTGGGGGAAAAAAAGCTGAATCTTTAATGAAAACATAGTTGGAAAGAATGTCTGCCGTTTCTACAATTTGCATACCATTATAATAATGCCTGATTATGAGCTAAGCATGCTGATAGTAGGGGTTGAACATTTTTCTTAGCTCTAAATCAAAAGCCATTTGTCTGTTTTGATTGTCTGCTTGTCTTGGCGTCATCCTTGGCGAGAGCCGTGAATGCACACGCTTTCATTGTCCAGGCCTGTGAAGGTGGGCGTGTTAAGCTACCAATGGTAAGACACATTCCTTCACATTCTACTGGGGTTGGAGACCTACGTCTGCTCTTACTAGAATTCAGAAAACATTGAGGGTACCTATTAGGTATTCTCCCGGTTATTAAGAACTATAATATAGCCACGGAAGTTCCTGGCATAGTCTTGATTTTGTTACACAGTTACTGCCAATCTCGGAAGGCCCTCAGCCAACACGCAAATGTCTCGATGGCATCTCTGGCTGTAGTTTTTGTTTTCTTACGATGTGCCATGAGCCAGGTTTGAAAGCCAAGCAAAAATCTCTTTCCTGAAAACCCATTTCCTTTTATTATGTTCTTTTGTGTTTTCAAGCCATTATCACAAATATTTGTGCTTTCTTCAGCACTCTCTCTACCTCTTGCTAAGCCAGGCACTCTTTGGTTTCCTTGTCTGGACAGAGATGAGTGGGTCCTCTCACTTTTTGGCTTCAGTGTCTTTATTACTAGGAGGATGAGGTACTCAGAGAGTATAGATTCCTCAGATAAGCAGCTTCTCTAACTAGAATCCTCCTTAGTGTCCACAGCAGAGCTTGGCAAGATCCACAAACCAAATCCAACCTGACACCTGCTTTTGTAAATAAAGTTTTATTGGAACACAACCACATCCATTTGTTTATGTATTGCCTATGGCTGGTTTTGCACTACAGCCGTGGAGTTGAGTAGTTGCGATAGAGACCGTATGGCCAGCAAAGCCTAAAATATTTACTATCTGACACTCCACAGAAAAAATTTGCCAATCCCTGGCTTAGAGTACTGTGTTCCTCTCCTCTGATACATCATGGCGGCCAAAAGTAGTTGCAGCTGCTTTTCAGAGCTGTACCACAGCAGCAAGCATAAGAGTAGGTTAAATCATGAATTTAAAATCATAGATTTTTGAGTGAGGTAGAATCTTTGAAGTCACCCTGTCCTACTTCCCGACTGACTGATGTTTGATTACCCTCAATAACGGTTCCAGTATTGGGATAAACGATTAAATCCCCAAACATGCCATTTTGTATTTCGATAGTTCCGTTAGGAATTCTTCCCTGTATCAAGTAAAAATCTCTCCCCATAGGTTCTTTCCATTGGTCATATTCCTCTCCTTTGCAGGCATACAGACAAGTCGGAACTGTCTTCAGTGCAATAATCATTCAGGTATTGAAAACTATTATTTTTTTTCCTTGAGTGTTTTCTTCTTCAGGTTAGATATTCCAGTTTACTTCCTTTGTTCCTTTTATGTTAGAGTATTGAGTCCTTTACCTCTGGATGCAGGAATCCATCACTAGGTTCTAATGGGATATTCCAGATGTGGTTCTACCAATGTGGAGTTAGGTAAAATCACCGCCTCCATCATTCTACAAGTAATATTTCTGTTACTGTAAACTAAAATTTAGTTTGCCTTCGGGGAGACCACATCTCATTGCTGATCCAGACTGTGCATGAAAATCAGCTGTCTTAGTCTGCTCAGGCTGCTATAACAAAATGCCACACACTGAGTGGCTTCCACAGTGGACACATATTTCTCACAGTCCTGGGGCCTGACAATTCTAAGGTCAGGGTGCTGGCAGATTCAGTTTGTAGACAGCTGCCTTTCATTGTGTTCTTACGTGGCCCTTCTTGGTATGTACACGTGAAGAGAGAGAGATCTCTCTGTCTTCCTTTTTTTATAAGGACGTTAGTCCCATTATGAGGGTCCAATCTTCATGACTTTACCTAAAGCCTCCAAAGACCTCACCTCTAAATACCGTCACATTGGGAGCTAGGGCTTGACCCTATGAATTTTGGAGGGACGCAAACATTCAGTCCATAACATCAACTAAAACTCCTTTGCTGATATACAGAAAATTATCTTGCTGTTCTTCCTACCTTTGTCCTTTTTCTACACCCCAGTCATACCTGCCTGAACTGTGTCCCTGTTTTCACAATGGAGCCTGATTCCTTAACTTCTGATAATTGCTTCTTAACTGGGAAGGAATAAAACAAATGCCTCTAATTGTTTCTCCTTTCATCCATCCACGTGAAGGGTGGTTTCTTCTAGACTATCTACTCTTCTCCAACCTACTTTACCTACATTGAATGGAAGGAAAGGGGGCTAAAAGCAAAGCTACTTCATGGGAGTCACATACACCATTCTATATATATTTCTGACCTTCTCCTTTTGGCAGCCTGGTAGGATTGCCCTTGCTGGCTCCCTATGGTTGGGCAGGCCGTGCAATGAAATCTGGCCAGCGAATTGCGAATGTGGAAATGATGTGTGTCACTTCCAGACCAAGCATGTAACTGCCAATTTAAAACCCTTTAGACCTCTCTCTCTGGCATGGTGACCAGCAACATTCAAGATGGTGGCTGTTTTATCAGAATGGGTCTCAGAATAAGGTGACAAGGAGCAGAATCCCCTGCTAAATCAGGATGGACATGGAGCCTGAGTGAAATATAATCCTTTGTCTTAGTAAGTGGCTGAGATTTGGGAGTTGTTTTTTGCAACATAGCCTAGCCTATCTGACTGACACTCACATTTTCTAGGTACTCATTCATTCAACACTAGGCAACTCTTTGTTCAGTACTCTGTGAAGAGTACTTGGGCTGTCACAGTGAACAAAGCAAAAATCTCTACCCTGGTGAAAATAGAGGATTTGAACATTTAATGGAACGGCCACACCAGACCTGGACTCCTCCAAATACAATGCTGTAGACAGAATGTAACGCATTCAGGCTGAGTGTCTTCAGATGTGTGGTTATCAGTGAAGACTGTAGAGTCCAGGCTGGGAGTACAAGGGCCAGGATTTAAGTGCTAATTTTGCCACTCACCTACTATGTGACTTTGGGCTGACCACATTACCTGTCTGGGCTACTATTTCCTATAGCCCTTTCCATTTATGCTTAATTCCACTCTCTACCACTCATGCCAATGGTTTTCCAGCCTCTACTTACATGCTTTCAGAAACAGGATGCTCACCACTTCCCAAGGCAGAGTTACATCTCTGAGCACCTATGTCTGCTTGAATGTTTTTTCCTTTGAAGCTCTCAAGCTCCGGAAGCCTGAAAATATAGCAAAGTACATTTTTCGGTGGAACCCCCCAGGCCAGAATTTGCATGTAAATCAATTTTTTTACCGAGTTTCTGTTCTGTACCAAGCACTGTCTTGGACTAGACACTCTGGAAATTAGAGAAGAATACACAATGGCCCTGTACGTCAAGTTCAGTTAGACAGATAAGACTGGCACCTAGGTACCAGGTGCTAAATTATGGTCAGCGTCAGGGGGAAAGGAAGCTCAGTAGGGGTGAGGGCAATCAAGGAAGGCTTCATGGACGGTGTTAGACTTGCTCCCAGCTTGAAAGGATTGTAGATTCTAGGTAAGTGGAGGAATCAGGAAGAGGCATATCAGACAGGAAGAACAACCTAAGGGAGGAGAGAGAGGGTGAATGTGGAGTATTGTTAAAACAGAATGGAGCCCCACCTGACAGGAGCAGAGAATGGGAGCGACGACCAGCTCTGTGTGGACAATTATTGGGAAAGTCCAGTGATAGGAATTTTGAAAGAGAGAATATCAGCCATCCATACTATCTAGGTCTGTAGTAAAGGCTATCTTCATTTCCCTTTCAATCAAAAAGGCCTCCCATAGGGGCTGGCCCCGTGGCCGAGTGGTTTAGTTCGCGCGCTCCGCTGCAGGCGGCCCAGTGTTTCGTCAGTTCGAATCCTGGGCGCGGACATGGCACTGCTCATCAGACCACGCTGAGGCGGCGTCCCACATGCCACAACTAGAAGAACCCACAACGAAGAATACACAACTATGTACCGGGGGGCTTTGGGGAGAAAAAAGAAAAAATGAAATCTTTAAAAAAAAAAAGGCCTCCCATAGTTAAAAAAAGGGTTTTGCCAATCTAGGCCTTTTCCTTTTGTCACAGATTCTTTGTTTGTTTACAGTTCTTATTTAATTAACAATAGCTACGGTATCAATTATGTAGATGTACTTCCCTGGACATTCCTTGTGTTGGTGGCAGATATTGCCATATCAGTATAAGTGGGTCAATCGAAGGCTCCTGCAGGGAAGCAGGGTAAGGCTTAAGCTTGTCTTTGGGCTGTAATAAGACGTGTGGAGAAGGGAAATACACAAAGGAGTACCATTGCCAAATGGTTTCCATTCTTCATGTAAGTGATGGGTTTATTTTGCCTTTCAATGAGAATGGCTTTCCCCAGGGCACATATGGTACATAGATAGTTCAGGCTCATGACACAAACTCTCAAAAAACGCAAGGCATGACAGTGGGGGATATGGATACACACTCAAGCTGCCCTCTTCTGCCTCTCAGTTGACCTCCGTCTCCTCTTTCAAGTTAGTTAGTTTCCAGTTTCCAAGGAAAAGTTCAAGCGCAAACAAAACTCATTAATGTTGTACTTGGTTAAAAAAAGAAGAAGAAAAAAAAGAAGATATGTGAAAAAATAAATGCTGTATTCCAAATGCAAGTTAGTTGGGGAAGATGAGTTATTTCCTGTGGTGTAAGAGGAAGTGGTTAATGAACTTATTGAATCCAAGGCAATCATTTTTGAAATGCCAGGGAGGATGGGGGTAGAATCAGAGACGGAAGAAAAATTAATGTGTTGTTTTCTATAAATGGAAAGGGGGAATTTTGGCTAATTACTTTTTGGAAAATTAAGATTATCATTAAAAATCATACATAGACTTTTCTGTAGATCTTGATAGTTTTCAAAACACATTCAGATCCATTATTTCATTTGATTGCCACAACAACCCTGGGAGGTAGGCAGAGTGGATTTTTGTTTTTAAATCTTCATTTTATGGATGAAAAATTAATATTATGAGAAGTTAAAGGACTCATTCGCAATGATACAGTTAATAAGCAGTAAAATCAGGACTAAAAATTCAGCTCTTCTAACACTGGTCTGGTCAAGTATAGAGGAAAAGCAAAGCCTAGGAGTTAAGAGTGGGTTTGTAAATGCAATCCATTTAAGAGAGGAGGTGTGGCAATGTAATTCAGTGGATAAGGGCTCACTCTAGAGCAGAAGTTGCAAATAAAAGCCTGAGGTCATAATCTATAGCAGATGAGCTTGCACAGTTATGCCCCAAACAATATTTACAAAGTTTTTTTCAAGTTTTAACAACATTTTAAAAACAGGACATTTCACAATAAAATCTAGATTTCTGGCCTCTCTTTGAAAATCAGCTTATCTGGTCCCACTGGCCAGTGTTCCCGTGTAGTCACCACCAGCAGGTGCTTAGGAGCAGTTAGCCCTCTTAGATAGAGATGAGCTCTCTAATGTCTTTGCCACAGTCCCCACCACTCTCTGTTGTCCCCAGTCCTGAAGACCAAGGATCAGTTATTTCTCATCAGACCTGTGCCATTATTTTTCTCCTACCCATCTGCATCACTCTCTGGATTCTGCAGGCATTTGAATTTGTGTCCCCATGTCTGGAGGCAGCCTCCCAGCTCTATCAATTTCTGACTTTGTGAACACGGACAGATTACTTTCACTCTTAAAGCCTCCCTGTCTATTTCAATTCCATAAAATAGGGATAATAATGGTGGCATTCTAATGAATATTTGAGATTTAAATTTTTTCTTCTTTCAACATTATTCCTTTCTTTGGAAGTTCCCATCTTACGGGGATAAGGAGACCCACAAGTTTTCCAAGGCTTCCTAGCATCTAGGGCACAGGTGAGTGACCCTGGCTGCTCCAAACAAATGTAGATGAGCGAGACTTATATTTGACAGCTGGTGATCCAAAAGAACATACATGAACATGGCTTGTCTTGCAAGAATTACATCAAGTTTCTGGGGACAGCCATGGCAGATGTGTCAGTGGTACCATTCAAAACCCATCATCAGTATGATGGCAGTGCGAGCTGTGATGTGTGTGCTCAGGATAGGAAGCATCTGGCTTCCCCCATCCTCTGGTATGATGTCAGCCATCATCTCTGGTTGTATAACTTCCAAGCCTGGTTCTCCGGCCTTCCCAGAGAAACTGAGAGCTCCTTAAGATCCTGTAATGCTTGTCTTTTGCCTGTTGGCTCTCAGACCCATTCCTCACTCCTCTCCTGTTCTACTCTGCGTTGCACAAAGTGACCACTGCAAAATACATTTCCCAAGCTCCTGTGTCAGCAGGTTTGTAGGGGCTGAAGTTTATGCAGTTTGGGGCCTTCTTTAATAAAAATAATTTAAAATTATAAATACAAAATGGAATATTTATTTTTAATAAGAAAAACAACACAACAAATCTTAAAAATTTGCTTCGAATGAGAAAAAATAGAACAAATGAAAAATAAAAGGCTGAAAAAATAAGATCATATTTTTACTCGTTAACTCTTAAAGGATCTCTCAAACTTTTTTCCTAGAATTTTTGACTTTATGCTGTTTGACTATCTCTTCCTATGACAATCTATAGAAAAAGCAGAAATGTGACTCAGTCTTTTCTCAGAATGCTGATTGGAGTTTACTCTTTTATTATTGAAAATTTAGAAAAGTTTCCATTCTCCACTCATTATTAATGTGGTTATGTAAATTTGGGGGATTGTTGTCAGTTGTGGGCAAGCCTCTATCACACTGCATTTGTAGAAGACTGTAGGACTTTAAGGCAGTTTAAGTATGTTGTGACCAACTGGTTTGTCATCAGTGTCCTCGTATTAAGACATCTGAGATGAATCAGGTGAAATGGCCCAATGAGTGGTCAAGTTTTACTGCAGGCTAATCTGACTCTGGGAAAAACCTTTTTTTGTCTATCTGAACGTCTGATGGGACATTTAAAATTCATTCAAGATGCGGAAAAATTCTTAGGGGCATGGGACAGTCTGCTGTCTACAGGATGTCTGGTTTCTCCAGATTCGGTGTGCTGTGGTACTAGCAACCCTCAATCCTTATGGCAACCACAAGCAGACTTAACTCTACACAGAAATAACCGTGACCCACATACCTATCTCCAATTAGACGCCAACTACATCAACTTCCCCTAGCCAGCCCCTAAATATGCCCCAGGTCACTCTAATGCCACCTAACTCGAGAGGAAATGTGATAGAAGGGATGTCAGAGTACAGAGACAGCACTCATAACCATGAGTTAAAATAGCATCTTTTTCGAATTGTATGTGTATGACAATGCACGCAAGTTGCTGGGGCCCTCCCGGGGCCTTGTAAAGGGTCTACTTAGAGGCCCTTAAGCCTGGGCCTCGCTCCCTACCCTCTCAATCCACTTCTTTCAACCTGTTGGGCCAAAAAGAGGCATGGGCAAGGGCTCGGAGGGCTCCTGGCCTTTGTTAACACCACCTCTTCCTTTTATCCTTCTAGCCTTAGGGCAGGTAGTGGCTTCCTGCCTGTTTTAATCTCTGTCACCGTCCCATTCAATTTGTACCTCTTTCAAAACATTTGTGACTAGTCGCTATATTAAATTCATTCTACTGGATCACCTAGAATTGTTTTCCTATCTGGACCCTGATCCATACCCTTTTTCTACTTAAAGCAATATGCTTAGAAATTTTTTCATGTTTCTGAATTTGACCTAAATATTTTATATAGATAGATGCCTATTATCTTAAGTAAACTTTCTGTATGTGGCACCTAGTCGAGTCCACAGGTTAATCTGAGTACCATTATATCCATATGTCTTTTAAAATATTTATGTAATTTCTATTCTATTTATCCATTTATTGAGAGATAGGGAGTATCATTTTTCTCCATAATTGGAAGACACATGGAAGGTGACATATTGTATTAGAAGGAAGCTTTAATTGTAGGTGACCACAATGCAAAATCCTCTAAAAGCACCAGATATAATACACGTAATAGGACCAAATATAAAAAATTGTATAGAGTAGTATGTGTAAATATTTTAAGCTAAGGAATCTTGTGGGATTAGAACTAGGAACAGAAAATGAAATTTTATTTCACTTGGAAAAGCATGCCTGGGGGAAATAATATATAATTCAGATATATCAGTAGAAGAAAAAACCAGAATCGTGCTGATGCTGAAAGAGGATTAAAGTAGTAGTGACAACACATTTGGCTTTAGCACTGTTCAGATGGTGACGATTTTTTAAGAGCATAAACTAGACTGCAAATTGATGAGAGAACAGCAAATTTGATGTCAGTAGTAGGTGGTAAAAAGAAAAGACAAAATACTGCAAATTGCATTGCAGAGGACTAACTAATATGACAATGATGAATTTTGTACTTTATTTTTGTCTTTTTTTGTATTGGAGACATTTTCATAAATGGGACAGATTATTATAAGGGACACTGAAAACTATTCAAATCCTAGAGTTTGAGAAGGGATCCCAGAAACTATCTGGTTAACCCCTTCATCATACAGATAAAGAAATGATGGAGTAAATAATTCATATCAGGTCATTTAGCCAAACAAGGTTCTCTTCCCCTTAGAATTTTACTTGTGTATCAACTGACAACTCTATAAAGGTTGACTGAGGGAAAACTCATAACTAAACATATGAGTATTTAATGATTATAAATGGTGTAAAACAATACAACATGTTTGCGTGGGTATAAAGAATAATGTAATCATTGAAAATATCTTGTTACAAAGGTAGCTGCCGTGTCTTGTTCTTCATTTTATCCTTAGTGCCTACCTTGTATCTGGCACAGAGAAGCATTAAATAGATGTTGGATATTCATTAGCTGAATCCTTGGTTGATGGGTGGATGATTAGATGTCTGGATGAATGGAAGGAACAAGGAAGAAGGGAAGGAGGGTAAGCGGGAAAGAGGGAAAGAAGCAAGGGTAGGTGGGTGAATGGATGGACGAGTGATCTTCCAGGGGGAAATTTAATCCTTTCTCTAATTTCCTGAGGAAGAATTGACCTTGGCAATTCTGGGCCATGCTATTTCGCATCGAACTCAGCAACGAACACAGTTTTTAATAATCCTGAACAACAAGCATTTCATATCAGGTAATATAATAAAGCTAGCCTCATTTTCATGGTCAGTAGCCTTGAAATGGCCAAGAGAGGTGCCCAAGGCTGTCAACAGCATGGATAGTAATTGTTAACCTAAAGTTACGAACAAGATATCACTATCCATCACTAAGTGGAGGGATATCAGACTAGTGAAGAACCTGAATTATAGAACACAATTTTATTGTGCTTAGATACTTACAGGAAATGGAGTAGGCTAATAAAATACTATCTGGAAGAGATCATTGGGGAAAACTCTTCATTAATTGATAAGACTGTGTAATTATCATCTCAATTATAAGTAAACGGATGCCTCCTACAAACTTAAAGATGCTTTTAGACAATTCTCTGGCATAAGAACATTCTCCTGGCACTTCTTTTACACTATTTATTAGATGTGCAAACCTTTTTCTTCACACTATGCAGCTTCTGTCTGAATTTTCACAAATTTAGAGTTAGTGGAATTATTTTGAATTGATGAAGTTTTCCAGGACACTGCTATTATTGGAAACAATAGGCATCCTGTTGAATGGTTAACTAGATATCTTAGACATGCATTACTTAGAAAAAGTTTCATTTTCATGCTTTCCTCTGGCAAAGTTTGTCTGTCTCACTGATTAATTGTGTAATTATTAACCTTATACATTTTTTAAACTAATGAACAGAAAACTAAAGGAAAGTCTGCCATTTCTTTCCCTTTTCTTTCTCTCTCTCTCTCTGTGTAGCTGAGTTCAGTCACCATCAGCACTAAATTCCATTCAGAGTTCACAGCCGTCATGATAGCTGGTGCAGTTTTAGGTTAAGCATATTTTATCCATAAATTTCTATATTTGGTTCTCAAGTTATTATTGCAGTTCCTTGGGGTACATTTAAATCCACCTTATTGTAATAGATTATGGAATATAGTGGCTAATGTGTCTAATGTAAAATAAATGACTATAATGATTTATGATGCGACACTTCAATTTTATTGAACATAAGGATCATTGTACTAAAATGGATGGTGTATTGCTGGTTTAGCATAAAATACTGAATAACATATTCAAGAAAATGAATGGCTCGGCCAGTTCATAATATTCTGCCCCTTCAGCTGAGAGGTCTTTAATAAGCAAGAGTGTCATTACACTTGAAAATGTATGTATAGGTAATCCGTTATGTAGAACAATGACAGGGATCTGCTAAGTCCTTATTAAAGAAGGGACTCTTTGGGAGAAAATGCAGAGTTCTTTGGTCTTCCTGAAAGGATGATTTCCACCCAACCACCTGGCAACTATAACAGTGCTTAGCAGAATTGTAAGTGGCCCCCACATTTAAAAATGATCACCTTGAGACTCTCTCATGACCTACAAGATGGAGGGGAATTTCAGGAAGGTTTTGATTTTTTTTTCAGCATTGTCCTCAGGCAATGTTCTTAATGTCCTTTTCTCTGTGTGTCCATTCACCAGCCTTTTATTTTAACTCTTGCACTGCCCAGCATGTACAGTAATTCATGCTATGTCTTTCCCCTGAACTCCATGTTTGTGTTTGATTAGTGAATATTAATGCAGATTTAAGAAGACCTGACTTAGCTGTTAATTCTTATTAAATACGATATTAAGGATGGTTTTCAGTGATATATTGGGCCGATTTATTTGTGTTCTCAGGCCTGGGAGATGAAAGGAAATTCTTCCATGATTTAAATTAATGGTGAAATCTATCTTCCAAAAAGTGGGGGACATGAGGACTAGGGAATTGACATGAATGTTTTCTGAACTTCTCATCGTTGTGATCCTGTGATCCTCCCATCACAGCCTAGGGTCCTCCTGGGATACAGTTTGATGACATAGGCAATTCCCACCTAGTGACTGAATCCTCATGGGATTATCTTAATAGCATCCATCTCATCCCTGGGAGGGATAACTAGTTTCTTCCTGTGGAGTGGCCATGCTATTCTCAGGGGTGAGGGAACTTGAGTCATTTGAACCCAACTGCTGCATTATGGGTAGAAATATTATAAACTCTATTATCCATACTCTGCCTCAATACATTCTGAGTTTACACCCATTCTCCATCCCTCAGCCCAGACAAGTTTATCTGACCAACCAAAACTGAGGAGTGGTCAAGTTCCACCCAAGCCCGTGATTGAGAGTCCTTTCCTCACAGGCCTAAGAATTCAGTCCAACATAATGCCATGCATACACGGCAGAAATCTCTTCGATAGCAGATTTAATCACTGCCTGAAAAGACACGGGTCACGATAAGAAAGTAATCTGATTACAAAGTGAATATTATGTGGAGTTAAGAAGTTTTACATTCCAGAACAGAAAAATAATGTTTACAGTGGATTCTGCCCTGTGTGGATTTCAGAACTTTATTTATTTAGGATACACTCTTGGGCCATTTTTTAAATTATTATTGTTTTGAAAAGGTGACATCGCCTGGAACTATTCATTGCAGAAAGTAATTAGAGATATCTTGATATCCTAACTTAATTTTAGAGGTCAAAGGCTTGTTGTATATCAGTCTATTTCTGGAACAGTGTGGATATTTTCTCTGTAATCAGCAACTGAAATTAAAGTGATAAAGACTATCTTTTTGCTAATGAGTATGTTGCTTTTGGATCTCTTGATAACATCAATCTAGGAAAGGCCAAGGCAAGAGGTACTGAGATACCTCTTGCCACAATGTCCCCCAACTTCTATGACCTTCCCACCCCCAGTTCCTAAACTCTAGGACTCTTTTCCACAATAAATTCTGTGCAGTCATCAAAGATTGTCAGAATATTTTCATAAAGAATTTTAGGGCGTTTTCTTTTTTCCTCATTCCTTCACTGTTTTCCCTCAAAATATTGTAGTAAATTAAAATGGTTTATAAGGTCTTACCATTGCCCCATAAGACCTTGTTTTCTCTGCATGATGCTCTCACGCCAGCTTCAGTCTAAATCTCTGTCTGATCACCTTCAGGAACTGATCCACAGTATTATGACTACGGAAAAGAAGCTTACCAGGGCCAAAACTCACAAACAGAAGTTGAGCCGTTGAGGGGCCTTCTTGCTCTGACTCCATTACCAGTTCAGCAACCCCCTGCCCAGTGTTTCCAACATCTTTTCCCTTCTGCCATTTCCTCGTGCTGTGCTACCTCCTTATTCTTGTGTTTGAACTTCTTCATCATGTTGAATATCTACTTTATTTCTTTTAAATTCTTATGTCTTACTTCTAGCACCAACATAATATTTAGAATCCAGCCTTCCATTTATGTGAGTCCGTGGGTAGAATGACTGATGTTAACATTAGTCTCTCAAAAAAGTGCCAAAGGGGCTTTTTCTGAAACCTAGGCTTTACATACATATTTTTACCAGTGATATGATTTGGCTTCTTTCCCAGTGAATTCATCCAACTACTTCTTCTTTCGGTCTTGGAGCAGATAGTGAGATCGCAGGTAAAGCCTCAGTGTTCATCACCTAACCCTTCAAAACACTTTGATTTACAGAACAGAGGCTTGTACCTGGGGAATTTTGAGGTATTCACTCAACATTGATATTTAAAAGTGTTTTTTTCTCTATACCCTCCTTCAAATTATAAGCTGTATAAGCCCATCAAAGGAGCTTTGGGTTTCCCTGTGAGAGCACTGTTTTTCCAAGTGTTATGGGGCCTGTGTGGAAATCTGCCTGAATTTAACAGGCAAACCTTTCAGTGCTGGGCATGATAAGCCTGGGACAAGTTTGGAAATCATTGAGGCTGTCAAGGGCAATTATCCCTGAGCTAAACAGGACAAATGACCCATTAGAATTTATGTGTGACACATTTAGACTTTGGGCACTTAATTAAAATGACTTTGGAACGTATGGGGAAAAGCCATGAGCGTTTACTTGCATAGAGCATTACTGTATCTGCTTCCTCCAAGCCAGAGGTAACTGAATATTTGCATTTTATTGACCAAGAAAGTTAAAGCATGTAGAGATAAACTTAACAGAGACCAAACAAAGCAAAATTTTAAATTGCGCCATCAGCTATTAGAGTTCTTAAATAATTGCAAAGGTACCTTGTTCTCGTGTAGGAGGGCTGGCTCAGTGTTGTAAAGTTTAACTTCTCCCCAGAATGAGCTATGCATTCAATGTGAATGCCTTCCAAACTAAAAAAGATATTTGGGGAATTTGTGGAGGCAGGCTGTTGGAGGAAGGATGCTAACTTGAGTAATGATTCTTAAGTTTATCTGGAAAAATTAAAAGGTGATAATAGTTAAAGGAAAAAAGGTTGTAAAAAGAAACAAAGAAGAGAGGAACTCCTTTCCATATAATAAAATTCGTGATAAGCAATAGCAATCAAAACAGTGTGCTATTGGTACAGGAGTAGCAAAATGAATGGGGGCAGCATTGAGTGTAAGAAGTAATCCCAAATATATAAGAAAAGTCAATTTATGAGGTGGCCGTTCAAATGAATGGTGACAAGATGTACTGTTTAATAAATCTTGGGGAAAAAAATAAAGCAAGTGACCTACTTCCTTCCACAAAAATAAACTTTAGATAAACCATCAAAAGATAACTGATTGTAATGGAAAAAAAAAAGTTGATATCACAAAATTCTAAAAGAAATTATGGGTGTCTTTTATGCTAAAGAAGTGAGGGACTTGCTAGGAATGGTATGAAATTCAGAAGCTATAAAGTAAAATATTGGTATATTTGACCACAAAACAAAATTAGGCTCTCATCAAAATATGTATTGCAAATATCTTATACAAACTAGTATAGCTTATACAGATGAGACATTGGTCGTACCTATGGGCTGGGGTACCTCAGTGCTCCTCCATATGGCCTCTCTCCAGCAGAGTACCCTGGGCTTAGCCACACAGAGGCTTAGAGCAAAAGCAGAACCCACATGATCTCTGAAGGCCTGGACCTGGCAGTCATACAGTGTCACTTTCACCACATTCTGTTGGTCAAAGCAAGTCACAGGGCCAACTCGGATACAAGATGAAGGGAAACAGACTCACGGTGGGAGGGATGGCATAGCCATGCTGCAAAAGGACATATGGGATGGCGGGATTGCTGTGGCCATTTTTGAAATCAATCAACCACAGTCTGACTCTCGGAAAATGTGCCACTTTTAGGCAACAGATGAATTTATCCATTTGTGCCCTACTAGTCATCCTCAACAAAAGTAATATAGGAGCCACTATAATAGTAATCTACTCAATTTAAATCCCCCAATTATTTATCTTATTCAAAATCCTTTCTAATAAGATCTATGACGGTATACGTGGAATGGGAAAGTAGATGCCATCACTTTGGCTGATATATTGTATTTCACCCATTTTGATATAAAATATTTTTCCCATAACTTGGAAAGCTCTCATTTGGAAACTCTTCAGAAAATCCATGCTCTTCTGGATAATAAAGAGTCATCCATTTCTATGCTGGACCTTATGCCCACACTAAGAGGAAGAACCGGAGAAAACACGCGAACTATGGGCCTAAAATGGATTAATATGGTAATAAGACTTAAAAATTAAAGTGAATTTATGATCCCCAAACCCAAGAGAACTGCCAGTTAAATGTGATGAGTTTAACTACAAGTTTATGTCCCTTCTAAAACACGACAGACACCAGTACTTCACTCTTAAATGACAACAATCAAGAACCACGGAGCATATGAGGAAGGCTTCCACTGTAAAATAGACAGCAAAAGAAAATAGAAGAGGAAGCTAATGGAAACAGATAATGAAGGAAATGGAAGAAAATAAGGAAAATTACTGTTTGTAGTCTCAGATAAATGTGAAGATATTGTATGTTAATAGAGAGCAGGAAACTGGAAAAAAGAAATAAGAAAGAGCTCTTGGAAATAAAAACAAAATTGCTAAAGTGAAACAAGATGTTAAATGCAAATTTTCTTGTGGTCTCAGTTTTAGCTACATCCAAGATTAACCAATTCCAGGTTACCTATTTAGTCCACACAAGAGAGGGTGAGATGTTTTACATCTCTCATCATCACCTACCTTAAGCATACAGGAGAGAAGATGAGGAGATTTATGGAGGGATGCAGCTAGTGAGAATTTCTTAGAGAGAGTTACTGGTGTGTTCTTCATTGCTCATTTCCTCCTGGGGAAAAGAAATGAACTTTTAGAGAAACACTCAAATATGTTGCCTTACATCTCCCTAAAATTCAAGGGAACAGAGTGGTACCTAACTGCCCCACAGTAGAACAAGGAGAAAGGGCTGCAGTGAGAGCATACTGCATCCCACGGGTGGGTGAACAAAGCTTTGTGCTTCCCATGGTCACATATGGAAATTATGGAAAGGAGCAGAAATTGAGTCATCCTGAAATGGACTCTTGGGCAGGCAAGATGTCCCCAGTTGTCTGTTGAGACAATTGTTTAATTGAGACTATTTTTAACACCTGGAAGTGGCCCAAGTTTCTTTCAGAATCAGGAAGAAAATATTCAAAATAATACAGTTGACAGACTAAGGTATTAACAAAATAAATAATTTCCTGATTTCAGCCTTACAAGTCCAACTTTTTTCAACAAATTAGTTACATTTGTGATTTTATCATCCTGTAGCATCTTCTCAGTGAATTTGTAGCTCCTGGGGTCAGCCCCTGGAGTCTTTTTTTGAAACTCTGGAGCAATCTGAAAAGTCACAATTACCATCCTTTTATAGAAATGAAAATACTTGATAGGTAGGCTAAATAAGAATATCCAGAAACTCTCAAAAAATGTAGAGTAAAAAGACAAAGGGATTGCGAAATGAGAGGGAGGAAAAAAGATAAACCCAGAAGGTTTAACATTTGACTATCAGTAATTCCAGAAAGAAAGATGAGAGAAAATGGATGAAAGGAAATTGGAAAAAAAAAAAATGTTTCCAAGATCTGGAGGACGTGAAGTTTCAGACTGAAAGGGCACAACAAATACTTAGGTACAGTGATTGAAAAATCAATATAAATAAAAAGATCCACACTATGGAACACTACTGGGATATTTCAAAATAACAAATATAAGAAGACTCAGAAAGCGTTCAGAAAAGGGAGGGGAAGTCATACTCAAAGTAATTGGAATCAGAAAGACATCGACTTTTTAATAGCCACATTAGAAGAGAGAAAAACATCAAAGCAGTGTTTTTTATAATTCTCAGAGGAAAAGGTTTTCAACCTAGAATTCCATACCTGCCTAAACTTTCAATCAAGCGTGAGCATGAAATAAAGATATCTTCAGAGAGGCAAGGTCTCAGAATGTTTGTCTCCCCTGCGCGCTCTCCTAGTCTGATCCTTGACATTTGGCTTTAGCCAAATGAGGCCATTAACTCTGAAATAGAAAGGACCCATGAAATAGAGTATCCAACACAGAAAATCAGAAATGTAAAGCAAGATCCAGATGATGGGAAAGGTGAAGTCTCAGATGACAAGGTGTACCACAAATCTAGAGAGAAAAGAATCCAGATTAGATCAAGAGAGTGAAGTACTCTGGGAAGGAATTCTCCAAAGGGGGGGAAAATAATCGATATGTTATCTTGTCTATTTGACTATTGGAAAATAATACTAATAATGGGACATTTAAAAGAAAATTAAGGATAGATAATAATTTAAAAAGAGGGGCTGGCCCCGTGGCCGAGTGGTTGAGTTCGCGCACTCTGCTTCAGTGGCCTGGCGTTTCGCCCGTTTGGATCCTGGGCGCAGACATGGCACAGCTCGTCAGGCCATGCTGAGGCAGCATCCCACATGCCACAACTAGAAGGACCCACAACTAAAAATACACAACTATGTACCAGGGGGCTTTGGGAGGAAAAGGAAAAATAAAATCTTTAAAATAAATAAATAAATAATTTTAAAAGAGAAGAAATTAGAAACTCATTTGTACAGAAAATGAAAAATAGTCATAATACACTAGTTGGCTATGCAGTAAACAATACCAGTACTTAAAACACTGTTGATTTAACAAAAGCTTTATTAGGAGTCATAAATATTTCTAATACATTATTAAAAGTATACTTTTTTTGAAGAAGAAGAAGATTAGCCCTGAGCTAACTGCTGCCAATCTTCTTCTTTCTGAGGAAGACTGGCCCTGAGCTAACATCTATGCCCATTTTCCTCCACTTTATGTGTGGAGGCACCACAGCATGGCTTGCCAAGGGGTGCCATGTCTGCACCTGGGATCGAAACCTGTGAACCCCGGGCCGCCAAAGCAGAATGTGTGCACTTAACCACTGTGCCACCGGGCCGGCCCCAAAAGTATGCATTTTAAAATGGAGTAAAGAGAATGGTATAAAAGCTAGATCCTCATGTCTCATAAGGGATATCAACATACAAAGTACGAAATTTAGGTCCTGAGAAACATCAACATGAAACACTTGGCAATCTGGAGACCAGAATAAATCACTAAAGGAAATTTAAGGGAAAGAGGTGGAAGTTCAGGGGCTTGGGTGGGTAGGGGGAGTTTAATTGTTATATTTCTTTTGTCACTATTTTATTTTTTTTCACTATGTATGTATCTTCCTTTGACAAATTAAAAGGAAACAAAAGAAGGATATCCAACATGGCTTAATTTGATTCAAGCCAATATTATTTGTTGGTCACCTTTTTTCAAATGAATGTGAGTTGTGAAAGATGTGAAGACAAGACATAACCATGTTCCTTGTCAGGGTTACTTAGGGAGGGCAAAAGAAAGAAAGGAGACTGGAGCAGTGAGGAGCGTGGGCTCTGAGTTCCAACCTCCACCCATGTTGGCTGGCTGACTCAGGGCAACCTCTCTGTGCCTGTTTCCTCATTTGTAATATAGGAATGGTAATAGAACAAGCATATTGTGTAGGTTTGTTGGGAGGACGAAGTGAATGGATGCATATCCAGAGAGCTTCAGTGCCTAGCACATACTGAATGCTCAGTGAACAGCAGTTATTATATTTTAGTCAATAAGACACCTTATGAAATGCTAACTGCAATGTTAGAAAGCCATCCTAAATGCTTAGGAACAAAGCCCATGGGTTTTTAAAAAATAATTCCTTGATAAAAATAATTGTTAGTTCCAGGGCCCTGATTATGAACTGAAAAGCCTTGCAAAAACAATCCACTGTTTGACAGACTTCCCAAGCCCAGCGTGTCAGTGTGTATTTGCTTGGCTTCTGTTTCCAATATTTTGCATGTCAGGCCAGGTTTGGCACTTCATTACCTTCTCTTGGCGACTCTGGTTCCATCAGTGTAGTCACCTCTTCAGGTTTCTGCCACAGCATCACTCCTAACAGCATTCACCCCATCTTCTGGCTGTCAACTGAAAGGCCACCGAGAGTTTACTTCCTGAGAGGACCCTGCTGGAGAGCAGATAACCCAGTCAAATAGCCAGAATCCCACATGTTTACTTTTGGCAGGGACAGACAAGCAAATACTGAGTCTCTGCCTCTGAAGGCCTTATCTGTATGTTTTCTGCTATATTCTTTTCTTAAACGGATTTTTTTGTCCCCTATGTGACCAGGAAACAGACCCAAGGAAAGCACAGTAGACAGTATGAAGCATCCAAATATAGAAATTTTGTTGGAGTATGTAGTAACATAGCCATATATAAACCTTCAAAGTCTAATTAATAAACCATTTATTTGATTATTTAGCCAATAAACAGAGGTTTTAAAAACATGGGAAGTACGCTACGCTCTTAAGAGGAAAATAGGAAATAAAATTATGTATTCCATATGATCTTATCTATGTAAGAAGAAGGAAAAAAAAAAGACAACTGGAAGGAAATAAACCAAAATGTTGAGAGGTCGTTCTGGGTTCAGAGATTATGAATAGTTTTATTTCCTTCCTTACTCCTTTTTTGTTTTTATTTAGGAAGTCTATTATTTTCTCATGAGAGAGAAATATATGATTTAGAAATAAGAAGTAATAATCTCAAGATAAATAACACAAATTTAATTCCATAAATACTTGAGTACTTATTATTTTCAAATATCATGTTAGATGTTTTGGACTTCAGTGCACTTTGGTAATGAAGTTTATTTTATTCATTTAGTATTTGGTTTAATGGTATCTTATGATTATCATTTTTCTCAGTAGATTTTACACTTCTTGCAGGCAAACCAAGTGTTAGACTTCTCTGGAACACCGAGGCCTGGCCCAGTTATTTCCTGACGTCAAGTGCTTGCTAATATCCCAGCTTTGGAGAGGGAGGGAGTGTGATGTTCCTCTCTGCCCAACAACTTAAGATACATGGAACAAATTCACAACAGTGACAGGAACGATTTGGACAAATATGGCCACCTCCCTCATTACCCAGAACTCCACTGAACCGCTCCTAAGTTTAGTGCCAATTACCTAAAGGTTAATGTGGCCGAGCAGTACCAGGAGGATTGGGGTTTTTCCAAGAAATGGTCTGTAGCACATTATGTTCATAATGAAAGGATGTTATTAACACTGTACATCTGCTGGCTTGGGAGACCCAGAGTGTCCTGTGGTGCTCCTTTCAGAGTAGTGTCCTCCTCAGTGAGGCTAAAGGGAGGAAATTGAAATGACAAGGAAGTAAATGAAGCTGGGCAGAGTGTGTTCATCCATTCAATAATTATTTGCAAATCACCTTGGATGCAGTGCTGGACAGACCCCTGCCCTCATGGAAATTACATTCTAATAGGGAGACTCCATTAGATCCCAGTCTGTTGGAATTGGATATGGCTCAAAAATGAGAGTGTGTCAAAAGAGAGAGCTTTGGGGCTGTGTACCAAATCTGAAGAGGCCGGAATTAGAAATGCACTTTTTGTTCTATTTTGTTTTTAGTTTTCAGTCTAGATAGGTCAACTGCTATCACTACCGTCCTGCTCTGCCCCCGCCAAAAAAAGAAAATATTGGAACATGCTCACGATAGCATTGTATGGGAGATCATTCCATGTACCAACAATAATAAAGAATTTTTTTTCTAGGAACATGATTCCCCAATTCAGTATCCTAAGCACCACCATTGTAGCTGTTTCAGGGAGCATTTAGTTTTTCATAGGGAAATTACATCATCTATTTGAAAAGTTCCCTCAATCTGAAGGAAGGCCGAGTCTTGAGGGGCTTTAGCAAGAGTAACATTTGGCCTCATCTCCATTTGCATGCCTGTTCAGTCCACTCCAGACGCTGAGTTTCTTGATGTGCCTTGAACAGACCAGGATCATTCCCACCTTAAGGCTTTTGCTTTTATTGTCCTCTCTGCCTGGAATGGTCTTCTGCCAAATATTTACAGGTCTCTCCCTGTCACATTGTCCAGTTCCTTGTTCAGAGGTCATCTCATGACAAAGGCCTTCCCTGACCACCGTGCTGAGATGTCTCCCCTCACCCCTCACCCTGCTATATTTTCATTTCAAGTACTTACTATTACCTGAAATTGTAAGACAAATATTTATTTGCTTATTTATTTACCTGGTTTTTTCCCTAGAATGTAACTTCCGTGGGTATAGATCTCTTATTTGTCCTCTTTCCTTCTACATCCCCAGAGCCTAAAAGAGTAAGTGCTACAGAGGAGATACTCACTAAATATTTGTTGAGTGAATAAATGAATGAATTGAATTGAATTGAGTTTACCAAGAGAAAATAATTGAAAGCTCAAGAAAATTAGATCTAAAAATTGTAAGTTACCACAACAGAGAATTAACACTGTATATTTTACTGAATATAGGCTTCAGAATGAAATCACCACTCTTGAGGACCCCAATACACACACACAGACACACACAGAATTAAGCAAAGGACCAAAACATAAAGGTTTTCTTGGGCCCGTGTGCTACATTTTGGTCATGCAGATGATACAACCCATAATTTTCAAACCTACCCAACTGTGAGTTTCAGCCTCTTTTGCAGCAGGCCTCCCATGGGAAAGGTAGAGATAGCATCTAGAAGCTCTGTTTACCAAGGGAATGCTCTGGTCTGAAGGTCCCGTGGCTATTGCCACACTGTTTATTTTTCACGATTGGAATCTGTGGTGCTATTTGAGGACGGGCTAGTGTCTAAATTGAATGAGTGAAGAGAAACAGAGAGACATTCCCTTTGCCACCTCTGTAGAAAGGTGACTGGGGAATATGTGTACTGAATTACCTGCTGTCAATTATTGATGGCTTTGGCTGGCATCATTTATCCTCTCAAGTTACTTTGACATATAACCAAAAGGCAGCTTCCAGCCTTTTCTTAGTTCTTCACCAACCTCTTATCCATAGGAAAGTTCCTTGGAAAAGACAAACTGAACTCCCCCTTAGAAGCTTCTGTGATTTTCTAGAGGGCTCAGGACAACCTAATTATTCATAAGAGGACGTCATTCATCTATTCATTCATTTAATTTCATCCAGGAAAGTAAGGCTGATACTCAGCAGTTTGTACCAATACAGTTGTAGTGGTTGTTAAAATACTGAAATACTTGTGCACCACTTGGGAAACAGCCACTACCCTGTGCCCCCAACACCAGAGTTACCGGGGTTTTCTCATAAGAACCCCTTACCAAACCATCTCAAAGTCACCACTAAAAGGTTATAGCCTGGCACAGCAAGGAGTCTTAGGGAACAGGTCTGTGAGGAAAATAGCTGAAATCCAGTCTAAGTAGCAGGGCCCGTGACCTTCCATATGATAAACACTTGAGTATCACCCTGCCTGAGACAGTAACAGCAATGAAACTTTCATTTGAAAGTTCTATATCCATTACTTCAGAACAAATTTAAGCGCCGCTCAACAGAGATAGAAATCACATAATCTGAAAACATTAAACAGTTTTGAAACATCCTAAAGGAGAAGTCTCCCAGGATCTATTTCCGTTGCCTTTCCCTACCAAAACAAACTTCACACCCTTTGCCTAATTTGAGAGCATTTCCAAAGAAAGGACGTTCTGGTCTTAACATGTACATCCCTGAGCGCGGCAGAATCTCTCTCTCTGTTCCTGTTTTGCCGCTATGGCTGGGATCTGTGAATCAACTGTATTACATTCCCAGGCTCCATAGCATTGCGCTTCCAGAGAAGGTCTGAGGACTGGGTCCAACTAATAATATATATTGCAATGCTTGGCAACCTGTTCATTTTCTGGAAAAAACTTTGTCCTCAGCAGTTTCCACATAACACTGCTTGAATCTTGCATAACTCTGGCCGCCGTTTCTGTGCTGTGATTAGACAATTTCTCAGAAATAATAAGAGCCCCACTGTCGAGATGACCACGAGTTTAAGGCATGCACAAGGTCCTGAGTAGGTTTAAAGGCCCCTGCATGGGCTTATGAAAAAGACCTTCAGCTTGCTAACTATTGGTTAGCAACTTGCAAAGCAAGAGAGAACACATGGGGCAAATGTCATTGACATAGACGTGCAGAGACCTGCTGATGTTTTCCTTCCTCTGAGGAAGAGTGAGGAGAGTTGGTACTGATCTCGCTCATTATGCTAGGCTGCTTCCAGAGGATTCTAAAAGGCCAGTGGAAGGAAAGGGGGAACTTCATTGTACTACTGTATTTATCTCATTGCACAGTTTTAGTGATTTTCATTCCTTTAGAGAGCTCCCCTGGTGAGTCGCTTTCATCTCCATGGGATAAAGTTCAATCTCCCAATTACTTGAGTCCTAGATTTAACTACCCCTCCATTCTGAGCCCTGTCTTCTTTAAAATTTCCAGTACCTTCTTTAGTACACGAGTGATGAGCAACCACCATCCAGCTCCCTTTTGTAGAAAAAGGAAATAGAAAGATGTGTTCTTATCAGTCTTCTTGCCTCTGGTTTTGTTTTATGAGCAGGCTGGACATGTGAATCAATGTGTGGTTCTGACCAAAACAGAACACTACTTAGAAAGCAAAAGGGAACATTTTTTTTTCTTTTTCACTTAAAATATCTGGCTCCACAAAGCCAGAAAGAAATACTTGGCCTCCCTTCAGCTTTCCTGTCCTTGGCAGTTGACTTGGCTAGACAGGTGCTAAAGAAGAGAGCTTTGAGGGGGAGGCTCTGTCTTGGGAAGAAGGGATAAGAAAGAGGTAGGTCAAAGCCTAGAAGGCATTTTGGGGAGAGAGCTCACTTTGGGGAAGCTATCGACAGAGCTTGAAGCAAATGAAAACCAAGTCTCAATTGATTCGGCCAATAATTATGAAGAATCAAACTTAGTGGAATGGCCACTTCATTTGCTGGTTGTGAGTGCAGAATCGCTGTCATTAATCACTTAATATCAGAATTACCATCAATCAAATCTTCGGCTGATATTTTCTCTCTAACATCATAGATGCTGAATCGTGAGCTAAATAGGTATTGCCTTTGCCTCTCAGTATGTTCTCATCTGAAAGGACATGCAGACTGCAGAAATAACTGATTGAACACTAAAGGTTTGGCTCCACGATGCAATCAATACTGTACCTGAGTGAAGCCAGAGGATGAGTTCTTGGAGACCGCAGCTCTTTTCTTGTTCCTATTTATGCTGTAGCATCTAGGACAGGGCCTGGCACAGAGCAGGGCTGCCATGCCTATCTATGGAGTGGTCAACAGAGAGGAATTAGTGCACAGGGTGTCCATAAAGTCTGGAAACATAGGTGAATATGCATGATGTCATCAAGGACCTCTTCCATCTGTGAAAAAGTGAAATAACATTATGTGTGTTTCCAGACATCAAGGGGACCCTGTGCTTTGTGAAATAGTGAGTGGGAAAAGGTCATAGGACTTACTGTCTATTCAGGATGTGGACCAGAGGGAATTTACTACATACTTTCTAGTTATTCGACACACACTTCTAAAAGAACTGAGTTCTGAAGCTCATGGATGAAAGCTAGAGGGCTTTAAAAAGTTACCCTCTACCAAGGGAAGAGGGTTGGGTGAAAGATGAGCATGAATCAATGGCTTCTTCCTGTTGGTGTGGTTGAATCTCCTATTCAGCTTTCAAGTCTTTGTTTAAATCAGTGATTCTGAACTGGGGACAGTTTTGCTCCCTGGGGAATATTTATCAATGTCTAGAGCTATTTTTGGTTGTCACAACTGGGAGGGGAAAGCTATTGGCATCTAGTGGGTAGAGGCCAGGGATGCTGCTAAACACCCTACAACACCTAGGACAGCCCCACAACAGACAATTATGCAACCCAAAATGTCAGTAATGCTGAGGCTTAGAAATCATGGTTTCATGGCTGGTTCAGTGGCATAGTGGTTAAATTTGCACGCCCAGGTTCAGCAAACCTAGGTTCGCCAGTTCAGACCCTGGCCATGGACCTACACACTGCTCATCAAGCCGTGATCAGGCGGTGTCCCACACAGAAGAGCTAGCAGGAAGTACAACTAGGATATACAGCTATGTATTGAGGCTTTGCGGAGAAAAAAAAAAAAGGAATATTGGCAACAGATGTTAGCTCAGGGCCAATCTGAAAAAAAAAAAAGAAGAAATCATGGTTTCAATGGACCTTGGGGAAGCTTTCCCTGACATACCTCAGACTATGCTAACTTCCCATAACATCCTCATCTTACTTTGTACTTTCCCTCTATAGTATTTTTAGCACAATTATAATTAAATATATTTGTCTCTTCCATTAAAAACTAAGCCTCATAGAACAAAGAAATTGTGTCTATCTCATTCACCACTGTATCCTAGCACCTATCACAATGCCTGGTACATAGTAGCACCTCAATAAATATTTGTCGAATGAATGAATCAACAAACGACTAATGTTAGAAAATAAGCAAATAGATACTCAAGTTGTTGAGTAGAGCTGTAGTTTCAGCAGTCATCTCAAGTTTGTCGGCTGGTCTTGGATTTCTCCTCTATTTCAGTTCAAGAAAGTGATGAGTTCATCCATGGTGTGAAGGGAAGGTAGAACTAATACTCAAACTCCTCTATGTGTACACTTTTGATTGATAGACTTAGCGTTGTATTTCGGCATTTTAGCTCTTTATCAGTAGAGGAACTTGGATATCAACCATGACAAAAAAAATCTTGGGAACTTGACCCAGGATTGATCTTGGAGCCAAAACTCTTCCTTGGCTCCCATAATACCCATTCAGGTGCACTTTCTCATTCTCTCTTGCAGCTCTGTGACACGGTTCTGGTCAATGGGATAAAAAGGAAACCTGCTAAGATAGAGGTTCTAAAAAAGCCTTTGCTTTCCTCATGAATGTGAGAGGCAAAACAGGCACCAACCCTCTTTCTCCTGTTTGGAACCAACATCAGCCAATGCTTACGTTTGGACTAATTATTCAATGAGAAAAGTAACCCATCTTCGGTTAAGCTGCTGAGGTCAGGTTTTCTGTTACCTGCAGCTGAGCACAGTCCTTCCTGATCATACATTCCTCTGCCTTGGCAGCTAATCTTTCTCTGTGGTCTTTTTAATGATGCAAGGGCAGAAACAGAGATGATAGTTGTCACAGTTTGGCCTCGGCTTAAATCTCATCTAAAGCAAAAGTACATAAAAGAATAGGAGGTTGTAGAGAACGTGGCATTGAAAGATGAAGGCGGGAGTCCAGTCTACATTATAGTGAGTCCAACAAAGAGAGATGCCAGAGCTCATGGTTTAAGAGGGGAAAAATCAAATACTCATGATACAACGTGTACCTGGCTGACTTCCCATTTACAGTTTGCAGGCCCCCCCTTTTTTTTTTTTTTTTTTTTTGGTAGTGAGTGGGTGATTAGAAGATGAGAATTTCACATGCAAATTTAAAGGCTCTGCATGGAGGGAAAGACCTCAGCATAAAACAGCTACTTTACCAATTTTTGTGGATCCAGTCCTCAGAGTACTTCTGCTTCCTTCTACTTTTCTATTTTCTCCACTGGACTGTGAGGATCTTGGAGATGAAGACCAGTCATGTCTCCTTGCTTTTGGTTTCTCTAGTCCCAGCAGAATACCATGCCTATAGGACATTCTCGGTCAATATTTTCCCAGTTGAACACATAGTTTTCTGCCCTTTGGACTTTAAAGTTTGGAGGAGGAGATTAATTCCATATATTTTTCCCTCTTCTCTGTTTTTTAATCTCAAGCAGTAGTGCCTATATTTTGAAGAGAAAAGAAGATGGAGCTCTCAATTAGGGAAAATACTGAAGGAAAAAAAAAAACCTTTATTCAAGAAAATATTTTGAAAGGAAAATTCCCAAATTATATTCCTCAGAATCCAGTTCTTAAAATAAATAAATTCTTTAGTTTAAACCGTGACTGCCTTTAATATGCCAGTGGGTGCTGTGTCTTTCCAAGAGGCATATTTCTTGCTACTCTTCAAAACCCTATTAACTACGTAACCCAAAAAGGGTTCTAGGACAGGAAAAAAAAATCATGAAATGACGATTACCAAATCATTTGCTCACTTTTGGCAAAGTTTGAGAACTGCTGTTTTACACCATAAGCCTTATAATAAGGAAAATAAAAAATCGTATAGGAAGAAGGAGCTAAAAGAACAGAAGACAGTCGGGGCTGGCCCGGTGACACAGCTGTTAAGTGCACACGTTCCGCTTCAGCAGCCCAGGGTTCGCCGGTTTGGACCCGGTGTGGACATGGCACTGTTTGGCAAGCCATGCTGTGGTAGGCGTCCCACATATAAAATAGAGGAAGATGGGCACGGATGTTAGCTCAGGGCCAGTCTTCCTCAGCAAAAAGAGGAGGATTGGCAGCAGATGTTAGCTCAGGGCTAATCTTCCTAAAAAAAAAAAAAAAAAAAATAGAAGAGGGCAATTCATAAAATAGGATATTCAAGCAGACAGAAAGACACAGAAATCGTGAAAGTTTCAGTTTCATGCCTGCCATGACAGTCTCTAAATGTGTGGCTTAACATGGGGATCAAAGACAGCATGTTAGCAGAAGTTTTAAGCTAAGAATTAGGAGACTGGCAGTATATTCTAGAAACTTCCTCTGACTAACTTGGATCACTCCTCTAAACTGATTGCCTCAGTGGTAATAGGATAATTAAACCCTTCATTTCTTCTTTCACATATTCATATTTGAAATGAGTTAAAAGCTTAAGTTGATGGAGAACTTTTGAGTTATTTCAAGAAGAGTCAAATAATATATTGAAAAGACTTGGTGCTTTGTGAAAAACAGTTATGTTTATTAATATTTGTCTGAGGTCCTGAGAATCTTGGGCAAGTTTTCACATTAACAAATCAAGAACAATTAATTTCTGAGTAATGTTTATGTCAGAGTAACTTGCAAGTTGTTGGGTCAATTAACAAAGAAACGGAATAACTTATCAGAATGCATCTGCCATGCCCTAGTGTGGTATGTATAATGGCGACCATCAAAGTAGTAAACTGAGTCAGGACCGGCCTACCATGCGCATTTCAGAAGTGTTGAGTTTCATATCTGGTGACAAGTTTTAAAGTTCAAATAAATAAACGCGTGGTTTTTTCTTTTGACTGAATTTGAAAGCTCTAAGATGGGAAGCCTGAAGCCGTAAACATTTACACAGCTTGGCCAGCTCCTCATTATGTAAATACTTTGTGAAAACAACTTTGGTCCATAAAGCATTAATGCTATTTGATAAAAATCAGTTTTTGTTTGGTGGGTCTTTTGAAGCTAGTGTAACTCCTGGTCATTCTATATGACTATAAAAGCTTTTGGGAATCAAATCCTAATCCCAACATGTTTTTCTTGTTCCTTTAACCTTCTGTATACTTGTGGGAGCGAGCGAGAGGGGAAAGCTTTTAGGGCTTAGGCTTCACTTGTTTGTCCTTCTCATACATATTCTAGAAATTCTGAAAAGTATTTGGCATGTTTGTGTTTGTAAGTTAAAATATACATTTGTGTTCTTAACCATTTTCTTTCTTTTTCCCTTTATGCTTGTTTGTTTGGTTTACAAACACAGACCATCTTTACACGGGAGAGCAGACGTGCTGAAGTTTGGATTGTCTGACTTACCACCTTGTAAAAAATATCCGGGGGTGTTGATTTGCTCGGTTAGCCCCTGACTCACCCTTCCGAAGAGAAAAAGTGTTCTCAACTCAAGCTCAATAGTATTAATACCCCCAGGAGCATAAAAACCAAAACAAACAGAAGTCACCAAAGCTACTTGTCCTGTGTGGTAGGAGTCAAATTTAACCTCTGGAGTATTTTTAGGTCATGAAAAAGATGCCACTGAAGCTGCTGAGCAGAAATTCATAGTACTTTATTTCTCCCCTATGGATATTATGTCCAGTAGTCACCTATTGGCACATAGGGTTAAGCTATCTAAAATTCATCAAGGACTAAATTTAAATGGGCTCAGGAAAAGCTTAAAAAGATTTTTCCATATGGCAAAACTGCAGATTGAAGCAAATAAGTATTTGTTTCTCAAAAAGTGGCTGCGTGTGAAATAAGCTATCGGTTAGCTTTGGCTATATAAGGAACATCTCCAAATCTTGTAAGTTTAAAACGACCACTGTTTAGTTAGCCCGTGATTCTGTAAGTCTCCAGTTGGGAGTGGGCTCAGATGAGTGAGCTGTCCGATCTGGGCTGAGGTTGACTGATCTCACTTGAGTTCGCTCACGCATCTGTGGTCAGCTGCTGGGTTAGCTGTGGACTGTCTGGTCTAGGATGGCCAAGGCAAGGACAGCTAAGGCCTCTCTCTATGTGGTCTCTCAGTCTTATCCTTATCCAGAGAAAACTTCTATACTTTTTCCATTTATTTTTAATTTGTCTATGCCTCTAAATTCCTTTTGTAATTTATTTAATTTATGTCCTATTAGAACATCCCCAAGGGCAACATTCTCCAGCCTGGTTGCCTAGATTTTCTTGAGACAGGGAGTGGAGAGAAAGCCAAGATTTTTTTCTGACTTATTTTTAATAACTTTTAGGGTTATTATGCTTGTGTCTTTTATGGTCATCCTCCCCAAATGCTTTCAGGAAGGAGCCACAGTCCAAACAAAACTAACTGATTCATTAATTAGATGGTCAAATGATTAAAAATTGATGACTAAATGAATTAGCATTTTTATTGAATTTATTGCCTTTCATTTCTACTTCCCGTTTCCTGTATGTCTCAGAGAAGCTCACCAGGGCCTGGCAATTTTGCCCTTAGAAACTTCATCCTATGACTAACATGGGACAACACTGACAAACTCTGCAGCCACTGCAGAATGCGCCCTAGTTGTCTCTCATCAATTAATCAGGAAGCTTGAAGTGACTGATGGCAGCCTCCCTCAACACAGGATGTTTGGACATAGCTGTTTGGACAAAGCTGTCTGAGGCCCTCTACAAGGCTTGCTGGCATCTGGGAGGGGGACTTGTCCCCAGGGTCAGGGCTTGAAAGCAGCCACTCATCTCTCATGGAACAGTAAATTCAAATGTGTATTTGAGCATCTACCCTGTGCTAGGCCCCAAAAAGAAGACTGTGGTGAGCAAAGTTGATGCCAGCTCTGTCCTTGAGAGACTTGAGTCGAGTTGGTAAGAGAATAGTTCATTAGTAATCTTCCAACTAGGTCAATACAAGTGGCAACGAGTGTTCTGAAGAGAGAGCATTGGAAACACAGATTTGAGGACAGGGAAGAAGGTTTAAAATTGTGCTGGTGAAGAATGAAGGAGCGGGTTGATCGGGAAAACAAACCAGATTACCAGATGATAAAACTGATGTCATAAAGGTACTATGAAGTTTCCTCCAGCAGGGCTCAGCTGCCCGGACGCACAGTCAAAGAAAGTAGATAATTGGGTATATCCAAGGCCAGGTTCATGCAAGCTGGATCTGATGAAATTACCAGGGTACAAGGGAGTTTAAAGCATAGACAAGAGAGTTCTGGGGGGCCGGCCTGATGGTACAGTGGTTAAATTCACACCCTCTGCTTCAGTGGTCCAGGATTCACAGGTTCAGATCCCAGATACGGACCTAGCACTGCTCATCAAGCCACACTGTGGCAGCATCCCACATAAAATAGAGGAAGATAAGCATAGATGTTAGGCAGCGACAATCTTCCTTAACCAAAAAGAGGAGGATTGGCAACAGATGTTAGCTCAGGGCCAGTCTTTCTCACACACACACACACACACACACACACACACACACGCGTGTTCGGAAATGATGAAATGTGGAATGCAAGCTCAATAATGTAACTGAAAAATGGATGAGGCTTCCCACCCCTAGTGGCAGGCCTGACCAGTGATCTTGAGCCTGTGAAGATCTAAAGAGTGGGCCATCCTGATCTCTGGAGTATCCCATCTGAAGGCAATCGTTGCCACTCGCCTGAAAAGTATGCTTGATAGTGATGTTTTAAGAAACTTACCAATGATAGGTAATGAAGAATATTGTCTTTAGGCACACTTCGATTTTTTTTTTTTTTTTTGCTTTTTCTCCCCAAAGTCCCCCAGTACATAGTTGTATATTCTTCGTTGTGGGTCCTTCTAGTTGTAGGCACACTTAGATTTTTAAATGAAGTTTTCTTTTCTCTATATAATTTATTATTACTTTTCCTAAAGTTCGCTTTGTTCAGACTTATTTTTGTGAACACAGTAGCAAGGGAGTCTAAGGTCACAGCCCAAAAGCAGTGGAAAGGTAAGTAGTGATGGAAATGTCACGTTTAGACATTCTGTAAAATCAGCAAAAGGCCTGAAAGCCCATGCTATTTGAATCCACCCAAGTTTCAAGGATTTATATTTTATGAAGAAGGGAATCTCTGTGATGTTGTGAAAAATTAATACAATGACCACTCCAGTCATTCATACACGTTCGTTCATTGCCCACAAGACACACGGCAAATCCCATTGACCAGTACGGGTGTTGCTGTGGGAGACCCTTCTCAGGAAAGTTCTACTTTCCCTGGACTAACTGTCAACTAGTCTACCCCTGTCTTCCCAGAATTCATGCAAGCTCCCTGATTAACACACATCTCCAATGTGGTTCCAATCTTGTGTGGCCCACTAGATCTGACCGTGATCTTCATGGGCTTCGTGGGCTAAAAGGCCACATTTAGGCAGTCAGTCACCTGACAGCAATATGATCCAACAGATGTCCCAGAGTTTAAATCCTCTAAATCCTGTAGATTTTTAATAAACTTATGTAACCTCTCTGAGCTTCAGTTTCTTCATCTGTGAAATGGGATTGATCAAGTACTGATTTGAAACAGATAAAAGCTAAATCATGTCTGATATATAAAGTATCTTCAATCTTAAGTGTGACTAATTCCCTGTAGCAATTTCTGCTAATTTTATGACATCGAGTCTGTCAACTTTAACCATCTTTGACATTTCACTCTTATATAGTACATACAGGTCCCCATGTGTTATCATTCCCAAATTGTTTCCAATTATTCTATTCAATATCTTTCACTCACCTTGGATAAAAAACATAAATTGGCTGTACAGTCTCCAGACCTTATTGTGCATATGTGTACACATGCCACCAAGAAATTCTATTTTTTATTTTTTTTGAAGATTTTATTTTTCCTTTTTCTCCCCAAAGTCCCGTGGTACATAGTTGTGCATTTTTAGTTGTGGGTCCTTCTAGTTATGGCATGTGGGACGCCACCTCAACGTGGCCTGATGAGTGATGCCATGTCCGTGCCCAGGATTCAAACCAACGAAACCCTGGGCCGCTGAAGCGGAGAGCATGAACTTAACCACTCAGCCACGGGGCCAGCCCCAAGAAATTCTATTTAAAAGAACACAATAGAGGCTATCAGTATATCCTATCAATAAATGGTATTTGAGACCGAGTCCCCGAGATACGTAAAGGATGTATATAAATGTACTCCTGTACTAATGTTTTTATATTATCAAATCGTATAAAAATAAATACTTTAAGAGATGATATAAACAATATCTTGAATATTTTAAATTTCGTTATACTAAATAAAATTTTATTTTGGGACTCACAAAAGTGTTATTTTCAATAATATTTAGAGTGGGGACAATCTCCTGGCTTGTAAAAGTATGAGCAGATTGTAAAATTGTCAGCTCTGCCCATTTTGTTGTTTGCTTCAGCTTTGCAGTTTCTTTGCAGGAATCCTTTAAGCCACTTGGCCTTTGGAGACAGGTTACTGAAATGAAAACTAGGTAATATAATTTGTAGATTATATTAGTAAAGAGTAATACTTTAAAATAAGCTAAAAGTGAACGAACAAGTAGGCATAATAATCTCAAATCCTTTGGGTCGTGAGAATTTGGTATCCCATATGATACAAGACTTGAGGATCAAATGAAAACAGGCAAGCCAATCGCATTTAAATGTTAATGAAGCTTAATGTTTTTCCTTTTTAAATTACATTTAAATATAAATAGAAGTTTTAATTTCTTCCCTAGAATTTTAACATACTAGCGGTTCCCAAACTTGAGTATGCGTCAGAATCAACCGGAAGGCTTGTTAAAATACAGATTGTTGGGCGGTGCATTGAGTTCCTGATTCAGTCCCTCTGGGATAGGGCTCAAGAATTTGCATTTCTAACAAGTTCCCCCGGTGATGCTGCTGCTGCTGGTCCCAGGACCATACTTTGAGAACCAGTGCAATAGATAAGCTTGAAGACTCCTTGGGTCGTATCCTCTCCCAGACCTTTGATATATATAACACAAGTGTAGTTAAGATCAATGCCATCAATAAGTGATGTTCCCATTATATTCTTGTTTACATTACCCACTCATGTCCTAAATTTCCCTACCATCCACGCCACATCATCCATTGCCCTTCCCCCACAATGAAGGCGGAAAGGGCCCAGAGGACAAGGGAAGGATGGTGCATCCTCCCTATGAAAGCAGCTGACAGTTTGCACTACCTGGTGAATTCATGGCCTCAGCATGTTTCCCCAGGGCGAATTAATTGCTTTGCTTTTCCTTTTCCTTTGCATAAAGCCAGGCAGATTTGTCCCCTGTTTGGACAAGACCTTGTTGCCAGCACTTTCCGAGGACAGCCAGAAAGTGGCTGCTGTATGAGGTTGATAGTGTTGTCAGGAATTCCAGGGTGGAGTATTGTCACTTGAGTTGGGAAATGCTAACTGAGGTCAATTCTAGTTCAGCTTCCTACCTACAGAATTATGGCAGGACGTAAGTTTGGCCTGCGTGAGATGAATAGGTCAGCAGAAATGTATTCTTGTCTTCCTAATAGCAGACATCTCTATTTTTAAGCCTTAAGTCAGAACATATTTTTTCCCCTATTTGAGATCCGACAATTCATGTCCTCAAATGAGGTATTTTAAAATCAAAGGCACAGACAACAAAACCAAGAAAAATTTAAACAACAAAAAAAATTTTTTTCCCAAGCCAAAATTGTGCATAAAAAGTTATTATATGTTTACTATCTGAAATTGAAAGTCATTGTTTTGGTGAACTATTGCTAAATAACAAAACTACCCCAAAATTTAGCGGCTTAAAACATCAACCATTTTATTTCTTTGCTCATGATTCTGCAACATGTGCAGTTCTGGGCAGAACAGCTTGTCTCTGCTCCATGGGGGGTCAACCGGGGCAGGACGATCTACTTCCAAGTTGGCTTCACTCACTTCTATTAACAAGGTGATGCTGGGGTCGGGTTTGCCTCTTTGGGGTCTCACCGTATGGCTAGACTGGCTTCTCACAGCAGGTTGGTCTTAGGATATAGGACACACTGTGCAAAAGCAGAAACTACCAGGCCTTCCTAAGGATTAAGCCTGGAAGCAGCTCAGTGTAGCTTCCATCACGTTCTGTTGGTTAAGAGGAGTCACAAGGCCAGCCCAAACTCAAGAGGACAGTCTACACAGGGCATGAGCACCAGGAAGTGTGGGTCATTGGGGCCACCAAAGCAACAGGCTACCACAATCACAGTGACTGGATTTTCTACTCCCTACTACTTGAGAGCTCTTTGGGTGCCATACCGCACTCAGGAAGATCAGCGTGAACCAGGGCAGAGTGCCAATCTCAGGATGGACATCAGTGCCTCTCAAAGAGGGAAAAGTGGCTTTGACTTTGTCTGACACAAAATTTTCAGAGTACAAGGACATGCATCTGCTGAACGGGCATCTCTGTTTAACTTCCGGCTGAAACATTCCTCTAGTTACTCTCTCCCCTTATCCTGCTGTCTTGTTTTCCTTCATAGCACTCACCAGTGCCTAACACTTTATTAAGTACTTGTTTACTTGGTTATTGTCTATCTTCCCCCAGTGTAAATGTTAGTTGGATGTATAACTCCAAGGAGAAGGCACTCAGTCTCTTTTGTTCTCTGCTGGATGCCCAGTACCAACAACAGTTCCTGCCACATAGAAGGCTCTACAAAAATATTTATTGAATGAATGAAAATAAAAATGTCATATTTGAGAATATGCCTATAAGGCAGACATGACAACTCCAAACAAAGTTGTTCTGCTGCAGGGCTATGGCTGGGGTTTGTGTCTCCTCTATGAGGCTTGGTCTGCGTGCCTTCTTGTTGAGCATGGTGTGTATCCTCTGCTGGTTCCCATGGTGTCATTGTCTGGAGGTGTCAATGGACATCAATCATGGATTTAGAGGGTTTTCTATGGAGCCTCCAGCTCCTTTATTTGACCAATTAGGCTTTGTGCTCCTGTTTCCAAATACAGAGGTGGGAGAAACATGAACCTGGCTTATCTAAGGCCTTAGTTTTAAGGAACAGCCTTTGGTGCAATGCTATATTATTTCCAATTAAACCTTGATGTCCTCATCCTTGCTAAAACTGGTTAGTGAGTATTAGCTATTCATTCCTAAAAAGAGGCTTAACCAGATAGTTTTTCATTATGTTCTGCCTTTCACTGGGTTATAGGGAAGGGTTTTCTTTTCTTTTCTTTCTTTCTTTCTTCCTTCCTTTCTTTCTTTCTCTCTCTCTCTTTTTGCTTTCTATCAATCTATATTTTTCCTTCGTTGCTCGTTTTCTGTGGCATCCCCTTAAAAATTTGGTGTTACTGGTTAGAATCCTTGTTTGTGCTTATCCTCCTGTCCGTCTGCCATTTTGATTGTTTATTGATCATGGAAAAACAAATCAGATTTCCTTAACAAATTTTATGTGCTTGCGTCCGATTTGGTTACAAGTCTCCTATATCTGTCATTTGTGGGCCTCTCATTCGATTGCCCAGTCTATTTCTTAACCTTTAAGGAGTCTATCTGAAACCCACTCATCCTGGCTCTTTACAAAGGAGTCCTCAGTGCTGTGGCTTTCAACCATTTTACCAGCCCACAAGGCATTTGTGTGTTTTCGAACAAGGTTCAGAATTGTTTTGAAAAAGCGTTTTAAATGTTTCTTTTGGATTGCGTCCTGGTTATTTTCCTCCACGTCTTTTTGTTTTCCCTGTTCCACCCCCCACCTCACCCCTATTACCGTCTCTCCTTCTATTACTAGAGGATGCCGACTCTCTACGGGAGCCTCAGCCCAGTCGGGTTGCAAAAGGAGGGCATCTGGCTGAGAGTGGTCTTCAAAAGCTCTAATGTGAATGTTGTTTCTGATTACGATAACGTTCACCTAGTTCTTCAAACAAGCTAGAGCTGCACGTCAGAGTTTTCTAAGGCATTTCAGACCCTGGCCTCGAATTGCTAGAGCAGAATTGTGTGTTTTAAGTCCAAATACGAGACCATTAATGTCTTGTGGAGTTTACACCATGTATGAAAACACCACTCCATGCCACTTACCCAGAAACGGCTTTGAGTGTGTGAATCTGGAATTCTGCATTGCAGTGGTCCAGCTCAGCTCCTGAAAGCAAACTAAGGCAGGGCCATGGGCACAGCAAGGCCTCAACAAAAGAGAGAATGGGAACCCCAATCCCCTTTGGAATCATCCCAGCTTCCTTTCTCTCTCTTTCCATCTGAATCCCCATCTTTTCTGATGTGAATATGTCCCCTGGCTCTCTAAAACTAGGAGAAGAAAACAATCCCAGATTCTCTTGGGTTTGGCAAAAGCTTTGAAGCCTCTGATAATGGAAGTCTACCAGAAGCTACATTAAAACCATTTGTTATTTATCTTCTCGCCTCACCTTTGGCAAACAGATCTGTCTTTAGCGTTGGTCGTGTCTGTATTTTACAGGTTTAGACAGTCCCAATTTTTAAGGAATTTAATGTTTTCCTGTATTGTCTTTTTCTTTCCCTCCCTTTATCTGGTTCCAGTTCAGTAACTAACTAACTTACCGCTCATTTCTCTCAAAACCAGCCCATTTTATGTCAGCAGGACAAAATTACCAGGTAGCTCTGAACAGGACTGTCTGACTTTACAAACCCTCATCTTCCATGATTTCCTGTATCCGTTTCAGGAGTATATAAACGTCACTCATTACTTTCCGCCTCCCTGTTGGGCTGTGTGTGTAATGGGAAGAAATTGGACTGGGAGCTAAAAAGTCTTGAATTCTAGACATGGATCTGCAGTGTATGAACTGTGCTACCTTTGGACATTCACTTACCTTCTTTAAGACTGAGTTTTTCTCATCCGTGTAATAGGACTAATCATGACTACTCTGCCTATTATGGAGTCATTGAACAACAAAGTGAGAACCTAAAGCTTTCATCTACTCAGCAAACACGAATTGTGCACCTGTCATACACCAAGTAAGGTGAGGCACTTAGAATACAGAAATAAAGTGGAGGCCCCTCCTGCCCTTTGGAGCTGGTATCATCATCATCAACACGTGACAGCGTGGTGTCCACAGTTTGGCTTTTGGACTCATTCACTCATCAGTGCTGATGCAGTTGATATCAGCAGGCAGGAAACCTGGCTCTGAATTCCCACAGTACTTTATTGTCACTCCTGGACAGGAGCTGGTGAATCAATGGAGTCACCATACCATAGAGTCTGCCCCATAGGAGGGTCTCAATGGAAACTTGCTGAAATTAATTTATGAATAAATCATGAACGATGAAATTTTACCCTGGACAATTTAAATTTGCTTCCTGTGCTTGGCAGTGTCAATGGGGATT
This sequence comes from Equus quagga, assembly GCF_021613505.1. Taxonomy (NCBI): domain Eukaryota; kingdom Metazoa; phylum Chordata; class Mammalia; order Perissodactyla; family Equidae; genus Equus; species Equus quagga. Next base: position 156,529,672 of record NC_060267.1, on the reverse strand, counting down.
CCTGTAAAGGTCTTATTTTTCCCCCTGTATTATCTGATTCCAGTTTTCACTGGAAACTGATTCTCTCTGAACTTGTAAAACTTAACTGTAAGATTGATAGTCTCTTGGGGAAAACTACCGCTGAGATTTTTTTCTGTTGCCCCAAATAGATTCAGTAATGTTTGTGGGGAAGAAAGTAGTTGAAACCAAAATTCAAATATTCCTTGCCTCTCTGATAACTCTTAACATTGAAGGTGGCCAATCATGGCTGAGTATTTCCATACTTCTTACCCTTAAATTTCTTCTGTTGTCCCAGTGGTTATGGGGACACCAGAGAGTTGCCAGAGGTAGACACAATGATCTTCAATCCGGTCGCAGCAATAAGCCCAGGCTTCAAGTAGTTCTATACTATCATCTTAAACCATCTGTGGAACTCCATCAGGACCTGAATATATAACTTGGTTTCTAAGGACAAGGAGTTAAGAGGTTTGTGAACCTTGTGAAATAAAATGAAGTATATTATGACTATATGCCCATGCATTTTACTGGGGAGTTTTTTCCCCACTCCCCAGCTTCCCTCAGATTCTCAAAGGGATCCGTGACCCTCCCCATTCCCACCACCAAAAAAAAGGTTAGGAATGCTTGATAGAAAGATTCTGGTCCACTTGTAGAATGTAATTTCTTATGACTAACATATTTTCCTTTTCCCAGAACTGCTGTGTAGCAGTAATAAAAATGTAACCCTCCAAACTGCCTGGCGGTAGACTTCAAATTAGACAAGTCTGTCGTGTGACTCATGGAACTTTCTCATGCTTTTGCATTCAATAATCAGGAAAATCCCGTGTAACTTTTTCATGCTTCTGAAGACAGTAATCAGGAAAATCCTTGAGGAGACTGTGGTTTTAAAGGATGCTAAATCAGGTTATGATCATGTGTACCCTGATAGTATGTTTTTCCTCTCTGGAATTTCCTCTTGGGGGTGGTCTGTTCTTCTCATTTCCAAAACTTGTATCAACATCCTCTTGGACCCAAAAGTGTAAGCTACTAATTTATTTTATGTTCTTTTGTATAAAGGAGAAAAAGAACTATCATAAGCCATGGAAAACCGTCTCATGGCACAAGCAAACCAGATTATTATTCCTCACCATGTGTTGTAGAATTGGAAGCTGAACTTGCTGGTCTCCCCTTGATACCTGCCTTTGAGCCACTCAGTATAAACTGAACTGTGCATCCAGGTTGCCTATTCTGAGTCAAATGTCGCGGTTATTTTGTTTTGCCTTCGTTGGGTTTGATTTATGGGTAACAGAGTTGTACATCCTTAGAGAACACGGAGATGCTACTACTTAAAGAAGAGCCTGTGCTTTGCTGCTGCTACTCAACTGTTGAAGGACGAAGGACACTCCCTAGGAGTTCCATGAAGTGGGAGAAGCAGGAGTTTTGAATCAGAGAAATTCATTTGCACTGTCTTTTTTCCATTTACTTCCAGTACTGCAGAGTGACCATGGGTACACACTCTGGATTCAGGATGTCTGGGTTTGCATCCCAGCTCTATGACTTAGAAGCTGTGCAACTTCGGGCAAGTTATAGGACCACTCTGTGTTTACAGTCCTTGTCTAGAGAATAGAAATGCTAATACTGCTTACCTCACAGGGTTTACAGGAAAATTAAATATTTGCTAAATATTTGCAAAGCTCTTAGAATATCGCCTGACATATACAAAGTGCTACATACGTACTTTTTAAATAAATCTGATTACAGAGGGTAATAGTGGAGTTTGTATGGGACCATCCCACCAACGACCAAGCCTGAGAAGCCGATAACCACCACTGGGCCAGTTGTTATTGTTGGGTTTTTGTGGGTTTTTTTTTTTTTTTTTAATCTTTTCCATCCATCTCTTCTGAGGGCAAGGTTTTCCTTGGCTGGCCTCCCCATGCTCCACTGGCTTTCTGTTCTGAGATAATCTGAAGGAATCCCTATGTTTTAACCCCTTTGTCACACAATGAGGCACTTCAATCAAAGCCACTTAGCCTCTTCGTGACAGGAGTTTCTTTGGCTGGAGGGACTTTTTGTTTGTTTTTTTTGTCTCTGCCCTCCACCTGTGGTTGACTTCCACTCCTAAGCACTGAGCCTGATCCGACCTTTGTATTTTAATTGTCGTTGTTCTACAGGCAGCGTCCCCAAGTCAGTTTTGAGAAGAGCCATTTGTAAGTCACCATGATGTCCGTGATTAAGTATAACCCACTATTGGCAGACTTGAACAAAAAGGAAAGCAAGACGTGAATACTTTTCAAAACCTCCTAATTAGCTAAAATAGTTTTAATGTAAGAATCACAAGATTCAGTTTAGTCATGCAAATTGTATCCTAGAGTCTCATGAAATACACTTAGGCCAGAACACAAAGAATTATTTTGTTTTCCTGGTGCTTAAGTCTCTTATTTTTCATGGCATGCGTCTATAATAGACTTAGCTATTATTAATTAGAAAATAATAGCAAACAGAAACTCAGAAAAAGACTCCTTTTAATCCTTACATAGAAAATGCTCGGTATCATTCTTGGAAATTTCCTCTTATTTAAAAAACAAATTCTTTATTTGCAAGTTAGTAGAAAAGAGTTGTAGTAAAGAGTACTGACTGAAAGATCTATTTCTTACTGATATTTATTCTGATCCCATCATTTTAAGCAGAATAAATGGTGTATCTCCAGCAATTTTAGTTATTTCACAGAGCCATTCTGCATTTTTCAAAAAGAAGTATTTGTAGAATTGTAGAGTCTTCTAGCTCAGTTTCTTTATGTTTTGGATGAGAAACTTGAGACCCACATAGCTCATTAATTGCCCCCAGCTAAGTGTGAGCAGAGTACAAAAGCTAATTTTCAAGGAAACTCTAAGAAGAGAATTTGTTTAAAGTTTACATTTTGCCTTTTGACATTTTTTTTGTTTTATTTCTAGTAAATATTCTTAGTGTTTTAAAAATAGTTGAAGAGAAAACTGGTTCGATAATGATTTACATTAAAGAGAAAATGAAAATGAGACAATGTTATGACAAATGTTGACGAGTAAGAAGAAAGGAAATCAAAATTATTCCTTTTAGTCCATCTACAGGTATCAGCAACTGAGATAGGAAAGCCTAATGGAGAGAAGCTCACACCAATATTTCGTGGAAGCAAAACAAGGGATACAAAGTTGGATAGGACACAATTTGAGGACTTTATTGTCCAGTAAGGAGAATAAATAAAGTATATAGAAAACTATAACACAAGGGAAAATGTAAAAATTCTCACTAGAGAAGTACAGCACAATGTTTTAGGGGATCAGAGAAGGGAGCCTGGCTGTTGGGGATGGCTCTACTTAATATCTGTAACTGATGGCTCCCATATGTTTATCCCCAGCTGAACCTTTCACTGCAACTCCTGACTCATCCAGCTGCCAACTAAACATCCCCACCTGGATATCTCACTCCGTCTATCCAAAGCCAAAGTCCTAACCTTGCCCCTAAAAACCTGCTCTCCTACTGTCTCCCCCATCTTGCTTGATGGCAACCATCCTTCCAATTGTTCAGGCCACAAACCTTAGCGTCATCTTTGTCTCCTCGCTTTCTCTCTCACACCACATCTGATCTATGAGGGAATCCTATTGAAGCTACCTTCAGAATATATCCAGAATCCGACAGCTTCTCCATTCCTGTCATCCTGGTCCGAGCCACCATCGTTTCTCACCTAGATTGTTTAAGTAGCTTACTAGCTGCTCTCCTCACCTCCACCCTTTTCATACATTACCACTTCTTCTCAACACAACACAGATCACATCTCATTGTTCATTTTTCAGAATCCTCTACGCTCCCCATCTCTCTCAAAGTCCTACACAATCAGCAGCACCTCTCAGCCTCATCTACTACTCTTTCCTTCCCTGACTTTGCTTCAGCCTTATTGGCCTCCTTGCCGTTCTTACATGGAAGACAGATTCCCATCTCAGGGCCTTTGCACTGACTTTCTCCTTATCTGAAATGCTCTTCTCTGGGATATCCACATAGATTGCTACTTAGGCATCTTCAACTCTTTGCTCAAATGTCATCTTCTTAATAGGGGCTATCCTGACCATTCTATTTAAAATTGAATTCTCCCCCACCAGCACTTCTGATTCTCTTTATAGGCTCTATTTATTTTTTCCAGAGAACTTATCTTTTAACATGCTACATAATTTACATAGCCTCCTTTTCTGTTGTTTTCTTCTGTGATTTATTGTCTACGTCCTGCTAGAATATAAGTTCCTAGAGGGTAGGATCGTTGTCTGTTTTGTTCACTGCTGTGTCCCAAGTGCCTGGCACATAGCGGGCATTTGATAAACATTTGTTGACAAATGAATAAGTAGACTCATGGGGGGATTAGGGTTATTTTGAAAAAAAGGAGATACTGAGTAGTTTTGAACAACCTTGAATCACAGCCCCCTTTGTAAATCTGGTGAATCCTATGTACCTCCTTCCAAAAGGATACGCACACGCAAATTTATGCAAAATTTTGCATTCACTCCCAGGAATCTGGCACACGCCCTGAGATTCATCCATGAACCCAAGATTAAGAACTTGTGTCCTAAGCAGAAGGAACAGTATCAACAAAGGCTCAGAGGTGGGAATAGGTGGCTTGTGTTAGAGGCTCAGCAAGAACCATTTGGCTTGAGTGTGTAACAAAGTAGGAGAGTAATGGAAGATAAATTTGGAATGTATTGTATAGAGCCTAGAATGCCAGAGTAGGGGTTGTTTCTGTTTGATGTGGAAGGTACTTAACCCTATGTTCACCTCTAATTCTGTGAAACTTTGTACAATTTACTTCTATCTTCATTTTTTTAAATAAGTGAAGTTAATAGAATTTCAGAAAGACTCTTACAAGCTCCCTGTTCTGGTAAAAGGTATAAATAAGTCCTTCATCATCATGACAATTAAAATGCGTCCATGCCCCTACTGAAACTATTTTAGTTTATTGACTTACTTCCATTAGATTTCTGAGAACATGTCTTAGGCGTATCATTCTCCCTGTATCTGATTATTATTGCTATCATTTGATTCAATGGGATCTAAGTTTTCAATTTGATATTGTCTGTCCCGTGCTTTGTTTTGATTAATATCTGGAAGAAGTTTCCCACCACTCAAAGACTCTGAGACCCCTCTGAATGTGGGATACACAAAACGAGAGCTTCTGGGTTCCTAGCTCCTTGCCCAGAATGTCCTCAACCTTAAAGAGGATAAACAGCCACCCATGTTTTCTCTCCCCACAAAGTGAAAAATGTTCCATGTTCAATTACATTGCTGTATAACAAACCAGCCCAAAACTTAGCAGCATAGAGCAATGATCTATGCTGCTCATAGATTCTGAGTTAAGAATTTGGACACAGCACAACAGGGATGGCTTATCTCTGCTCCATGATATCTAGAGTCTCAGCTAAAAATACCTGAAGACCAGGAGGGACATGAAGACTGGAGATTGAAACTACAGGGAGGATTACTCACTCGCGTGTGTGACACCTGGGCTAGCATGGCTCAGAGGCTGGGATTGTGGACTAAAGTATCTCACTTTCCATGTGGTTTGGGCTTTCTCACAACATGGAGCTTTCAGGGTAATCAAATTTGCTCTATGGTAGCTCCAGTGCAGCTGTTCCAATGACCAAGGTGAAAGACGCAGAGCATTTTATGACCTAACTTTGGAAATCACATGGCAACACTTCTGCCATAAACTAGCCACACTGTCGTGCTCCAGTCAAGAAGAGGGAACAGAGACCCCACCTCTCTATGGGAACATGTCAAAAACTAGCGTGGCCATTTTGTTTTAAACACCACACTCTTAGAAACGTAATCATCCTTATTGGAAAGTGTAGGACAGATTACTTACTACTGATTTTTTCCCTATAGCTGTGAAACACAACTGGAGGTATCATGTATTCAGTGCCTGCACAAAAATACAATCAAGTCCTAATTGTGTGCAACAAATGATCATATTAACAGAAACAACCCATGTTTGGAGGGGCTGTAGTATCCATATAGATAGCACTGAGATTCCTAGAAAACTCATGGAACCAGACCTTTGAAAGGGGGGCGTCGAGGGAGTGAGCTGGACAACTAAATAGGAGTCAAATAATTTACAAGATACAATCAAATTACTTATAGCTCATATTTCCTAAACATCTGTCAATCACTCTTTTCAAAAGTTTACCTTTTTGAAGGGAACTTGTTCCTATTAATCTCTCTTAAGAGTTATTATATTGTCTGCACGTGTTGGGTCTCTGTGAGTGCAAATAAACTCCCTGTGGTACAAAGCGAATGCATGCTTTCAAAGGTCTTGAGTGAGAACATTTCCTAAATATTATCCTCAGTTTTGGAATAGTTTGTGGGCCTCACTTTACCTCATGAGCTAAGCAGATTACTCCCAGAGTGGTAAACATATAGTTAGGCCAAAACTTAGCCATTTTAGCCTTTTCTGCAGCAGAATCCTCAGGACTGTAGCAACAGACAGAATGTCATGAAGAAATTTGGATTGAGAGAGGGGAAGTGGGCCCCCTAGATAGACAGCCTGTCTTGTACTCTCTTTACCCCAGCCAAGAGTTCATGCTCCCTCATTCCCTTCTTGTCAATCTGAAACTGTGAATCTGAAAAGTCTGTCTCCAGCATCTCCTCAGGTTGGAATAACCACCAGGAAAAGCAAAAGACAGACATGCTTATTAGCATTTACTTGAAAATTGGGTTTTCAACATTGGCACAGAACATCGTTTTGGCAGAAAGCTCGAAGGTATGGTAGCTTTTGAGTAGTCTCCCTTGACACAATGGCATCCGTCACACTTTGTCACAAGAATTTTCTTCCCATATTCTGGTTTTTGCCAAGAACTCCTCCCCCTGAAATGGGAAAAGGGAGGCCACGAATGAACACATCTTAACTTACAGGATAGCATTTCTGCTTTTGTGTCTTTGGCGAAGCACCTACCTCATGTCTGAGCACATAGTGGGGCCTCAGTAAATGCTGGTGGAAGTGTATCAGCCCCCGAACCCAGCCAAACTTTGGCTGTACTGGATTTCATAGGAGAATTTCAGAAGCATCAAAGGAATATTGAAGTGGCCAGGCTGGAAAGGTGATTTCCCAACACTGGGTCTTGCCTTGGGGTTTGCAGGCCATCAAGTTTTAAGTGTTCCTCTGTGAAATGAGAAAATATTAGGAAATCTTTTTGTCAACCTAAATTTGTTATAAACCTAAATTTCTTCAAGCTAAAAGACTTCCCTTTATTTTGAGAGTGTCCTTCTGACCTTTTTTGGGGGGTGGTGGGCGGCGGCATAAAAATCTTTCCTTTTATGAAATGTGATGGTAATAAATAAAGTTGTTTTTCTCTTTGAATGTCCTTCCTTGGCAAAATGAAAAGTTGGCAAGCTAGAGCACACCCCAAATTTGTTTATTGGTTTGATCTTTTAATCATTCCATGCAATGTGAAGATCTGAGAGCTTGTAGGCCAGGCAATGGAGAAATTTTCTCTTGCATTTTAGAGAAACTAAAGAATTCCCTAAACAGGACAATAGGCAACAAAGTTAGTAACCAGCTACACTACCTCATTTGAGAAAATATTTAGGAAGCCAGCCTCGTGGCCGAGTGGTTAAGTTTGCTTTCTCTGCTTGGGCTGCCCAGGGTTTGCAGGGTCAGATCCTGGGTGCAGACCTAGCACCACTCATCGAACGATGCTGTGGCAGCATCCCACGTAGAAAAGCTAGGATGACTTACAGCTAGGATGGACAACTATGTACTGGGGCCTTGGGCAGAGAAAAGTGAAGAAGAAGATTGGCAATAGACATTAGCTCAGGGCCAATCTTCCTCACACACACAAAAATATTCAGTATTTATCATTCATACAGGCCATAATTAATATGTATATTATGTATACAGTACTTATACACAAGCAGAGAAGTTCAAAGATGCTCATTGTAGTACATTATTCAGACACACACACACTTTCTTTCATTTAGCTAAAGACTAAAAATATATCTACATACAAATGCAGGAGGTGGCAATCGGTGTACAAGGAATTGCACATGTTTTCATGGAAAACCCATGTCCTCACAAGGTATTGCTGGTCCTGCTGCCTGAGCTGCTGACAAACAGACCTGGTCTTGATAGATGAGTTCATTATCCCTTTCTAATTGCAAGCACTTTTCCAGGTGTGTTCGTTACATTTTCACTGAAATCTGCCTAATGTTATGTGGCACTAGCCCTGGGGCCAGCCAGTGGGATCCGTTGCTCCGTTTCTATTGCTAGCTTCTATTTTTCACCTGTAAATTCTCATGGATCATCTGGACCCCTCTGAGTAATTCCCCACTGCAGAATCGACTGTTCACATGCCCCGCTGTGGGAATACAGGTAAGGGAGCTGAGCTACATCATGGTTATGTGCTCTTGAAAAAGCCCTACTTGTATATTTTTTAATTACATATTTAAAATACTGGGTCCTTGTATGACTGGATGTGTGAAATCTCCAATTTTAATTGTTTTCAACTGGGCAGGGGAATAGGTTGAGAACATAGTTTTATTATTTAACTACATAGCAGTTTCTCTTGCTTATTCTGATTTTGATAAGCACCTAGATGGTGATCTCAGAAAACTGGAAAACAGGGTACAGAGTGACAGTCCTGAGAATACATTTTCATTAACTCTACAATAAATCAGTATTTTTGAGCAGTTATTTTGTATGAGACATTTTTAGGCATCAGGCATATGAGAAGGAATCAGCGACTAATTCTGCCCAGAGGAAGCCCACATTCTACTAAAATAGAAAAACTGTCATCCGTTCTACAGATACTCATCAAATGCCTGCTAGGTGCCAGGCACTGTTCTAGGGATCCGGGCGTGCGACCGGAACAAACAAGGGGCTGATCTGCACGGTGCTTACAGTCTATGGGTAACTCAAGGGAAAACCAGAACGTGGGTGCTCTCGTTCCTGTCCACTGGCGAAAGAAGATCTGGCAGTATTTGCTAAAATGTAAAATGTGTGCCCATTCCAGTGATTCTGCTTCTTTGTGTGTATTTTAAGAAATGCTATCACCTTGACATATAAGCGATCAAGTTCAAAGATGTTCACTTCCACATGATAAATTGGAAACAGCCTAAATGTTCATCTTTTAGTAGGGGAACTAAGTGAAAATGCACAGAGCGAAACAAAACACACACACACACACTCACACACTTGCTCTAGATAGATAGATATAGATATATGTATGTATATACATAATACATACATATAACTCATGTACTCAAAAACATACGTAAAAGAATACTGTACTTTTTCTAAGATTTATGTACAGAGATAAGTGTGGTAAATACAAGCCATACTTCTAGGGAGAAAAACAGGTTTTGGGGAGGGGTGATTAAAGGGACGCTTTAGCTTTATCTATGTTCTTTTTAAGTAAGGAGATTACATTCATGAAATACTTTATAATTAAAATTAATTAATAAAAGTTAATCACCAAAATTCAGTAGCATAAAAATCAGTGTATAGTAAATGTATGTACTCAAAGATATGGACTTTCCACAGGGGAGTAATGGGTACTGTAGGGCAGTAAGGTGCTTACAGAAGTGCCTGAAGGCAGAGTGAGGAACCAGGGAAATATAAATTGGGCCTTAACATACAAGTAGGAGTTTTCTGGCTTAACTAGGATGGGAAGTGAGTGGAGGAACAGGGCAGGCAAAAGGTCTAGCTTAAGCACAAAAGAAGTGTGAGTTTTGGGAGAACATTGATAATCCCATTGGACTCAAATGCAGCTTGTGTGCCTGAGAGGTGTGGCATGTGCAAAGCAGGGACAGTAGTTGGAGATGAGACTGGAAAAGCAGGCGGAGGCCAAATCCAGAAGAACCTCAAGTAACATGCTGAGGAGCTAGGAGTGTATTGTGAAGGCACTTATGTTAATTTCCTGTGGCTGCCATAACAAAGTACTAGAAACTCAGCAGCTTAAAACAACAGAAATCTATTCTCTCAGAGTTCTGGAGGCCAGAAGTCCAAAATGCAGCAGGGCTGTGCTCCCTCCAGGGCTCTAGGGAAGAATCCTTCCTCGCCTCTCCCAGCTTTTGAGGGCCCCATGCATTTCTTGGCTTGTATAATTCCAATCTCTGTCTCCATCTTCACATGACCTCTCCTCTCCTCTCCCTGTCTCTCCCTTGTGTTTCTCTTCTAAGGACAGTAGTCATTGGATTTAGGGCCCTCTGGATAATACAGGATGATTTCATCTAGAGATCCTTAATTTAATTACATCTGTAAAGACCCTTTTTCCAAACAAGGTCACATTTACAGGTTCTCAGGGTTAGGATGGGGACGTAATTTTATGGTGGGGAGACAAGAGGCACCATCAACCCACTATTGTATTGTGCAGATAGGGTAAATCTGAAATCATAAACAGAGAACCCATATTATCATATCTGATTTCTTGGAAGGTGGTGCTGGCAAGTCAAGTTTGAGAGTTTCTCAAGGACTGAAGATGTTTTTTGGTCATTGTTAAGAGTAAAGCACTTTCCATGGTTTCTGACATACTGCTAATTATAATAAATAATGAATAAATTGGCAAGCAAGCCAGTAAAGAAAAGATTGTAAACATTCCAAGATGTGAAGAATACTTGTCCTGTGGGAGGTGCTCATTCAGTGTTTTCAAACAAATGTTGGTCCTGAAGGAAAAATTATTCTTGCATATAGGTGTTCCTTATTAGGCCACTCAAAAACACACAAAGCCAGTGAAGTCTTACTGTGCAAACATAAAGTTAATTCATTCAACAAATGATGATTAAGCTTTAATAATGGCTGTGTAGATAAAGGGTGAAAATGTTCCCAGCTCTCATGAGCTAACAATCAAAACATAAATGATATGTAAACCAGAAAACAGCAGAACAATAAATGCAAAAATAAAATAAAATATGATGGTGTGAAAGCAAGAAAATTATGAAAGGCATTTGCGATTGGGTGGTCAGAGAAGGCCTTGCTAAGGAGGTGACATTTGATGTGGAAGCCTGGGAGAATCTGGGTGAAGGGCATTTTGGGCTCACAGCTGCTGTCAGTAACTTGAGGAAGAAGCCTGGCCTCTTGGAGGGACAGTGAGAATGGGGAAAAGAGAGCGATGAAGCCCAAGAAGCATCTAGGGGTCACATCATTTAAGGCCTCGCAGGCAATGATAAAAAGTATGAATTTTATTTAATTAATTAATTTATTTTCTGAGGAAGATTTGCCCTGAACTAACATTCATGCCGATCTTCATCTATTTTGGGTGTGGGTTGCCACCACAGCATGGCCACCGATGAGTGGTGTAGCTCTGTGCCCAGGAATCGAACCTTAGCCACTGAAGCAGAGAGCACCAAACTTAACCACTAGGCCATGAGGCCAGCCCCGAAAGTATAGATTTTAAATACAAACAGAAACCGTTGGAGGATTTTAAACAGGAGCATGACATGCTGTGATTTCCATTTAAATAATGGTTTCTTAACCTTGGCACTATTGACATTTTGGTCCAGATAATTCTTTGTTTTGGGGGCTGTCTCATGCATAATGAGAGGTTTAGTCACATCCCTGGCTTCTACCCACTAGATGCCAGCAGAACCCACTCTCCCCCGTTGTGACAACCAAAAATATCTCCAGACATTGCCAAATGTCCCCTGGGGGACAAAATCACCTCCAGATAAGAACCATTGATTTAAACAAATCACTCTCTGGCTACTGTGAGGAGAATTAAATAGATTTGTAATGTGTGTTGGAGGTGGAATCATAGGATTTACTGATGGATTAGAAGAGTGGATGTAAGAGAAAGAGAAGAATCAAAGATTTGTGGCCTGAGTGATTTGGTGAATAGTGGCATCTTTTACTGATATGAAGAAGAATGATGGATAAGCAAGGTTGTGTGGGGTGGTACAGAGTGGGAAAGAAAGTCATGTGTTCTGATTTAGATGTGTTTCTTTGAAATATCTATTAGACATCCAAGGGAGAAAAGAAGTCGAGTAAGCTGTTAGATATGGAAGTCTAGGGTTCAGGATAGAAGTCAGGCTAGAGGTATAATTTTTGGAGTCTTTGGCATGTAGATGGTTTTTAATGTGATAGTCAAGATGAGATTTCTGAAGGAGGGAGGGCCAAGACAGGATGAGAGGAGAGAGAATAGGAGTAGAGTAGAGAAGGTGTCCCAGGACTGAGCTTAAGGTTCTTTCAGAAGAGAAGCCAACGTGAGAAATCAAGAAAGAGGCCCAGTGAAATAAGGAAGGTCCAGAAAAACAATGAAGGACATTGAAAGGCACATGAAACACCTTACACTTTCAAGATGTTGCCTTTGGTTGAGCTAGAAAGACAAGGAAATGATAAGGAATTCCCAGAAGTTAGAATAAAAATTCGTATTAGTGTTGAGAGATCCTAAATGTTTCTTCTCCTCTGATCATTTTTAGCTATGGAGTCTGGTCTCTAGGCCAGTTGCCCAATGTTCTAAAGCACTTAAAGAACTGATTGCTTCATAGTCTTAAGATCTGCATTTTGGGGTATCCTTCTCTTCTGGTAATTGAAAGGGGATTGCAGACTCCCTTCTACTACCATAGCAGGGGATGGACCACAACCTCTTACAGTCCCTTCTAATTTTGTGAGTCAATGCTAACACCCATCAGTGACTCAAACCATGTCCAGATAGAGAAGCAAGTTTTCTTTGTCTTGGTTTGATGTCCCACACCAGTCAGGAAAAGAATGAGCCAGAAATCAGAGTAGCTCACAGATGAGGAGCCAGCACGATACCTGGCTGGATAGAGTACGTGGTTGGGAAACCATCATATATTAAATTACTTAAAAAAAAAAAAAAAGGCTCATGATTACATTAAATCCTCAGATATGTTTTGATATTTCAAGCTTCCGGCAAACAAAGTCAAGTACAAATTGAAATTCTACTAAGCCTGCAGAGGCCCAAGCAGAGGCATGGGCAAGGTGAATGGTCAGAGTAGGAACATAGGAACAGAGGTGAACATAGCTGGATGTGGAAGCCAGGGACTGGGGTCAGCATCTAGGGAGCACAGTCAGGCATAAAGATATGTTCACATGTTACGCTCAGACCATGCACGAGGAAACAGTGGGAAATAGGAAACAAGGTTTGAGGATTGGGAACAGATGAGCATGTCCCAGGACCACTTGTCCCAGGACAGGACTTTGCATCAGGTAAGTTCCCAGCAAGAAACAGGCTGGCTAGTTGAGGAGAATCTAAAAGTGTAGATAGGATTAAGGGAGATCAACAAAAGATGAAGAAGTATCCTGGTACTAGCAACAGCAGGGCTCTATTATCGTGCGCAGACCTGAAGGATGAGAGGAAGAAACAGTTACCAGATTATGGAGAGGGCGGGAGAGGTCTACCCAGCAGCAGCTGGTGTCTTTGTAATAGCACACAGCCATCCTGCTGCCCCCAACTGGGAGGGAGCTGGGGCAGTAAGCGTCTGAACCTCAGTCTCCTTTTCCCTGCCAATCCATCTCCATGCAGAAGCCAGAGTACACGTTAGCCTCCTGGGACAGGAAGAAGAGTGGAGAGTAGATCTGGAAAGTAATGGAAGACATCCCCCACAGACTCCCTCTGGCATGCATGAGTTCAGCCTAACAGTATGTTCTGCTCTTTCCAGAGAACAAGGTGTCTTTCTTCAGGTGTTACTGATTTGAGCAAAAGTTAGCTACACTGAGCAGTTCTAACCTTGACTTTGCCTAGGAAAGAACCACATCCAGAAAAACTCCACAGGGAAGATGGTAAGATTATTTTATGTCTCTTCTTTTTTCCTCGGTATCTTGTCTGAAAACCACTACCTTTTATTTAGTGCAGGAAGCACTGATTATCTTCCAGGCTAAAAATAGCCTTTACTGAAAACTTAAAGCAGAGAAAAATAAACCAGGTTGTCAAAAAACAATGAAAAATCATTACTTCGAGGTACTAGGCACCAAAACTGTTACAGGATAACTGCCAGGAAGAAAATAAAGCCTGGAAAATTATCCTCCATCAGCATATTCTATCTCTGAAAAATCATTAGCTTCAAACAAGGCAATAAATATGGGACCCTATGCATAGTAGGTGAGCCAAGCCTTCCCACTGAAAGCGATGTATTTCTACCACCATGTTGCTGGAGCTGAATTACCTCATAATGATGATCTATTTGATGTCTAGAGAACCATGGGTGTTGTAGGCAACATCACAGCCATCAATCCTCAACTATGAGTTTCCCGTTTTAGGTGTTATTGTTGTTGTTTTAACACCAAGGGTTACCACCTTACTAAGTTGCTCAGCAATAATACAATGATTGTTGAATCAGGCAAGGTGATTTGGTTTTTTTGGGTCCTTTGGCTCTTATGATTAATTCTTGGGATTGAAGTACCATTTTACACTTTTGATAGATAAAGGAACTAAATGGGGCTATTACATATCAGTTAAATAATGAGTACATTTGTTTGAAGCAAACTTGGATCCTTTGGGGGCCCGAATTTTATCTATCAGTTAATGGATGACCATCACCTACTGGGTGAGAGAATCTGCCCTTTACCGCCAAATTCTCTGACTTTGCATAAACATATAGATGTATGCATAAATATGTAGATGTATGCATAAACATATAGATGTATGCTGGGGCACATGTACCATGATCAAAATTGAGCTTCTGTTTGTGATCGGCTAAAATCATTTAGCTATACTGTTTTTTGAGTCAAACTGATGAAAAGCATGGACCCCAAAGTCAGACTCCCAGGAATCAAGTTTCCACCAACCATTTGCTAGCTATATGGCCTTGAGGGACATTACTGAACCTCGCCGTGGTTCAATTTCCCCATCTCTGAACTGGGGCTGAGTTTACATCCACCTCTCCGGGATTAATGAAGAGTAAATGAGTTAATCCATGTAAAGCGCTTAAAATCACGCCTGACTCATAAGGAGTACTCTGTAAATGTTAGCTCTTCGAGTAGTATTGCAGATCTAATGTACCGCACAGTTTATTAAGCTAACCTCAAAGATGAGCTATTACTATTTACCTGTATAGAATCAGCCACATAAAATGGTCTTTTTCTCACTCCTCTCTGGATATCTCACCATTTCCCTACCCATCACAATATTCCCTGCCTACCTCCTTGTAAGCCCATATCAACCAACCAGAAAAGAGCCAAAGCATAGCACGTCATAGGGATTCCATTCATGTTTGTGAGATACATGTGGTCCAATAGGAGACAATTACAATTTGTCTCAAAATGTTATCTTTTCTTAGAGTAGAGAACACTGGAAGAAAAAGAAATTTTTGTCTCTGTGAATAATTGCCAGTCCTTCTGGCCCCAGATTCAACCATGCCTCTGTGTCACCTTGTAATCCGTGCCTTGCACAACAGCTGAAGTCCTCCTGGGAGGGTCAAACAATATACATGCTGTTCCTGAGTAATAGATTTTTTTATTTGGAAACAGGCTTTTGCTGACAGATGGGTAAAAATGCACCTACGTATACAATTCCCTATCATCTTGACAGCTGGGGATAGCCAGGAAACCACACAATTCCTTTTCATTTGGCATTAATGGACACTTGATTTTTCTCCCCAGGTCTACCTGTTTTTGATGGTATCAGGCTGTCCCAAGGATTGTTTGGCTCATTGCGTCCATTTGGGTTTCCCACACCCCTGGTGGAAGCAATTCCAACACAAATAGTGAAGACGTGCAAATCTGAACTTCCTTTTCCTTCTGGAGGAAATGAGAACTACCAGGGTGTCCTTAGTTAGACGTTGGTCCCATTTTCAACCCCTCATGGCCCCCAGAGCCTACCCAGTACACCATGTGTAAAACGTGGACTTGGTGGGACCTGGGTGGGCTCATTTCACAATAATGAAAAATGCCTTGTTTTTCTTCTGTGTAATCTTCTTTCAATGCATTATGTTAGTTCATTTTTTTTTCAGTGTTGCTTAAGAAATACTGAGTAAGTGATTAATAACCCATGTTGGTTTTGCTTTTGCTTTCACTGGCTTGTAGAGAAATAATGTGACCTACAGATGTTTGGACAAATCGTACACTGTGTTAATGACAGATTCCGCTCAGACATGCCCCACGCAATGGAGCTTATCAGCACTAAAAGAACGGATATTCTTGAACTCTGTCTAATGTCCTTTCTTTGCTTTTCTTGTTAGACTCAATACCGACCATATTGAAAAGAGGACTGAGCAGAGCAGTGCTCTAAGCTGTGTATTGCTTTTGTCCCCTGCAAGGCAGACAGAGAGGAATGTGCAGAGAGGCATATGTGGGGGTCATATAAACAGTCCTACCAGAATAGGAGCCTTCCCAGGTGCTAGACATGGCACTGTGGAGGGCAGATATTTCTTTATATAAATTGCCTTTTTATTTTTACTTGAAGTATGGTAATAGGAAATAGGGTTTCTTAAGCAGATAAAAATTACCAGCCAGAGTTAATTAAGTCATCTTTTATAGTATGTAGTTTCATTTAAAATAGGTGATTAATGATAACTGAAAATCTCTGGGCTGGTTTATAGAAAGGTTTAGTGGGATCGTAGAATAAAGGAAAGGGAGGAGACGTAATTTCCAAATTGAGTCATGTTCCCCAGATAAGAAAATTCGAACAAGGCTGGAGTTACCCATGAGAGCAACATGCTGAAAATTCAGAAGCTGCATTTTAGAGCTAGCAGGGAGCTTTGAGTCACTTAATCCAACAAACCCATTTTACAAATGGGGAAAATGAGGCCCAGAGGAGTCAGTCACACGACCAAGGTCATGTGGTTTATCAGTAGCCGAGCAACAGCCAGAACGTATTTTTTTACCTGAGAGTCTTGTATTTTTCCCACATTGTTGCCCAC
The DNA here is from genome assembly GCF_021613505.1 of Equus quagga. Taxonomy (NCBI): domain Eukaryota; kingdom Metazoa; phylum Chordata; class Mammalia; order Perissodactyla; family Equidae; genus Equus; species Equus quagga. Next base: position 156,512,869 of record NC_060267.1, on the reverse strand, counting down.
CACCTCTTCCAACTCCCAATTTTTTATAATCAAAAATATTCATTAAGCATAGTAGACATAGGCACTCAAGTGTGGCAATTTCGATGAGAAAATAGAACGTGAAAGTTCATCACGTCAGCCATCAAAGTTATGTTTTTCATCTGCAGAAGAGAGACAGCTGCAAAGCATTTGAACTTAACAATGACAATTAAAATGAACCTTATTTGAAGTTGCAAAATCACCACATTGTATTAGCACAAGACATCGGCATGCCTGCGTGAGGGCACTTTGCAGATGGCTTACAGAGACTTAGTTTATGTAGGCACTTTAGGGAACAGATGGAACCCGTGGCATCCCATGGTAAATGTGAATTTATAGCACCACCATCACAAGCCAGAGTGGCTCCCTTCTACCTGAGGGAGCAGCTAAAATGATGCGATGCCTTTCACCTGGGAGTCATTGGCATAGGCGTTCCTAAAGGAAATTTTGTCCCCAGTGGTACCATTGCTTCATCCTGTACCCCTGCAATGACCATTAATGGGTGTTTGATGTCAATGAAAGATCCATTTTATTTAAACTTTATACAGGAAAAATAAGCATCAACCAGAAAGCCAGAAGTTTAAGAGAGAAACCCACATTAGTCTAAATGTTCTCTGCTATCATCATAAATCCAACAGAGTTTTTATTTTTCCTCCAACTTTTGTGTTTAGTATGTATGGTACCTACCCCTCCCCTGATTTATCTACCCTTAAATGTTTTAAGCGGCTGAGATTAGAGAATTAAAGGAAAATACACATAAAGCTGAACATCGTGAAGACTCTGCTAATAGGTAACTTCAAGGTCTTTAGTCTGTAAAATACTGATAAGAATGTGTGTCTTGGTTCCTCATAGGGTAGCATTTCAGCATCTCATAAAGAAGCTATCAGAGAAGATAGCCACTTGGGAGAAAAAAAAATCCACACATAATATCAAACAAAAAGGATCAATGAGATGAATGCCAAAGCTAATGTTGCAAATGTAGACTGTCCCCTGCATGATGGTGTCTTCCCTAATTATTTAAGACCGCTTGTAAAATTGATTTTATGTAAACACAACAACACTCAGCAGCAGCCAGCTCCTTACCGGCAACATAAGTTGTTGGGGATTTATTGACCTGTCGTTCACATGTGTTACTTTACTATCACTTAATGGTCTGTTTAGATAGTCTTGGTGTGTGCAAACTCCCCGCCATCAGCTCCAGGCCCCATACTTTGACAGGTAGCTGCCACAGAGATAAAATAAGGTACCCCATGCCAGAGCATCCAGGGGCACAGAAACATTTCTTATCTTCTAATCAAATGAAGGGTTTTCCTCAGGAGCTCAAGTGGGAAGTGAGGTAACTCTATCTTTCTACTTTCTACTATTTCTTTTTCCTTTCTTTCTTTTCTTTTTTTTTTTTTTGGTGAGGATGATTGCCCTGAGCAAACATCTGTTACCAATCTTACTCTTTTTGCTTGAGGAAGACTGTCCCTGAGCTCATATCTGTCCCAATCTTCCTCTACTTTTTGTATCTGTGATGCCGCCATAGCATGGCTTGATGAGCGGTAGGTAGGTCCATGCCCAGGATCAAACCCATGAGCCTTGGGCCACTGAAGCAGAGTGCGTGAACTTAACCACACCACCGCCTGGCTGGCCCCTACTATTTCTTGAACATGGAAAGCATAGAAAAACGCTAGACTCAGACCTAGCTTTAGGTTCTAGTTTCAACCCTTACTGGTGATGTGATCTTGGGTATATCAGATCACATCTCAGGGCCTCAGGCTGCTCAGCTGTAAGACGGAAAAAATTCCATACCTGCCTGGTTCCTGAATGTCTTGGGAAAATTTCAGGACAAAATGCGTATAACGTGTTATGCAAACACGTGACCAAACACACACACACACACACACACACACACACACACACAAGAACTCTCTCTCTCTCTGTCTGACTCTCTCAATTCAAGTTGTTAGCAAACTAGCTTGGGAAATACAAAAAGCCATTCTGCCTTGGGGGTGGCTTAAGAGGCAAGGGACTAAGGCAGAGTCACTACTCGCAGAGAGCCACATTTCATGAATCCTAAGTTGGTGTTTATTGAAGATTGTAACATCTCTGAAATTGACATATGTCTCATAACCAGTGGTAGATCATGATTGAATAAGCGGACTTTTTCTTTCTTAGTGGCACATGAAATAATGATGCCTCTTTGTTGTACTCAGTGGTGTCTTAGACTCGATGAAATAGAGTAATATGGCCTCACAAATAACTCTCCTCTAGGATTGAGGGAGCTGGGGGAAAAGGGAGATGGATTCCCAGAGGAGAGATTCTGAAAGACTTCACAGGAAAAGGAACTTTGTAATCTGCATGGTTGGAAAACTAATGTTGGACTAGATAGGAACTAGTTTTGGGGCAAAGATAATTTTGCAAGCATTCCAGTTTAAAATTCAAGAACTTCCTATTATATCAAAAAAAGAAACATAAAGAAAAGAATCTGACAACTAATGGGAGGAGGTAGAATAAAAAGTGAATGCTGCCCTCCTCTCCACTCACCATCCGTTGCCCATTTACTGGAACAACCAGCTTCTAGAAGTTTCCAGAGTGATGGGATGCTCCCATGAAGGATGCAGGCCCTCAGACTAGAGCTGATATCATACATACTCTTCCCCATGCTGTACCCCTTGGGTGAACCCAACTCTTAATCTAAAACAGAACATTCAGAATCTCGGGCTCTGTGACTGGCCTCTGAAGTGACCCCAACTCGATCCCAGGGCAGAGCAAACAGCCTTACTCCAGGTCTAGTTTTTCGCAGGCCTTTGCTTTCAGGAATGCAGTTCTGTGGCCATTTCCCTGACCCGGCCCTTGTCATAATGAATCCTTCCTTCCCGTTGAATTATTTTCCCCTCTTTCCTCTACAAAAGATTTATCCCACATGCCAACCTTTAGTGAAACTTCTTTTGCTCAAGAAAAAATAAACAAGCAACCAGGACTTGAGTGGCTAGAGTTGGGACAAAATCAAATGGCGTTTCCTGTATTTTAAAAGATTGCAAAATATTCGAAGGATGAAGAAGAATGTTGATATAGCTTAAATGCCCAATTATAATAACTGGAGTTCAAAATCCAATTAATGGCATCGTTTGTCTCCCTGCCCCTCCTAATTTCCCCTCCTCCTTGTTTCCTGTTTTCTCTCCTCTTAACTGGTTTTACTCTTAGATTTTATATTTCTAATTTCTCAGTGACATCTACCCAGAGTTTAACTTTTCTGTCATACATGTTTAGTTTTTAGCACTTTTTTCTCCTATAGAATCCTTATTTCCCACGTTTTATCTACGTCGACCTTTCCATCTGGTTATTTTTACCCTTTTCCTATTGCTTTATTATTTTCTCTTTCCTGTTTATTATTTCTCTTCCTTCACTCAGGTTTCCGTTTTTCTCTTGGTCAAGTCGTTCTACATCCCTTGTAAAATAATTATTGAATCACGCATACTCCCGAAATGTCAAGGTATGGGCAAATGAGAAGCTGTGCTCTGTGATAGTTACGAGATATTAAAAATAAGCTTGACCAAGGCTGCTATCTGACAGTCTTGAGACTGTTAGCATCCCATTTAGGGGAGGCTCCCAAGGAGTGTTCTCTTAAAGGAAAGTTGTCATTTGCCCAGCGATGAGGACAAAGTTGGGAAAGAAAGGAGAGGGGGAGGCAGTGGTGCGTAATGGTTATAGCCTCTGGTGCCAGACTTCCTGTGTTTACACCCCAACTCTACTTCTCCCTTTAGCCGTGTAACCTTAGGAAAGTTATTTTTCCAGGCCACATCTGCCAAATAGAGATGATAATTCCTCTTTTATACAATTTTTGTGAAAATTAAATGAGTCAATAAATTCAAGCGATTAGAACCATGCCTGTAACACAGTAAAGCTATGAAAGTATTAACTATTATCATCATTTGCCTACATTACTTGAGTTGGTATTGGACAGAAGTAAATGCTCATTTGGGGAAATACCCTTTCTCTTGCATGTGTCCATCTGGGATCAAGTTTGAGAAGGCTTGAAAATAGTGATTCTCAAAATTTCCTCCTTGGACCAGGAGCAGCAGAAGCTTCTAGGAGCCTCTTTTAAAAGTGCAAATTCTCAAGTCCTACCCCTGACCCACCCCTGGCCAAACTGAATCAGAGACTTTGAGAGTGGGGCCAGGCAATTCAAGTTTTAACAAGCCCTTCAAGTGATTCTGATAATACTAAAGATTAAAAACCATGGCCCTGTGGTGGATGCCCTCTCTACTTTAAATGTGCATCAAGAACACAAAATGTAACTCTATCCACCCCACCCCACTACCGCCAGCAACACGGTGAGCCTTGGATGGTCCATGGTCACACTCTTTGGAGCAACTTGAATAGTAGCAAGCTATGGGTGAGGGTAGCAATATTCTAACAGAGGAATATTAGCCTTGTCTCTTTCTTTGGCCCACAGTGGTGAACTGCTTATGTCTTTGAGTTCAAAGAGTAGCAATCCAAGAGCATATAGTACGTGAGGGTGGATCAAAACAGAGATGCCTTTCATTCTCATGGAATAGGTAGACAAGACTAGTTAGTCCAGGTGTAGACATTAGTGCCTTTCACCTCGCAAAATAATCAGGTCACCTGACAATAAAGGTACAATGACCTCTGTTTAAAGTTTCTAAGTTGTCCACTTTGTGGTATGTTTGTGACCTTTCAAAGTTGATACTATTTAGAGGAAATCACCATGTTCTCCTTTGAGAGCTCCTTGGTGGTTGGAGAATTTTGCCTTTCAGGGATGTGGACTATGTAGCCCCATCCATAGTGTGACCTGTGTAGCATTGCCTATGTCTTAGTGAGCACCAGGTGATCTACAAGGACCTGTGAAACTCTATTGAATATGGGGGAGGGTCACATACACCTTTCTTGTTAATTGCATCAAGAAAACACAGCTGACACCTGCTGCTGGAGACACCCCCAAAGAAATAGTAGCTCAAAGGCCACAACCTTCACCCATAGGCAGACTTCCCAGAAGCCCTCACAGAAGAACCAGAGGAAGATCATCTAGGCTAGAAGGCTCATTGTCTGCACTACAATCTCAGAGCCGTAATTCCTGAAGGTGTGCTACTGATGTGGTCACTATGCAAGTACAGATTTTTGTGTTTGGGTGGGAGGTTACACCTTTCTATTCACTTAACCAGCCAGGTTGGTTTGATTATCTCCATTCTATAGATGCAGAAACTGAGGTTCAAAGAGGTTTTGATGACAAAGGCACAAAACTAGTCATGGAACGGAGATGAGAGCCCATGTACTCTGAATCCCAATCCTGGGCATTTTCCACTTGGCCACATGGTTTCTCTTTGCGCACAACACAGATAGACTGTAGGCCTTCGGCATGGAAAGAGCATGAGTCCTCGACAGGAAGGCCCCTTTCTGAATCTAAGAAATGAAAAGGTGTTTTGCTTACTAGATTTTGCAGCCCCCATATTGATAGCCTCTGCTATCCTCCAATAGTTTTCCCAGACTTCAACTTGGTAGAACTAGGAGCTTGGCAATGTTAGCGAGGATGGCGACCATTAGCATGTAGCAGCGCTGTCCAATAGAACCAACCACTGTTGTGATTAGGCTAACATTTTATATCTTTGCTATGTAATATGTCAGCCACTAGATTAGGAACTAAATTTTTAATTTTATTTCATTTTAATTAATATAAATTTAAATAGCTACATGTAGGTGCTTGCTATCATATTAGACCACACACGTAAGATCATTTTTTAGTTGGGTGGTAGGATAGCTTCTACTTAGAGAAAGAAAAAACAAAAATATAATTTAACTTGTGTCCCCTCAACTTCTCAAAACAAGCAAATGAACAAACAAAATCCACTTTTCCCCCAAATATCCACCTGGTCTATTTAGAATGATCTGGGGTCCGTGTGCCCCCAGCAGAGCCCCCATTCCTGCATGGCTGTTGTTAAATTGTCTGGCTGTTATCTGAAAAGTCAGTACAGTGGCTCTCTGAGAGCAAGCTTTATTTATTGTTGTTATTTCCTATCAGCCAACAGGGTGGGGTAAGAGCCAGTGTAGACTAACAATGAAAGACTTCTCTGTGTTGGGCAGAGGGCTTGTGTTAAAAATTATAAACTAAACTCTCAACTTTGTCCTTTAAAAGTGAAAAAGCATAGATGGTGACGGTCCTACATGATTATTTGATAGCAAAGTGTTAGAAATTGGGGCAGGCATCTGTTCCTCAGCCCTTTTCTTTTTTCTTGAAAGCATCAGAACCCCAGGTCTGTAATCACACCCACACACAGGACTGGCTCCCCTTTCTCTGGAATGTTCCTCCTCACCTGAGACTGTTCTTGTCTCTGCTAGGAGTTTGCAGTGGCAGGAGGTGGGCTGACGTGTGATATATTCAGCACCAGTGAGTTGCAGTTTAGTTCAGCTGTCTACATAATCTCCAGAAAAGAGTAATTTCAGACAGTCCAACTTTCTTTATGCTTTTAAGGGTAGAAGACCAGCTAGTCAAATTCTGTTCCTTCAGAACACTTAAAAGGGAATAAGAAATAAATTGTTTTCCCGGTTAAGTGTACTTCTTTCCCACATCAGCATGCTAATATTAAAAAATTGTGAGGTGCAGTGGTTCTAAATTATTATACACTGCATCGCATCTACAATGTTTTGCCTTAAGGCGTCATAAACTTTTACCTATGAGGTCATATATTGAGCAGTACCCATGGCCTCCTGGATACTTATGGGCAGAATAAAACATACATCCTTCACTCCCCTATTTACCTCCTTAGACTCGTGGCTTGCCACACACTTCGTGTACCTGATATTCTAGTCACTCACATCTGCTGGGTGTTTCTCAGATGTGTCCTCTCTCTTCTTATAGGAGACCAAGACTCTTCCCTTTATCTTGAGTGCCTTTTCCTGACTTCTCCACTTGCCAGAGCTTTGAAGAAAGAGAAAGAGGCTCCATATGTTTACTCATTTATTCAATTCACATGTCTGGAGCACCTGTACAAAGTGTCAGTCACTGAGCAAGACACAGACAACGAAAAGGTGACAGACTAGGTTCCTGGATCCAAATCAGGTTCTGTCACCTTTTAGCTGGATAACTTTTTGGGCATTCAACTTCATAAACCTCACATGGCAAAGCATGAGAATGCTGCCTCCCTCTCAGCTGTGCGGTAGGAGAGTGAGATGACAGCCCTCCGCTCAGCTGAATGGCTGGCATGTAGTACATACTCAAAGGGGCTTCCTTCCCCTTTAATGCTTGGCTTAAATGCCACCTATTCCAAGGATGCTTCCTAAGTTTACCTAGTGGGAATTCATCTCTCCCTCCCCACCATTCCCAAAGCATATTGCCTGCTATGAGCACAGCCTGCTTTCTGTTTGGGACTGTTATTTACATGAACTTGGGCCTCCTCAACTAGATTTTGAGTTCTTAGAGGAGATGGTTTAGCTGTCTGTCCTCTCTGTAACCCCTCTATCACTTACATTAAATTCAGCATGTAATTTTTGACTGCCTTTTGGGTGTCAAGCACTGTGTTAGATAGAGCCAACAGAAACAGGTCAATAAGCCACATTTCCTAGCTGCACAAAAGTTACAGGGTAACCAGGGAGAATGTAATAGGCATTATTGTTTTTGTCTGCTTAGCATCTGTTCCTTCTTCTGGAAATTATATCACCCTTCCTTTGAAAAATCCTTCCTACAGTAATTGAAATCATTGGCCCCCACTCTTTATCTCTCCTGTATCCATGCGCTTTGCCTTGTGACTGTGCAGTCCTGCCCACTAACGTACAGTATCCTTCCCCACCCCTTAACTTCTTGCGCAGCCACATAACTTGCTTTAGCCAAGAGAACAGTATAGAATTCAGTGTTCCACTTCCAAGCCTGATCCTTAAGATTCACCATGGGCCTTCACTTCCTCTCTTGCACCTCTGTTACTGCCATAAGAAGGGCTTCCCCTTCTGCCTGGGGCCCAGAATGAGGCACATTAATGGAACAGGCCTGAGTTTAATCCATCACAAGGAGTGTGGCTCAGCCAGACCTGCAGCTTAAAGCAGACACACTCAGTCTATACCAGTCTTGCTCCACCCAACTTGCAGTCGCATAAAAAATAAATGCTTATTGTACTTTGCCACTGAGACATTTGTGGTTGTTGGTCTTGCAGAGATAGGTGATCCATATACTGGCCCCCACCCTTACTCTGCTTCTGTCCTCTTCCATGCCATTCCCTCTACCCAAGAGGTTGAACTGTGGTCTGAATGGGATTGCCATCTTCTTATATCCTCCCTAAACCAGAGCCACAGTTCTTGGTTTAGGGCAAACACATGACCCATGAAGGAGTAGTCAGAATTCTTCTCTGAGACCCTTCGTGTTAAAACCAAGGAAAATGTGAAGCTAAGCCCCTGGCAGACATGGTTCCCCCCTTCTGGTGAGAGCCAGCACATTGTTGACAGAGGAGTGGGGAGAGAGACTGAGGCAGACAGAGGTGGGGAGCAGAAACAAGACCAATGTTCAAGGCCCTGATGTGGAATCTGGTGATCTAGGAGGGACCCCAATTTCTGCTTTCCTCAAGCTTGGTTGTTCAGCATTTCCCTCATTTTGTGAGCTAAGCCAGTGTCCCATAAATTTCCCTTTTAGCTTAAGCTGATTCGAGTTTAGCTTTTGGACCTTGCAACCTTGAAAAATCCAGCCACCCAAAAAGTAGAGAGGCAATACAATCTTATACAGCTATCCCAGGAGCACAAAGAGGGCTATGGGAACACAGAGAGAAGGGCACCTAACCCAACTGGTGGAGTCAGAGAAGGCTTCTGGGGAAAGAATCAATTAAGCTGACACCTAAAGGATGAGTAGGAGTTGGCTGGAAAAGGGAACAGGCGGGGGCAAGAGGGAACCACCTCTGAAAGGCCTGGAGGCTCATGGTGTGAAATGAGTTTGGGAAGTTAAGGAAGGCCAGTGCAGGAGGGCCTTGTAAGTCAACCTATAGAAGTGGGACTTTTCCTGATGGCAGGTGGAAGCCCTTGAAGGATTTTAAACAGGGGGGTAGTAGCCTTTTAGAAGACTTTTTTTCTGGGGGCGGGCGGAGACTGAAGTCAGAAGACCAGTGGAGACTATCAAAAGTATCCAGGCATGAGACGAAGGTCTCCTGAATTCTGACAGAGGCCTTTGGCTTTCAAATAGCGCTTTCTCTGAGCTGGTGTGCAATATTTGTCCGTTGAATTGAAAATTGGGGAATGAAAGCCATTTTCTTGAAGCTCCCTTTGAAGGGAGCTGTGCCTTCTACTTAAGATTATGAGGAACCATGCTTTGATAAGGGGACAATTGTTTGGCCACTTGTTCCATATTTCTCCTTCTAGGAGACTCTTCTGAACATGTACAACCTGGATGTCACTGCCCTCGAGCCACCAACTCCTTCTCATTGTTCAAGATGTGCTGTGTTGCATTTGCCCAGAATAAAATGATTCTCATTTACTTACCTAGCAGCTGTCAAAGCCTGAAATTTCATTCTGTAGGCGTAAGCAATTTTTCCCCTGTAAATGTGGCTTCATCTCGAGTTTGTTATCTGCCAGCAACAGTGAACAGCGGTACTATAGTCACTCTTCCTTTCTCCTACGAGCAACAATTAAGGACCAATTCTGCCAGAGTACAAATGTATCTGTTAGCAGTTGTCACTCTTGAGTCATATGCTCAGGAGCTTGAATAGTTTTGCCGGAAGACCTTCAGATGAAGAAATGACTTGGTGATATACAACGGAAACCCAAAAGGAGAAGACAGTGGCTAACTCCTCTTGGAGCTAGCAGGGAAGAATACAGTCATGCGACACTTAATGAAGGGGATATGTGCTGAGAAATACTTCGTTAGGCAATTTCATTGTGATGCAAACATGATAGAGTGAACTTACACAAACCTAGAAGGTATAGCCTAACACGCACCTAGGCTATATGATACTAACCTTATGGGACCACTGTCCTGTATGGTCTGTCTATGTGATCCATCATTGGCCAAAGCATCGTTAAGTGGCACATGACTGTAATTCTGTTTCCTTGACAGACAAGGGGACACTGGCTTCGGGAGAACTCTACATCCAACTGTCTATCGAGGAAGATAAATTCAAAAGAAAGACATAAGGGAAAGTGCTTAGATGAGCAAAATTGAACTTCACCCAGGTTGGCCTTCTTCCTATAGCATCTGTGGAGGCAAACACATTGGCCAGATCATATGAAGAGAACGGAAGTGAGGAGGAGGGGAAGCAAGAAGGAAAAAAACAATTGGCTTCTGGATTGCGTAGGCAATCATTCTGGTTTTTATAGAATTCCCCTCTCATTTGTGGTATCTTCTATGCATTTCCCTGCAGGCCCTGGTGTAGGCAGGACCAAGATATAGCCTGGGGTACCTCCCTGCCAGCCTTCTGGACATAGGAGGGCCTTGGCTTTGAGATCTACTCACAGCAGGCCCCTGTGAGTATAAAGTGGCTCACCATCAGGTCCTCTTCCCCATCTCTTTGGGTCTTTTGACCACACACATAATGAGGTCGCACTTCAGCAATGCCTTTGTTCAATCCCAAATGATGTTCCCACCCTCCTGACAAAGCAGCTTTTGTGTCTTATGTCAAAATAATCACTAACCCAAAATGATGGCTAGACTCAGAAATACCCCTGCTTTATCCTCAGGGAATAGGGAAAAAAAAAGAGTTTTAAATGTTTAACCGGGATTGATGAGGTTTGCTGAAACTATTGGATAAAATAAAAACTTTCTTAGAGGCATAAATCACCACGAAGATTATCCACCCCCTCATTGATTTTTGGATTCGGTTAATGATTCCAGCACTGAGAACATAAGGCTAGGTGGAAGTTAAAGAAAGGAAAGGCCACATTAACCTCTAAATTTTACCTATATGTTGATTTTTGACAGTAAAATACTATAATTAACCTAGACTATTTTCCCAAGATTTAATTTTTTGCTGATGTTCAAAAGTATTGCAGAAAAGCTGATTCCTAATTATTACATACAGCATTGCATAAATTTCTTCCTAATTAAAAAGCCTCTAAATTCTAAATAATCAATTTACAAAGACATATGGTTTTGAAAAATTAGGCATTTAATTTCTAAAGATTTATTAGTAATTTGTACCGTAGCTAATTAATTATGGTTATAATACTATCGCAGTCATAGTAGAGATTGATGTAATGATATGATTGCAAATTTATTTTGATATGTCTCCTTTAATATCAGAGCATTACAATATACTCAGTTTTCCAGCCTCTTCTTAATTATGCTTGAAAGCATTAGTTTAATGATAGATAAGAGGGCTTGATAAGTGTACCATCAGAATTTATTTGAAAAACTATTTTCAACATGAAACAAACAAATTGTTTTTTGCCCTGGCCAAATGAAATTTGCAGTTGGTAATAAATTAACAGACAGAAATGCCTTAAAATTAAATAGTATTTGATACCGACTTTCCCATTAGCCATTGTGACAATTCACGGAGAGCTTAGCATGAGAAAGTAGTTAAACTGTAGAGAGGAAGCCTGCTGACAAAAATGAATAGAACTAACATACACAATGATGGCGTTGTAAATATCCGCCAACGTGTGGGATAGGTGGGGAACGGTTTTTCCTATTTCCTTTGTCATGTGAATTTCTAGGCATTAAAAAAAATCTTGAAACTGTTTTCGATATTGCCAGGTTTTTCTTTGTTGTAGGAGGAGAGAGATTTTTGATTTAGTGGTCGAAAATGCCACCGATCTGTTTCATTGAATAGAAACACAGGATCCTTGTGAATACACTGGGGGACAGAAATGTATGGCAGGCTGCAAGAAGAAAGGAAAGGGAAGAGGGTGAAAGCAGCATAGCGAGCTGTGCTCAGAGTGCAGCATGCCAGATTTAGGTTAGCTAAAGGACACATTTCCAAATGGAAGGAATCTGGAAGGGGTTCCTGGGGGAAGCGGCAGAAATTCTTAATCTGGTCATCTGATCAAATTCCAGGTATTGGAGTTGACTGGGAGACCTCTCAGGTCTCTGGCTGCCCCTACCTTACTTGTTTTACATGGTAAGAAGCTTGGATTTTTTCTTCTGCAGCTTCTTCAGTGACATCATTGGTTTGGATTGCTTTCTTTTCTGCTGTGGCTTTTACCCAGCAAGGTCTATTTGTTTCACGTTTCTTCTCTGGTTTTTCCACAGCACAGCCAGCCCTTCTGCCTAGCTGTGCAACTTTGAAAAAAGTCACCAAACAGCTCTTAAGTCTACATTTCCTCTTCAGTAAAAGAGTGACAGTAATAGAATCAGCTCGGTAGTATTGCAGGGAAGATAAAATGTGGTAATACCTGCTAGCCAGGGCTCCCTCCACATGAAGAGAGCAAGTGAACTATTGAGGATGGAGAGGAGAGAACCAGGGCAGAGAACTGGTGTCTGGTCTATGGGAGCACTTGACATTTTTCATTCATTCATCCTACAAATATTTGTTGTCCATCAACTGTTTTCAGTAGGGCTTATTCGCTATGGACACAGAACTAAACAGAACGTATGGGCAAGTGCCCTCTCGGAATTCACAATGTAATAGAAAAGAAAATTGTACACGTTGAAATAATTAAAATAATAGTTTATGTTTGGCTTGCACGAGGACACAGAGAGAAGACCCTTAGAGAGTTTGCAAAGGCTAAAAGAGAAGATAATAGATATTTGAGTCTTGAACAAAGGCAAACTAGGTGGGGCAGAGGTACTGAAGCAGACGGTACTGAGCTTGCCAAGACAGATGTTAAGGAACCATTATAAATCTGAGTTGGTTGTGGCTCACAGGTAAAGTAAGGATGATGAGAGATGAGTTTGAAGGCTTGGACAGGGCCGTGAAAATGCCTGAGGTACCTGTGTGAATATTAGTAGACACAATTCATTGTTCCTCTTCAAAAAATAGCACAGGTTTGAAAATAAGTAGTGGAAACCTCCTCCAAATAGAGTAACCAAATACATATCCCATCGTATTTATCAAGTTTGGGCCTCACAGTAATCAAAGTCGTCATCAAAGGAAAAAGTAATATAGCCTAACAAATTACTCTTTGGGGGTGTTTTATCACATGTATGGTAAATTTTAACATGTTTCCTTCAATCAACAAATGTTTATTCAGCTCTTATTATGTGCTGGGCATCCTGCTAAGCCCCGTGTGACTATATTAACTTGACTTTTCCTAGTACTTTTCAGTAAAACATGAATAATTTTGATAATTTTATGTTAGTTTAGCTCTGTTCTTTGCATTTAAAAAACCCAATATTGAATTTTATTTAAAAGTATTTATTGCGGGGCTGGCCCCATGGCCAAGTGGTTAACTTCGCGCGCTCCGCTGCAGGCGGCCCAGTGTTTTGTTGGTTCGAATCCTGGACGTGGACATGGCACTGCTCATCAAACCACGCTGAGGCAGCGTCCCACATGCCACAACTAGAAGGACCCACAACCAAGAATATACAACTATGTACCGGGGGGCTTTGGGGAGAAAAAGGAAAAAAATAAAATCTTTAAAAAAAAAGTATTTATTGAGTATCCTTTCTGTTCCAGGCATGCATATATATTTGTTCAGCGGTCAAGTTCCGTATTATGAGAATGCTTTCTATGTCCATGGTCAGGGATGAGAATTAACTTTATGACTTGGGGTAATTCATTTAACCTCGGGGCCTGATTTTCCTCATCTATAAAATGAATTAATTTCACAGCTCTTTTCCAACTCAAAAACTGTGTGATTTTTGAAAAGGGATGGGCCCTTTTGATTAGGAAAAAAATACATTTCCTTGTATAAGTCTCAAGGGCTGATATATATAAACTTTAACTGAAGGTTATAACTTTTCATACACTCTTTGACTAAAATTCAGACTGCTGCCAAAGTAAATCTTTTGGGTGAAAGAACACCTAATTTTGGATTTTGGATATCATACAGTTTTACATGAAATTTGTTGTCATCCCATCTCACTTAATTTATGTGTCCACACACTAGTTTCTGCCAAAATAAAAAGGCAGAAAAGCTCCAAGTTTGGGGGCTAGCAAAAAGGTATGTGGCCAGGCACCTTCCTTTCCCCTCTGAGAGTTTAAATAATTGGGACTGGCTCCTGAACTCCAGGCCGTGGTTTCAAGGCTGGTCCATCACCATTAACTACAGGAGCCACATAACCGCCCTGTATGCTCCAACATAACTCCCATTATTATCGATAAAAGTTACACTACTACACCGAGGGGAGAGAAAGGCCACAATAAGGCTTTTAAAAAGCTATTTAATATATCAGCTTTCACAAAGATAGACGGCATCACTAAGACAAAACAAGAAAAGATGTGCCCAACTTTACAAGGTATTGGCACTGTTAATCATATTTTGAAATATTGCTGGCATATATCTTGGAAAACACAACACAGTTGCCATATTTCCAATAGGAGAGATGACAGTTTTAATGTTGAGATACACTGATAATTCCAAGCCCTCTGTTTTCCCCCTATATAGATAAACCAAAGAAGTAGATTAAGCAACCAGGTGGGTTCTAGAAGCTTAAGTACAAAATTGAACGTTGTAAATTCTGCCACATCCCATAAAAAGATATCACAGAATTTCATTAAACAAACAACTACACACATATATGTGTGCATGCTATAATACTATAAAATTATCTATATTAATATATATTTAATTTATATATTCAAAATATTATAAACTACACACATATGTAATTTTAGATGGACTTATAAAAAGGTTATTAAAATAAGCTGATTTCCATTTATACTTTTTCCCATTTTTAAATATGTCATAAAAAATAAAATGCACAGGTCAGTAGATTACAAAGCTTTTCTACATTCATTATTTTGATCTCCCCAGTTCTGGGAAGTGGGTAGCATGCCCATTTATGCCCATTTTATTGATAAGGAATGTGAAGTTACTATCTTGCCCAAGGTCCCTCAGATTATATGTGGCAAAAGAAGGATGTGATCCCTGTTCTTCTGCTTCTAAATTCAGGGCTCTTCTCACTTATTATCGTGGCCATATGACATCAGATCACTTACAGACAGATGTGTAGACCTGATCCAGAAGGACTTGGGTTTCTTATTCTAGCTCCAGGTATCACTGTGCTGCTCCGTGAGAACTATGGCCTCCTGGGCCTGCTGATCTTTGAGGAAGTTCTCTCATCTGACTCAGTTAAGACTTTAATAACTATGGCAGATACTTTGGGTTACTGTTGTCCTTTCTTCCTTATTAAAAGAATCTTGATTTTCTTCAGTGTAGTAATATACCCATTTAAAATATTCTGTCACTTAGACTCCTTTTGGTAACCATGCCTGACACAGTCCTGGCCAGCTAGATATAAAGAAAGTCCCTGCATGGGGCTTCAGGGAAAGCTATTTAAATGGGAACAGAACTGATGGCTGTACTCTTTATCGTATCCCCTTCTTCCTTTTTCTTCCTGCCTGAAATACAGACACATTGCTGAAGAGGTAACCAGCTTGCAAGCATGAGGATGAAAGTTAAGTATTTAATTAGTGGAATAGGAAGGTAGAGCCTGGATCCCTTGGGGTGTTATGGAGTCACTGTTTGAGACCTGACTGCCTACCTTCAGACTTCTTGTTCTGTGAAAACATAGGCCCCTCGCTTGTTAAGCCATTGTAGATGCTATGACTGAACTCAGTCCTGATTGATAGTGTATAACAAACATATCAGATGGAACCAGAAGAGAATTGAAGGTTTATCTCTCAGGCAGAGGCTATTTTATATAATCAGCAAGCCTGTCATCGACTATTCACCTCTGGAGGGTCCATCACCAGGAATGCCTTGACTGGGGATGAGGGTTCATCACCAGGAATGCTTTGAGGTAGGATCTCAGCTGATGTTTCCAGAGAAGAAAAGCCTATGGTTGGGTTTTTGTAACTTTGCCACTCTATGCCTCTGTTTCTTTATTTGCAAAATCGGGATAATAATAAAACTTACCTCTTAGGATTGTTCTAAAGAGTTAATGAAATAATACATGTAATGTGCTCAGGATAATGCCAGGCATACTGGAAGCACATATAAATGCTACCCATTATTACTATGACCTGGAAAAAGAGAGGCCCATCATTATTAATTCTGCATAGGCAAAATGACCTAACTCCCAGAGACATAGTCCCAGCAATTCTCCCCTTTCCACAGACAGGACCCCATGAAGAAGATTACTTCTTTCTCCCCATTCTTTCCCATACAGAAGATACTAGAAGTATGGGAGTTTGCCCAGGGAGTGATCATGATGGAAAGAAAAGCACCAAAAATAAATAGTGGGTTATTTGGACATTACAGCATAAGTATCAAACCTAGCTCTTCTCTCCATGATAACTCACAATCTGGTAGAGGCAGGAGTAGGGTACAGTGTGTTAAACAGCTTAGGAATTGTGACATGTTGCTCTGTGAGGTGCTGATAATAAGTAGCAAAAGATTTCAGAGAAAGAAGATTTCAATATTTGCCTGAATCTTTCAACAAATGTTTATTGGGGGGATCTTGAACTAAATATGAAAACTGAGCAAAAAAAAAGAATCAGAATAGAATGGATTCAAGTACACTGTAGAAGAGGTCTGATAGGACATGAATGCCCCCAGGGTAAGGATATTATCTTATTCATTTTAAAATCCCAGTACAAGTACAGTTCCTGGCACATAGAATTAATTTTCCCAGTTGGGTTTTTGATAGTTTTCTGCCTCTGGAATTTTGCTTTTGCAAAAACCACAGTTATTCAACACTTCTACTCCTGGCTCAAATGAACTAGCTTGTAGCAGATCAATGCTCCCAGGAAGAGCAACTGGAAAAGCCAGAGAAAATTAAAATAAAAGTCTGTTTGATGGCATCAGAGACCTGCCAAGGCATCCAAGACTGGAGGGGTCAAGCCCTCTGAGAAAGGAAGGCCCCAAACTCTTGCCCCCTCAGTAGTTTTCTCATTCTTAGTTGCATAAGGCAAGAGGTGAAGAAGTCAAGCAAAAGATAAGCTGATAAAAACCAGAGTAGAGTCTTTAGAATCTCATGGTGCCAGAAAGACAAAAATTAGAATTCAGGAGAAGATGTTCTCATAAACATCCCAGGCTCCTCTTGGGACCCCTAGAAGGCAACACCCTGGGAATAGATGAAACCAAAGTAGACCCAGCTTGAGAAAGGTGAAACTTTCTCTCTGGTCAGCTGAGCCATTGATTAGATTGAGGTAAACTTCCACAACTGTAGATATCTAGATTTAACTATTATCTTCAGAGAGGGTAAATCCTCTCTGAAGGAAGATAACATCATCCAGAGCCTCTAAAATTTTCATACACAATGTCCCTCATCCTACCAAACCTTACCAAGCATACTAAAAAATAGGACCAAGAAGAAATAGATAATAGAAACAGACCCAGAGGTGATCCAGATATTGTACTTTTCTTTAAAATACATGTGATTTGTACATTCACGAAATAAGTGGTAGGATAGAGAATTTCACCAGAAAACTAGATTCTGTTAAGAAAGAATCAAGTAGAAATTCTGGAATAAGAAATATATAAACTGAAACAAAGATCTCAGTAGATAAGTTTAATATCAGACTGGACACAGCTGAAGAGATGATAAGTGAATTATAAGATACGTCAGGAGAAAGTATTCAGACTGAAGCACAGAATAGAACTAAATGTATGGAAAATACAGAAAAGAAACATAAGGCATTGGAAAGTTTTAACAAATATATTTGGATTCTCAGAAGGAGAGAAGAGAGAGTGGGACGGATGCAATTTTTTTCCTTTAGAAAAAGGCTATGAATTTTCCAAAATTAATGGAAAACATCACTACAGCTTAAAGAACATAATTTGAATCCCATCCTGGATAAAACCCAATTACTTAAAGCCAGTTTCATCCAACATGATTTGCTCATGATTTAGAAGTAAAAGCATGTGAAGCTTCATTAAGTTCACATGATTTAGGCTGGAGGATGAGACTCTAGTGTTAAATTTGACCTCAACTTTGCCTTTCAACCAGAGTAAACCTAGGCAGATTTGGCTAGGATAAAGTTACCTTGGCTTAACTTTAGAACCAGAGCAAAAATTAAAATTTCAGCTCTATGATTTTATTTTTTACTTTGCTCTGAAGTAAAAAGAGACTGTGTCCCAAACTATACTGCCATCCTAATAACTTTTTCAGCTTTTTTCATCAGTTCTGATATTTCCCCAGAAAATCTTGTCATCTTTGACATTTGAGTGCTGGTATTTAGCACTTTTATTTCCATTTCTTCTTCTTTCATGAAATCAGCCATCATCTTTATTTTTTAAAAAAAGATGCCAAGTTTTACAAGCTGTGAATTCTTTGTCTTAAAAAAAAAAAGATAGATTGTTTTCCAGAAGCTTATAGTGGAAGGGCAAAGCCTCCCTAATAACTTTTTACTGAATGTTTCAGGATTTCTTTTTTCCTGGACAGCATCCACCTGGAACCTTTCAGGGGCTGCTGATAAGGCAAGGAAGAGTCCGCTCTTCGACTATGGAAATTATCTGTTTAGAAATGGCTTGATTCTGATTTGAGGAAAGTGGGGAGGAGTGATATTTGTCAACATGTCATTGGATTCTCAGGTTGTTTTACACTTTCTTCGGTGATCTTTGTTACTTCATTCTTTCCAGAGGACTCTTCTCACTGATGAGTAGTGCTGGCAAAGCCCTGATGGTTTCCTTCCACATTCACAAGGTGTTGGCTGCACTCCCTTTAACATTCCAGCAGGGTTAGCTTAGCTGGCCTGAAGTGTTGTGTAGCCAACAGTAACATGCTCCCTGGTAGAAAGTTGACTTGCTAATGCTTTTCCCCCTTTAACCCCCTGAAGCCACTCGTTTTTCCAAGAGTTACTGCTTATTAGAGCAAAGGAAGACCAGACAGCTGACTTAATATCCTCCATTTTTATGAAGGATATGGTTCTAGGGAGTGGAGAATTGACCCAGTGTAGACAAAGTAAGCATAAATATTCCTCAACGTTCTCTCCTTTTCCTTCTCTAGCAGACATTTTTTGAGCACCTATTATTGGCAAGGTCCCCAGAGTGGGGGTGGGAAGGTGGAGCTGAAGATGGAATAGAGGGAAGGGGATCACGATGAATTAGGCATGGCCTTTATATTTCAAAGTTTGCCCACAAAGAGAAAGACCTTCTTTGATGGTAGATCAATGTTACTGTTACATAAAGCAAGTGAAGTTTTTTCAAAGTTTCTGTCCTGAAAGATCACCCCTCACTTCTCTTCCACACCCACCTTCCAGTCGTTGATTGCTTCTCAAAGAACATAGTTTGCTTACTGCATTTTGTCAAAGATCTTAAGAAGTCTCATACCCTATCAGCATTTAGTCTATATTTTTTCAATCCTTGGAAAAGAAAATTGATTCTATGGGACCTGAGAAAAAGTTACAAGGAGTATACTCCTAACTCCCTTAAGGCAGACTGCCAGTCTGGCTAAATGGTATTCGTAGATCTGAGAAGGTACTTAGATTCATTTCTCCATGAGACCTGAGCCTTAGAGACCATCCCTTAATCCTCAGAGACTGGAGCAGAGACCTGGCATCTAATGGAACTTATGAAATTCACTAAAAGTTTTTTCTTTTGAGCGACTAGATTGACAAGTGATCTACTATATCATTGATCCAAGACAAAATATGATCACCATATTTTGGCAACAGTAATGTGCTCACAAATATGTTATAAACATCGCTATACATCAGGCACTGAGTTTGGTGTCACAGGGAATACATGCTTACTTAGGAGAGAACCCTTGCTCTCACTGTATAGCTGTAGAACTGAGAATTGAGCAGAAATATCACCCAAGGCAGTAGGCGATGAGGCCAGGAGTGGCATAGGAAATGCTCTAGATCTGTGTTGCCAAATATGTTAGCTACTAGCAGCATGTGGTTATTTCAATTTAATTAAATGAGATAAAATTTAAAATTCTGTTCCTCAGTCACATTAACTGCATTTCAGGTACTCAATGTCCACATGCGGCTAATGGCCACAGTATGACAAGCACAGATCTATGTCCATCATTGTATAAACTTCTGCTGGACAGTGCTGCTGTAGAAGTTGAGAGAGATGAGAAAGCGCTTCCATTAGGTTGGTCATGGGAGGTTTCATGGCAGATGTGGTGTAGGAGACAGCCCTTGGTGGAGGGGCAGGAGATTGATGAGAAAGGGGAAGACCTTCCAGAGGCATGGCATAAGTCAAGGGAACTGTTGAAGTATGTTTGATGATAGCATTAGTAGCAGTAATACCATGGCCACTCTCCTGGGTGTATTCCTTCTCTTCCTTCTTTGGTTGGCTCTCACCTCCTAACCATAAAGAGTACTGTCCTTTGTCTACCCTCTTTCTTTTCAATAGTCTCTTTTTCATGGGTTTGTCATCTATTCCCCTGACTCTAACCTTTACCAACATGGCTAGGCATCCTTCCATATCCAGGGTTTGCCACACTCAGGTCACAGAGGCACATGACCACCTGCTGGATGTGCCCAAAACCTTCTTTGGAGGTTCCAGTAAAGGGATCACAGTGAGTCAGAAGACTTGTCCTCCTCTGCGTGCGAAGGCATATGCTCTGAGGAAGCACACAGCCTTCATCAGGGAGTGTGTTGGTTTCTAGGGCTGCTATAACACAATACCATGAACTGGGTGGCTTAAACAACAGAAATTTATTGGAGTTCTGAGGATAAAAGTCCAAGATCAAGGTGCCAACAGGGTTGGATTCCTCTGAGGCCTCTCTTCTTGACTTGCAGTCAGCCACCCACTTGCTGCCTCTTCATGTGGTCATCCCTCTGTGTACATGTGCCCCTGGTGTCTCTTCTTCTTATAAGGACATTGGTCATATTGGATTAGGGCCTCACCCTAACAACTTCATTTGAACCAGTCACTTCTTTAAAGATCTTGTCTCCAAATATGGTTACATTCTGAGGCACTAAGGGCTTAGACTTCAACATATGAATTTTGGGAGAGCACAATTCAGCCCATAACAGGAATGAAACAAGACAGGGTCATCTGCCTTGCAGCCAGATGAGCCACAGCAGTAAGAAGGGTGACAGAGGCCACAGCCACCACCATCACATCAAACCCTTATGCTCAAATATTTTTCATTGCCTCAACTCTGGGTGATAAAAACTGAGCTGGTCAAGGCATCTTGCCGAGCATTTGTGCCAGGGCATCTTGATGGTTGCTAATCATCCCCATCAACTCTTGGGTTTGATGCCTCTAAGTTATCTTTGCTTCCCTCTCTCTGCCTTTAATGTGGAGTGATTTATCAAGTGCTGTCAGTTTTTCTGGAGTAAACACTATCTTTCACAACTATCTTTTTTCTATTTCTACCACTCCCATTTTTTTTTCCCCCAGGGGACGTTTCACCCTAAGCTAACATCTGTTCCCAATCTTCCTTCTTTTTTTTTTTCCTTCCCCCCCCCCAAAACCCCAGTACATAGTTGTGTATAGTTGTAAGTTCTTCTTGTTCTTCTGCATGAGCTGCCAGCACAGCATGGCTACTGACAGACGAGTGGTGTGGTTCCACGCCTGGGAACCAAACCCAGGCCACTGAAGCAGAGCGCACTGATCTGCCACCCACATTTTTTGACAGTTACCTAACTGGCTGCCTCCACTATGATCTTTTTCAGACTGTTTTAACCAGCCACATCATGTGCTGGCATGTGCTCTTTAAAATGCCTTCAGAGCCAGCCCTGATGGCCTACCAGTTAAAGTTAGGTGCACTCTGCTTCAGCAACCCAGGTTTGGTTCCCAGGTGTAGAACCACCCACTCATCTGTCAGTAGCCATGCTGTGGTGGTGGCTCACATAGAAGAATTAGAAGGACTTACAACTAGAATATACAACCTTGCTTTGGGTCTTTGGGGAGAAAAAAAAGAGAGGAAGATTGGCAACAGATGTTAGCTCAGGGAGAATCTTTCCCAGCAAAAATAAATAAATAAAATGCCTTCAGTGGTTCCCCACTGCCCATCATTCAATATTCAAGGGGTTCCTCAACAGAACCTAACTTTCTAATATCTGCTACAAGCCTCACTAGAAATGAGCAAGAGGACTTACCAGGTAGTGTGGTTGTCAAAAGAACACTGTCTTTAGAGTGAAACAGACTTGGACTCAAATTCAAATTACTCATTGTCATTTGAGACATGTTAACTGAAACTCAGTTTCCTCGTCTATAATATGAGAATAATACTTACCTTGACTGTTGCTGGAGACATTACTTCATAATATATAAAAAGTGCCCGCTTGAATATGGTATGTTCTCAGTTAAAAGTGCAATCATTATCATTCCTGATTCTGCACCTTTGAACACACTATTCCACCTGCTGGCTGTGACCGCTCCCCTTGTTATGCCTATCTTAGTTCCATTCTTCAGGGTCCATCTCTTTTTATATCTGTGCATACACAGTCATATGCACACTGTCGCAGAAAACTGAGTCCCATTCATATCCTTTCGCTCTCTCCTCTGCACACCAAAGCCTGCTTATATGAATACCTGCAGTTCTCTGCCTGAGGGCATTTTTTCCTGGCCATGAGAGCATTCGTGGTTCTCATGAAGTACAAGCTGGAAGTGTCAGAAAATTAAAAAACCTTCCACAAGGACAGATGGGAAGTTGGTGAATAAATCCTCAAGCCTTCTTTCCCTTTTGAGAGGATAACTCTCAAATGTATTCCACACTCTCTCCCAAGATCCCCAGCACGACTGAAGTCCAATTGCCCACAGTGGAAACTTCTCAAGAACACAGCCTGTGTCTATCTCTCCCTTCACCATCTCACTTCCCCACCACTGCTTCCTGGGATCCCCCACATAAACTGGGTGCACTCAAAACCTTCTCTCAATATCTGTTTCTGGGGGAACCCAACCTAAGGTACAAACATAACATGTCATCTTCCATCAGCTACACAGAACAGGCTCGGTCTCTCACTTCTTGACTCCTCAGTAACTTCTTAACTCCTGCAAACAACTGGAGCTCAGTCCAGACAGTCGCCACAAGGAAGTTGGAGTTACAGTTCATGGAGTGTCCCCAGTGCTACCAGAAGTTCTTTTTCCATTAAAAGATTGTTAAAGGAAGACTTGCCTGGCTCCACGCAGCAGGCAAAGCAACAATGACATAGTAAATGCCACTATGGCGTATATAATATAACCACAAAAACTATGATGCTATTAAATGCTCAAGAATGAGAGAATGCAGCAGGTTCTTTGTGATTTTACCTGATGGCCTGGGAGTCTCTGGCCACAAGGGCCAAAGCCCACTGCCATGAGCTTTCTATTCCTTGTTCCTTGGTACCAGAGGAAAATGTGTAGCTCATGAATATCGTCTACTGACACAACGAAAAATGTTTCACCTTCATTTTCTTCTTGTTTTCCTGAGAGACCACACAACTGACTTTGCTTTTGTCATTGAGCATCTGCTAGGGAGGGTTCTGCGAACCTTCTTCTCCCTCTTCAGATCACACACCATATGCCATTATCTGCTGGGGTTGCACATTTTCCTGGTTGATAGTCACTGTAAACTTTTGCATGTCTGGAACACATTCATCATAAACTCAAGACTTTATTCAAAAATGTGTTAACTCTCTAGTGCCATGGGGTATGAGGACCTTCTCTGGTCAACTTGAATATTCAGGATTCATAGAGAATGTGAAATCCCAGAATCTTAGCTCTTTTAAATCTCTAAAATGGGACTATGCTTGAAATTTCTGAAGAATTGAAAGCACTAAAAATGTTTGCAGAATGCATACTGTACAAAATTTAGCTTCCTTTATTACAAAGGATTTTGTGGTGGTGTCCCCTCTAAGAATATGTAGAATTTAAAGTAACCAATAGAACCTGGGATCCACGTCCAAGCCAGCTGGGCAATTCCCCCATGCCCGCTCTCCAGAAGTTTCCCTGTTCATGTCCCCTTGGGTACAGAAAGTACTTTAATGCCTTTTATACCATAGGGTCTTCCTTTCACATCCCAGAAATTCTTCTAGTAGGGAGTGCAGAAACAATGGAAATATTGCTAATTTTGGTCCTGGACAGAATCTAAATCCAACACATATTTACATCAGACAGTTTCTCATTGCTGTAAATCTTGATCACTTCTTCATGTTTGAGCACCATTTACAACAATCTAGTTCTTGTTTTCATCCCTTCTCTTAGCCAATAATCCATCCGTCATTCTCTCTTGGTGAGATTTTTGTACTCTGGCCAAACCACACCGTGCCGATCCCCTCCTCCTGAAAATGACTGATAGCAGAACAATTGAGTGTGGGTTATCCTGTCTCTCACAATAGCTGCCCTTCCTTTGATTTAACAGGTATTTACAAGCTAAGATATAACCAAGTAGTTCTAGTCTGCCGCCCTTGAGTTTCCATGGCCTGGCTAATTAAATGGTGCTTTCTCAGGTGCTGCCCTTCAGCAGTTTCACAAATCTGTCTCCAGTGTTTTCCCTCAAACCAGCAGCAGAGTAAATGCTAGAAACATATTGCCATGTCCTTCAGTTCTCATCTGAACAAGGCAGTTCTTTTTATCCTGGAATCCTAATTGATAGCAGCTGACTTTATAAAGAATTATTTAATTCATGCTTGTCTTCATTCCCTTTGACTCTCGGGGCAGTGGACTATCTGAGCCTAGTGGTATCTGTGTTACCCACATATGGTTGTGACTTGTTTGTTTGTTTCATTTATTTATTCTTTTCTTAATTTGCTTCTCTGGTCCTCTGAGCCTTGATAGACAAAACCTAGAAAAAACTGGGGTGGTATCTAGGCAAAAATTGGATAATCAATGGGTCCTCAGGTCCCCTTACCTGCATAAGTTCACAGAAGCTAATATTTGGTATCTTTACCCAAATTTATGTTCAGTGACGTCATTTTAGATGATTCTTGAAATTGGCAAGGTCAGAGTATTTACTCCATGGAAATCAGCAAACACTGCAAATCAGGGCTTCTCCCCCACAGAGAGCCAGTTGTTAAATATTTACCAGCACACCACTGGGCAAAGATCAGCCTATATTTGGAGTAAACAGTCAAGATCTTACAAAAGCATTTGAAAATTTTTCAGAGGAATTGGAGTGTTTCTCTAAATCAGTAGATCCCAGCCCTTTGAGACCCAGTATCTCCTTTACATACTAAATAGTTGATGAAACATCCTATACCATTCTGAAATGAAATTCAGAGATAATATGATCTGCCCACAGAAAACTTTTTTTTAAAAAATCAGCATAATATCCCAAAGATAATATAAAGGAAAAATGAAAGAAAAGTTAGTTATAATACATTAATTTCTATTTTAATATGTAAATATTTCAGCATGACTACAGTAGAAGACGAAGTAGCCAAGTGTGCATGCTTTTCTATAGAACCGGTATGAAAACAGCAGCTATAATGCAGACTGACAGGGGAGGCTTTGGTGAATCAACCTGATTTTCTGAAATAATGAACAACCCTTGGTAAAATTGCACACAATACAAAATAGACGCTTCCCTCAACCCACAAGGTAATTGCATCTTGGGAGATCCAATACATATTAAAACCAAGCAAAAACTAGTTGGAGTGTATGTATAACAAGGAATTCGTTTCTAGGCTCAGGTTGTTTACCTGTGGGTATTACCGACATTCTGAAGTCATGTGGGATGTGGGTACTTCATTGTACAGAACAACTGACAACCCTAATGCCTCCCACTTGAATGCCAGTAGTGCCCTCAGTCAAAGAGGCAATGAAAAATCTCTCCCAAAGATTCACAAAGCAGCCTAAGAACAGTACTGCCTTGATTGAGAACCAGTACTCTATATCAAGACCAAAGAATTGCCCTTGGGGGTCGGTACCCCTTTGTCTTGATGCCTTGGTATCAAAAAGAAGAATTTATTCGTTGAAAGGACAGTGACCCCTGGGCATCCAGAGAGGAGGTCCCAAGCTACCCAAACTCTCATCAAGTCCACAAGACGCAGGGATAACTGGGGGGCTCTGAGGCAGAGGGCCAGTACAGAAAATACTCCTTCTAGCAGGGGCAGAGCAGGAGGAGCCTAGGAACTGGGAGGCTGGGTGAGGAAGCAGCTGCCACTGGAGAAATGGCAAACTGCAAGTGGAATCACCGATCCTGCTTAATAAATTGTCCTCCAGGAATTGTAGGTGGCATGAAGAAGAGTCATTATGGGACATTACAGAGCTGGGCACTCCCTGGAAATGACTCTAAATTATCTAACCACTCTTACTTCTATTATTCCCTTGTGGTCAAGGTGCTTCTTAACGGGGAATTGATACCAGGCAATCATCTAGAGGAAAATGGATATTTTATTTTTCTTTTGTTCTCTGCCCCTCATTCCCTCCTTTCTCCTTCATTTAATTTCTGAAATATTTATTTGGAAGGTAGAAATTATACCCTGACATATTGAGGCTTTGCTGTTTCTTCATTAGAAGGGACCTGGTTATGTAGATGCTGACATGAGGTTTCATCAAAATGCTCTTTGTCCTTTAGAGTTAAATATTCAAGGCCAGTTCCATAGTGACTCCTAAGCTCCCCATCTGCCCTTCCCCCCAATGTTTGATGTGCGTAGGTAAGAGCGCCTCACTTTCTCAAGATCATTGACCGGAGTCATCATTCTCAAACTTTTTCAAGGACCAACTGAGAGGAGTTAAAAAAAAAAAAAATCTGTGAATCATCTGTCCCACCCACTCTTTTTAAGTAAACACTATTGCTGAAATATACATAGGAAGAAGTACACAAACCATATGTATACAGTTTGAGATTTTTTTTAAAACTGAACATACACATTTAACCAGCACCCGAATCAAGAACTAGAACACCAAAAGCCCCTTTGTACCTCCTTCTAGTCACTAATCGTGACCTATGGATAACAGGTATCCTAACTTCTAACAGCATAGATTAATTAGGCCTATTTGTGAACTTAATGTAGGTTAATTCATAGAGTTGTATTTTTGTGTGTGTTTCTGCCTTCTTTCACTCAATATTATGCATTCATCCACACTATTGCATATAAGTTCATTCATTCTCATTGCTGGATAGTATTCTATTGGGTGAATATAAATTTTATTTATTCATTCTATTATTAATGGATATTTGGGTAGTTTTCCATTTGGGGCTACTATGATTAGTGCTGCCACGACCATATTTTTGTATGTATGTTTTATATGAATATATGTATGCATTTCTTTTGAGCATATATATAGGAATAGAATTACAATGTCCTCTGAGTTTGTCCTAGAGTTTGAGGTATGTCAGATTTCAGTAGATATTGACAAATAGTTTTCCAAGATAGTTGTACAAATTTCAGTTCCCACTGGCAGTGTATGAAAATTCAGATTTTTCCATATTTTTATGCACCCTTGGTATCATTGCTTCTTTGTTTGTTTTAATTTTAGCCATGCTGGTAGGTATGCAGTACTATTGCATATGGTCTTAAATTTGGTTTCCCAGAAAACCAATAAAGTTGAGCACCTTTGCAACCAAGGCTGCTTGGTATTCAGCTGCAAAATACCGGCATCGGGAGCATTTATCTTCATGGGTTAGTGTCTGTACTATACCGGTTGGTAAATATTTTGTTAAATACTATTTTCTATGACAGGTTTATTTAGGTATGATTGACATACATTAAACTGCACATATTTAAAGTGTAAAATCTGATGTTCTGATGTGTATACACCTGTGAAATCATCACCACAATTGAAATAATGAACATACACAGAAAAGGAAACTGTCAACAAAATGAAAAGTCAACCTACAAAATGGGAGAAAATATTTGCACATCATATATCTGATAAGGCATTAATATCCAAAATATATAAATAACTCATACAACTCAATAGCAAAAAAGAACCAAACAATCTGGTTAAAAAATGGGCAGAAAGTCTGAACAGACATTTTTCCAAAGAAGACATAACAGATGGCCAACAGGTACATGAAAAGGAGCTCAACATCACTAATCATCAGGGAAATGCAAATCAAAACCACAATGAGATATGACCTCACATAGTTAGAATGACTCATCAGAAAGACAGATAACAAGCATTAATGAGGATATGGAGAAAAGGGAACCCTTGTGCGTTGCTGTGGGTGGGAATGTAAATTGGTGCAGCCACTATGGAAAACAGTACGGAGGTTCCTCAAAAAATTAAAAATAGGACTACCATATGATTCAAGAATTCCACTTCTGGGTATTTATTCCAAAGGAAACAAAAACACTAACTTGAAAAGATATCTGCAGTTCCACGTTCACTGAAGCATTATTTACAATAGGCAAGACATAGAAACAACCTAAGTGTCCATCGACGGATGACTGGATAAAGAAAATATATTTATCCACACACACACAATGGAATATTATTCAGCCATAAAAAAATGAAATCTTGCTATCTGCGACAGGATGGATGGACCTTGAAGGCATTATGCTAAGTGAAAGATGTCAGACAATAAAAGACAAATACCATATCATCTCATATGTGGAATCTAAAAATAAAATGAACTCAAAGATAAAGAAAACAGATTGGTGGTTGCCAGAGGCAGGGGGTAATGTGTGGGTGAAATAACTGAAGGCCATCAAAAGGTACAAACTTACAGTGTAAACTAAATAAGCCCTGGGGATATAATGTACAGCATGGTGACTATAGATCATAATACTATATTTGAAAGTTGCTAAGAGAATAAATCTTAAAAGTTCTCATCACAAGAAAAAACAAATTTGTAACTATGTATGGTGATGGATATTAACTAGACATTGTAGTGATTATTTCAAAATACAGTCATTTGCCACATAATGACATTTTGGTCAACAATAGGCCGCATATACGACAGTGGTCTCATGAGATTAGCACCATATAGCCTGAGGTCATCACAGTGAAGTGGATACAGTTGCTGCCCTCGAGGAGATGACTTTCTATTATGGGAGATACACAATAAAAAATAAGTGTTTGCCAGGTAGTAATAAGGGTTTTTTATAAATTCAAAAATGTAGGGCCAAGGAACAGACAGTGATGGACGTAAACTGGAGTCCTATTTTAAATAGGTTTTAGAAGTGTCTCAATTAAAGCAACATATTCAAAAAGACTGGAAGAAAGCAATGGAATAAGTCATGTTAATATCTAAGCAAAGAGTATTCTAGGCAGAGCAAAATAAACTCAAATACAGTAAAGAAGTGTATTTGGCATGTTTAAAAAATAGCTGCAGAGAGTTTTGAGGGTATTTGAAGTGAGAATTTTAGACCCTGAAGAGAAACCCTCAATGTTATCCAGTTCCAGGATTGCTGTTAGATTGATTTCATCCTGAAAGCCAATTCAAATGGATTGGTAATGAATGCCGACAGCAGCAGTCAGCAAATTTTTGTCTGTAACGGTCTAGATTATAAATATTTCTGGCTTTGTACAACATATCATTTCTGTTGCAACCACTCACCTCTGTCATTGTGTGAAAGTAGCCATAGACAGTATGTAAACAAATAAATACAAGTGTGCTATGCCCCAATAAAACTTTATTTTACAACGACAGGTGGTGGGCTGGATTGGGCCCTTGGAGTCTGCCAACTTCTGGGCTAGTATGGTGTTGGGCAGCCTTCCCCAGATCTTTCAGAGGGATACACATTAGTAATTCTGTCATGGATTCATATGGGGCAACTCAGCCATGTACTTTCCACCATGAGTCACCATAGCCTCCTCGTGTTATTGAGTAGACCAGACAAGTTCTCACAAGCTGTTAGTGGAAAGTGAGAACTCTGGCCTCCCAACTTAGTTTTGTTACACTAGCCTGCCCTTATCTCTCCAGATTTGCCACAAATTACTTTACATATATAATGGTAATAGAGCTTTGAGGACTGCCTTCCTCTTCAAGTATGGCCCACAGGGCTAAAACCAGCCTAAGCCTGGATGGGAGCCTTTTCTAGGAAGTTGCTGGTAATGTTCGGAGTTAGAACTAAGGGCTTCTACAGAACTTTGTCACATTCTGTCTATGCTACATAGAAAAACAAATGAAAAACTCTGCCATTTGTCTCTGAATCTGGAACATGGATAGGGGTGGAAATCACTTGTTTCCCTACCAGTCCTCCCAGCAAGGAAGGAGAGAAGACCCTGGCCCAACTAGGGAAGAAGAGCAAAGGGGACCTCACCGGGGCTGGGCAATAGCATGAGGAATACCAAGATTATGTTTTTTCTTATTTTGAGTGTTTAACACATCGAAAGAGAGTTGATTAATTACAATATAGACTAAACTTGATTTCAAAAGAGACCCAAAACTATGATGACATAAATAAGATGGACGTTTATTTCTCTCGTGTAATTGTCTAGAGAGAAGTGGTCCAGGCTGGCAGAGCAGCTCTGCTCCCCCTGGACATTCAGGGACTCAGGTTCCTTCCAGCTTATGGCTCTTCCTTCCCCTGGGCTGCTGCCGTCATCTGTACGGTCTGTGCAGGACCCCACAGCATGCCAGCTGGCAGAGAGTGGGCAAGAGAGCAAGTAGAAAATGGGAAATTACTGTTTAAAGAAGTGACGTGGAACTTGCACGCAGCACTTCTGGTCACATTTTGTTGGTGAGAACATAGTCACATAGACACACCTAGCTGCAGGGGAGGCTAGGAAATGTGGTCTCTGTCTGGGTAGCCGTGTGCTCAGCTAAAAATCTATTATTTTGGATTTTTAAAGGGGATTATGACTCACGAGGGAGACTGGAGTAGCACTTTGCCACAGAGTTTATAAAAAGAGATGAAAGTATTTTTTGTCTGTTGTTACCCAATGTGTGAATAGTAATGCCTAACATTACATAATACTTTAGAGATTTATAAAAATCTTTCTCATACAGTATTTCATTTAATTCTTCAACATTCTCTCCCTTTGAAGTAGACATTATCATTTGAAGTAGATATTATTTTCATGTACATGAAGACTAAGTAAGGCTCAGAAGGATTATGAGATTACCTAAAGCCACACAGCCACTAAGCAGAGGGCCAAGTCTTCACTCTACGCTCAGAGCTCTACCATTTCCACTCCTAGAGACTCATCTTTCTCAATACTGTACCCTCTAAAGGCCTGTGTCCTGGGGTTAACCAAGTGGAATGTCCCCTCAGAGCAGAGGGTCTGACACTAGTGTGCAGAATAAGTACCTGAGGACTTTGATTAAAATGCAGATTACTATGCTCCAACCCTAGAACTTTTCTTATGTAGCCCTGGGTGTGAAGCCACAGAATTGCCATGCTTTAGGAATCACTGCGGCCATCTTGTATTTTATCATTGCATTTTGTCTAAACAGAGAGAGGGAAGATATTACGTATTTCTGTCTATTCTTGTGCTTTCTTACCTTTCCATGTTTATATGTTACTAAATTTTGGAACTATTGCCTTCTGAAAAATCTTTGCTAATCTCTTTTTGAAACATCTCTAACTCAAAGCAAAAAGGAAACAATGACAAAATGTCAAAAACTAATTTTGGAAGCCATCAGGGTATCCTCTCAAACAGAGGTTTTCAAAGCTCACGACTGAGGTAGACGGTTTTTTTGTTTTTCTTTGTGGAGAAAGATTCACCATGAGCTAACATCCCCTGCCAATCCTCCGCTTTTTCTGCTGAGCAAGATTAGCCTGGAGCTAACAGCTGTGCGGGCCCATCCTCCTCTATTTTATTTTTTGTATGGGGGACATCCCCACAGTGTGGCTGGTGAGTGGAGTAGGTCCATGCCTGGGATCTGAAACCAGTCACCAAAGCAGAGCGCAGAACTTAAACCACTCAACCACAGGGCCAGGCCTGAGGTAGATGTTGAGAAGGGAGCTTTCTACCCTGCAGTTTGAAAGAAGAGAGAAAACAATCTTTCATCAAAAATATTTATGTTGCATTCATAGGATGCGTATATGTGTGTATGTGACATATGTCTATACATAACATTGCCCAACAGAAATGTCACAGAGCTTTCTATCTGGCTTTAAGTGACCCTCACAATTCCCACTCAGTCACCTTGGGCTTTTTTTTGTTTTTTGTTTTTTGTTTTTTTTGCCTTTTTCTCTGTCAGACACCAGGATGAAATTAAACTCCATTCCCTCTCCAATGGCCTCTGATGTATGTACTACTTTTTACATTCCCTTCCCCTATAGAATCTGATGGAAATTCCTTTGGGGCCTTTAGCTTTGCCTCAGAGTCAGAAACTTTTGTGTTGCTAATAGAACTCAACTTCATTAGCATTTCAAATCCTGGGATGCTCTTAGATCTGAGGGGCGCCCCAGCCACAACCTGATTTATCAAACCTGTTTAACTGAACTCTCCAGTGGCCACTGCCTTTGACCTTATTTCTGCCACCACGTCTCATCAGGAAATCCTTTTCAAAGATTCTCAAGAAAGACACATGCGTAATCTGAGAAGCTTTATTTTCTCCCTCACTATTCCTATATATCGCCTGCCAAAAAGCCACACTCTCTTCATTACCTTTAGTAGTTAGATCAGGGGTAGATGATGGAGCAGAGCATGGATAGATGGGTAGTTGGATGAGTAGATGGGTAGATGGGTCAGGTAAATGGATGAGTACATAGATAAAATTAAATGGGTAGATGGACAAGTGGGTAGGTGGATTGGTAGATGGGTAAATGGGTGGATGAGTGAGATAAAGGAATGAGTAGGTGGAGGAATGATTGGATGGAAGGAAGGAAAGAAAAGATAAGATGAGAAATAAAATGTCTTCCATCTTGTATAATATCCTTGCCACTTAATTAACCATAATTGGTCTTGTGCTCCTGAGGCTGAACACCATTTCTGTGGAAAACAGCAAGTCATGTGATATGTTTCCTGCCTCCCACAGGAGCAGCATGATGAAGCTTATCAAATATTTCATTGCCATTCTGACTCAGTGTCTTTGTAAAAGAAAAGAAACTATCCTTCTTTATACAACATGTATAAAAATGCTTCAATACAGTGGTAACTAATCAGGCATATCCAGCAAAATCTCTTGGGGAACCTGCCCTAATTGCATATCCCTGGACCCCACAGCCTGATATGTGCATCGTGGTTGAAAATAACTGCTCTCACAGAAGATTCTCTGCCCCTGGTAGCAGTAGTGTTTGAATAGTATTTGAGCTGTGTGTTCTTGACTTCCTTTTCTCCTTGCAGACATTCCAACAACATTTTTAAACCACATTATATCTCAGGCAATGTTCAAAGTGCTATTTATGTATATTACCTCACAACCCTTTAATATAGGTACTGTTAATATCTCCATTTGACAAGTGACAGAATTAGTATGT
The DNA here is from genome assembly GCF_021613505.1 of Equus quagga. Taxonomy (NCBI): domain Eukaryota; kingdom Metazoa; phylum Chordata; class Mammalia; order Perissodactyla; family Equidae; genus Equus; species Equus quagga. Next base: position 156,479,687 of record NC_060267.1, on the reverse strand, counting down.
AGAGGTTGAGTAACTTGCCCAGGGTCACATGGCTAATAAGAGGTGAAGCTGGGCTTCAAACAGTCACTCGATGTCCCGACTCTATAGTCCCACCTACCATGTCACACCACGTCTCTGATCACTAAGCTGACCTTTTAGAGCACCATGGTCCAACAGAACTTTCTGCGATGATGGAAATGTTCTATTTCTTTGTTGTTCCATTACACGGTAGCCACTAGACACATGTGAGCACTTTTAAGCACTTGAAATGCGGCTAGTGTGACTGAAGAACTAAGTCTTTAATTGTATTGAATTTTAATTAATTTAAACAGCACAGTTTAAGAGCCAACTAATAGCCTCTGTTCAGACATATGATCTCCAAAGAATGAAGTGCTGAACTAGGAATTAAGGTAGGCATCTCAGTTATAGACATTATCCTTTATTAATAATGTTAACATGAAATAATTGCAAAGCACTCTTAGAATCCTTTTTGTTTCTTTCCATCCTTGAAAAGAGTCTTGCTGTTCTTCTAAGCACTCTGCCAACTAGGTGGCACATCTAATCTTAGCTCATTGGAAGATGTGTTGAGACGAGACAGAAAAAACAATTCAGGCAGAATAATACAGGGCCGTCACAGGCAAGTTGCAACTTGGTGGTGCCATTGGCATTTATTCTCAGGAGTTAGTGTTAAATTTTCCATCTCCCAAATACTGCCATCATATGTTGGGGATGGGGGCTGATGGAAACAATGGACTTTAAAGCAGGGTTTGGTGGTGGAGAAATGAAAGTCCTGGGGCATCTGGGCTCGTCTGAAGGAGAGAGGCAATCTCATACCCCTTGTTACAGAAAGAAGTGAAGTAAGTGAAATAGGAAAGTGGGAAATTATGAGCCAAGAGAAAAGGAAAGATGATTCTAGATGAAGTAATATAATAAAAGAGCCATATTATTCTTCACGTGGGACACAAGTTGAAACTGAGTGAAGATTTTCAAGGAGAAGGAAGATTAAAGAGTTAACAAAATCCAAAGGTATATAGCTGGGTTTTATAGGGATAGAGACAAGGCAATACAGAATTTGGTGAATTTGTTAAGTGTTGGTTTAGAACAGAGATGGACAAACTATTGTCACAACCCCAGTCCACTGCTGGTACTTGTAAATAAAGTTTTATTAAGCACATCCATGTCCATCCATTTATATATGGTCTATGGCTCCTTTATACTACAACAGCGGAGTTGAACAGTTCCAACAGAAACTATATAGCCTGCAGAGCCTAAACTATTTCCTATGGGCCTATACAAAAAAAGTTTACTGATGTCTGTTTTAGAACAAAATGGGAACACAATTAGCACAGCCATTTTAGAATATAATTTTGTGTGGCCATTGAATTTTAAAATGCACATCATGTTTGACCTGGCAATTCTGCTATAGAATTTTCTTTAGCAGATGTTTGGGTACACATACCCACAGGGCTTCTTATAACATCAAAAAACTGGAAACAACCTAAATGTCCAGTAGCTGGGCACTGGTTAAGTGAATTACAGTGCATTAATGTTAAAGAGATACTATTCAGCTTTTTTTTTATAAGATAGTCCTACACGTACTCATTTTTTAAATGAGGTAGTTCTGTTTATTACAAAGGGATGTTAAAGAAGGACTGCTAAACAGAAAAATTTTGCAGAACAATATGCATTATATGATTATATTTGTATAAAAGCAACAAACAGTCCACCAAAAAGGACATACAGAGGCATGCCCAGCCCCCGTCCCAGTGCCTGGCATGTGGTAGGTACTCAACATTTGATGACTGAATGCATGGAGGACTCATACATGTACACGTTTTTTTACTTTTCACTTTCTATCTTCTAGACTAGACTCTCTGAGCTTTTATGAATATGTATTACTTTTTTTTTTTAAAAAAAACCCTAAATTAAAAAGGGGGAAAAACAAACATGAGGAAATTGCCAAAGATAGGTCTCCCCCAAGCTGATCTTGAGGATGCCAACAGCAGTGGCAGTCAGCTGAGAGCTGGTCGGGAGCTCGTTGCTCCACACTGAGGCATTCAGGAGGGGATTTATTTAAGTTCAAGTTGGGACCAGTGGAATCTGTTGAGCTTGAAGAGGTGTCTCTCTGAGTCACGCACCACAAAAGCAGAGAAGTGCTCAAGAAAACAACTCAGAAGCATAGAAGGGAAAAAGTGTGCTCCTTGTCCCGGGAAAATGATGTTTGTAATAACCCGGTGGGAAGACTTCGTGGAGGAATACGTCAGCTGGGGAGAAAGAAGCCAAAAGAAGGAAGGACACAGCAGCCAACACTCAAGGTGGAGAAACATTTTTGGGGCAGAACAAATGTTTTGCGGGGTTCTAAGAAGACCACAGAGATGTAGAGCCACCTTGCAAGTTTCCATTTGGAAAGTGCTTCAGTGTCTTCTGGTCTAAGATCCGTGGACATCGACAGTCCTGGTATTTTAGCAGGTGTTCAGGTGGAAGGGCCAGAAGCAGTTTCTCTGTGTTGATTAGTGTTAGAATTTCTCTCAGCTCCCAACACACAAGCAGCTCTGCCTGCTGACGTGGAAGCCCTGGGAACAGCCTCAGCTCTTGCCTTATGCTGGCAACACATCCCTGCTTTGGCTTGCCTGCTGAAACACAGACATCACTCAGCACTAGCCATTTATTTTTCTGGCAGAATTGCGGCAAGAGGGGTTTACATGAGATTAACAGTAAAAAATAAGTAAATAAATAAAAATAAAAACAAAAACAAAAACTCATGAAAGAGGCAAGTATGTCTTTTAAAAACAATCACGTCCACCTCCCTCTGCCCCACCCCCTGTCTGCCTGCACTTTGCCTGACTTGTGCCTGGGGTGGATATGTCTGCGCCTGTGAGAATCTTTTATTTAGACATCACAAGGCATTTGCCCAATTTTGAACACAGCCGGCTGCAATACTGGTGCACAGAGACGCCTGCTCTTTCTTCACAAAACTCTCCAGTTCAAACATGTTTGCAGAGTGTGATTCATGATGTTTCTTTCTGGATTGTCCAGTGGGTAATTGCTGTACGAAAACCAGAGAAACAGATGTAGACCCTGAACCCTGGCTATAAATTTTTGTTTTATGATTATGGGTTTCAAATGTGCTGTGTCACACTGACAAATACACAGTTACTCTGAAACAAAATGGATTTTGGTCTCAAACTTTGGGTTTTTTGTTTGTGGTTGGAAATACTTTCATTAGAGTTTCTTTTATCATTGATCAAACACAAGGAAAATAGAGGAGGTGACACATATCAGAATGTTATTTTATGCCATACCAAGAGGATATTTGGGAAAGGTTTCTTCCAACTGTTTGACTAATGTTTAAAATAGGTATCAATAATTTAAACTTCATTATCAACTAATTAATTAGACCATTTGTCACCTTCTACCTATTCATTAATCTTTATGGTGTGTGGGTATGTATTTAAAGAATTCTTGTATAATTTGACTTAATTTTACTTAAGATGAAGAATCAAGTTTTCAAGAAGTATAAGAATTAGATTTACTGATGAAGAAATGATAAGAAGCATGTGGCTAAATTTGAGGGCTGCTTTATAAATTAATCCTTGGATTAAATAACAGCTCTAATTGCTATTGGCATAATTAATTCACAATGAGAAATGATGAATTGACTGGTGAATATACTGTTGCCTTATAAGAAACCCATAATATTCTGTTCACAAGGATTTAAAATACTGATCATTCATTTCAAGGCCCCAGTTTATTTCTCTTTAGTTAAGAGAACCCCAAGGTGATTATAAATTTTAAATTGCATGTGCAAAGAAAGAAAACACCAAATCTCCCAACTGCTACCCCCCCACACCTTCTTGTTATTGTTTTTGTGCCATGGCACAGTACTGAGAGAAGAAATTTGCGGGCAGTCGTTTCCCTTCCTCAATGGAGCTCATTCTTTAGCTGAAGAAATGAGAGCGAACAGAATTTTGGGGACACCATCTCCATCTTCACTTCCCTGTGACCAGTGCACCCTACCTTTGGAAAGATGTTGAGCAAGGAAGTGCTACAGCCTCCCCTGGGTAACAGATGCCTGTACCCACACACCTGGCAGTAGTGCCGTGTTTCTCATCCCTAACTTAGTTCCTGCTGTACTTTAAATATTACTGCTTCCTCCCTTCTCTCTTTTCATTCACCTCCATTATAGGATATAAAATGAGCCCAGTTTCCAAGGAACTCTGAGGATCTTAAATAAACATTTGGAGCTGTAAGTCTGTGGACCACGTCGAAATTGGCACATAATGCGGTGCTTTGTGTATCTTTACAACTATCTTAATGACAGTGTGTTAAATGTTTTGTAAATTCCTCTGTGCCCCTTGCTGAAAATGTATGTTTTCTTTGTAGTTAAAGGGTTTCTTATAATAAAGCTCTGTTACATAACGATTGCCATATAAAAAAAGAGAGAGAGAGAAAATAAACGCGTAGTTTCAGCAAAATCTCACCCCTTTATCGCCCTGGACTTTTCAATAGGAAGAACTGAGCTTGCTGGGCTGAAAATTGTTTTAATGTACCTTCATAAAAGGATCTTTGACTTGGTAAGTGTGTGTGATGCATACTTTTCATGTTACACCACGAGTGCCACTTAGCAACTCTGCTAGACGGAGCAGCCATTCAGCATGGGGTGGGGTGCCCCCTGACAGGCTTTTAAAAGGCCTGGATGCCAATGCACATTCCAACGCTATTCACAAAACAGAGACTGGAGCAGCGCTCTTCCTTGCAAGGGGCAAGGAAGCTGCCCCTCACTGCCTACCTCTAGCGCACCCTGTTTTGTGGGAGAATTACAAGTAAACACTGGTAAGGCAGTGGAGGAGGTAGGGCGTTTGAATTCCCCCCCAGAGTTTACTCTTTTTGGTGCACGTTGGGTCCTTTCAGCAAGTTGTGCAAAATGGCTGCAGGGGGATGGGGTCTCCCTCTTACAGCTCTCTGTCTGCCTGAGTTTATTTGTCAATATTGCACCTGTCCTTCTGAGTGTTTTAAGACTGCCTAAAACGCTTCTCCTTCATCTAGGTTGGGTTAGTGTGGGAGGTATGAAAAACAGCCCCTTTCTCTTAAAAGTACCGTATTCTAATAAATAGCCAAGATTGGGCAGGGGCTTGTATTGGTGAAAACTGGCCCTTAGAAATACAAAACCTTGACCCTTAACCGTTTCTCAAAATATGTGTTTAATTATGTGGTGGTGGTGATGGGGCGGTAGGGCCCGCGTGGAGTATGTGTGTGAGAAAGCGATGAGGGAAGTCACCAATATGCTATTCAGGGTGCAAGGCTGGGGGAACAGCAAAGTAACTTTTACTTGGGTCTGAGATTCCAGAGAGGCAGGTCCTAGACATGGTTCTGAGCTGCGTGAGCTTAGGCAGGTCTCAGCCTCCCTGGGCTTCTGTCTCCCCAGCTGAAAAATAGGAGGATGCATTACAGCTAATATTTGCTCCACGATGTGTAGAGTGCCCTGAAAGCACTACTTTTTTTTTTTGTCCTCACTGCAACCCACTGAGGTGGGTAGTCTTACATACCCATTTTACAAATGAGGACACTGAGGTCCAGCAAGGTTACATACTTGTCCCAGACCACACAGCTGCTAAGCGGTAGAAGTGGAATTCTAATCTAGTTCAGTTTGACTCTCCCATCCATGCTCTTGCTCATTATATTATGTTTTCTTTCAGATCAGGAGCTAAATTCCTGTATATCTATGTGATTGTGTGTGTGAGTTTGGGGCAGGAGTAATGAATTCTCGACTACTCCACATGCTGCACATAGACGGGAGAGAATTTTTAAAAAGTAAATGAATCCAAAAAGCTGGATTTTTACTCCAGAGCAAACGCAATCCCTTCGGCCAGGGCTTTCAAGAGGGAGAAAGAGAAAAAGACGATGAAATGGAAACTTTCTCAACCCAAGGCTTCCCCGAGGGGTAACTCTTCTCTGTTCTACAGTTTAGGGCTTGCCTGTGCTTTTTCGGGAGTGGAAAAATACATAAGTTACAAGGAATTTAACAGACAGAGAGGCGCACAGAGGAATTTAAAGGGTGGGCTGGGGGCGAGCGGGCAAGGGGGAACACGCGCTTGCAAGCTAAGCCGCTGCAAATAAAAAGGCGTAAAGGGAGAGAAGTTGGCGCTCAACGTGAGCCGGCAGCGGCGTCCTGGCTCCTCCTCTGCTCGTTTTAAAAACACTTCTTGCATTGTTTTTAAGGTGAGAAATGGGAAAGAAAGAGCCGGCTTGCGCGCTCGCCCGCTGCCTGCCTCTCTGGCTGTCTGCTTTTGCAGGGCTGCTGGGAGTTTTTAAGCTCTGTGAGAATCCTGGGAGTTGGTGATGTCAGACTCGTTGGGTCATTTGAAGGTTAGCAGCCCGGGAAGGGTTCACCGAAAGTTCACTCGCATATATTAGGCAATTCAATCTTTCATTCTGTGTGACAGAAGTAGTAGGAAGTGAGCTGTTCAGAGGCAGGAGGGTCTATTCTTTGCCAAAGGGGGGACCAGAATTCCCCCATGCGAGCTGTTTGAGGACTGGGATGCCGAGGACGCGAGCGAGCCGGGCAGGGTTTGTCTGGGCACCGTCGGGGTAGGATCCGGACCGCATTCAGAAGGCTTTTTGCAGGCTTTTCCTTGGAAGGAGAACTTGGGATCTTTCTGGGAACCCCCGCCCCGGCTGGATTGGCCGAGCAAGCCTGGAAAATGGTAAATGATCATTTGGATCAATTACAGGCTTTTAGCTGGCTTGTCTGTCATAATTCATGATTCGGGGCTGGGAAAAAGACCAACAGCCTACGTGCCAAAAAAGGGGCAGAGTTTGATGGAGTTGGGTGGACTTTTCTATGCCATTTGCCTCCACACCTAGAGGATAAGCACTTTTGCAGACATTTGGTGCAGGGGAGATCATGTTTGACTGTATGGATGTTCTGTCAGTGAGTCCTGGGCAAATCCTGGATTTCTACACTGCGAGTCCGTCTTCCTGCATGCTCCAGGAGAAAGCTCTCAAAGCATGCTTCAGTGGATTGACCCAAACCGAATGGCAGCATCGGCACACTGCTCAATGTAGGTTTATTTTTTCCCTTCTTCTACCAAGAAAAAAAAATTAATTGTCTCTCTTGCATGCAATAAAGACATGGAAACAAACTGCATTGGTAGCAAGACAAAGGATTTAATGATTTAATGCTGAAAGGGTGTGATATGCTAGCGTGCATATTGATTCCCTCTGCTGAAAATTTCCTGTTAGATGTTTTCTTCGCAAACAACCCCTCCTGACCCCTGCTCCTCTCTCTACCAACCTTACAGTCTCTTGAAAAACAGTTTAAAAAATATGCATGGAGAGGGAGAAAAAAGTAGAGGGTGACCACAGGACTTTGAAACATTCTTCAAGTAAGGCAATTTGACACATTGTGCAGTTTTTACTAAGGTGTGTGCAGAGGGGAATTTAACTTTGCTGTTCTTTGGGTTAGCTACTAGTCGTATATATCCCCCCCTTGTGTGTTTCAACAGTCCAAAATAACTAAAATATGACATCTTCCTTGCAAGGAATTTAGCCTAATTAAGGTGGCTGCTGCTCCTGAAGTTCATAAACCACCAGTTAAAGCTGCTGCCTCCAGTGTTTTCCTTGCTAAGGAAAGGCAATATTTCTTAGCATTGACCCTGCTGCCACCTTTCCGAGTCACTTTGTTGCTCTAAGAAGTTGCTGTTTTGCTAGAAAACTACTGGCAATGAACACCCCTTGGGCTGAGCCATCCATTATTTCCATATCTTGCAATTCAGCCGGGGAACCTGGACATTGGTTAAAGGAAAGGAAATATAAGTGGGGTAGTCCAGTTTTTAAAAAAAATATTGACTATTTGGTTATCTGATGCTGACACGGTGCCGAGGCACGCATCTGGTCAACAGTAGCCTGGCTGCAGGCTTGAGAAATGACCAGAAGTCCCAGAAAATCCCACCTTCGGGTGGCTGTAGTGGGAGCCTGCAGGATGCATCGCTGCCCTGACAGTGATTTAGATAAATGGCTCAGCTATCTATCAAAATGTTTTTAGTACTTTATTTGACAATTCATTGGAGCATTAGGCTGAAAATGACATTTTAAATCTTTGTTTTCAAAGAGGTCAAAGTTTAACTGGAAGAAATTGAGTTTTCCTAATAACATGGTGGCTTATCAGAGAGAAGAAAAAGGAAAGAGGGGACAATGACAAGATTTAAATTGCCCTCTCTGAAACTTTTTCTTCAGGATAAAGACTTGCTTCTTGGGCCAGGAAATCAACAGGTTTGTAGCTAAAAAAAATCAATAACCATTTGATGCCAACAGTGTGGCTGTCTGACCTAATATTTTGTACAGCCATAACCACGGCAAAAAGAATATCATTTTTAGAAGAAGTCTTAATCTTCAGCTGTTCCCCAAATGCCTTTTTTTTTTCCCTACTGCCTGTTTACTTTCTAGAGAACTGAAAGAAATTGAGAGTTACAAAATAATTTTCCAACTCACTAACAGATCTTTAAGACCTGTCCTCTCTGTAGCAATTAAAACAGTCTGAACAGTTTCACTTGGAATCTCAGGGAACTGGGGCTTTCTAAAACTTTTTCTGGTAAGAGAAAGTTCTAATGAAACATATTTTTTAACGGAGGGAAAAAAAATGCTCGGGACCCTAGCGAAAATCTATTAGACCTAATAGAGCTTTTACAAGTAGACATTCTCCCTTTTGTAATTAACCCTCCAAACATGCCTATTAAGTTGTAGGAGAAGGGGGAAAAGCTTTGTTTGTTCTTGAACAAGTTAAACAAAGAATTCGCCTTATCTAGGGAGAGCGAGTGGTGAATGTGTCATTCGCCTAGGGCCAGCCGATAAGCAAGAAGTGTTGATAACAGCAAAGTTCAGCTAATCAAAGAAACTTGCATTAGAAAAAGTAAATAAAGGCGTTTGACAAAGGGATTTCAGAAATTCCAGTGTCTTATTTTTGTAAGCAGGGCAATTAGTGCTTATTGTGGTCGATTTCACAAAGCTTTGAATCCCACACTTCAGGTAAAAGAAATAAATGTAAATATTGCTTATGCCCCTTCAGAGCTGCTTTATCCTCCATAAACCACTTCATAACTGGTCAGTTTAGTTCAAGCAATTACGTTTTTAAGCATAAATAAAATTCTAACAAATGTCTGCCATGCGGTGTTTGGTTCAGGGTGGCATCGCTAGTTAGGGTTTTTGAAATAAAAGCATATGAGGGCTGCGTTTGTGTAAGAACATAAAAACCACAACCTTTTCCATTCTACTTAATGACTGTTTTGACGAGAAGCAGATCTGTTTGTGCTCTTAACACAGAGGAAACAGTGGGCAAGGAGGGAAAAAAAATAGTACTAAATTCCAGCCAAAACTATTTTCAGCTTTGAGATCCTACTTATTTTTTGTATGGTGTGTGTCTGTGTTCATGTTTGCAGTCATTAGAGTAAACCGTTTGAACGTAAAACACAACAGAAGCTTTCTTTGAAAGGTGTTAGAATATTCTTTTTGTTTTCTTTTTTAATTTTAAAGACAGAAAAATGATCTGCCCACCAGCTGCCGGTTGGAGTAGGGCCTTGAATTGCCTGTTATAAAAATGCGAAGTCAGGATTAGTGGTTTACTAAGGGAATGTGGTAAAAATAATACGATTTAACACTGCCCCTGGAAGGTATCGGAGCCACCAAGTTTCTATTTAGATGCCTTCTGGATTATCTTGGTTTTAGGCTGCTCCAGATGTTTTCAGCATTAATTGCTCAGTGGGCATAGAATAAATCCTAATATTTGTGGTCTAAATATAGTTGCTTTCAGTGAATTCATGAGGTGACAACTTCTTGGCCCTTTTTCCCTGTCTTCTCCCTGCTCAACACATCAAAAGAAAAAAATATTTTCTTTTTTGAAATAGTATTTTGCCTGTAATGAGGAGAAATAATGTTTTAACAAACAGGAGCAACGTGTGATTAAGGAAAGAGAAAAATCCCCTTCTCAAAGCCCTGGGACCTGAATTTTAAGTATTAAACAGCATCTAAATCCTCTCCTAGTAAGATATAAATTGAGGTCAAAGTGGCAAAATCAAAGATACCCTCTGAAAGAGAGACTAAATAAAGACTGACAGCCACCGTATGAATTGAATGGGGTTTTGAATAAATATTTCGGTGAAAAGGCTCAATTGTTTTTCTAAAGTAGGACATAATTTTCTGCTTCTCGGCCACATGACGGTGGTAACTAATACCATTAGAAAGAAGAGAAGAAAAGAGACTTTGCTGAAATCTCAGAGAGTGCAGGACAGGAGTTTTTTGAAAACAAGCGGAAGATTCACAAAGTTTTCCTTCTCTGTAGAAAAAAAGAAATACTAAAATATTGTCAATATCCAGATAACTTGGTACTTTGGGTAGGGAGGTACTGATGTGCAACTTAGAAGAAAAAATGCCTGAGTTTAAATTGTATTGCCAGAAAAGGGTGGATTTCAAAATATAAAACAAAACAGTAGGAGAGGTAGACATTTCTCAGCTTAAACTAAAGCTATGGAAATGACTTGGAAGCTCTGCTTAGAATTTGATTTGCCAGCCCAAATGCAAAGCTCTTGCATTAGAACAGGCCTTTTTTATCTTAATAGATAAATGACCAGAATGGCAATTTCTGATAGGCTAGCTGACCCGAATCAGAAGTTTTCTTCTCATTTCTGGAAGCCTGGCCCTGACCGTATATAACCAGTCAGTATTGTCATGAACTTTTATTTAAAGCAGAAGCATGAAAGAAATTTCTTCTGAATATCAGACACTTTACCTTCAGCATATGTTCAGCCCCTGAGATGACTGAAAAGGAAAGAAAACCCTACCGTTTTCTCCTTTACATGTTTCACAAGCATCAGTAGACTATCTCAGAAGGGAAATACGTGATAAAGATGATAAATTCTGCTCTCAAGGAGTTTATAATCTTTAAAATCAAAATTATTTTTAAAAGGCTGGGAATTTTTTAATTAGAAAGTTACTCTCTGGGAGGAAGATGGACATGTAAAATCAAGATGCAAAGCATAAAACTCTTTTCAAGTCGCACAGGACTTATTAAACAATAAATAATAGTGTTCATTTTAGACCATCTTAAAAAGAATCTTCTATAAAGTTTGAGTTACATATAAGTGCCAATAAATTTATCCTTAAATGACATTTTTATACTTTAAATGTTCTAATGTAAATTCAGTTAACTATCAATTAAAGAGATTATTTCAGAAATGGGAGTTTTTGATGAAGGTTAATCAGAAAGATCTTGGCTGAAAACCTTTCCAAAAGATATTAATGTAGAATCTTGCCTTTCAAATTACAGGGTAGTTATGGCAGTCATACAGCTCTGATTTTCTAGAATAACTCACTTTCAAATATACTGCCACAGTTCCCACATAAATCATTGAAATATGCCAGATATTTCAATATTACGACATCTCCTAGGCTGCCCCTTGAACCCAGGAGGGGCACAGAAAGTCTTTGTTTGGATTCTATGGTCAATATAACGAGAGCGCTCACAGCTTAATTTTTCCATTATGACTGAAGATCGCCTTGTGCTTCTGGGTCATTCTGCTGAACATGAATTCCTTTTGTGGCAAACTGTAGATCTGTAAATAGAAGGCATCCTTTGCAAAATGGATTTAAGTATTCTGACTGTAGTTCTGACTCCAGCACGTGTGCGTGTGTGTGTTGAGAGTGGGGGAGGGGGTAGAATTATTAAATTGAATTACTATGCACAAATCTATATCAGTTCTTGGCCAGCTTCTTCTTAAAAAGTTGGAATTGTGTGTGATGGAGAGAGGAGAACAGAGTTAACTCGGGTTTCAGATTTATCAGGATCCTGTAAGTGGCTTGGCCTAAGAACCTCTTGTTAAATAGGAGATGAGATAACCCGCCCCATCTGTAAGATCTAATAACACACCCTCATCAGTCAGTATGTTGCATTGAATTCCCTGTTCCTTCCCGGCTTCCTTACTTCATCATTAAGAAGCATGATTCCTGTCCCGTGCCAGCCCCCCAAACCCCTTTAAATGAATAAAAAATAAGTCACAGAAGTTCTGTCTACCTAGGAAGCCGTAGAGGGTGAGCCTGCAGGTATTATATTATTTATCTTGAGCTTCCAGAGCTTCTTAGATGGGAATTCAAACAGGCAATGGAACTGCTGACTTGCGTTTTCTCTGGCCTTGCAGGGTGGGGAGCTGAAAAGGGGCCATTCAGTAAGATAAGACTCTTGGTCCCCTGCACGATAAGGCGAGGATAACAGGAACTGACGTCAGTGAGGCGACCCAGCCTGGCCAAGCATTTCCTCTAGTGAGGGCACATGGATTCTAGGAGTCTCCAGGCCTCCCACAGCAGCTGATGATATGAACCAGCTCAGAGGGGAGAAGAAAGCTGATTTTCACAGTGGTGAAAGTGGGTAATAATGTCCCTCATTCCTAAAAGGAGATTTCTCTAAACAGAACAAAGAATAACTGGAGAGGAAGAGAATGATTTTAATAAAAGCAGATTCTGAGATTATAATCGCAATTTTACGTTGTCATGTAATAGATATTTGTTTCCCAGCTGTCAACAGTTTCCCTCTGATGTCTCATAAAAGTCAGTCCAGCAGTCACCAAATATTATCACCCATGAACCGTGCCAACTCTCCATATAGAACAAAATGGGAGGGAATTCACATTGTGGGAGTTAATCCCTGGTACTCCTATTTACTTTTCTAAGTACCAAGTTCCCACCCCCATCCGCATCATATGACAGCATTGTTAAAGCTGTTTGATTTGCCACCAGCCCTGAAACCTAGGAAAAACCCTGAAGTTTTTCCTCCCCTCCTTCAGTCTTCCTTTTCTCTTAAAGTCAGATTTTTTTTTTTGCCTTTGAAAGTGTCTCTGATTTGAGGTTTGGAGGAGAAATTCAGAAGGGTCCTATTTTATTTTTTTAAATTCACAGAGTGTCCTCAGTCTACTGCTTTCTTAAAGATAGCTCCTTATTTTCTCTTTTTAAGTTTTAGTATTGAATAGGGAATTACTCTGCGAATTTGACTCAGATTTAGTGAAATGTTTGTCTTTGTTGTTGTTGTTGATCAATTACTGTTTGCCACAGATGAAAATTTTACCAAATCGAAAAAGAAAAAAGCTGAATTCAAAATACTATGGTAGAAATGATGCAGATAAGACCAGATAAGACGAGTTCATCAGTTAACTGGGGAAAAAAGATTTGGATCACGCTTATCCCAATTTTTCTCTGGTTTTCAGAGCAAGTGAAGACTTCGTCTAGAAAATCCCTTTTCTCAAAAATATGAAAGCATTCAGGGCTACAGTACCTTTGTCTTGTCATCAAATTATAAATTATACAATTATATATAATTATTTATATATACGTAATTTATATATAATTATAAAAAGCCTGATGATCTGAAGGCCGGTTCAGCTTCAAAAGATTTTTTAGGGTCTGGTCTATTGGAAGGCTTGGGGGTATAATTAACTAAAATGGAAATGGAGGCTAGCGAAATTTAGTTCCTGATGTTTTAATTTAGCTCAGTACTGCCATGTGTTATTGAAGAGAATTCTTAAAGGCAAACATAATTATTTCATTATGGTCCTCAGAATGCTTTCATTGGCTTTAATGACAAGAAGCTGTATAAAAAGGCATACATTTTAATTAGTTCTTCTTATATTTACATCAGATAAATAACAAATAATTGATGAAAAACAAGTCGTTGGGATGGATGATTTCACATAGCGCGCTGGTTACAGTTTAATGATGAAACATTTCTCTGTTGCTTTGCATTTTAATTATCCAGACATTACAGTAGTGGTGCCGTGGAGCTAAAATACCGTTGTTGCCATTTTATTACAAAAAAATCACTATGAATCGGAAGCCGAAAAGGTAGCCAGAAGCGCATCTCAGAGGAAGTAAATTGCCAGTCCCGTTAATTTTACTACGTTTGTTAGCACGCATTTTGATCACTTTTATCTTTTACGCTTCATCTTTCCGGATTAAGACTGTCAGGGGTTTCACATGCGTTTTTATGGCTGCCTGTTCTAAATACCTTTCTTTCTCTCTTGCTGTCTGTTTTGAAGACTTGTCTGAAAGTACTTTGCCAAATGTGTCCTGGAAAATCAGAGAGCCTTTTTCTATGTTATAGGCCCGCTTTACCTTTGATTTTATATGAAAACCCATTTCACATGATTCATCCGTTTTGGTGTACAGAACACTAATTGTTATTATTGATTTTAAATTCCGTGACCATTACAAGTAACCCAGATGACTGGCAGATAAAGGGTAATAATCCATGGAGTTCTGGAACTGTTTCATGTTTGTCTGGAGTACTTTATGTGATCAATATTAACTGCCCCATTGAAACTAACTGCTGTATCAAATAACAGTCAATCAAATGAATGTGCTTAGAGATTATTTATTGAAAGCTTTAATTGTTCACTGGGGCCCTGCTTATCAGAGGAAACAATAGGAACCAGAGATAGGATGAACAGGTCTGGATTTGCGGAGAAAGTTGGAGGATGCAGACGAATAAGGTGTCTGCTACTTGGGCAAGAGTTTCCAGAAGCCCATGTCAGGCTTCTAGTGGGCGCAAGTTCAGTGCAAGTACATCGAGAGCTCTCTGGAGAAGAAGGTGTAATGATTTTCTTGCCTTTAAAGCAGAGGCTGTGAAAAGTTGTCACTTTGAGAGTTTTACTGCTTGTTGTCCACACTCCCACTGACATCCATTACCCTCCTATGCATCTTTCCACCTGCATTCCTCATCACTGCCTGATGGTCTGAGATAATGGAAATAGCCTGACTTGACACAGGATCGATCTCTACAGCTATGAAATGGGAATAATTATGTCTACATTGCAGGATTTGTAGGAAGATTAGAGATAATGTAAATGAGGATTCTATTCTTGCCCTGAAAACATTCAGAAGTCACTGAGTAGACCTTCTGATTTCAACATGACACCTATGGCTTCTATGCCTTTGCTAATAGTGAACGGTATTTGTTTTATTTGGTATCTCTTTTCCTCAGTCAAATGGTTCCTCTCTCTGTGGCTCATAACCTAGGTGACAGTTCTTCCTGTTTGTCACAGTTTGGATAACACTGTAGTCCTGATTCAATTGTATCCATTTACCAAACCCCCAGATTTACTACAGATGATTGACTTTTACAAGTGAGTGTTGTCACCTTCAAAGTTGTCACAATACACTTTGCCCAAAGATGCTGTCAGGGGCGCCGTTCATTTTTATCACTCACTGATGGATTAGCTCTTGCCGATTCCATTCAACAGATGGCTCTTGGGTGTCTGCCATGTTCCAGGCTCCCTGGTCTGTTCTGTGGGGACACCAGGACGAATCCAACGCTGTCCCTGCTCTCTCTGGACTCCCAGTGTATGGGAGAAACTTGTGTACACAAGTCATTGTGACACAGTCCTCTTATAACACAAATGTAAGGATCTCCTCAGGACTTTGAATCCGAGATTGCTTATAGAAAGAACTAGAAACCACTGAGAACCACAGCTCACGCGTGAGGTGGGTGATCAAGTGGGTCACACATTTTTGTCACAGTGGAGCAGGCATGAAGTTTTTGTATGTGTCTGCTTCAGAGGTAGTTTCTAAATGTAGTTTACAAAGTGGAGTTTTAAACTTATCTTGAGCAATGGAATAAGTGGATACCTTCCAAAATTGCTTCTTGAAGACTCTCATATGGATGTTTCTGGAGTGTTTGTTAAATAATGTTCTTTTGGGGTTAGGCCTGATTAGATTAGATTTTTAAAAATCATTTCTTTCTGATTGTTTCTGTGATTGATTGCTGTGCAACAAACCGCCCCCAAACCTAGTGGCCTAACAGTTTATTACCTCATTATTCTGTGGGTGAACTGGGCTCAGCTGGGCAGATCTTCTGCTCCACATGCTGTCAGCTGAGGCTACAGTATCCAGGGCTCAGTGGGGCTGGAAGTCCAAGGCGGCTCCCTCACATGGCGGGCAGTCCATGTTGGTTGGCTGCTGGCAGAGAGCTCAGCTGGGGCAGTTGACTGGAGTATCTGCATGTGTCTCGTGTTTCTCACAGCATGGCAGCAATATTCTGAGAGGGAACATTCTGAAAGGGAGGAAGTACACGCTCCCAGTCTTCTTAAGGGCCAGATCCAGAGCTGGCAGAGAGTCACTTTCACCATATTTTATTGGTTAAGCATCACAGGGCCAGACCAGTGTCAATAAATCTCCCTCTCAAGGGGGAAGTGACAAAGAATGTGCAACCGTTGTCAGTCCACCATAACAATCATGACTGATATGCCCTATAATCAGAAAGCAAAAGTTGTCTTCTGACAATAGAGGCTAAATTGAGAAACTATTGTGGGATTTTAGTTAGTTTTCTTCTTTTTTTTGGCTGGTTAAATATTTAACAAAATTCTACTCTAATGAATGTATGTACATTATTGTCAGTTAATCCTCACAAATAATTCTGTGAGGAAGACAGGATTATCCTCATTTTAGAGAAGAGGAAATTGAGGCTCAGAGAAGGTGAGTAATGCGACTGAAGTCACACAGGCAGTACGTTGTAGAGCAGGGTTTTAAATCCCAG
This sequence comes from Equus quagga, assembly GCF_021613505.1. Classification (NCBI taxonomy): domain Eukaryota; kingdom Metazoa; phylum Chordata; class Mammalia; order Perissodactyla; family Equidae; genus Equus; species Equus quagga. The sequence goes on along the minus strand of NC_060267.1, from coordinate 156,463,141 downwards.
GAAACTCTTTTTTTCATCCTCCATGTGCAGTTACTCACTTGCAGGTCATCCGCTTTGGAGTGAGACTGTCATCTCTGCCAGCTGAGTGAAGGATTCTTGAAAAATTGTTTTGTCTTAATAATACCATGAAAGGACCATGGAAGCTTTTGGTTTTGGGGGGAAATGTGGAAAAGAGAGGGTAAAGAACTGGAACTTACATAAGTTCCTCTGATTACATTATTTTCTAATAGAAGCCACATCCTTTTAAATCATGGAAGAAACTCTGAGGCTATTTTACTGTTTTGTTCTTTTGTTTTCCATCCTGTTTGTTGAAGGCTGCGCAGGCGCAGTCTAGAGCTCACAGGAGTTGGGGTCAGGATTAGTCTTGTATTTACTGAGGAAGCACAGGAAGGTGACAGAGGAGAAACAAGGTTTTTCATGTTTTTCTGGCTCACTCATAACCCTCATCCTGATGTGGGCACTGATGGGCTCGACTTGGTGGTGCCTCTTCGTTAAGCCACACTGTTGTGTCTTCCATTGCTTAAAAAGAAGGAGGGAGAGAAGAAAACTTTCTCAGATATAATGAAGTTAAATTGATGTTTTAGTATTTGCCACCTATTTTAAGTATCCATTTTGTTTAGAAGGGCCCAAACCTAAGAAAACTGTTACTCTTTAGTGAAGTTTACATTAATAGTAATAATGGTTATTAGCCTCTCGCATAATGCTCTTATTTCAGTGATTTCAAATATATTTTAAATGTAACATCTTGTTCTGTATTTTGGATTTTTGTATGCCATGTTCTTTCTACCTGCTTCTTCTGTTTGAAATCTAATTGCTGTTGAATGATATATTTTGAGGAAATAGAAGCAGGTGGATGAATTGAAGTGACCTGCTAAAGGTCACGTAGTGGGTTCTAGGTGGAAGTAGATCGAAGTCCATAAGATGCTGCCGTGTGTCACAGTGTGTACAGTGTGGGACAGTGCAGTGTGATACAGTGGAGTTGGGCACGCTTTGTGTACCGCCCCTGCTGTGGGAACTAGAGCTCTAAGCTGCCTCAGTTGTTTTTATCTGTAAAATGGATCCATAATGCTTACCTTGCAAGCTTATCATAGACTTAAATAAGACAGTGTATTTAAAGTACCTGACACATAATACTCAGTAAATAGATGTTTCTCTCAATACTTTATTATGAAAAATTTTTAAATGCAGAAAAGTTGAAAGAATTTTACAAGGAAGCACCTGGATACCCACCATCACACTAACCATTAAAGTGACTGGGTTTGTTTTCTGTGTTTCTACTCATTTCTGCTTAGTGTGTGTGTGTTTTTGCTTGGTTTCATTGGTTGGGTTCCCTTACTAACCTGGGAAGTCCTGAGATCAGATGTTGTGTCCTTTACCTCTGTCTTCCCAGTGGTAGTACAATGTTGGTATAGCTAGTATAGTACCCGGTCAGCACTCAGTTAAACTGTGGGTGTCAATGGGTATGTTCGAGCATACCACCCCTTACTATACTAGAGATCAGCCCTCTCCAGTAGAATTTCTAAAGTGATGGAAATATCTGTAATTCTGTGTTGTCCAGTATGGTGGTTGCTAGCCATGCGTAGCACTTGAAATGTGGCTAATATGTCTGAGGAACTGAATTTTTAATTTTATTTCATGTTAATTTAACTTTCAGTAGACACATGTGGCTAGTGGCTATGGTTTGAACAACACAGCTCTAAATACTTTAGCTATTAATATTTTTTCAATATTTGTTCATCCTCTTTATTTCCCTTTTCCTTTAGTCTTTATTCTTCTTTCTTATTGCTGTTAAGGAGCTCTAATTATCTCTTTATGTGGATGGTAAATAGACTGCAGGAGGATGTCAACAGAATACTGTAGGGTGGCGATTTCAGTCATTGTTAACTTGTTTTCCTTCTGGGTGGAACTATTTTTCCTGGGGCCTGGCAAATACTTAGCGCTTACTTTGCTAACACTTAATTTGCGAGCTCAACCAAGAATTTCACAGAATCCCAGGGGGCTGGATTTCAATTATATTCATTGTAGCAATCCTATCCTGGTAGAATACAGTTTCTAGTCCCTTGCTCCACACCTTTGTCTATTTGGTTTTCAAATAAACACAGAGTATCTTCCAACATTTTCGAGTTGCTTTCAACTCAGCTTAAACATTTTAAGCTTCAGGGAGGCAGAGAGGAACAGGCCATACTCTCTGGAAGCCTCAGTGTGTGTTCTAGAAAATGCCTTGCTCTATCTCCCCTGAGTGCCTTCTCCTGCTCATATATGTGTGCTCTGCTTTGTAACTCACTACGTGGCACACAGCGAGTGCTCGGGAAATATGCTGAGTCTAGTTCAGTGAAAATGAACTTGAAATTCAGGGCATCTCAAGTGGTCTCTGCTTTTATTTATTTGTATATTTTTGGGTCACTCAAAACACCTGACAGAAACTTGAGGGAGCCATGAAAATGAAAGGTTCAAGTTGGCTGTTATGGCAAGCCCTTCTAAATGTGTTAGCTGGAAAACTGGCCTGAAAATATGAGAATGGGATATTTCCTTGGGCTTCTGGCACTGACTTTGATATCCTAGGAATAAATTTTCTGATGGTACTTCCTGTTAACCAGGACGTTACCACTCTTCCCTCCCCTGTTTTTCTGTCCATCCCTAGAAACGGTGTGAAGAAAGTAAATAGAAATACGACCAAATCAACAAGCAAGAGAAACCTTTGAACCAAGATTTGTCTTTCTTCCCTCTCTGATGGTTTTAAGTTGGTGACTGATTTTTATCAAAATGAAACAATCACCATCATCATCATGTTTATTAAGTGCATGTTATCTGCATATTATGCCAAGTGCATAAAACGAATTATGTCACCTAATGGTCAAAGCAGCCTGAAGATAAAGGCACTGTTCTTGCTCTGTTTTACAGAAGCGAATTCCCAGGCACAGAGGGGTCAGGTACATTTCAGGACTCTTGTGTAGGACAAAGCCAATCGGAAGTTCCCATCTTAGTTTGCATAATGAGGGTTTCCTTCCCTCTGCCAACTATGCAAAGTAAACTCCTATTTTCTTCGCGGGGAGGGGGAAGGAGGGAGGTTGGGAGCCTCAGAACCCACAGAATAATAAAAGGGTTTCCAACCGAAAGCTGGAAACAATACATTTTTAACAAAATGGGCACTTACTCTAATTGCTGTGCCCCTACTGTTCAATTCCTTTTTATGTCCTAATTCATTAAATTATGTGCACACACAAGCTTATTATTTACAGATGTATGCACTTTTAGCTGGCTCATGTGAAACAGATGTTTCACGAAAGGTAAGAGAGAGCAAGTGATCTCAACTCTTTCAGTGGGTATCAAGTGAGTCTTATGGCCTGTTACCTGCAGGTCTTTCACTGTTATTTTGAACTGCAATGTCCAGTGTGAGGAGGAGAATTCAGTCTGTCCCCTGGAGGAACAAATAAAAATACAACGACCCTATAAGCAGACATCTGCATCTCAAAATAAAAGAGGGTGTGTGCAGGTGATAGGCAGGTGGTGTTCACATGTGGGCTCGGGTGGATATGAATGAGTTTTATAAGCAATCTGAGAAAAAAAGAGACCCATTGCATTACGGTCGACTTTTTTATTTTTTAAGAGCTTTATCCTATGATATTTTAATCATTACAGTCTTTGAATTCATAGCTGAGCAGTTATCATCCTCCTTTTCATCTAGAATTTCTCAGTTATTTTTAGATGGAATTATTCCATTGCTCTAATAACTGGCAGGAATGCATGCGAAACTTGGAGAGTGCCTCTGATGTCAAATGACTGCCTACCAGATTCTGAAAGAGTTGAGGTGGGCCCTTTCCTTAGGTTCTTCATGGTTCCACATAAATAATCTTCAATTCATAATAACTAGAGTATTAATTTCAGTTGTTTGTTGCTATGTAACAGACCAACCCAAAACTTGGTGGCTTAAAACACAATCAAGGGACTGGCCTGGTGGCGCAGCAGTTAAGTACGTACATTCCGCTTTGGTGGCCCGGGGTTCGCCGGTTCGGATCCCGGGTGCGGACATGGCACCGCTTGGCAAGCCATGCTGTGGCAGGCATCCCACATATAAACTGGAGGAAGATGGGCATGGATGTTAGCTCAGGGCCAGCCTTGCTCAGCAAAAAGAGGAGTGGCAGCAGATGTTAGCTCAGAGCTAATCTTCCTCAAAAAAAAAAAAAAACCACAATCAAGTTTCAAAGTTCTGTCTTGCCTGGGGTCTTTTATGTGGCTGCAATCAGCTGGTGCTGGGGCTGGGCTCAGCCAAAGCCTTGACTAGGCTGCATGTTCAAAATGGCTTCTCTGTTCACATGTCTAGTTCCTCAACTGAGATTGCTGGAACAGCTGGAGGCTGCCCGAGCATCTCTCTCCACATGGCCTCCTCTTGTGACATTGGCTTCCTTACAGCATGGTGGTCCCAGGGCTCTTTGCCACAGCTTCCTTCAGAATAAGCATTCCAAGAAACCAAGGAGTGAGCCGCAAGGCTTCTTACGATCTAGCCTCGTGTGTAACACAGCATTACTCTTGCCACATTCTGTTGATCAAAAAGAAATCACAGTAGCAGTTCAGATTCAGGAAGAAGGACCTATGCAATCGTGTGGAACCCTGGAGGTGTGGCTCATTGAGCAGCCATCTTCAGAGACCACCGACCATACTAATTAGCTGTAGAAATAAATGTATGCCCCTTTTTCACTACAAGGTAACATGGCCTAATAAAGATAAACATGATCAATTCACATTGCCATAAACTAGGCGGCATGTCAGTGAACAATTATTTCAATACTTCTTCAGAATATCGGGGAGCAATAATAATCACCCCTCCAGGTCCACAGGGAAATTTATCGTTTATGGATTGTTAGGAGTTCTCTAAACAAAAAAATTGGAGCAGAAAGATGGCTGAAATTGTGTCATTTTGCACTTTGAAAGCTGGAAACCATCACAGATGAAATATAAAATGGGACATGAAATATTAAGTGACATATCAGGTTTATTGCATATATGACCATGAGAGTGCATTTTATTTTGTCTTATGGAGCTCTAAAAAAATCCATGTAATGGATTAAAGGTATTAAAACTCCCATATTCTACCTGGCTCTAGGCCAGGGAACAAGGCATGATAAATAATCCCAATAGGCAGAATATGTAGGAAGGAATTTTAAAATGTATTTATGATAGACATATTGACCTCCCTAACTAATAAAAATGTATACGTGAGGTTAGTTTTGAAGGAAATGTGCAGACCTTACACATTTATAGTGCGTATAAATATATATATACTGTAGTGTTAGCATCCTTAAAATATTTCCCACATCTCTATGACATATGGCTATCATACGCTGTCTTTACCCTGGAAGCAAAGAAAAGCATGCATTTTATAGTAACATGTGCAGTCACTAAAAGAAGGAATAGTTTTAATTTCCTTTATCTTAACACGGGTCAGGAAACTGAGCCAAATCTGGCCTGTAGCCTGTTTTTGTAAATAAAGTTTTATTGGAACATGCCACACCTATTCATTTCTATCTTGTCTGTTGCTGCTTTTCCCCTATAACAGCAGAGTTGAATGCCTGTGATAGAGCCCATATGGCCCAAGAAGCCTAAAATACTCACTATCTGGCCCTTTACAGGAAAAATGTGCTGATCTTGTCTTAAAACATTAAAAAATTAGTAAGATGGCTTTTAGAGTAGAAATGAGCGCTTTGTTTCTCATTTATGATAATCTTGTATGTAGATTTAGGAGGCCAGTTCTGGATCAAGCTGTTTCCTAACTGTGTCACCTTGGCCAAGTCATTTAACCTCTCTAAGCTTCCGTTTCCTCCTATGAATAATGGAGATTAAAAACCTGATAATGATAATCCTACTCTTCTTTACACTTTTGTCATGAGGGAGCAAGTGGGGTAATGTGAGTGAAGGTGCACCTCCAGTTACCCACCACCATGTAATGTGTGCTGTTGGCAGCTTCTGCTGAACTGGCTGAGATGATCATCATTTATCCCATAGTGCATATAAGAATTTCTACGCAGGGGCTGGTCTGGTGGCCTAGTGGTTAAGTTCGCACGTTCTGCTTCGGTGGCCTGGGGTTCACTGGTTCAGATCCCAGGCGTGGACATGGAACCGCTTGGCAAGCCATGCTGTGGTAGGCATCTCACATATAAAATAGAGGAAGATGGGCACGGATGTTAGCTCAGGGCCAGTCTTCCTCAGCAAAAAGAGGAGGATTGGTGGCAGATATTAGCTCAGGGCTAATCTTCCTCAAAAAAAAAAAGAATGTCTATGCAGATTTCAGTCTTTTATTTATTTTTTTCAACCAACATTGATGGAGCTCCTGCTGTGTACAGGGCACTCTGATAAGCAGTGAGTATTTAAAGGCAAGGTGGCCGAAGCCTTTGTGTGTGCTAGTAATATGCGCCGTCCTGGCAGCCTCGGGCACCCATCAGATCCTTCCTCCAGCTGGGACTGTGTTGGCCGTCTGGTATTTTTAGTTGCCCATTTGTGCGGGCCGAGAACAGTGTCTTCTAACGTCTTTATAACTCAGCATTTAGCACCGTGTCTGGCCCTGCCAGGTGCTCAATAAATATGGGTCAGCAGCTGGATGTTGTTGGCTGATCATCACTGCCCTGTGCTGCCTGGCTCCCCATGTGGTCCATCCAGAGGTTTGTGACTTTGGGTTTTCAGCAGCTACAGAGGGCTCTCAAAGGAGAGACGGCTGTGGTAAGGAGGTGTGTCAGGAGGCTGTTTCTAAGGGTTCTGTGTGCGTGGATCGGCAATGAGCCAGGAAAACCCACTGGGTGAGAGGGCCGTCGTGTTGGTTTGGATTAATGCTTGAGAGGCTGGGAGGGCAGGGACAGCTGAGAGAGTGTGTAAGGAGGCAAAGCTGACATGACTTGCTTTACTCAAATTAGCTTGTGGAGAATCTCTTACATCAGGAGGGACAACTATTTCGAGAGAGAAAATGGAAGTAAAGGCCAGCAAATCAAGCCATGAGGCTGATGTGTGGGAGAAAGATGAGATGGTGAATAATGCTGAGGTTCATCAGCGTGAGCATGATCCTTGATACACTTGTGATGATAACTCTGCTGTGTCACTGTGACAGGCGTTGAGCCGAGCGCTTTACAATGACTTAGCATTTAATGCTCACAGTGATCCAATGAGGGATATACTATCATTTTATACAAGGAGAAATTGAGGCTCAGAGAAGTTAAGTGACTGCCCAAAGTCACACAGCTCGTAAGTAGGAGGGTTAGGATTTGAACCTAGGTAGGCTGGTTCCAGAGTTCACACTTCCAACCACATGTCTCAACTTGTCTGTAAAGATGGAAAATTCCCTGAAGGAAGGAATATCCAAAAAGACCTGAGCCTTGGAAACTGTTCACATTTGGAAGATTGGTGAAAATTTCTTTGAATTGTTTTTTTTAAGTTTTCCTTAGCGATTTCTTTTTTAAGAACTAAAATTAAAACACTGTGAAACTCGCATCCTTCTTGATGTGGGGTCAGTGAGCCGAGGAGTCGAAAGAAAGATTTCTTGGACTCTCAAGATCTGGCAGTAGTGCTCTTTTATTTAGAGAATAGTGTGGAATAGCATGGGGACAGGACCCATGGGCAGTCAAAGCTGCTGCGTGGGGACAGGGCCCACGGGCAGGAGGAGGTGCTGCTGCCCCCGCTACTGCTGCCAACATGGGTGGAGAGTAAGGGTAAATTTAAGGCATAGGTATGTGAGCCATCTCTTTACAAGACAAAGGAAAGAACATGTAAAAAAGTTAAAATGGTATCAGTGCAGGTGGGGTCTGGCCATTGGGTGGTCCCACAACTTTTAGACAAGAATCAAATTGGATTAAGTAAAGGCCAGAAGCCACCACCCTAAATACTATCTTCAGCTAAAGACAAAGGAGGATGTTGGGGGGCTCAGTTACATGAGGTTGCCAGACAGTAACCAACTTAAGTCCTTGCCTTCCCCATTAAGAGTTTCCAGAGATAAGGCCATCCCACTTCTTGCTGGCACAGAGGGAGGCATCTTTATAGATGGAGGTTTCCCTTACAAATGTAAATGTTTCTCAACAAAGGGCAATCAAACTTCAGTCCTCAGAGCCTGCTTCTCATCTGCAGTTTTAAAATTTAACCAGCCTAAAATCCTCATCACTTCTCACATCAAGAACTATTGAAAAATCACCGTTCTGAAAAAAAATCAATAATGTTACAGCATTTCTATAATCTGAAAAGTTCCATATAGAAATTTAAGAATCTTTTAAAATAAAATATCCCTAAGCCTATCCTTTTGAACTGATATGTTATACTCATCTCCGGCTCCAATAAAATCTTCATAGTAGTCAACTAGAAGGTTCGCTAAGGATGTTCCCTCTCTGCTTCTGGTCACGCCTCCCACACACGCTGCTCCTGGGAAAAGAGGAGTTTAGCTCCTCATTTGGGGCGAGCCAGATCTGCAGACAGTGACAGAAGAGCTATCTCACAACTTTAGAATTCTGGATGTTGGTTTCATTCTTGTGCCAAATAAACTTTGGTTCAGGGAGTGTCTATGGCTCACTGGCAAGAGAAGGAGAACCAGTTTAGGAGTGAGGAGCCCAGAGCCCTCCCCATCCCCCCAGCAGAGTCCTGAAGCTGGCAGTGTGCAGGCCACGTTTGGCCTGAGTTACTGCTCCTGACAGTGTGTAGTCACACGCCCTTGGACCACCGCCAAAGGCCTTTGGAACCTGGGTCTTAGTTGCTGCCATTCTGCCTGCTGGGGGGTGGTTTCTCAGCAGGAAGATTTGGGAGTGGGTGGGGGTGTGTGTGTGTGCATGTGTGTGTGCCTTCTAATTCCTGTGTTTGCTTGGGACTTTCCTACTTTATTGCTCTGACTGGAAAGAAAAAACGGCATTATTGCTGTCCCCTTAGCTTCTTTCTTTTTTAGTTTTCCACTTTTACTGTTGGTCCCTAAGTCTCTATAGTCTGTATGCTCTCAAACTTGCTGCCAGGGACTTTGCCAGCCTCTTGCCAAAAAGCTCTGCCCAGTCCTAAGAGAGGATGTCATTGTCTTCTCCCAGCAGTGGGTCACACCCATTCTCTTGAACCAAAGAGCATTTGCGGTTAAATCGCTGCTCATCAATTCCCATCTGTATGGCCTTGAGCAAGTTCTGACCACCCTGTGCTTCCAGTTTCTTCTGGTCAAAAAGAAATACTAAGACTATCTCCTAGGGTCGTTATTGGCATCAAATGAATTAATGTATCTAAAATGCTTAGAACAGAATGGGGGTCGTGGCTAGTCCATAGTACATGCTCCGTAAATGGGAGCTATTAATATTGTTGTAAGGTTATTATATGACTGGACTCGAGAGATGTTTCTGTCATCTTCCAAGGTCACAATATGAGTCTCATTATTAAGATATGGCTTACCCACCTTTCCCCAAATTCTCTAATAATGAAGCGTTAGCTATTATTTTTATGTGTTTTTATAGAGTTTCGTAGTTTACAAAGTGTAAACCCTGCAATGTAGTACGCTTACTTGTCATCTCCATTTTCTAGATTAGGAAACGGAGGCTCAGGGAGGTGCAGTGACTGCTAGTAAGAGGCAGAGTTAAGAACTGAGCTTATATGCCTTGTGTCTCCTAGGACCGTGCAATGTCTACTTCTCCGGTGCCGCTGTAAATTACTTTCTTTGCAGTCCCACCACTTTGTCCTAAAGTCTCCCCACAAGTAGCACCCTTACCCCAGATCAGAGTTTTTCATCCTCACCACTATTTATAATTTGAACCAGGTAATTCATGTTGGGGGGCAAGGGGCTTTCCTGTGCATTGTGGGCTGTGTAGCAGCATCCCTGGCCTCCACCTACTCAATGCCAGGAGCACTCCCGAGTTAAGACGGCCAGAATGTCTCCAGACATTGCAGAGTGTCTCTAGGGGGGCAAAATCGGTGTTGGTTAAGAAGCGCTGCCCTAGATTAAAGAAGCTAGAAGAGAAAAATGTGTGTGTGGTGGGGGTGGAGGTGGGATGGCCATCGCACACTTACTGGGTGCCGGGCAGGTTGCAAACATTGTGTCCCTTTCACCAACAGGAATTTTAGGATTGTCTGCATTTTCATGAAGCAGATCTCACGGCTCAGAGGAGTAAAGAAAAGTGTGTGGCCATTAAATCAGTGAGAGGCATTCAAATCCAGGTCCATCTGGCAGCAAAACCCAGGCCCTTCCCATCGCTTCCTACACACAGTTTTCTGCAGGCTCATGGCGTTTTAGTTCTTTTTAGGAACCAAGAAAACCCACACAGGGAGGATTCTATTGGTTTCAGAGTTATTTTGAGGCCACTGTTGTGAGTGTATCCATGTAAAAAACAAAACAAAACAAAACAAAAAATCTTTGTAGCAAATTTATGGCCGAGTAAGCAGAGCATTATTTTGTTGAAAAAGAGGATTTTGGCTAAATTCTGGTGTAATCTCACTTGAACTTTCTCACATCTCAGAAGAGGGGCAAGGATCCCGCTGTGACAGAGCCCAATTTCGTTGTACTTTCCTCCTCATTTCATCTTCCTTAAATATTCCAAAAATGATGCCCCCTTTACTTTTCTGTAAGGCTAGTATCACTGTGGTTTTCAAATATGTTTTCAGTACATAAGCGAGGAATTGTGTATCTGAGATGATATATATTTGAATGTTCCTGTTTTAATCCACTTCATGTGCAGGAAATTTGAACAGACGATAGAATATCATTCATTAGTGCAATAATTACTTTTTAGAAATTATGGGAATCCTGGTTAGAAGTGGGACATAGAAGTGAATCAGCTGGTGTCGAGGTAAACTCTTCAGGGGGACCTTAATGCGATGCAATTAGCTTCATGTACACACGACTCCGGAGACTGGTTGTAGCATTTGTTCAGTTAATGCAGCTCCATTTCTGATGCTTCTCAGTTCAGATCATTAATAAGTAGTTAGATATGTCGGCCCGTTAAGTGATTTTAAGGGAGAATTTATTTGAACGCTGTCATAAGCTATCTTAGTATGTCCTAGAAAATAGTGATATAAAGCACTGTCTGTTAAAAATGTCACCCAAAACAACCTATGAGATAATTTTCCACTATGTTCCTTGAAGCAAGAAAGCATATTATAAAAATGAAATGTAGGTGTTGAACGTGTCATGGTCCCTTATGAAAATATGACAGCACTTCCCGTGGTCAAAGTCAGTCCCAGGGATAATTTCTGCTGCTGGCCGTGAGCCCAGGCAGGTGTCACTGCAACCCAGAGTGATTAGTGATCCTGAGCTCGCTCTCTCTCTTTTTAGCGCCCAAACTATCTTGTCAAATTTAACCACGTCTGGAATTAAATCAGTGTTTGGAAAATTATAGCCAGGAATTAAAAGAAAGGGAGGGACACAGTTTTGCAGTTCTCAGATTCGAGTAAATAGATCTGACCAGACCACATCCAGGGATGTTTCTAGCAAAGGAAACGAGAGATGGAAAATGAGAAAAAAAAACCTGTGAGTTTTCATGAAATAACAGTAATGTATATTAAGCCATTTAGATCTCTTGTAAAGGCTGCGATTGGTGGTGTGTTTTTGAATTTCCTGATTCTAAGGTGCAGAGTTCCTGGTCCCTTTCCTCCCCTGGTTTTGGGGAGGAGTAAATGAGTTAATGGTAGGAAGCACTTAGCGCAGGCCCTGGTACACAGTAAGTGCTCAGTAAATAGTAGATACTATTAGTTCAGGCTCTTCCGGTGCAACTTTGAACCCACTGCCAACTAAAATCCACTGCCAAAGTTCTGTGGGAGAGGAGGAAGGCTTCTGACATTTGGTGAGCATAAACACACACACACAGCCCGAAGATCTTAATATATTAAGTACTTAACAAGGTGGAGGATTTAGCAAGGACCTGTGCAAGGGGAAGCTGAGGGAGTTCCAATGCCAAATTGACTCAGCAAAATGTTTGGGATTCTGGGGAGGTTAGGACAGTAACGAGACATTTTTATGTCAGGATGTCTCAAAAGTTGTTAATGTGCATAGGAGTTATCCGGGGATTTTGTTAAAATGCCTCTTTTGATTCGGCAGTCACTCCTGGGGTGGAGCTGGAGTCTGGCGTTAAACGTGTTCCCAGGTGATGCTGATGCTGAGGCTGCGGGCCAGGGCGCGCGCTTGGAAAAGCTAGGCTTGCTTTAAGGACTGGAAAATCAAAGTCTTCCCGCGCCCCTGCTTTTGTCCCCTGTCTGTGTTCAGCACCTGTTGCATGTGTGGTCAGAATAGCGGGGATTCTCATAACCCAGCTCCAGCCCTCGGCCAGGATCCCGGGTGACCCGGGCAAACACACACTTCTTCAGGGTCACGGGCAGGTTACTGAGTCAAGACTGCCACAGCCCCGCGATGATGTTTTCCTTCTCTCTCCACCCCCGCCCTCCCTTGCCTGCCCCAAACCGGGGACTAATCTTGGAGCTGCTTAATCATAACAAAGCCAGCAGCAGAGTGAGGGAAGACCATTTCAAAGCAGAGCTTTTCTTGTTTGGCAATTACCTAATTTCAGAATTCGATTCACAGATTTGCAAAACCCTTGTGTATGGAAACAAACCGCTTCTCCTGAAGGATGATTAAAAGCAGACCCCCCTCCCGAGGAGGCGACAGGAAAATTAAATGAGCGACAGGATGGAGGGTTTTTTCCCCCACTCTAACGTTTGGAGGCATGTAAATTATATTTTAATAAAATGTCTACACGCGCGCTCGCACACGCATGCGCACACGCACGCAGTGGAAGATCTGGTTCTAATTACTTGTACTTTAGTTGAACTTTGGCGTTTCCTTTGACTTTCTCCTGAATGTATGTGAGCTGTGGGCCTTGCAATCCTGCAGTGAATCCTCAGAAAAAGGGGGGAAAACTCCAGAGCGGCTGTCTTCGGTGCCAACACAAATGAAGGCCAACAGAACGTTTTGACCAAATGCAACACTTTGCTGTTCTCCCTTAATTAGCTGAAATTACTCCCTTCCACCGGTCCCGGAGCTCTGGGCTCCAAATCCTCCTGGGGCCATGCAGGAAATGCCTTTTGCTTTACAACTCCTTTTGCTTTTAAGGCTCAGCTGCCCAGAGAGTGCGTTAAAATACTGTCTTAATCATCGAAAGTTCTAGTAAAAAGGCAGGGCTTTCATAATGCATGATGCCTGCCTGCCGTTACTCAAGCCCCACGTAAAATCCTGAAATCTGTCAACATGGTTTAGCCAGCAGTAAATTAGTTCTCTCACAAAGAAAAAAGTAGTATACTGGGCTCTCTCTTAAAAATGTTATCTGCTACCTAATCTAACCTTTAGAAAAATGCCAAGCATGTGAGGAATTGTGAAGGGACCTATTGTTGGAGCCTTTCTGTGTGTTTAAATGACACTCAGGTGTGTTGTAACAACAAGGACATTTATACTGTGTTTTCTCAGGTGAGTTAAGTTCCTAAGTGCCAAGTCCTCTTAACAGGCAACAGCATTAATTTTTTTTGCTTTTATTTTGGGAATGAGTTCACCCCCAGAGTTGTGGCAGTGTTTAAGAAACCTGTGTCACTTGAGAGCGCTGGGCTTCTGCTTTGGCACCATCTCAGTCGGTGGCGATTTCGCTTAGTTTGTTTTTGCTGTGTCTGCAGACATCCTCTGAGTTTGAAGTCCTTCAGACAGCGCATCTCGAAATGCTGTCTGCCACGGGTGCCCATTCCTCAGCCGCCTGTTGCCTGGCCATGAGGAGATAAGGGCAGAAACTGAGAGCAAGGGTTCAGAAACTTTTACAGCAATTTGACAGAGTAATTTCATGTCTGTTAAATCATTTTTCCCCCCTAAATTGTAGTTTGTGTTTTGGACATTTTTGTCTTATTTCCTCTTTTCTAGGGAGTCATTTTTACTTATGTATTTTTTCTAGGGATTCTTTTTTATTGAATTTTGTCAGTCCATGAGGGCTTAGGGGGAGGAAAAAAGGAAGAAGTGGTTCTTTACCATAGATGGTCTAAAAATCACTAATTTAAAGCAAATGCCAGCCTCCCTAGCACCAGGAATTCTGTTGCTGGTGTCTGGTCAGGACCACACTTTGAGAAGCACTGATTTAGAGGCAAACCAGACTTGCAATGAATTTTTAAACAACAAAGTGAGTCTAGCTGTGTTTTCCTTAGTGACAGCCATCTCCGTGTTGCAGGGATGGAGAAGTTTAAATTATGGGCTAGAAGCTTCTGTTCTTGCAGGTTTGGTTCGGCTCACTGTCTCCTTTCGCGTGTGTGGAGCCCAGAGAAGCTCCCTCAGCATCCCTCATGCTGACTCTGCTCTGGGCAGGGACCCAGGGAGCCAAGCATCCATCTTGCCCGAGTAGCAGAACTTCGTCTTGGCCGTTCCCTTACAAAGCAGGGCAGCCCATCGGGTTAGCAGTTTCGATGCCACCTTGGAGACTGCTGCTTTTTGGGGATGGGACCACGAAACAGAACTGAGTCAGTCAGTAAGCAAGCAAGGAAATAAATAAAAGCAGGAGGCAACAATCAGATCGAATTATTCCACAAAGACTGCTTCCCCAAACTGAAATCGCATCAGGATGGCTGGAGTGCAGTTTTTATTGAATGACACAAGCCTCTTTTTCCCCTGGGAAGTCTAAAAACTGCTTTTTTGGCCTGCTTGAGATCGCTGAATGAGCTAATATGGGACACATTGTCTGCTGAGCCTGCAGAGTTTTCGAGCAAAAATTTTATCATTCCTTAGACTGATTGTGCTTGCCTGGAATAAGGAACAAAATGAGGCCTCTCAAGGGCATTTGATGAATCTAACTCTAATTTAGAGGGACTAATAGATTATTGATTTAAACAGGATGACAGTGAACAGATCAATGGCCAGGCACTCTAGCTGCCTTAAATACCAAACCTGACTAGTGAGAGGGGAGCCATCAGGCTGTCCCCCTCGCTCATCTCCCACTGTCTTCATTGGGGGAGGGAGGGCAGCAGGGGGAGGGAGGGCAGCAGGCGGAGGGAGGGCAGCAGGGGGAGGGGACCGCTAATAAACTTTGCCAAAGTGTGTTTTGCTACATTACCAAAAAGGCCAGAGGTTGCATTAAAGTATGAATCTGCTTTTATATTGATGCCATATCCTGGTTGTAATTCTAGAATTTGTTTTGATATGTTTGCCTAAGGCTAGCTTTGGCAACCTGACTACACCCCGAGATTTTTTTCTTTTTTGGCTTTGCATGTTCTCAATGTTATAGGCCACCCAGAGGAAACAAAGGACCATAGGTTATTGATTTTGAGGGTGATGTTTGAATATAGATAGTCAAATATTCTTTACCACCAGTGAGAAAATTTTTCTGAAGATGATTATTTCTTGTTGTGTGTAAGGCTTTTCTGTTTGTGTGGAATTCATTTATGGTATTTGTACGCTTCAAATTACAAACTATAATAGAAAGAATCGATTCATCCTTCAAGATACAGCCTGGTCACTTCCTCCAGGAAGACTTCCTTGATTTTTTCCTGGGCTGAATGAGGTCTGTAGACCTCTTTGTTGTTATATTATGTCACTAGTTCACAAACTGCTGCAATTTGGATTCACCTGGGAATATATTTTTTAAAAAATACTGGTGCCTGGCTCCCACTTCCAGACATTCTGGCGTAATGGGTCTGGGATATAATCTGCACATTAGGATGTTTGAAAGCTCCCCAGGTAGTTCTAATGTACAGCCAAGTTTGGGAACTATTGTGTTTTATTCCAGTTGTTGGTTTCCTCTCTATTAGGCCAAACTTGTCAAGGCTTAGGGATTATACCATGCATCATCCAGAGCATATAGCATAATGCCTGGCGTGTTACAGCCACTCAGCGAAAAGAAACGATTGAACACGTGAATGTTCATTGTACAAACATGAGAGAGTTCATAGCATTACTGGTGAAATCACCACAGCCTTAATAAAAGTCCAGAGCCCGCACTAGTGGTTGCTTACAATAGAATATTTTCATTCATGGCAACTATTCAGGAAAGCTTTCTGGATTCATTCATTTGTTATAAATGACTCTTATCCACAGAAAACAGCTTTTACAACCTTTGTAAAATATTTTGGGATTTTGGTGGGCTCCCCCTTTGTGTGTACTTTGCCCCAAGTTTCTCGACTATTAAATTGCCCACAGTTCTGTTTCCTCTCTTCGGAAGGGTGAAAGGCTGGACTGCCTTGAGTACATGTACTTGGAGTGGCATATTTATGGAAATTACCACCCACTTTTGAAATTCAGGGCATAGCTGTGACAGCTGAATCCAGCCCTAACAGAATTCTATTTACAACTTTCCTAGACAAACCAGATTAGCTGTTCTACACGAGCGAGTAGAACATTACAACACCCGCCCCCCCCCCCCCCCCCCACACACACACACTTTGCTTCTGTGGAGAACACGGTGCAGGATTGATCACAGTGGTGGGGGCAGGGCTCTGCCAGCGTTGCTGGAACACTTGGGTGAAGTTGAGGCACACAAATAAAAGCCATCCAAAAGATCTTGGAGGCATCTAAGAAAGGGCTCATTTACTGATATTAGGAGTGTAAAATGACACAGCCTTTCCAGAAGGCAGTTTATCAATATGAAGTAAAAACTAACAAGATACTTTTAGCTAACCATACCTTTTGAACTAATAATTCTACTTCTGAGAATTTTTCCTAAGGAAATAGTCAGAGATGTGCTGAGATTAGCTACAAAGATATTCATCATAATGGAATGTTTTGCAGGAAAAATATTTATTGACAAGGAAATAAACTCATGACACAAGTTAAACAAAGTCCCAAACAGAATCTACACTATAATTCCACTTCAGTAAACAAATTGAAAACATTTATATGCATAGAAAAATGGTCTGCAAGGATATATGCCAAGATGATAACAGTGATTTTCTCTGAGTGAAAGGCTTGTGGGTGATTCAGTGTGTTTGTTTTCTTGGATTTTAACTAAGAGCAATATATAATTTTGTACTTTTAACAAGTACAGTCATGCGCTGCATAACGATATTTCAGTCAATGATGGACCGCATATACGATGGTGGTCCCATAAGATTAGTACCATATAGCCTAGGTGTGTAGTAGGCTATACTGTCTAGGTTTGTATAAGTACGCTCTATCATGTTTGCACAACAATGAAATTGCCTAATGACGCATTTCTCAGAATGTGTCCCCGTCGTTAAGCGACGCATGACTGTGCTGTTGTCATCACTCATTTGCTTTCAGAGAAGCTGATTGGCTTAGTGGGAAGAATGCTTTTGCATTTACAGCTTGAGAACTGATCCGATAGCGGATGCCAACCTGTCTATAGGACACTGGCCGTGATTGTGCCGGGCTATCCAGAGGAAGTGCTGTCTTCATCCCAGAAACCTGGGTTCTAACCAGTAAAGACTGTAACAGATTGATCTACTGTGTAGACCTGCACTACTTTAAGGCATTCATTCCAAGATTATTCTGAATTATGAAAATGCTGTAATTATAGTGGATTCTATTCCAAAGGGATAATTAATTACTTTTTTAAGGAAGCAAATGAGCACTTTAAAGCCATTTGATTTCCAATTTTATCATTTAATAACTTTGAGGGGCATTTAGTGCTTGGAATGAAGAAGAAAAAGGAAAAAGTTTACGTATTAATTCAACAAATAGTTATTGATCGCCTACCTCATATGTGCCGGGACCTCGTCTAGGTCCAGAACACAGCTGTAAAAAGTGTAGGTAAGTTCCTTGGCCTCATGAAACCCATACTTGGGGAATAACAGAGGTGTAATATAAAATTGTGCACAAACTTTCTAAATTTAGACGCTAATTAGGGTTTTATAGAAAATAAAATAAAATAATGAGATAGGGTGAGTAGGAGTGGGAAAGGGCATCTTACTTAGAGAAGTCATCTCTGAGGAGGTGACCTTTGCTCTAAGATCTAAGAGATGAAAAGGAACCAGACCCGTAAAGGTCTGAGAATTCCCAGGTAGGGGAAATGGTTAGTGCAATCGCCGTAAATTGGTATGAGAGCTTGGCCTATTCAAGAGACAGAAGAAAAGCCAAGTGTTTAGAAATCAATAAATGAGGAGAATCATTGAATTTGGTGATGTTGCTAATGGTCCATATCATGAATAGCCTTGTAGAGCCTAGTAAGGAGTTGGACTTTGAGCTAATTGGTGACCGTGGGCGGGCTTTAAGCAGGTAAGTGAGAGGGATTGACTTTAACTTTTCGAACAATTATCTTGACTGCTGTTTGGAGAATGGACCTAGGGTAGCAGAGTAGGCACAGTGAAGAGGCAATGGCTGCAACTGAGGTGGATGACGAGCCTGTGTGGTAGCAGGATTGGGAGACGAGGATGGATTAACCACATATTCAGGGGTAGAGTTGACCTGACATGCTGGAAGTTTGGCTATAGGACAATCCCATCAGTAGAACTTCTAATCTGGGACAACTGGAAATTTTATACACTGGGAAACATACTGTATACTGTAAAGTGGTTTGGAGATTGGAAGGTTCTAGAACATTATTTTAACCACTTTCAGTTACTCCCTTCCCCATTTCTATCATACCTTAATGAGCATTTTTGCTTGTGATAGGAATTGGGCCAGGTCTTGCTTTGACTTTGAACATAAATCTGGAGAGTAGAGGTGGGAGAAGACGTGGATCTTCAGTTCTATGAATTCCTATTTCCTGTGGAATTTGAGGGGTTAAATAATGAGATGGGGGATCGTGTATTTTTAACTCTAAAATACAGAGCAACATGCCTGTGTGCCATCATTAGTGTAACCCAGTGCTTCTCAAACGTTAATTGTGCATTCAGTCAGCTGGGGGTTTTGTTAAAATGCAGATTCTGTTTCCACAGACTTGAGCTGGGGCCTGATACTATGTTTTCTAAAAAGCTCTGAAGTGATGCTGATGCTGCTGGTCCAAAGAGCAGTTTTTGGGCAGCAAGTGTCTTACCAATGGTGTTATTAATGAGGATCAGTTACAGCCATGTGCTAAAGGCCCTCGCATCTGCTTGTTGAGTGGTTGCTTTGGGCATTTTCTTCATTTGTCTGAAGGAAGTTTACTTCTGGTTAAGTGAGCAACAGGATCAAACAAGTCATTTCAGAGACTCGAAGTGCTTCAGAAGCTAGGGGAAATAGAAGAGTAGACGGAGCCTGGGGTTTGCGGTTGGGTAAAATCTGACTTTGTGTCTTGACTCTGCCGCTGCCCTGTTGATCTTGGACAGGTGGCTGCCCTCCTCCTAGTTTCTGTTTCTCTTGAGGGTAAGGTGGTGATGAACTTCTCTCCCTCACAGTGCTGTGGTGCCCTGCAAACGAGAGAGACGGATGGGAGTGCTTTGTAAACTGTAGAGCCCCACATCAGTGTCAATACCCCTCTGCTGTACCTACAACGACAACTGTTTCTGTGAGTCTGTCCCTCCTAGTGTTATTGCTGAATCTGGGGCAGAGGCCTATGAATTCACTGGTGAAAAATAACTGAACTGAAATGCGTTTTCTCTTTTCTCTCCCCCTGCCCCATCTCCATCATAGCTATTGAAACACAGAGCACCAGCTCTGAGGAACTCGTCCCGAGCCCTCCGTCTCCACTTCCTCCCCCTCGTGTGTACAAACCCTGCTTCGTCTGCCAGGACAAGTCGTCGGGGTACCACTATGGAGTCAGCGCCTGTGAGGGGTGTAAGGTGAGTACCCACGCCTCTGTGCCCAGGCGCTCTCATTCTCCACGGGCTCCGTGGAGGTGACGCAGCCAGCTCCAGAAATGGGCTGCTTTGACATCTGTGACATCACCTGCAATCAGTGTGGTGGGCTCGTCGTATTTGATAGTTTCATTTCTTCCTTATATCTCGTTAGTTAAAAATTCAGAAACGTCTGCGAATGATTGATTGGGGCCAAATGTTCTAGGGCCTTCAAAATAATACGTAACAGTTCTTTTCAGGTAACAAGAGCCTTTTGAAGGAGTCCTGAAAAGCATCATCGTGTTTCTCGTTAGAAAATGCTGTCTGGTGTCTTTGTAGTTTTATTTTATTTTTAAATATGACTGACAGTCCACTGAATCAACTTGCAGAGAATCCAAGGTTGAAATTGGGATTTATCTTCTGGCTGTTTCCTCAGCCCTGTGGCCTTTGAATTACAGTTTGATTTCCAGCCTGTAGGGACTTGCTACTGTGTGTGTGTCATAAATTCAGGGGAGCTGGATTTAAAATTCCAGCCTACAGAGTAGTGGAGGCTGCACATGTGTCAGAGAGGATATGGCTGCTTTGAATCAAGCTAGACAATCGTTATTGAGTCCAACAGGGCTTAATTGAGTGAAAGAGCTTCTTATTTTTTTTAAAGAGAGAGAAGAAACAAAGAATGACTTCATAGGTAAATCCAACTCGTCCACAGACAATTTTTCAAAGGAACTATGGCTGTCTTGAGCCAGCCCTTCCTTCGATATACAGCTCCTTTATGTTCTCTCTGATGGTTCTTCAGGTCTGTTGTTTATATATCTAAATTGTGTGATTCATCGGTAACTGTAAACATGTTGGAATAGTATTACAGGTGCTCCCATCAAGTGCTCCATGGCGTTTTATATTTGGCTTATCAGAGTTAGCACTTATTATTACTGTGTGTATTGGTTAGGCACTATTGTGTAACAAATCATCCTAAAACTGAATGGCTGCGTGTCTCTGGTCAGCTGCAGGTGAGCTAGTTGGTTCTGCTTCAGGGTGCTGCCTGTTGGGGGACCCTCAGCTCTCGTCCATGTGGTCTCTCATTCCCCTTGGCCTGGCCCTGGCTTGTTTGCACAGGCAGCGTTCCCGAATAGAGAACAGGAGCGCACACGAGGTCTCCAGAGGCCTAGGCTCAGAGTGGCACACTGTCACTTCTGATACATGCTTTTGGCCAGAACAAGTCCATACTCATGAGGTAGAAACATACACTCAACTTCTTGATGCGAGGAGCTGCAAAAAATTCCTGCCTCACATTATAAGAGGCAGGAATACTGGGGGAGGAAAATTGGGGTTGTTTTTGCGTTCAGTCTGCCGCCTTATGTCTAATTGCCTATGAATGCAAAGGGGAGAGGGACCCCAGCTCTATCGCCCAGCACCTAACACACAGCCTAACATACAGTGGGTGCTTACCGATGTAGGTTGAACAAACCCATAAATGTCACTCAGCCCCTCAAAGAAATTATGTGTGTTTTCCCTTCTTTTCAAATCATTTGAATAAATGTATTATTTTAAGTAATAATACATTTAAAATAAATGTATTATTTTAAGAGTAAGGCCGGTTTGGGGAAATTCATTAAAGACTTAGGAACACCTCTCTACCTCTGGGATTGTGTTGGTTCTTTTAAAGGAATGCCCTTTCCTCCAGTAGCTTCAGATAAGGTGATCAAGAAAGTTAACACGGCAGCCAGTTGGCAGCTGGATACAAAGCAAAACACTTGTGTGTCTAATTATTAGTTTATTATTGGTAACCCCTAGCTGAAGCTACTTAAATTTATCCTGAGATTTGGGAAGTCTTCAGTGGAATACCGGTTCACTTTGTCCATTTGTTGTGCAAAATTTAAACAAATCATTTTCTGGTGCTCATTTAAAAGTTAAATGAAAAGACATTCCTTTATTTCAAAAAGTTTTAAGTCATCTCATGTCCAGAAATCTTCATGAGGTATGTTATATCTCAGCGTACCTGCTCCCGTTATGCCCTGGGAAAAGAAATTATCCAGGATGTCTCTTCTCGTGCCAGATTCCAGGCCCTACATATTAAGCTGTTTCACAATCTGTACAGTACAAACTGTTTTAATCTGCTCTTAGCTAATTCCCTGACCTCTTGTTTAAATTTGGGATTCTAACTCTTTTTAGGAAAAACCCCAACAAAACAAAACCCACACCAGCCCAAGCCACTTTGATAAACTTGGTCAAGCTGTTCAGAGTCATGCTGTGGTATATCTTTTTAATAGAATTATAAGCCCAATAAGGTCAGATGAGCTCGCCAGCCAGTTGTCGAATTTGAGGATTTTTGTATTGTGGGTGGGTCTCTGAAAGCGTGGATGGCCTTTCTCACTGGTTGTTGAGGAAGACTGATCTGCATTTTGGCTTGCTTGGAAAATAAAGTGACAAGATTCACAGAACGAAAAGAATGAGAAGACAAAAGAATAGTGTAAGAGCCAAAGAAAAACAAATGTAACTTTTAAAAAATTCAGTATAACTTTTATCATTTTTCAAAATTATCAGTGCAATACAGAATTTATCGTATGAAAAATAGAAAATTAAAACAACTATAGTTCTACCCTGGGAGAAAACTCCTGTTAAACCTCTTTTTCTATGAGTATATGCATATTGTTATTTTTCTTTTCTTGTTTTTAATAAAAATAGAATTTTATGCTGTATACTGGTTTTAACCTGCTTTTTAAATTTAATAATCTTTCACAAGCAAAATTTAAACAACTGCATAATTTTTATGGTTATGCTGTTAATGTAGTGGTTTATGATTATATCGTAATTTATTTAATTAATCCCCTATTATTGTACCGTTAGGATGTTTCCAATGTTTCTCTATTATAAATAATGCTTTAATGTATAGCCTTTAGGTATGTATCTGATAATTTCCTTAGGATAAATTAGTAGAAGTAGAATTTCTAGGTTAATGGCTTTGTACATTTTTAAGGCTCTTGATACAAATTGCCAAAATGCCCTCTGGAAGAGGTATATCAATTTAAGCTCTGTTAGTCTATAAAAGCTTAATCTTATTGGAGACTGTCTATTAGCAATCTCTCCCTTGTGATAATAAGGTAATGAATTAAGAAACAACTTCTTTTCTGGAATTCTGCATATATTTAATTTGATTGTTTATAGTGGATGACACCATCAGCAGATGCACTTGGGCCATGATTGACCTATGAGGGCTGGCCCATCCTTTGGCTGGAGATCAAAGATCACTACTCTGGGCTGGGAGCCTCTGCTCTATATTAGGACTCCCAAACAGAACCCTGTTTATATCATTAGGAAGTAATCCCCTTCTTAAAGAAGTGACTTCTGCCTGTCATGACGAGGATGACCTTATTGATTATTGTTTGGAGAAGAAAACCTTCTATCCTCCTAGGAACCAGGTGGTGGTCTCAGCCTCAGAATTTAATGAATAGGTTGTGGTCCACCTCTGGGAATGGCCAGTGGCTGCTGTGTTTATACAGCATCACCATGACAATGTAATCATGGGATGCCCCGTTTAGGGGATTTCCAGCTGGCAATATTTTGCAGGGGACAAAGAGTACATAAAATGAATATGTGGTGTGGTTAGCCAAGAAAGTTTGACAATATAAAGTAATAAAACTGGTTTTCATGTGTCTTTAAGGAACAGTCTCATTGCTCATAGCTAGACTTTATGCACAATTTTGGCCTTCATTATATTCCAGTTTTTGTAGCTTTCAAAGAGTATGGAGTCTAGAGTGAGAAGAGCAGGATCTGAATTCTGGCTAGGCTACTTGCTAGCTTTGTGACTTTGGGCAAGTGTCTTTGGTTCTTTGTGTTTCTCTTTTCTCATCTGGACAAATGGAGGGAATGATACCACTTATCTCACAATATGGTTGTGAGGATAAAATGAGTTACTATAAAGTACATAAAATAGCACCTGGACATAGTAAGTGGTATATATGCTTAGTTATTGTTTGTATTTTCATTAACTTATAATGACTTTTGCACACAATGATGTAACATCAGTTATAATCTTAGTATTCTTTTTTGTAGTATTCTTTCAGCAATTCCCCATTCCTTTATACCAAAATAACCTCTGCCTCTTTCCTTCAAGACTTAGGTTAAGACCCAACCACTCCATGGAACCTCCCGTGATTACCCTAGTAAAGGAGTTGGCAAATTGTTTCTGTCAAGATCCAGATAGTAAATATTTTAGGCTTTGAAGGTCATAGGGTCTCTGTTGCAACTACGCAATTCTGCCGTTGTAGCATGAAAGAAGTCATAGACAATATGAGAAAAAAGAAAAGAATGGGCGTAACTGTGTTCCAATAAAACTTTATTTACAAAAACAAGCAGCGGGTCTCATTTGGCCCTTGGGCCTAGGCTCCTGACCTGATATGTCCTTTCTTACCATTTCTGAAACTCTGAAGCTGATGGCCCAGAGCATTCATGCCAAAGGTGGCAGGCCAGCTGGTTCTGGTGGACTGCAGGCCTGGGACTACTGCTCCCCACCCCCACTTGCTCAAGAAGAGTTGCTTAACAAGAGTTGATGTCCTCTTGCCCAGGACTCCATGGTGGGAGCTTCAAGACCACTCTCCCTGTCCGGTATTCCTCCACTCCCTCCTTCCCATTCAGCTCTCACTTCCTTATCATCCAAAGTCAGAGAAATTAACAATTTCTTTATAAATGAACTCTTTCAGAAACACTTGGCATCTTACTTTGGAGAGATTTGTCTTGTCTGGGCTGGCTTGGCTTGGGACCTCACATGACTGGGACCTTGGCAGGATGACTGATCCACTTCCCATGTTGTTGCTCCTCATCCATTAGCCTAGCCTGGACTTGTTCACATCGTGGTGGATGAGTTCCCACGGATCCAATAGAGGACAAAAACCAATGTGCAAACGTCTGGTTGCATCACACTTGCTAATATCTCAATGACCAAACTAGTTACCTGGTCAAGACTAGATTCAATGGGTGGAGAAGTAGACTCCACCTTTTAAGGGGAAGGGGGC
Source organism: Equus quagga (assembly GCF_021613505.1). Taxonomy (NCBI): domain Eukaryota; kingdom Metazoa; phylum Chordata; class Mammalia; order Perissodactyla; family Equidae; genus Equus; species Equus quagga. The sequence continues at coordinate 156,438,542 of NC_060267.1, read as the reverse complement.
AAAGCCACCTTGCAGAAAGGTGAGTATACCAGAGCTGGCATTTGATTATATACTGTCTTCTGTTATTTCCTGGTTTCATGTGTGGGTCTATTCTGAAAGCTATATTCACCATTCCATCATCCTTCAGCATGTATTTATTGAAGACCTACTAAGTTTCGCAGCCTGTGCCAGGTGCTAGAGATACAAAAATGAACACGACAGACAAGTTCCTTCTGGAACTTACTATCTTGTACAAGGGGGCAGCTGGTAAATAATTCGAAGTTGGAAGAAAGTGAACAGAATGGTCTGGGAAAGAATAACCGAGGGGTACCTGATTTGATAGGGGGTCAGGTGAGATCTCATGGCTGAGAAGGAACCAGCCGTGTCAGTAATAGGGGAAAGCATTTCAGATCAGAAACTGAAGATTTGGATTCTAAGGCCATTTCTTTATCTCTTCGCTGTGTCCATCAAGTTCGCTGAGTCTCAGCAAATCTGCAAAATGAAAGCAAATCCACAAGTTTGAACCCACCTATGGCAAATACAAACACTAAAACAGTGAACCTGACAGTTGCAGTGATTTCTTGTTAGGGAAGGCTCATATGGTGTGGGAGTCCCTGGTGTTTGCAAGTCCAGGGGTGAGAAAAGGGAAGGAAAAAGACTATCCTTGTTGGATACCTTCTCTACCTCAGGCATTTGGGCATTTGATATCCATATCTCATTTAATTCTCACGACAGCCCTGTAGAGAGTAGGCTTTATGACCCCCATTTTACAGATGAGGAAACTGAAGTTCAGAGAGGTTAGGGAACTTGGCCAAGGTCACATAGCTAGGTCTTGCTAGAGCTAGGATTGGAATCCTGTGCCTGTTGGAAAACACCGCTGCTTCAGCCACATTGAAACAGAAGAAAGGAAGCAGTGGTGTGTTATGGTCTAGCTTGGGGGTTTCATGGGGCAACAAATTAAAAACAAAAGCAGGTGGGAGCTTGGGGCCAGCACCATGGCGTAGAGGTTAAGTTCACATTTTCCACTTCGGCAGCTTAGGGTTCAGAGGTTCGGATCCCGGGTGCAGACCTAGCACTGCTCATCAAACCATGCTGTGGTTGTATCCCACATAAAAATAGACAAAGATTGGCATAGATGTTAGCTCAGTAACAATCTTCCTCAAGCAAAAAGAGAAAGATTGGTAGCAGATGTTAGCTCAGAGCCAGTCTTTCTCACACACACAAAAAACAAGAAACAAAAAACAGATGGGGGCATACTTAAAAAGAAAAACAAGCAGAACTGGCCTGGTTTCATAGTGGTTAAGTTCGTGCACTCTGCTTCAGTGACCTGGGGTTCACATGTTCAGATCTCACGTGCAGACTTATGCATTGCTCATCAAGCCATACTGTGGTGGCATCCTATATACAAAATAGAGGAAGATGGGTATCAATGTTAGCTCAGGGCTAATCTTCCTCACCAAAAAAAGAAAAGAAAACAAAAAAACCCCAACAACCTATTGATCATTTTATAAAAGAAATGACATTTTTAAAACAAAACATAAAAGAAGGAAGAGCTTACAAGGCAATCTTTCCCAAGAAGGGACAGTTAGCAGACAGGACCCACCCACGGGCATCCTCCCAAATGGTGCTTTGTCCTTGTTCTCTCCGCTTTGCCATGGATGGGTGGAAACTTCCCATCCAGAAGCCCATGTTTGGGAGCCACTGTCCAGCCCACATGTAGGGCCCCCAGGGTGAGGCCAGTGCAGCCATGATGGCGAGCCTTCTCCACAAGGGCACAGAGGAAATGCTTGCTCCAGGTTGTGGTGGTAGCCTTCTATTTAAAGCAGCCTTTAAGAGTTAAAACTCCACCAGCTCCCTGGGTCCCTCAGGGCTAATTTTGTCCATTTTCTCATCTGCCTTTGTTTTCCTTGCCTCTGAAGAAGGGAGGCCCTCATCTCCACGACAGTGTGGGGCTGCTGGGCTGTTTTCTTCCTGGCGGACAGCAGGTCGTATGTTCAGTCACAAAAAGTTTCGCAATCAGGAAGATGGATGTGTATGCTTAATTTTAGAACCTCTATTAAATACTTTAAATGTGCTTACTGATTTTGAGCAAGGCCAATTAAAACAACATTGTTTTTGTTTTTAATTGGCGTGGCTAAACATGAACTTTATGCTCTGTTTGGAGAACATTTTTGGCTTTGCCCACCCTGGTACTGGCTTCTGTTTAGGAGTTTGCTGCAGTATCGAGCCCCAAGAACAACCTACTGAAGACAGTAAACTAAAACAGGACAATATCTGCATGCTGGAGTAGCTAGAACTGCATTATGAAGCCTGCCATCAAGTTCGTTATTGTGTCCTTGAACCACACAGAGTTAGCAGGTCCCCTCAAGGACCCAAAGAGCTATTCTCCTTATTAAACCCACCAACAAGGGTGAATTTATTTATCCTCTCATTCATCAGACGTTCGTTAAACGTCTTCTATGAGACGGGCTCTAGGCATAGAAATGAAAGGTTTTTATGTATTTTGTCCCCAGTGTCGCGTCCCAGTGTTTAGAAAGTTCATAGAACAGTGCCTGGTAAATAATGGGTGCATAGTACATATTTGTTGAGTGACTGGATGAATGAATAGGCAGGGAAACAGACAGTGCATGTGCCATGTGCCAGGACACTTGTGATGGGGGACTTGATGGGTGCAGAGAAGGAGCCTCACATCCCTCTGACACGTTCCGGGAAGGCTGTGTAGAAGAGACGATTTTAGAGACGTGTAAGCATTTTCCAGATGAGGAAGGGGAGGGGAGTGTTCCAGGCAAAACTTGAAGAGGAATCTGAGAACAAGGGAACTTGGAATAGACTGTGAAGAATCCTGTGGAAAAATGGAAGCATCCATTCTGTTAACGTTAGTTTTGCATAGCCCTGTGCAAGCAGCTGGGGATCAGCCAGGCATTAAAGATGCTCAAAAGAGAAGCCTTCTTTGGAACTCCCAGGTTAGGTCCCCCTCTTTTACGTTTTCTGTTGTTCTCCTTGGCAGCACTTACCACAACTGTAATTGACATACTACTTATGGAGTTGTTTGTTGGATGTCAGCCTCCAGGAGGGCTGGGGCGGGTCGCAGCTTTCTTACCAATGCCTAGCACAGTGCTCTACACGTAGTAGGACCTCAATGCGTAAGTGTTTTTATTATAAATTAGATCTAATTGGTATATAGTAATTAATAGAGTAATAAGTGACATGTAATAAAGCAGATATAATTATATGATAATGCACATAGTATAATTTTATATGTTCTAATTATATAATGAAATGCATCTCATTATGTAGGGTTTGCGATGATACGTTCATGAAAACTTGTGAAATTTATAAACAGGACAGGCCTTTGGTGGCCAAAGTCCAGCTCACTTTCTTAGTAGTTTCTGCCGTCCACCTCAGGGTTAACCCTTCACTGCAAAAGCTGTGTTTTCTTTGATATTGTATTTAAGCAAACTCTTAAGGATTCGCAACTAGAATGATAAACCCAAGAACCCTGTGGGCTCTTAGTGCTTAAAGAAAATAAAACTCTCAACGTCTAGAATTTGCCTCCATATCTAGAAACATCGAGACAGCTGAAATGATAATCCGGCTTTTCCTAGTAATAGTTCCTATAGAATGAGAAAACACTTCCTCTTTTGGACAAATGTTCTAAATTGAGAAGTCATTTTGGGTTGAAAAAGCAGGAAAATCTGTCTTTTTAAAAAATTTCCTTCTAGTATATGAATAAACAGGAAGTGGAGGGTGAATTCTGAATTAGCCTGCAACCATGAATTTTTTTCCTCATGTTGGCCGGGTGAAAATAGTTTATTTAATTTGGTGGTTTTAAGTGGTCTATAAATTTTTTAGTGGTTAAAAGTTCATGAATGCTTGTTTAAATGCTTACTTTCCTTGTTTGGTTTAAAATATCTCGAATACGTTCATTTGCTGTTTTTGTTAAACAAGCTACAGGTCTGTAATTTTTGGTAAAAAGTTGCACCTGTGTCATCCAGTAGGGAGACAATTCCCAGTATTCCTAGTGAAGCTGGTGATTTGAGGATGGCTTACATCCCGATGGTGTCTCAAGTGTCTGTTTCAGGAAGTTTCAGTCAATTAAAAAAAATCACCCCAAATCAACACTCTAGTTTCTAATTCAAAGCAAATGGGGGGTGAGGAGCAAAATAAGTTGCCTTTACAAAATTCCTGGGGACCCCATCTAAAATGAATTGTAACAATGTTTTACAGTTACGCCAAACAAAAACAAAAAGGTATTTTTGCTGGAAAAATAAAAGTTTACTTTTGGGGTTTCCTGAGAGTGAGGTAATTATAACTGAAAATCATTTGTGTTTAAATAAAATTTATACCATCATAGGTAATAATTTAGTTACTTTTGGGAGGTGAGTGTTGCAGCCTTCTTGCCTTCTGGACTTTTTACTAGAGAGGGTAAATAGAAAGCTTTCGATTCTACATTTCCTTCTCCTGGGTCAACTCTCAGAAAGAAGTCATAAGAAGTGAAGTCGTCTGGGAGGGCATCCTGTTTAATCAGCCCCTTTATTTCTCTTCATGAGGGCAGGTCGTGAGCCCCTAGTCTAATCGCTCTGTATGATTGGTACTCTCCCCACCTGCATACCTACATAAAACCACAGAAACAATGAAAATGTCTTAGGTTTACATAGCCTCTTAGTGTTTCTAAAGTACTTTCACATATGCAGTTAAATTAGGCTGAGTTTAGCCACAGTGAAAAAACCCCACAAAACTCCAACGTGTGCAGTGCCTCATAGAGAATTTCTTTCTCTCCCATGTAACAGTTCAATGGATGTCTTCCTGGTTGGTGCCTTTTCTCCTCCGCACCGTGTTTAGGAAGTCAGTCTTCCTCCACTATTACAGCTGGGCATCCCCTGGGTCCTTAGCATCAGCTGGAATGGGAAAGAGAGCATGCAGGAGGCAGCATACCTGCTTCTTAAAAGCCAGGGCCTGAATTTCTGGATACATCATTGGCAAGAACTGGTCACATGACCAAAATCAACTGCAAGTGATGGAGTGCAGCCACGTGCCCAGGTACGGAATGCCCTCTTATCGTGGAAAGAAATAGTGAATTTGGTGGGGAGCTCACAGTTTCTGCCTTAGGTTTTTATTTGATCCTTATAACAGAGAAGTGGGTGGAATCGGTTTTTTCTCCTCCGTTTCACAGATGAGGAAACTAAGATGGAGTACAGGACCAAGTTCTACCATCTGTCTCCTTGACTTACGTATAATCTGATTCTGTTACTGAAATGGTTACTGTGCAAACTTCCTTGAATACATTTCTGCACTTAATTGTCCTTGAATCTTACCAAACTATCTTTTCAAAGTCTATTATTCTAAACATCTCCATATTCCTAGTATGTTTTTTTTTTGACATTTTGAGAAACTGGAAAAGCCTTACCCAGTTGAATTAGACCTTCATCAGGGGTTAGATTCCAGTGTCAGCCCATAAGGCAAAAATCACATGTCTCTGGAGCGACCCCAGAAAACCCCTTTGGAAAGCAAACTGTTGGCGACTGACATATGTCTCCCATTAAGACCTACAAAGCCAGGTCTACCTCCAGCTTTGGAAGCAGATTGCTGTCCCTTCTGTGGAACACCAGATGAAATAGCTGTTTTCTATTTTCATGTTGTACCAAAAATACATGTCCTCAAGTGCAAGAATCATACTAGCACAACACAGTGCTTGTGCCATCAAAATCACACATCTTTCTAGATATTTCCTTGTTTCTGAGCTTCTCTTACAGTAATAGTTTCTCTGGGATTGGGATTTCTCTTGTGCCCTTTATAGACTGTCTTTTTTTTTTTTTGACTCAGTATTTTTCCACTTCAGAAAGGCAGCTAGATGTGTCATAGGGACAAGCATTGCCAGAATGGGCTAAAATTTTGTTCTGTGGACCCTAGAACTCATCCCTGAAAAAAATCTAGAGAGGGGAATAAGAATCTGTGTGCATCTCCCCCGGTACAATGCCAGCATTGTCTGGGGTGAGGGGGAAAAGCTGAGGTTCTGGCAGGCCTGCTCCATTAGAGCCTTGTTCCTTGTTCCATATTGAAAAGATGACATTCCTTTGCTAGCAACGTCCTGCCCGGATTTCTGGCACCAGTTCTGTGGCCGGCTCTGTCGCCTGGGGCATTTTTGTTTGGATTGGTTTTGTTTTATTTCAAAAGCAGCAGAGTGCAGGCTGCATAAGTGTACAAGGTAAGAACTGTTTTTATAAAGCTTGTCATCAAACTTGTCAGGGCAGTCAAGGTGGCCCGTCTGCCAGGGCGTCTACTGCCTATTCACTAGTGTCAAAATGCGAGAAGGCAAAGACAGTAAATGTAACGTATTAACCTGTTCTCAAGTGTTGCTGAGGCAGCCTTCGGGTTTTAATGTGGGCCCCCTCCTCTCTCAGGATTTCATGTAATGCTTCATTTATAACAGAGATCGGTGGATTTGCAAAGTAAATATTCCATTAAGGAAAAGCAAAATCTTCAGTGACCCCCTCAGTTCTGCTTCTGTGGAGGCTTTTTCCGTGCCTGGAAATGAAAATCTCTTATATTGGCTACCGCTCTGAACTAGAGCATGTAAAATGTACTTCTCAGGTTCCGTGAGCCTTAAAATAATGAGCGGTAGAAAACTCTGAGGTGGGTCATTGAGGGGGAGAATACACTGGTTTTAGAAAGGATTTTTATGGTTAAATTTGTAGAAACCAGAATGATCGAGCAACGTTGGTTCTCCTCTGTGCTTTTGAATCTGAAAATAGCAGCATTCTAAGTACACAACACCACCATTCATACGGGCCTGGAAAGTCCCCCAAATCATGAAAATTATCCTTATTAGTCAAACCCAGAGGGGATCATCTGACTGCTCCTAGGGAAATGAGAATTTTTGTTTGGATCTTGCTTCTGTATGGCATACTCGAATTGTAGAGGAGCTACACTCTATCTGGGGAGTTTGGAAGTGCGAGCATACTTTTAGCCAAGAAATGCTTTTGAAAGCTGCTGTCTTAATTTATACGACTCCTCATTGCCATAAGGAATTAGTTTCAGAATAATAGAATTTTGAGAGGGACCATGTTTGATATTAGTTTCTAGAGACATGTCCTGCTGCATTAGATTCTCCTTCACCTGGTTGGTACCCTAAGTTAGCAAATTTATGGCTAACTCCCTAAGATATCTTTGGATGGCATCTATCCCATTTGAATGCACAATTTATCATGTTTCTGATTTCATCAAAAACATTATGCTAAAATGCTTGAATGGCTTTCATTATATTTGTTCTGTTGAACTGTGATGGAAAAAGTATGAAAGTTATCAGTCCAATGCCAGAAATTATGGGAGAGGGTATTAGAAATTGAGTCTGATTCTGGTTATTTCCCTGAAATGGAATTAAATGGAAAATTCCTTATCCAAATGTATTTTGGACTTAAAGGATCATTTCCTGCTTTAAGAGTTAAATGAGAAATATGCTGTATTTAAATGCATATTTATTGCTAACTCTTGCCTGTTGACCAAAAATTTGAGTCTCAGGTTCATATTATACATACAGATATCAAATTTATTTCTGTCAATATTTGTGGCAGCTGGGATCTACAGAAAATTATGAATTACATAAAAAAGCCTAGAGTCTAATTGTACCACCAACTGTACTTGGTTTTAAACCCAAACTCATAATGAAGTCATTTCTTCTGCTGTGTTCGTGTGTGAGATGTTTGCTGTGAGAGAGTCCACAGGATTGATGTTATGGAGCTCCTGGTTTAAGAAACCTAAAATAATATTTCTTAACTGGTGAGTCTAGGTCAGGTATTCCTTTATTATTTGATTCTGTTTCATCCATCTCATCCTTTATGAGCTCTGGGGCTCAGAAATAATATTCCTATTCTCTACTGTGTCCACTGTTAGAGATAAGAGCATTGGACGAGATTTGATGATATCAACCTCCACGGAACTGATCTTTCTGCCTGTGTTACGAAGGGTGGCTGGGCCATTGTCAGTTACTCTGGACATGCTCATGTAACAGAGGTGGAAACTGAAGATAAATAGGTTTAAGTTTATCTAAAGTTTTATATTTGTACTAAATTAGTATTTCATATTTTAATAACTTACTTTAAAATCATAAAGCTGAAATTCCTACAATGACATATAAGACAGAATTTAAATGGGTTAGAAAAAATGATTTAGATCGATTTTTGAAACTTGATGTCTTTGTAACGCTTGCTTCTTTTCCTTCAAGCTGTCTGGGAGCGCAAAGTGCTATGGGTAAATCTTTGGCTTTGAAGCCTTGCCAGAACACAAGCCACCTCTCCTCTCCCTATCATGAAGGCCCTCTTTTTGTTGGAGCCTCTGTCACTTCCACTCAACAATTCACTGACTAAAGTAATTCTTGTGGCACTGCCTACTTCAAATGGAGTAGAGCAATATCGCCAATGTTTACCCCCTTCTGTTCCAAGAAACACCATGGATTGTTTCTTTTTCTGTAATTGGGTGGTTCTCGATGCAGTCCTCTTGCACATACAGTTGCATTCACATGCAGTGGAAGAGGAGTTCTCTCCCCATTAGTATCAAATTCTATTGGGACCTTAGCAAGGGGTTTATGTAAAACCCCTTGGGTAAAAACATTCTTATTTGTCTGGGCCTTCTATTTGTTATACCATTTTTCTCTGCCAAAAATTTGTACAAGTTTTACCTTAAGCATAATTCACAGGATAGAGTTAGGAAAAACATTATGTCCCACCCAAAATTCCCTCCCTCTGAACTGAATTTGATCATAACATCTCTCCCATTTTATTTTTCAATCATCTCCCCTACCTCTTCGGTAAACTCCCCAAGAAGTTGAAGGGCAGCTGCTATCCCTGTTTTTATGTGAGAGACCCAGTGCCGGGCCTACAGCTGTTCTTTTCTGTACAATCATCTTTTCTCCAATCTGGCCTCTCGAGTCTTCATTGAAATAGAAGTGCCGGCAGCCGTCCTGACGTGCCAGGGTTCCTGTAGTGGAACGGAACTTCCTTTGTAGCCCTTGCTCCTATTTGAAATTATTTCACTGTTTACTTATTCACTGGTTTTCTCTCCCACTGGTATATAAATACCATGAGAATAGGGCCTTTGTAAGTCTTGTTCTCTTCTTTCTTTCCAGCACTTACAATAAAGCTTGGCATGATGTGGGCACGCCTTAAATGTTTGTTGAATGAATCTTTAATAAATAATATGTGAAAGAAATAGGGAAAAAACAAATAGCATTAGAGAACATTTGTGCCCAATAATTGTGTTCGATTCAAGTTATCACAGGGCAAAGGCTAAGGGACAGGTGGACGAGAACATGTTTAGGACAATATTGGCTCAGAATGTCTTCTCAGACAGGAGAGGAAGAATGAGAGCTTCAGTAGGCATCATGACCCATTCCTTTCTTATTTGTGGGAGAGCTCTCCTCTGAGCACTCAGAAGTGTGCAGGGGTGTCCACCCCTTCTGTCTTGCTGTCTCTTCCCTGCTACCCTTTGCCACCCCGCTCTTGGGCATGGAATAGATGATGCAAGAACAACATTTGGGCTCAGTTTGCCACCTGATGAGATGGCTTGTTGGTATGTGCTAAGGATGACTATTTTCTTATCAATTATTCAGGTCGCTGCTTAGCCTCAAGTTGAACTGGTTTTGAATTTCAGATATTGGTCTTTCCCCATTCTGTCATATGCGCCAGTGAAATAACAGATGCCTTCTTTTCATTATGAAATGATAAATCCTACAATTACTAACAAGTACAAGGCATACTGCAGTTTACTGAGGGTTCACGGATACACTATCTCCTTGCTTTTTGTAATAACTTTATTATGTAGGTAAGACAGAGAATGGAATACCTTCTTCCTTAGTGTTTAAATTTAAAATAAGTATATGAGGTAGAAGTTATATAGGGTTAAAGTGACCCTTAATAATCCATACAGTGTGTTCCAGTTACCTTTACTACATAACCAACCATGATAACCTTAGAGGCATAAAACAACTTCTTTTGACTAACAGATGCTGTGGGTCAAGAATTTAGACAGCGGACAGTGGGGTTGGCTTGCCTGTGCTCCCTGCTGTCTGGCGTGCTCCCTGCTGTCTGGCATGCTCCATGCCTCAGCTGAGAAGACTCAACATCTGGCAGTATCTGGATGTCTGGGAGGTATGGTCATTTGGAGACGTCTTCTCTTATGTCTTCGCTTATCTGGTAGTTGATGCTGCCTGTTGATGAGAGCTCCTGCTTGTAGCTTCTTGATGTGGCTTGGGCTTCCTCACAAAATGTCAGTTTCAGAGTCATCAGATTTATTATGTGGTGGCTCAGAGGCCCAAAAGCTTGAGTGGCAGAAGACAAGGTGGAAGCCACATGGCCTTTTGTTTCCTAGCCTTGGAAGTCCCATAGTGTCCCTTCTGTCAAATTCTATTAGTTAAAGCTGTCACAAACTCACCTAGATTCAAGGAGAGGAGATACAGACCCTTCTCTCACGGGCTAGAGCCAAGGTCACTTTAGAAGAGCACCTGGGATGGGCAATATCATTGTGGCCATGTTTGAAAAATCCAGTCTGCTGCAAACTGGGTTTTGTTTTGCACCAGAGGCTCTTCAGTTAGTGCCAGAAAAAGTAGGTGGCTTGTTCTTAGGAGCCTGTTAAAGGAAAAGGATGCATTTTTATGCATTGGGAAGACTGTGGCTCACTTTGAAAAGCAGGTGAGAACCGAGAGGGACTCAGGGAACCATGGGTTCCTACCACTGATCTTGCCCTGCTTTAGGGTGTGCACTCACCCAGTTAAACAATGGGTGGGCATTGGGCTACCACCACTTTTATGCTGCTGTGAGTGGCATCTGGCTTTACTGTAACTAAGTAAACTGAAATATACTTAGGGTATGTATAGTATCTATGGAAACAGAGGAAGCAGGTAAACCAGCAGGCCAAAGTGAGATCCAGCTCTGCCAGCTTCAGAGAAACAAACTGCCAGCTGATGTCCCAGGCAGGGGCCTCAGGTTCAGGCCCCGTGTCTTCCCCTGGCTTGTGTCAGATCATACAGTTATTATCTTATTGATTCTAGGCCACTGAGTGGATTTTTACTTTTATGAAATGTGGGTTCTGATGTGAGATGCTCTCATCGTTGTGTTTCCCTGATGTCCCTGCCAAGATAGTTATTTATTCCTTTTTGGGCAAGCTATTCCTGTGCATGGTCAGGGTGCTGAACTCCCATTGACTTCCACCAAAATTCTCTTTGGCCTCAGTTTGGAAGTTGTCTATGGGCCTTTAATTACACCCTCTGGCAAAGGAGAAAGAGCACTTGAAACATGCATAAATTCTGTACATATTTCCAGGACTGGCCTGTTTAAAAAATGCTGTCTGTCTTTCTTCTTTTTTTTTCCTCTCTTTGAACTTGGACATGAATTTTTGTAAAGTACAGCATGTCAAGGGAAGGTCAGTGAGAAAATATGCAGGGGTATTTACTTAAAAATTACTCAGTGACTCTATCATGGGCATTCATTGGTTTTTAGTATGGTGTGCTATATTATGAGATGAGCAGTGTTTTACTATATTTTAAATGGCTCCTTTTAAAAATCTCAACCTTGGTGTGCATAGTGTTATATAATCCATGCCCTTCTGACTATAAATTTTATTTTTCTTTGTTATATTTCAAATTAGGTAAAACCCCAAAAGCTATTTTTTAATTTGTTCCTATTTAAAATTTTAGCACAAAACCAAGGAAAATGTGCTGATTTATTCGAGTCCATATGAGTAAATAAGTTCATGCAATGAATTATTTACTTATTTCACGAATTTTAAGGAGATTTCACAAATTTTAAGGAGATTTGTAGAATGACAGAAGTGTTTTTGGTGGTGGTTTTGATTGTTCCTTGTTAGGCAGAATTGGAAGATCTTGGAAGTCTTCCTTGACATCTCTTCCTTGGCTCACACATTTCATCAGCTTACCACCTCCCACACCTCTGCTATCTCTTGTCAAGGAGGCTGGATATCACTGATCACAGAATCCACAGGTGGTGTCAATCCCACTGTATGTTTCAACCCCTCTCCTACTGAATATTTTGGATAACAGCCACATGGAAGTGAAATAGACTTATTTGACTTCCTCTCCCTTCCCCCTTTCATGTGTTACCAGCAAGGCAGTGACCAGGAACCTGGAAAAGAACTTGAATGACCCACAAACTGACCATTATCCCTGAGTAACAAAAGGTTGGTTGTATTCCTTGGGAAAAGAGAGATTTGTATACTTCATAGCAGGCTCTGTCTTGGCCGGATGGAATATTGCCGTGGTATAGTTCCTGCTTTTCCTATTAATGGTTTGCATCCCCTCAGCCTGAGCTAGTGATTTCCACTGGACTGGGAATCTGGTGGCCTGGGTTCGAATCCTGGCGCCACCACTTCCTTGGACAAACCACTGAAACCTAGTTTCATCTTTTGTGGACTGAGGATAATAACATCTGAGTGTTATAAACACTGTAGAGAATACCCAATGTCTCTTTAGTGAGAAAAACACTTATCTAGTACTTACTATGTGCAGGACACATATTTTAACTGAGTTAATCCTCACCACAGCTCTGTGAAGAAAGTAAAAGTCGCCTCGTATTCCAATCCATTTAACTGAGTTTAGGGGAAAAGGATACCTGATCATTTTCTGCAACAATTAGCTCCATTAAGAAGTTGTATTTACTTTTTCTTATTGGAGTTAGTTTTGCTATTGGAGTTGAGAATTTGGGTGCCTTATCAGGAGGGCCGAGAGGTAAGTATATGATGCAGACCAATTTGAGACAGTAGAGAGTGGTGGGGAGTATGACAAAGACAGCAGCTATCTTCTCATTGGTGGCTACCCTGTATCAATGGAGTTCAAGCTTTAGCATGGATCAAACTCACCAGGATGGCTGTTTAACCTTAGACTGCTGGGCCTCACTCCCAGAGTTTCAGATTCAGGGGCTCTGGAGTAGAGCCTGAGAATTTGCATTTCTAACAAGCTCATAGGTAATGCAGGGTGCTGGTCCAGGGACCACATTTTGAGAGTCACTGCCCTATGGGAATGTGGGACTAGCATTGCTAGGTTTTCCAATATTTCAAGTGTCTCTCTATTACTTGAGGACGCCGGCTTTTTCAAGGTCTTTTCTGGTTCTCCAGACATTTCACTACTAAAACACACTCAGACCATCCAATGATTAATCAAGAAAATATTAGAAACATCAAGTCAATCTCCTTTGTAATTGAAATCTCCTGCTTTTTAGGTGCTGGCAACGAATTTAAAACTTTTTAAAATACTGTGCTGGCTACCACTGAGCCAAAATAAACATGTCTCTTGGCTCAATTCAGCTTGCAGATTAGCAGTTTGCCAGTTATGCTCTAGATACTAAGATGTGGTGGATGGAAGTAAAAGAACTAAATTTGTTGATTATCTTCTCTACAATTAAAAATATTATAAAGAGGCCGGCCTGGTGACACAGTGGTTAAGTTCACCTGCTCTACTTTGGTGGCCCGGGGTTCGTGGGTTCGGATCCTGGCCACGGACCTACACAACGCTCGTCAAGCCATGTTGTGGCAGCGTCCCACATACAAAATAGAAGACTGGCACAGATGTTAGCTCAGGGCTAATCTTCCTCACCAAAATAAGTAAATACATAAATAATATTATGAAAAACTTTAGCAGAATGAAAGAAAAACTAGTCTAGAAATCCACATCATGTACTTTCCTTTTATAACCTGAAATGGAAGTCCATAAAATGTTAAAATTAACAGACGGTTCCCTCGGTTGGGATGTGCGGCCTGTGAGTTGTGGTCGCTGAAGAAGCCTATTGGCTGGTGATAGGCATGACTCGTGTGAGAGATGCCCTGAGGGCGACAGTTCTTTGTATCCCCATCTTACTGTACCACTGGTACTTCCCAGACTTTCTTCCTCTTTTCTTCACCTGCATCCAGCTTGCACTCTTTCCTGGTCTTGTCTTACTTTTTGTTTCCCGGTCGTTTGCATCTTTTGCCACTTCCATTTGCATTGTGATAGCTACTGTCTATCTTTAAAGCTAAACTAGTAGTAACGATAAGAGCTAATATTTTTTGAGCATTTATGCTATTTTAGACTTAACATGTATTAGTTTATTTAATCTTCATAACAACCCCATGAGATGGAAACTATTAATATCGCCATTTTATTATTTTTATATTTTTATTATTTTTTTAAGATTTTATTTTTCCTTCTTCGCCTCAAAGCCCCCCAGTACATAGTTGTATATATTTTTCAGTTGTGGATCCTTCCAGGTGTGGTACATGGGACGCTGCCTCAGCATGGCCTGATGAGCAGTGCTAGGTCCGTGCCCAGGATTTAAACCAGTAAAACCCTGGGCCGCTGAAGCAGAGCATGTGAACTTAACCACTCGGCCACGGGGCCAGCCTCTACAATCCCCATTTTAAAGATAAGGTCATAAGGCACAGAGAAGTTATGTGACTTGTCCAAGATCACACAGTTAAGAACAGGAAGAGGTGGGACTTGAACCCAGGCCATCCAGCAGCGGGACCCAGATTCACAATATGTAGACTGCCTCTATGGTAAGGCTTCAAACCCCTCATTTTTCCTGTAGGACCTGGATGGGTGGGGAGACTGAGTACACCGCAGCCCATAGAATCATTTCTACCCTTCCTCTATCTCCAAGTGAATGTCTGGCTCATCAGACCTTTATCTCAATAAAAATATGATTATACTCAGCGTGAGACAAGGCTCACTGCTCTTTGAAATGTCTAGAATTTTGTTGCCTGATGGGACTCATGCAGGATTTGTCTGGTCAAAGCTTTACTTGATTTGACTTTTTTTTAATAGATTGGCCCTGAGCTAACATCTGTTGCCAATCTTCTTTTTCTTTCTTCTTTTTCTCTCCAAAGCCCCCCAGTGCATAGTTGTGTATTCTAGTTGTAGGTCCTTCTGGTTGTGCTATGTGGGATGCTGCCTCAGCTTGGCTTGATGAAGAGTGCTAGGTCCACGCCCAGGATCCGAACTGGCAAAACCCTGGGCTGCCAAAGCAGAGCACGCGAACTTAACCACTCGGCCATTGGGCGGCCCTTTACCTCTCATTTTGGTCAATAGCAGAGTATGTACTCAACCAAAAGTTTCAGGCATCATTGCATTTAGGACCCATTAGACCAGCACTGTCCTATAAAAGTAGGATACTAGCCACAAATGCAAGTTAGATATGTAATTTAAATTTTTCTAGTAGGCACATTTTTTTGAAAAGTAAAAAGAAAAAAGTGAAGTTTCAGTAGTATCTTATCTAACTCAACAATCAAAATATTATCATTTCAACAATTAATTGCTATATAACTATTGAGAGACTTAACATTATTTTTGATACTTAGTGTTCAAACTTTGAAGTCACTTTTACAACACATCTCAGTTTGGATCAACCCCATTTCAAGTGCCAGTAGTCACATATGGCTCGTGGCTACTGTATTAGACAGAACAGCACTGGCTCAAAGAGATGTGAGAATTACACAGGGAGTCAAGCAACCCAGTGAGAAAAGGCTGAAATGTCAAGTGCAAATGGGGGAGGAGCTCAAGGCAGAAAAGAAGCGAGAAAGCATCTGGATACAATTGTTTTAAAGAAGTGCTTTTGGAGGAAGATAATGGGAAACTTTGGGGAAATTTTGCTAATTGGTAGAAAGTCTAGTTGAAAAAATATATATATATATTTGCTCTTTACCGATTTATTTAATCAAGTTAATCTTTATTTGGAGCTAGGAAAAAAAAAACTGCACATACCACAGTCGAGGATGTCAGATCATAATGAGAGAGAACTTCGCGAAGAATTATTTGAGGAGTAGAGTTATTCCATTTGAGTGACTTAAGCTTCTTGACCTCTAGACCCCTTTCAGTTTTCTAGATCAGAGGAGCATAATAAATTTTTAAATCATATTTCTTTTTTTTTCAACTGGTGAAAGAATGTGTGCATTTAGCTCTCATGGAACTTGAAGTTCGGATGGTGCAAATGAAGCATTGTCTTTCTGGGCTTTGTTTTGGAAGCATGGCAAAAAAAAAAAACAGAGATAAGAGCCAGAGAGACTGGAGGCTGTGATTACGAGTAAAACTTCTCTGGATGCGTAATGTCAGCAGCACAAACTGTTTTCATTCTCTGTATTAGTTAATGGCTAATCTAGAGATTGTACTGCCGTTTGCTGATAGAGCACGGTTTAAAATATTTTATCATTAATGTGACAGGGAGTTGGATAAAGAAAGTGAAGCGTGATTATAAAATGCTAATTATCGTTCTCAAGTGCATATTGGGCACTCGCGAATATTTGCAGCGTAATTTGCTTTATTTATTATTTCAGTTTGGTTATAAATGTTAATTCAATTGCAGATGGTATGTCGGCAATTTACAGAGTATAAAGTTATTTGGAAATCCTAATATTTTCTACCAAAATGTTCTGTTAGTGATGGATGAGCTAAATTAAAAACCCCTGCCCTTAAGAGTTAAATACATTAATGGCAAGTAGGTTGCAGGGATTTCCAGATCCATGCTGGCTATGTGGACTCCTTAAAGGAGAGAGGACATGATTTCTAATTTAGAGTGGAAATTTTCTTCACGAGAGAGGGCGGGAGGAAGGAGGTCCTTTTTTCCTGCCATCCTCGTCATGTTTCTTCAAGGCTGAGATTTTCTTCGTGTTCTGGTTCATAGCACTAAAGGCACATACTTGAAGCCACATTTTTTCTGTACTGCATCGACGGGTTCAGAGATCACGATGTTGATAATTAGGGTATATTTGTGTGTGACTGTCTGTGTGTGTGTCTGTGTGTGCGAGAGACAGAGAGAGTCAGAGATCATGTTTTCTCAAACCTCACTGATTACTTAAAAATATACACATGTTTTAGACCAGAGGTTGCCAAACTACGGCCCACAGGCTAAATCTGGTCTGCCACCTGTTTTTGTACATCTGAAAGCTAAGGATTGTTTTGCACGTTTTTAAAGCTTGAAAAAATATTCAAAAGATAGAATATTTTATGACACATGAAAATTAATATGAAATTCAATTCAGTGTTTTTGAGTAAAGTTTTTTCAGAACACAGCCATGCCGGTTCATTTATGAATTGTCGGTGGCTGCTGTCACCCTAGCACGGCAGAGTTGAGAATTTGCAGGAGAACCTGTATGGTCCACAGCCTAAAAACTTTACATCGGGCCCGTTACAGAAGGAGTCTGCCAACCCCTGGGTTAGACACCCCAACGTGTAATTTACAAAAGGAAGCCTTAACCTTTTTTTTAATTATTAACTCAATTGCAAAATTTATGGAACCGTAAGAACGTTGGGGAACAAATAGGTTCAAAGCACAACTCTTCATTTTCGAAAGCTGGGAAGGAGATTAAGTGTAAGTCCTAGCTTCTTTCTTTTACAGTTACGTTGATCATTAAAAGAAGTGATATTATATTACTAATGTAAATAATTTTGTGCTTTACACATGCAATATGCTCAAAATATTCTCTTTGCCCCCCAAATAAGGATAAAAGTAAAGATATTCTTTTATTGTCAAATTAAAAACATAAACTAAGCCTGGATTGTTCTATTTGTGTTAACAATTAAGGGTCGTACATGGAAGCACAGTAATATCAGGAAATATGGCTACCTTCTATAACTCGTTTAGAAAAATGTCATTCTTTACTAAGAAATACTGTGCTTAATTAATTCTTGCTCCTAGGAGGTCAACTTGGGGCACTCATTATGGCCTTAATTGGTGGTATAAATCCTGAGACCCCAGAGGAAAGCACACTGCGTGGTTAGTGGTCTCTGCCCCTTTGGGTGAGCTTGCATGGGTACCAGCCCCATCTCAGGGAGTGACAGCTTCTGGTTTTGATGGCTTCGGGTCTGGCCGCACTGATATTAGGTTTAAAGGCCAATGTGCAATAAGAAAAGAAATGCAATGACTTGTCCCAGTGTTCTGCATTAAACAGTGTGAGACAACCCACTACCTTCTGACTTGGAAAAATGTGTTTCTTTGAACTCCAGTTTTTCGTATTAAATTATATTCATTATACGGCCCATCTGGAATCTCCTGCCAGGCCAAAAATCATCTTACAGACATTAGCAAAAGGAAGTTAAATGTAATTTTTTTTAATTGTATACTTTTCATTTCCATTTATTTTTTTCCCTTTTATTGGAGAAACCAGATGGAAAGGAAGGCAGGAGCCTCTCCCTTGCTCTGGTTCCCTTCGGGAACAGAGGCAGAACATTCCTGGCTGCTGCTCCTCTCTCACACTGACTTGAGGTGATGACGGAGCTCTCTAGATTCCGGGGATAATTGCAGGAAAGGTCAGGAGTTCAATTCGAAGCTCACATTGGATTGGGCTGGTGGGGTTTGGAGAATAAGAATAGTGTGCTGGCTAACTTCGGGCTGTCACTGAAGTAGGTGGCCACAAATTATATTTCACAGTGTGGAAATGAAACTCAGAAATATCACATGTAATGCAGTTCATTTTTGTGTCTTGGTATTGACACAAAGTTGTTTTGTGGGAGTTGTCTCTTTGCTGGATTTTGACTCAGTGTGAAGAGGACCCATATTTGGGAGACTTTTGGCTCTCTTCGTCTCTTTGCATCTTACTAAACCAGGCACGTCCCACAGAAGGTGCAGACCTGAGGCTCTTACTGGGGAGGTGGGAATCTGGGTTTCCTGTTCAATCGCATGGAAATCTCAAACATCAGTGCTAGAAGGCACATAGAGATGATCTCAAAAGTGTGAAATGAAACTGCAGGAGTAGTTCAGCAGTTTGCCTGGGGTCCCAAAACCAGCAAAAGGCAGAGAATAACTAGCCCACAGCCTCTTGGACTTACACTTGGTGCTTTTTATCTTCAGCTCTCCCACTGCCCTGGCAGAGGATGTATGACG
The DNA here is from genome assembly GCF_021613505.1 of Equus quagga. Classification (NCBI taxonomy): domain Eukaryota; kingdom Metazoa; phylum Chordata; class Mammalia; order Perissodactyla; family Equidae; genus Equus; species Equus quagga. The sequence continues at coordinate 156,419,709 of NC_060267.1, read as the reverse complement.
AACTGAGTCATTCCCCATGCAACCCTCCACCCATCCATATGAGCAAATATTTACTGAAAGCCAAGTAAGGTGCTGGATTTGGTGCTGAGGATACAAAAGCTAAAGAGTTTTATGACCAGTCTTCAACTTGATAAACTATATCAGAACAATTCTACCATCAGAACAGTACTCTACCACTCATGTCTCAATTCGGCCAAAGGAATTCCTGAGTTGCTGTGTTTGAAAGGGATATTTTAAGTTCCGATAATGGGGAGATGTGTTGGGCAGCATACTGACATATCCAGTACCTGTGGGCGTTTCTTGATGATGATCTTGGGGGTCAAAAGGGAGGAGAGTGATTAGGGCTCATTGTGAATTTCCAGTAATGAATCCCTGTATCCTATGTATAATTTTATTTCAATCAGATTCCAATCACAGATTAGTAATTTTATTACCTAAATATACCTTTATTGCCCTAAATCTTTTCTTTTGATTATGACAAGGTCTTCAAGCATACCTAGAGATGATCTCATGTGACTTATGTTGCTTTGCAACACACCCGAGCTTTCGAGGGCAGAGGAGAAGGAAGGCTGGACGAGCCCCCTTCTCACTTCCATGCAGTGGCTGCCTTTGTGCCTGGAGGGGGATGTGAAGTGTCTGCTGTCGCTGATGCCCTTGGCTAAGGGTTTCTTTAAGAAACCTGGCTCTGTCCTACCCTCATTCATGTTTGACACAGTAATAGACACACATTACAAACATAAATAGCAACTCCGGGTGTTCCCTTCCTTAGCGGTGTGTTAAAGGTACGTCCACTAAATGAGTTACTTTGGCTTTAAATAATAGACCCCATAGCTTCTCTGTTCCTCAGCGTGTGAGGAGGTTTCGCATACCACTCTCCACTTTCAACAAAGCAGATAAGGTATCCACACAATTAAAAGTGAAAAATAATCTGTCTGCTTTGCCGGTAGTGAATGCTTACAGAACACACGCTGATACAATAGATTTTAAATAATTTATGTCCGGCACTTTTTTTTTCAATCTGTAAATGAGGACACCTAATGCAGAGTGGCCAGCGTGACACTCTATCCTTCCCCCATTAAGATAACAAGATGAGGGGCAATGATTCAGATCAGTATACTTTTGGAGCACAGTGTAGATAAAAATTAAAAATTAAAAGAAATGATGCTCTGAAATGCTTTGGATAAGCAAGCTCATAAAAGCCGTTTGGAAAGCTGAAATTACAAATTAATTCAGAATCTCCTTCTAAGGGGCTCCTCAAGCCCTTGCCGTTTCTTGGCGGGATTAAAGCATTACTTTTGTGTCACTGCCTGGTGTTTTCATGAGGTCTGTTCTAATGGTCGCTAAGGTGTAATGCTCAGTCCTCATGTGTCTCTTGCAGCCCTCTTTGGTCTGAACCACATAAACTTTAGGTGATATTAAAAACAAATAGGGAATTAATATGTGATGCATTATGTCTTCCCCTCATAGACATGTTAAATCTCAGATTACCAGGATCATGTGATTCACGGCTTCCTTTCCAGCCCTGAGGGGGTGGTTGGTCCAGTCCTGAAGGATTTATCCAGCTGCTGGAGCTCATGTTGGCGGTAAAGGGAATTGCCCCCACAAATCCCTGAAGTCTAGGGACAGTGCTGTCCCACAGAAACAGAACTGCTAAACTGTTTACAAAAAGTCGCTCAGTCCTTTGGTGGTTAAATGTAGCTTGATTGTGATTTGTGGGGGCCCAGCTCTTTTTCCTACACCTGCCCCTGAACATCTCCTAATTACTCATTTGAGAAAACGCTGGATAAAAGCATCAGTCCTGAAAACGTGTGTGTTCCATGGTAGGAGACCAACCATGTCCAAGGAAATTTTCAGTCCTGTTTGATCTAAGGAAAATAATTCCCAAATTCCATACACAGGCAGATGCTTAAGAGAGACTGAAGTTCTTTTAGATGAGTTCAAAATAAACAGACCCTCCTAAGTTATCTTCTTTGTCCTTCTGGAGAAAATTAGAAGGGTAAATGACATTTCATAGAATGATCATCTGAAGAGAGCAAAAATAGGGTGAAACACCCTCAAAGCTCCCAGGTGAGCCTTACTGGGCCAGGGGGCCGGATGACACCCCATCTTGTAGAACAGAGTATAACATCAGGGACCACCGTCCACTACAAGCCCGTCCTGGGCAGCAGACGTTTGTGAAGCCGAATGGGAAAGAGCCACCGAGGAGAAAAATGTAATTTTGATACAGGAAATAGAAGGAGAGCACATAGCTTTTCACTCAAGATATATGTTTCTTCTGTCTAAAGCCAGCAATTTTGGAAAATGAAGCTAAGAGTTTAAAAATAAGGGCTCTGTCAGGGAAAATAAAACAGGTCCCCCTACATCCATTAGGCTGCCTTTAATTGAAAACTGGAGGACAATCAAACTAATTGGCAGGTAGCTCTTTTATTACTGGGACTATTTCCCCCTTCTCTCCAGTGTAATCGAAGGCTGCTATTCTTTCTATCAACTAAAGTCAGGTAGGAAGTAGAAAAACAGAGAAGTAACACTCAAAAAATTGTGTGTATCCTGCCAAATTTTTTTGTACAGAATAGGTACAGAAAGTATAAAAGTTTAGGTCCTCAGAACAACAGCAGCTCCAGGAGTGTATTTTTATATAGCCTGGCGCTTAGTGGAAGCTATCATGTGCTAATTGCAGTCAAGTTCATGTTATTTAAAAGAACTTTACCTTTTGCCTCAGGGACCTATTTAATTTCAAATCTTGGCACTGTGCTGACATAATATAGCAACTTTAATTTTAAAGATCAAGAAAGAGGAGCTATGGGTGAAATTTGAGCCTATTTTTTGCTAATTTGGAATAAGAAAGAAGGGAGATTGGAATAAATCATGAAGTTAATATTGCTGTCTAAATTTATGATATTGGAGTTTTACTGTTGAAAATGGAACTTCCTTTTTCCTTTTCCTTATGGTTAAAGAATTTCGGTGGTAATCATGTTTATTGAATTTAGGTTTTGTTGCTGATCTTCCGTTTCCTCCCTTTCCTTCTACATAGAATCTCCATGTGTTATTTAAAAATCAAAACAACAGCATATTTACTTTTTAATTATAAAATTTACACATGCGCCATCACAAAGATGATTAAGATACGTCCTTGCCTGCAAAGGACTCTTGTTTTCAAGAGGAAGGAGACACAAAGATCAGTCATTGCAATGTTGTAGAATGAATGTTACCACAGGGTATGCTGGTATGGTAGTATGGTATTCACAGATGCCTGACCCCTCTGGGGGGCTATATCTTGGAGCATGAGCAGGTGTGATCCAAAGGACAAGGCAAGGAAAGGACTACTGAGTCACAGGGAACCGCATGTGTAAAGGCACAGAGGACAGGGAACACTCTGGGTTTGAGGGGCCTCGATAAGTGTGACTGGACAATAGGCACGTGCAACTTTGAGGGGTGGGTGGGCTCTAAACCATTTTGTTGATGCTCTCAGTGCTTAGAGGTTGTGGATCTGGGATAACACTCTGTATCAGGTCTTAGCCTGGAGTCATATGGCTTTTCCATACAAGGACAGAATCCATTTTGAAAGCTGGAGCTTATGCAATATTTTCTCAATAAACTGTTCGTGAGATTTTTGTGCTGTCAGAGCAGTGTTTTTGGTGAGGAGAAGCAGAAGGCTACATCCAGTAAATGCCCATTGTTTCACAGTTGTCTGACTCTTGAAGACTTAAATGCGAGTGCCTGACTGGCTTCTCTTCTCCTCCTCTTACGTCCTCTGATTTCTTCCTCTGCACTTCAGATTCAGGATGTAACCACATACAAAATAAGTGAGAAAAAATCCCATGAGAACTTCCCAGAATGACCCTGAAAATTAAATGAACTTGGAAAAAGTACAACAAATTGTGGATAAGCATTTTTTCTTTTCTAATTTAGGTCCTTCTTAACATCATAAAACAATAGAAGTACACCATAATTATTGGTGTCTGTGAAAGGCCTTTGAATTATGTGATATGCAGAGTTGCTATGGTGATGTACATTGTCATCAACCAGTGTGTTATGACAAAGCTAAGTCCTGGCTTTGTGGTTGGTGAAATGTTACATACCAGACTTTTAAAAGAGATTTCAAAATTCATGCTCCTCTGCAGCGTTTGAGTGCATTTGAGCATGTTTTGGCTTTGTCTCCTTCTGCTTACCTTTTTTTCCCCCTCTTCAGTACAGATGAGGGTCTTTAATTTGGGTCCAGATGAGATTTAGTAATTAATGTGCAAAGCAGCTGGAGTCTGCTAATTTCTGGGCTGGAACTTAGGAGCTATTTCGGTGCATTTTCTCAGTAAAATAATTGAGAATTAAAAAACTTAAAATGCATTGGCTTCTTGCCCTGTTATATTTAGAGTAATCCTGATAATAAATTGGTAACTATGGTTTTCAGTGTGGAAGGGCACGAAGTAACTGACCCGAGTAATCTAGAAAACAGATGTCTTTAGTTGGTTTAATCTCTCAAGACCAGATTTCAAGAAAGCTATGTGGAGCCCAGTGAAATCGTCCATTTTAGAGTTTTTCCTGCCTTAAGTTTTTCTCCCTACTATATCTCAACTCAAATTCTTGAGAAGAGGGGAAGTGGTCCTAAGATACTGTATTTATAATATTTAACCTGCTACACAGAAATTCTTTGGATAACAGATTAACTGCCTGATCTCATATTCTTCACCTTCTTTCTGATTCGCTCTTTATTTCCATGGCTCCCAAATAGGGGTTAGAGATAGCTAGGAGGCTGATGAATGAGCTTCTGGGCACCCTCCTGAGATTGCACCTAAATATTTACGCTATTTGGGAGAAAATATCATCCAGTTCTGAAAAAATTCTTTGTATTCCTCCTGTTCCTCCTAGTCCCCTTTAAAGTCCCTTATCCATATGAGAAATACAGCCCAGTAGTAGAACATAAAATGGCTCCTGAATGGTTTTCCTTTGCGGCACTTGTTGGGGTCATGGAATTGCTCAGAAGCATCCCAGGGGAGTCCTGGGGGATTAGCGTGATTGTGGTGGACTTGTTTAATTCTGTCTGATCTACAATCTCAAAACTAGCCTTCAGGTCAACCCAAGAAGAGAGACTACCCAAGACTTCCACATCCTCACCAAGGAAACAGGTTGGAAACCTTTGCTATAGATGGTATTCTGGAGCCAAGACTGGCTACTTAATTTGTAGGAGCCAATGCAAAATGAAAATGCATGCCTCTTGTTCAAAAGTTTCAGAACTTCAAGACAGTGACAGGGAGCAGTAAACCAAGCATGAGGCCCTTCTGAGAACAGGCCCCTGTGTGGTGGCACAGGTCCCACACTGGTGAAGCTGACCCTTCTGGTAACAGATCCCTTCACTTTTTGAAAACAGTCAGTTTAACTAGTTGTTTACTTGCCTTATGAAACTTTCTACCCCAAAATTTTGTTTTGAGATTATTGGCCACAAAAGTTGGTGGATTAGCTGCCTGCCAATTAGGATGGGGTTATAGTAATCAATCAGACCTATATGATAGCTGATCACTTTAAAAAATTTTAATTTTGTCCAAGGTCATGTTTTGGAAATGTAAAAAGACATTTTTCACCTAAATTAAAAAACATTTTCTTGGGGCTGGCCCCGTGGCCAAGTGGTTGGGTTCGCGCGCTCCGCTGCAGGCGGCCCAGTGTTTCGTTAGTTCGAATCCTGGGCGTGGACATGGCACTGCTCGTCAGGCCACGCTGAGGCGGCGTCCCACATGCCACAACTAGAAGGACCCACAACGAAGAATATACAACTATGTACTGGGGGGCTTTGGGGGGAAAAAAAATAAAATCTTAAAAAAAAAAAAAGTTTTCTCCAACTGATGACTCTCTTCTTACTATTGGTTTTCTTGCTGTTGGTTTTCAGTTTGTATTACCTAATAGCATTGCTTCCTAGATCATCTTCCTCTAAAATAAAGAATGTTGTGAACGGAATGCATTGGCTTGCTGCCCTTTCTAGGACATCAAAAACTTTGGAAGTTCAGACCTTGATCTCTGATGTTGTGAGTTCAGGTTCTCAGTTAAGAACATGGGCTGCCGTTTCATTTGTATTCCCAGGGAGTTTTAATTAATTGGGGATTAAAAGGATTGAGAACATTGGCCTCTGGGTCCAACAGAGGTTGAGCTCTCAGGGGTTCACCTGACAAAATCCAGGAAAATGCCATAATCACACTCTTCCAGAAAGATTAGTTCTCACAGAGACAGTGTTTTTGCTAAATCTGTAGTCATTGCCTTCTTTAGAACCATGTTTCTAGGCATCTCTCAAAATATAGGCTTGCCTTTCTAACCTAGACAAGAGTGGATGTGCCAAAGAAGCTTCTGGTCTGGGGAGTTGAAAGGAGACAGCAAGGCCTAAAATTCATGGTCAGGTCCCTCTTAGCAGGCAAGAGGTGCTGTGGAATAATGGACCTTCCAGAAGCCATGGCTTTTAAACATCAGAGCACTCCTATATTCACTGTTGTTATTTACTCATCTTTACTAAATGCGCAACGCTGGGACCTTGTTCTGGCGGGGATTTTTTTTTTTTAAATAACTCTAAGGCTCTACCCCTTGGGACAGCTGAACTTTCTCACTTGGAGTATGAATCTCATGCTATTTTCCTTTTCATGGCCCAGGAGTGTGGCTCCCTCCCTAACTTCTTCAATGCTCTTTGCCTTACGTTCATACCCATGCTCCCTGCTTAGGAGGAAACTCTCTGTTTGTCATCAAAATAGTAGGCTGTTTTTCTACTTTCTCCCTCCCTCTCACCCATTGTCTTTCAGTGGGGTGAAAAGGTCTTCACTTTTCTCTTTCTCCCCCCAGATCTTGCTATTAATAACTTTTCAGACATTGTCACGCATAGACTTCCACTCACTCTGGAGGCTGTTTCTTATTTGTTTAAGGCAACGCGTTTCCTGGTCTGAAAACCATGTTTCCCAAAGTAGTTGGGATGGAGTTATTCCACACTCATCTCCCACTGGCAGTGTCGTTGCTTCTGGCTGGAAGTGGGAATTGCAGCTCTCGGCTGGCCCGGGGCTGCTCTCCGCCATGCCGCAGCCTTGCTGGCTGGGGTGAGTGACTACCTGGTTCCTTTTAGATTGAGATGGAGTTGAAATCTTTTCCTTCTAATGACAGAGGAAAAATGACTTAAGTAACACACCTCACTTTCTCTTTACTGTGGAAGAAGAAATTACCCTTTTGAACTTTGCAAGGGATGGAAGTTAACTCTGCAAAAGCCCAGTGCAAACAGATGCGCTTCTCACACTACTTTTTGGGTGAATTTCTCCTGATCTGGTGCTTCTTATGACTAATATGGTGCCAAGTGGTCTTTTTTAAAAAAAAAAGAAAGTTTTTACTTAGTGCTTTTCTTCAGACCATCGTGATGCACCCCACACATCTTAAACATGATGTAAAAGGCTCTACGGCTAAAAAGCAACTTCCATTCAAAACACCACAGTGTGAATTCTCACAAGCAACTTTGTGGTTAAATATGAGTCAGCAGGCTGCACTGCTATTTCAGAAATCGGGGCTTCTTGGGCTGCATTCCTGCCTAGACCTGAGGGCAGGCTCAGGGTTTTAGGTATTTGTGTTGATACTCAGAGCTCACTATCTCCTTCAGTATGTGTAAAATAAATACATGATGAAGTCAGTGATTCACAGCTTCCTGAACAATCTTAGCAGAATATAATTCTCCCTCTAGGCCTCTCCTGGACCCAAGAGTGAGTGCCTCCTCAGTAAATGTCTAGAACGGCCTTCAAGATCTTCCGCAGTCTGAACATCAACCCACTTTTCCAACGGTGTCTTTCTCTCTCTCTCTTTCTCACAACCCTCCCTCCCCGCGTCCACCCCCATCATTCCCATCTCTACCAGCCTGGACCACTGGCCATTCCTTGGGGGAAAGCTTGCCATTTCAAATCCTACCCCGTCATTAGATTTAAGATCAAGTGCTGACTCCCTTCCAACTCCTTTGAGTTCCTGCGGCCTTTGCTCAATAAATATTTTATGAGTGGCTACTGTACCTACCAGACACTATACTGGGCACGTTTTTGCTTTCTGCTTCCATTAATGTTCTCATCACGCCGTTTGGTGGCATCTGCTACATAGTGTTCATTTGACTTATCATTCCTGATAGATTGAGAAAGGAAAGGAACCATGCCTTGTATATCTTTTTATGTCCCAAGAGAGCCTGCCACATCCACTCTAGTTAATTGGCATTGAATGAATGAATCAATACATGAATGAATATAGAGATGGCCTTTGGAATCATGAGGTTGTCTACCCACAATAGCCTACATTGTTTAGAGATTCAGAAGAGTGTTGTATCCTATTTGGGAATCTTTATTTTAAATACAAAATGTATATTGGAAATTGTCCAGAAGAAAGCTTTGGAAAAAAAGAGGTTTTGTCAATAACAATAGCTCCCATTCATTGGGCACTCACTATGTGCTGGGCATTGTGCTAACACTTCATATGATTTCCTAATTGGCTATACTTGGTAATCCCATGAAGTAGATACTTTTATTATCCCCATTTTACAGATGAGAAAACTGAAGCTTTAGCGTAACTCACTCAATAGTTAGATAGTAAATGTCAGAGATGGAGTTCAAAGCCACATGTACCTAGGCTAAAGCCTAATTCTTAATCACTAGGTCAGTATCTCAACTAACAAAAATCATCCTCTTTGGGAAAGAGGGTGGAGAATATGATGTGTGATAACTTCTAAAAACTAGAAGGTAAAACAAGATCCATGTATGGAAAAAGTTACAAGAATTACATCGACGATTGGAGAGTATTAAAGGAGGGACATTGGCCCAATTTATTCTCATATCAAAATCTGAAGAAGGGAGTGGAATGAGCTGCTGTTCTCCATGTCCTTTATAGATTTGGGATTTAGTCTACCAAGGGAATTATGAATTTTAGGTATTTAGGTATAGGAAAATGGTTTAAAAGAGACTGTTATTTTTTCTTTTGATTTAGGATTGTTTTTGCACTATAGGTAATAGAAGATTACTTAGAACAATGGTACTTCATACCCCGAAGGGGGAACAGAAGTAATCTGAGGAGGATACGGGCATTCCATGATTATTGCTAAGACAGGAACCAAACGGCTCTAAGATGTGTGTAGCCTTCTCTACCATATGAGTGGCTTTGTTTCCTTTTTGGTTGGACCCCAACCAAAGAACCCAGTTCTTTGATAGCAAAAATAGAAGAACATGAGGTAAGAAAGGTTGAAAAATCCATGGTTAGACAATGCTTGATTTGGTTTGTGATGCAGATCTATCTTCTCGATCTAGGCAATTAGAGTGCTAATTGTGTTATTGGCTTTGACTATCACAAACAACAGAAGTCATGATTAACCAACAGAAGTCCTAATCGACTAACCTGATTATAGCTCAAATCAGTGGATTGTCTAACTTTAGAGAAATCTGGTTGTTTAGTTTCTTAAGTACGAATAATATCATCCTCAAGGAAGACTTTATTATTGAAGAATATTTTATGGAATTAAGATCTAAAACATCCAGGACTATCACTCTGGCTCTGGCTATAGCTGAGGACTTCATCATTCATTCATTCATTCAATCAACATTTATTTATTGAATATCTACCATGAGCCAGGTTCTGTCCTAGCCCTGGGGATATTCAGCTGATATGTACCAATACAGTTTTATTAGGTGTTGGAATACTGAAAAACTCTCCTACCAGCTGTTGAGTAATCATTGCCTTGAATCTTTCTCTCCCCCTCCCTAAGCCCCCTGTCTTGATTCCAGGAAAACCATGTTAAGCACTGCCTCAAGACCACCTCGAAGCCCACCAAACTGCCCTCTTTAGTTCTGGCGAGCCGGCCCTCATGCCCATCCTTTTCCCTTGTCAGAGAGGCCTGGATCCCAGCAAGGAAGATGTCACACTTGGTGGTGGTACTGTGACACCCTAATTTGGAAATCCATCATGCCCATTCAGATCCCTGAGCCTCTGACCACTGGCCACAAGCTGGCATTCCCATGTCACCCATGTGACCTCTGAGTGGACAGTGCTATTGTTTAATACTTTAAATATGATACTTAAATTGGTGTACTATAGAAGGAAAAGCAAAATACCCAGGTTTCCTAGAAGAGGAAGCATTCATGTGTGCTTGGGTCAGTCAAAGGCGGCTTCTTGATGAGGTCACATACATCTTGAAGACCTGATGGAAGTTTTCTGGGTTTGCTGAGAAAAAGATGTTCCAGGAAAGTGAAAGAGTAAAATTATGGTGTCAGCAACCCTAGATTTGGTGTCAGAAAACCAGACCAGGAAACGTACAGCCATGAGCCATGAGCCCATGGGCCAGTTATTGAAGCATCCCAGCTTCCATCCAGCCACAGATACCTGCCTGGGGTCCCTCACAGAGGTGGTGATGACTCAGTTCCAAGATAAATGTAAATGCCATCTGAAAGCCCTCTTGTTGGTGTCTTTTAAACCCCAAGAGCGTCCCAAGAAATTACTGTCATTGCCCATTAAAAGCAGAGGGTCTCTCCTTCCTCAGTCTTCAGACACCACCTCCTCCTAGGCCATTTTCTTTCCCCACTGAAGCTCCCTCATCCTCACTCTGAAGCCATCCCAGCCTGTCACTCCCTGCGATGATGACACACTTGGAATCCCGGAAATTTATAGCTGGAAAGGATCTTGGGAATAAGCCACCCAGCCCTTCACGTAGGAGCTGAGAGAGCGCAGCCCCCTAGGTTTGTGATTTGGTAATAATGAGATGCTGCCACCCAGCACCTTGACTTCCCCTCCAGGGCTCTTCCTCTACGGCCTCCTACCTCCTTCCTCTTCTTGGGTTTGCTCCTGCAAACGGGACTAAATCCTTCCTCTATACGCTCAGCTTTTCAGTCTTTCCTCCTCCAGATGCGTCTCTATCCATCTACTGGCTTCAGGAACTGTCACTCTTGAACTCAGTACTTCTAAAGCCCATTTTTGCATGTGACAGTTTTGGGGTACAGTTTTGTTCCCAAAGTGTGAGGCTCCCAATTTTAAGTGGGACAGATTCATGGCTTTAAATCAATTAAATTACACAGTGAGAAACTTGTTGATTTTTCTCTGAATTCCTCAAAGAGAAAGTCTCAAATCAGTGTTGATCTGTCTCCAACGCTTGCTTAGCTCGCTTTTCAGCAAGGAGTGAGGAGGCCTGGGGCTTCAAGCCTTTAGCAGATCCAGTATCCAGTGAGAGTGAAATAGCATCTGATTATTGTTTTGTTTGACTTTCATTTTATTTATTTTGTGAATGTGTTCTAATATTGACAGGTGGTGCTAGTTTTCCAAATTAAGCCAGAGATGAAAGGTTTCCATTTTAAATAATGTCAAAATAAAAGGAAGAGTCAACCTAAATAAAAATATTAAGTAAATAAAATTTGGGTGGCATGGGCCTATGATGCAAGACTCTCACACACACAGACACGCAGACACACACACACACACCACACACACATACATGCACATGCATGCATATGCACGCTAGGTCCTCAAAGCAGTGGTGTATGAGGAAGCAAGTTTTCTATATCTACTGGGGAGAAAGAGGATTTGTACAATATAAACCTCTCTTTGGCCTCAGAGAGCATTTCTGTTTACCCAACCCATGTATAAAAATACCTCACAGCATATATTTTAGTCAGCAAGTATTCTACCATGGTGGAAATGATTTACTGAAACTTAGACCTTCTCCTGAAATCTAGCTGAAAATCTGATTTGGAAAACTAAGAAGTCCTATTTAGTTTCTGCTGTCGTTGATACTGAACCACACTGACTGGATAATTAGTGACATATAAAGTTCTGTCATTCTGGTTTCTTCTTTCATTTGAGCATCATGAGATTGTTTTTCTCTCCTCCACAGTCACTCACTAAGAATTTGCTGATCTGAATATTCGGTTTTTAATAAATCAAGGAGGTCACCTCTGTCCATACCTCCCTTGCTTCACACATGTGAGAAAGACTGTATCTTCCATCGTGTCCGTGGTTTTTGGCAAGAGAGCTATGAAGTTTCTGTAAATTGAGTTTGTACATCTGGCAGCCAAAAGTGTCCTGTAGGTGTTTTTTGCAGGAAGAGATGTATTTTGAGGTGACCACTCTGCACAGATTCTGTTAGGGCTTAAGAGTAACCTGTTATTTTAGATTCTGAGCATATTTGTAGCTCCAGAGGTATAAAAATAAACTGTGTTTTCTTAGAAGATGTGTATGTCTGGGATGTGACAGGAGATGCACCCTTAAACCAGATTTCCAGGCGTTTACAGTTGAATCATGCCAGTAAAAATATGTTTATTTAGACATTAAAATCCTAGGGTGCCCACGTAAATATCCTAAACAATGTGTGTTACATGAGCTTCCTTTGCTAATGTGCTTTCGCTTTGCGTGTTTTTAGTTCTGGCTCCTGGAGTGTTAATGTACTACAGGGAAAGTTGAACTCAGATGGTGAGTCTTATTTGCTGTTCAACACATTTGGTGGTGTGTTTCTTAGATTCAAGAGAATTGTTTCTAATGTAGGTAAAAGTCACATCTCAGTTGATAATGTAAAACTCCTTGCTTTTAATATTCATAGCAACATAGAGATTTTTGTTGGGCAGTAAAAGGGAGAAAAGACAGCAGGTACACCCTTCACTCCCTATTCATTCATCTGTGTATTTAACAAGCATCGCTAGAATATCCGTTGTCTGTAAAGCTGTGTGATAGAAACGGGGAGGACAAAGAGAAGGTTGGGATACTGTGCTTGTGGAACCTAAAGCCTGCTTTATTTTACCAGTGTTTCGCAAAAATCAGGATAAATTGCCTCTTTTGTCAAAATATAATTTTCAAAGTGTTAAAAAAAGCAATAACTCATTCAAATATTCAGTAAGCACATGTTGAAGACTTATTTAACTCATTAATGAGGGAACCACTAGGGTAACAAAGCTGTTTCAAAGGAGGATATGAGAAAAATATATGGGTAGGTATGTAGAATGGATGGGTGGGTGGGTAGGTAGGTGGGTAGCTGGCTAGATACATACATACACACATGCGTACATACATGTGGTGAAAGGAAAAAAGAATGCTGAAATAAGATTGCAAAGTTAGATACAAAACTAGTTAATGTCCTACAAGGCAATAAAACAATAATCTTTGGGGTTATATTTCAACCAGGCAGAAATCCTTTGCACGCCTATACTAGACAAATATTATTTGTAATTTACCAGTCTTCTACAATTTTTGCAGAGTCTGAGTCCAATCAATAGTAAATAGTAACTCAAAGTTACGTTTCCCAAGAGTGTTAGATGACTCTTAGGTAAGCTTGTCAGTCAATACTATAGCACAACGCTGCCCGGTAGAACTTTCTGGAATGATGAAAATATTCTGTATGTGTGCTGTCCATTGTGGTAGCCACTGGCCACATGTGGCTATTGAACGTTTGAAATGTGGTTAGTGCAAATGGGGAATTGAATTTTTACTTCTATTTAATTTTAATTAATTTTGACTTAAATAGTCATGTGATTAGTGGCTATCATATTGGACAGCACAGCTCGAATATGCCATTAAATGGGCAGCCTGTCATTTTTCTGCCTTGTTTCCTGGGTAGGATATTTTTTTTCTAAAGACTTGGTAAATTAAATCATATTTTAACTATTGTAACAGGAGTTAAATATGTAAAAGAATTCAGAGAAGACTCTTTTGAAAAGACCTAATTCTTTCATGAATCAAGTCATTTCTTTTGCAAAGGTGGCTTCTCTTATAATGAGTTTCTTGATAGTGGACTCACCTGCAGAGAGTCTGACCAGCAAGGGAGCTGCTTATGAAGCTAAGCCTATCTGGAGGGAACCCAAATCTGCATTATGTTTTCCAAGTGAATCAGCTGGGGATTAATTTTCCTTTAGCAAGATAATAATGCTCATGTCTAGTTTTGATTAACAGGAGCTTTCTGGTTTGCTATGAAGGGAGAGCTCACTATTAATATTTCACGAGGATTTTTAAGGCTTAAATAAGTTAACTTCGCTGCTGCCGTCACTTCATTACTCAGAACAAGCAATCAATGCATTGATAAGGTTGGCTTTGATTTCTCATGAAGCTCAGTAGTTTTACTTAGTTTTCTCATCCTCTTGCTTGCTTGCAGGGGTTTTTCCGCAGAAGTATTCAGAAGAACATGATTTACACTTGTCACCGAGATAAGAACTGTGTTATTAATAAAGTCACCAGGAATCGATGCCAGTACTGTCGACTCCAGAAGTGCTTTGAAGTGGGAATGTCCAAAGAATGTAAGTGGAGTCTGAAAAAAATTTTTTTCCCCTTTGCCTTATCTATAAATATGGTTTGCTCAGCTTCCAAAATCAAGTTGTGGAGGACGTCAACATGTGGAATTCAGACATGACACTAATGATAGATTGCCAAGGGTAGGTGGAAACAGAGATGTCGTGAAAATAGAATAACTGTGGGATTTTCAGATAAAACTTGAGTGGCACTTGGTGAAAAGGCAGGAGTTGGTTGTCGTGGATGGCGGGTTTGTATTCCAGAGCAGTTACTAACTCACTGTGTATTTTAGAGACACGAATAACTCAAGCATATCGCATAGCTGCTCAGAGACTCCATTTCCCCATCTTGACAATGAGAATAAAGAGTTTTGCCTATATTGGTGAGAATAAAATGAGACGAGAGACATGAATATTAACAGTAGTGATAATTTGCCCCTTTTTAGAGGAGGGGAAGCATAAAACTTTTGTTGTGGAAGAAACAATTAAAAATTTGGTACGTTGGCCTTTTTCCAAACTTGATTTAGCTTTTTTCCTCCCAGCCACCCCCTCCTCCAAACGATTATACACTTTATGAAGGCAAAAGAGAACATTAATGAATTAAAAATTAGTGGTCCCTTAACACCTGTTGATGGGGATTCGAAGTATACATGCTTTAATAGAGGCAGAGTATATACACCACAAAAAACTTCTTACTTACATTCTCTTTTTGGTGCTTTGAAATGTTGGGAATGAGAAAGTGACAAGCAAGTGGCTTGGCCCAGACAGGCCTAAGGAAGATGTAGGGATGCGTGCCAGGTGAAGCATTTAAGGGGATTGCTACCTCTTCATTCATCCCATCTCTCCGGGATTTGGTGAAGTCAAACTGTGAGTGGGACACTGGGCCAGGTGCTGTGAGGGGACTCTGGAGATGCTTGAGTCATGGCCACTGCTCTCTAAGAAAAGCCAGGCACCTCAACCACAATCCTACAGTGGGGTTTGAAGACTTATGTTAAGGTCAAGGGCTCTTGGGTTTTGGAACTGGGAAACATGGCCATTGTGGGGAAGACTGAGGAGGGAAAGCCCCATAGCCAAGCAGCATTGGTCTGAGGCCATCCAGCTGGCAGACTGGCTCTCTGCTGGGAGCTACTAATCGGGGATGTTTTGTGGTGGCCTGCCCAGCATCCATCCCATGCCTTCTCCTTTCTTAACTATACCCAGAGCCTAATTTGCTTTTCCACCTCTTAGATTTCTACACTTCAGGGAGAACTTCAGGTTTGGGATCAACTCAGTTGACACAAGCCAATCAGAATATTCAATGTCCCAGCCACAGTCGTTGGTTCATGGTGTGAACATGTAACCTAGGCGAGTCCAGTGAGAATGAATTCAACACTCATGCTTATGATCCATAAAAGAAAAAAGTGATAAATTAGACATCATCAAAATTGAAAACATCTGCTCTTCAAAAGACAATGAAGTTAATGAAAAGACAAGCCACAGACTAGGACAAAATATTTACAAATCACATATCTGATAAGGGACTTGTGTCTGGACTGCATAAAACCTCTGAAAACTCAATAATAAAAAAGCAAATAACCCAATTAAAAAAAAAGCAGAACTAGCCAGTCTCCTTCCAAAATGCCAATATTATGAGAGACAAATGTAGGCTGAGGAACTGCTGCAGATTAAAAGTGACATGACAACTAAATCTAGGGCATAATCCTGATTGGATCCTGGATCAGAGGGAAAATAGCTATAAAGGACATTATTGGGACAGTTGGTGAAATTTGATTATGGACTGTAGATTAGCAGATAGCATTGTATCAACTTTTACTTTCTTGACTTTGATCATTGCACTATTGTTATATAAGAGAACATTCTTGCTCTTTATATCTGCAACTAGCTCCCCATGGTTCAAAATATACATGTGTGTGGAACGGGAGAGAGAAAGAAAATGTGGCAAAAAATTAAGAATTGTGAATCTGATGAAGAGTATACAGGAATTCTTTGTACTTTTCTTGCAGCTTTTAAGCAAATTTGAAATTTTATCAAAATAAAATTGCCAAACAAAACAAAAGAGTCATACTTAGACGATTGGGACAGAAGTGCCCTCCCTTCCAATGCACATGAGTCAGGAAGCAAGTAGCCCCAAGGACCCCTGGTAGTGAGCCTCCAACCTCAAGGGGAGTCAACTGTAGGACAAAGCAGGCCCTGAGGATAGAAGAGTGGAAAATGGACAGAAATCAGGCCCTGAATGGCATCATTGAATTGCTAAACCAACCGACCCTAAACCTCTGCCTCCCGATCATTTTATTATATTTGCCAAGAAGTACCCTTAAGGCAGTTGGATTGGGGTCTGGTTCATAATTAGGGTCCTGATGAACAAGAGTGGACTAGGTCATCAGACAGGGAAGCATCCTGCATGTGCCATCCCTTCTGGGAGGGTCTTTTTCCTCTGGACATTGTATCTGCAGATGATGGGCCAATTGACCACATTTCAGCCAGTTCCCTTTGATCCCTCTAAACTTTAGACCTATTGAATTACTTAAAATCAATGAATGTGAAGATGTGAAGCTAATATTCACTTAGCTCAGGCCCCAGATCCTACCACTGAAGAGAAAAGCAGGATGTTGACCTGAAATAGCCAGATTATTTAGATGTATAGGTGAGACTCATAGGGGGATCACCTAACCCTCCACTTTTGGGCTGACAGTCCGTAGACGTGGGTGTCACACTGTAGTTCTGTGGGAGAATTTCGGTTCAGGCCAGAATTATAAATGAGTAAGCCAGATGTGGACTCAGGGAAAATCAGTACTTTTGCATTTATTTTGTGTGGGCTGGAGACCCATTTCCTGCTTACAGTACTTAAAACGCATATCCTGCTGCTCTGTAAAAACTGGCAGCTTGGTTGGCAATTAAAAAAAATAATGTTTACACCCACAGGAAAACTCTAGTTTCAACCCTCAAGGAACTTATCACCTTAATTAGATTTAAAAATATAGAAATGGGAAGCAAATAGGATCATTATGCCCAAGTATACAAAAATAAATATATTTTCTTTAGAAGGAAATTGAAGGGGAAGAAATAAACACTTGGAGTCTAATGGAATATTTTTAAAGTTGAAACAGAAGGAAGTAGGAAAATATGAGAATCAGTAACCAATTATACCCCAGTATACACAACTGAAACGGACCCAAGAATAACAGAGACTCATAGAATGTTAGAACTGAAAAGAGATCTTAGAGATTAATTTTCACTCACCTCTCTCATTTGACACACAAGTACACTAGGACCCAGAAAGATGAAACGGTCTCCCCAGCAATCCCCAACTGGCTAAAGACCAAGATTACAATTCAAGTCTGCCACCCCTCCTTGCCATGCTTTCTCTGTAATACCAAGGGTAGCAAGATTTGCATTCAATTCTAGGCATAGGTCATGTCAACTCATTAGTATGTGTCAGAACTCTTTGGATGCAAGTGACAGAAAACGAAGCTCAAACTGACATATGCTAAAAATCCGCGCAGTCCAGAGGAACACAGCTGGATCCAAGACTCATGTTTGTTTTCAGGGCATTGTTCCTGCTTGTCTCTCACAGCTGTTTTTTACTGCATTGCTTTTGTTCCCTGAAAGATTTTCCCTATGGCTAATAAAGATGGCTACCAACAGCTCCAGGCCAATAGTTTACCCAGCAAAAAGAGAGAGGCTTAGACCCCAATCTTTCCATCAGTGCCTAGAGACTGATTCACACTGGCCTAACATGGATCTTGTCCCATCTATGAACACACTGCTTTTGGAGGGGAGGTAGCACACTCTGATTGGCTAGGTCTGAATCATGTGCCAGGATTGAGGTTGACCCCACCCAAACTGCATGGACCAGGAATGTGGGAAGAAGTGTTCCTCAGGAGGGCATCAGAAGACAGGAGGCCAAAAGTACCTATGTCCACGATGATAGGTCAAGTCCCACAGTGCTGTTGCCAGTACATTCATCTTATTGTTCATGCTGTGGGGAAAAGAAAGAGAGAAAGAAACCTAAGAATCATATTATAGTATTAGCTATCATAGACGGGGTGTTTTCTACGTACCAGGCAGTACCTTAACCCATATTTTATCCCATTTGATGCTCAAAACAGCCCTATGAGATATGTCAGTTATAATCTCTGTCTCCCCATTTTTAGGGGGCAGATATGGAAGCTGAGGCACAGAGAGGTTAATTAACTTACTCAAGGTAACAGTAAGGGAACCTGCTGGGATTTGGACCCAGGTAGTTAGTAATATACTGCATGCCATAAAAAGCGGCTTTAAAACTCTGAGTTCCCTTTCAACTCTACTTTATTGTCGGTGGTTAATAAAACAATGATCACACTCCTTGCTCTATATTAGAGATGTGCCCCATAGAAAATCATGTGCAAATTTAATTTTTATAGATGGAATTTGGTTTTCAATGTATAATGAGATTTACTAGTAAAAGAAATCCTGTAGTGTGGCCCATCAGAAAAGCAAGATTATGTCTTCGTTTTTCTGTTGTGTAAATGCTGGTGGGTATACCTTATATTTTCCAAGGGCTTTGTACAAGTAGGGGAGCCTTTTTGCAGAGGCGTAGCTATTTGTCAGAGCATGGAATTTGAAAGCAGCAACAGCGAGTGAAAAAAATCGATTTTCAGCAGCATTCTAAAAATGGTAGAGAAATTTATGAAGAACTTGGGAAGGAGGCAAAGGAAGCAAGATGACTCGAAGTTGAGTGATGAGCTTCTGCTGGTGGGGTGGGAGGCTAGTAACAATGTCGGCAAAGGAAAGTATGCGGCAAAGCCCTAAAATAAAAACAAGAAATAAAAAAGAGAAACAATAAATGAAGACATAAAATTTGGGATTGTGAAAGAGACGTCTGGACAAGCTTATGATGCAGATAAACAACTAATTGTCCATGATGGGAAAGGAGATTTAAGACGATGCTGCTGAGAAACCGTAGGAGTATAGAAAGCCCGGCCGTATGCCTTTGAGTCAGTTACGGAAACTCAAATGAGTAGTTCAAATCTTTAAGCCAGGGATCAGCAAACTTTTTTAAAAGAGCCAAATAGAAAGTATTTTTGGCTTTACAGGCCATGTGATCTCTGTCTCAATCACTCAACTCTGCTGTAGCACAAAAGCAACCATAGGAGATATACAAACAAATAAGTATGGATGTGTTCCAATAAAACTTTATTCACAAAAACCAGTGAAGAGCTGGGTTTGACCCAAAGGACATAGTTTGCTACTTCTGGTTTCAGTGGCTCACCCAGTGGCCAAGTATGCCCCTTATGGCTGCTCTGTGATCTCAACTCCAGCTCCTACTCTCATCTCCTACCAATAGACACCCCAGCGTCCAGCCATACTGGACCACGCTGACCCTCCAGCCTCAGACCTCCATGTTTCTGCAGTGGCTATGCCCTGGAATTGGGTTTCTACCTTCTTCTCCTTCAGCGGAGCCTGCTGAAATGTCACTTCCTCTTTGAACCCTCCCTTGAATGCCACACCACTCTCTAGGCAGTTATTCATTCTTCCTTCTGTGTTCCTGTGCTTTGAACTGACCTCCATAAACCACAAACTTTATTATAACGTGATTCGTCACACCCCAGTGAGGCTCCCCGGCTTCATTGTAAACTCCTAAAAGGCAAGCATCTTGTCTTCCTCACCTTGTAGCCCCAGAAGTTAGCGTGATGCTCTGCTCAATGAGATTAGATTGCTCAAGTGGTTAATTGTGGCTGTCTTCAAAGACAACCAAATCCAGCATCTCCCTAGCTGTACTTTCTGAAAAGTTGTCAGACACAAAACAATTCTGGGTATGCATCCATTCAACTGTTCGTCATTTGCTTATCTGCTGCTTGCCCAGAACAAGTTGTTCAACTTCTTTGGGGTTGTGTTTTCTACCTGGATAAGAGGATCATTAGTATTGACTGACAGCCCAGGCATGATGTGAGAACTGATGCTTTTAATTCTGTTTAGACAACAGCGTTTCTTCCGGCTGCTTCCTCTTACCAATTCCCTCCCCTGAAAGACATTAGATCTTCTAATGTGTTTGCTGTCAAAAATGGTTGAACTGAGCAGGCATCTTTTATAGCTGTGCATGGCGAAAGCCCAGTTAAGTTGGAGAGGCTAAAATGGAGAAATGGTGGGATTTGTGGCTCACTTTTGCCAAACCTTGGCTACCAAGTTACTCACTGACAAAAGGAGGGGATCCACAGATAGGCTAGACACTGGGGTCAGGAGGCCAAAAGGAAAATAGAAGATGAGAATAAGGCCAGAATCAAGACATGTGTGCTGTGATGAAGAGAAAGTAGTGGACTCTGGATGCTTCTAACATTTGACCAGGTTCCCGTGGGCCTCTGGGCTTCAAGATGGGATCCCCACCACTGAGTGTCTGTAACAAACACACTTGGGAAGGTACTGTGGCTACCACCCCCATTCTGTTTTCCTGTCTGAAAACCACTGGCATTAATTCACAAAGGAACCTCTTTATATTGCTCTTTGAGCTTATGTTGATGTGGTCCGTGCTTCTGAGTGGTAAGCAAAACATGTCTTTGATTTTGTTTGAGAATGCTGTTTAGTGTTTATTTCACAGCATTTTTTTCCATGACAGTTTCATAAGTGTGTTTGTAGAATAGAGCAATGGAATAATCTCTGAATTTAAGAGTCCCTAAGCACTCATTGACACCTTCTCATTTGGGGCGTGTTGAGCTTAAAAACAGCTTTTTATAAAGTCTCTAAATTCCGATTTATCCTTTAGACATGAACGTCCCCCTGGGTCGACTGGATGGAATAAATGTGTTGTGTATAGACACTTAGATACTTCCATGAGAGGTTTTAGTCTATGTTTCTTTCATTTCTCCTTTAGTGTTAAACTTACATTAAAACAAACCTTCTGGATTAAAGGCACTTAACCTCAGTTAAAATCACTTTTGTTGGTGCACAAATTATATTGATGTGCTCACTGGTTCTATGACTGGATTTTACTGGCTTAATATAACGAGGAGATTCATATTGTAGGTTGCCGTGTGTACTTGGAAAATTACATAAAAATCATCATCAGGGCACTTAATGTCTTTCTAATTTTAGTTTATTTCTTCATTTGTTCCCATGTTACATCCTCGCCTGTTAGCACGTTTCCAGGGTTCGCTGTGATCATTTTGTTCTGTTCCACAGAAATACAGCATGAACCCCCCCCCACCTTCTCCTGCTACCCCACTGCACACAAATCCCCAAAGAGCGCCCCAAAAGTGAAGGAAAGGCTGGGAACTTCATATTTTTCTGTCTAAAAATGTCATGGAAGCTGGAAAATAAAATCTGCCGCCCCTTTCCACTTGCCAAATGTTAATGTTTTCCTGCATCTGTCCAGGAGATAAAAAAACAAATTCTGTTTGGGCACTGGCTGCCCAGTGACGTCAGTGCCACTGTGGGACTTGAAGCCCATTAACACTCAGACTGCAAAGGAAGTATTAAAATTCCTTCAGCTTTACTAACACATTTCTCCCAAAGCTTGTCTCCTGGAGCACATTCTCACCTTAGAAAAAGGAGAAATTTCCATTCCAAGCAGGACCAGGCAGAGGAAGGAACAAAGGAATTAGCCTGGGCTGGGTTCAGATCCGTCCCCACCCTCTAGCTCTCTCATCTTGAGCAAGATGTGTGATTTCGCTTTGGTGGAACCAGCTGACCTACAACATGGAGATTATCATGGCAACCTTGCTGGATTTGGGCATTGGACCTCATAACGATAATGCATTTAGCACCGTGCTTGGCACACAGTAGGTGCTAAATAAGTGCTAGCTGTTCTCTCAGGTTCTTCCTCGGGTGGTGACACAGGCTCCGTTCCGTGCTGCTGGTGCTGCTGCCACAGCTGGTTTTATTTGAATAACATCAGCCTTAGTCCTTCTTCAGGAGAAATATGAAGGGCAGAGGCTCTGTTTCTTCTGAATTGTTAATAACGCCACAGTGTAGATGTACAACCGCAAATATTATGTCGCAGCATTCAAAATAAAGCTTGCAGGCATAGTTTCCAAAATAAATATCCACCTTTCTCGGCTACTGTAAACCAGGAGGCAGATGGCTCATTTGCCCAGAGATACTGGACATGTGTAATCAGAGAATGGGACAGGATCCTGGTATCGTGGAACCCAACTCCATGGGGAAAACCGAACTGGGGTGTTGGAAAGGATGCCTGGCCTCCCTCCTACATGAGTCAGTTCAAGGTGAGGCCATCTGGGTCTCCTGGGCAGAGCCAAACCCGTGCTGAATCACCAAGGATGCAAAATCTCCTTCCCTCCCAGCATCCTCCTTTCGTTGCCCATTTGGCATCTTCCATCTCTCCTCATCCTTTATTTGGAACTCTGTGACCTGCCTTTCCCCTGGATCCATCATCTCCTCCCCTATCCTAACCAAATCTTGTCACCCTTTGGCCTCTTCACCAGCACTGCTTTTGTGGTCAGCCGTCGGGGAGGAGGGCTGGGAGGACGTGGTGACAATACGAGAGCTGATGGTCACAAAGTGCTTTATCAACCACAGAGTCTCCCAAGACTTCGGACCATCCCATGGGGCAGGGAGGACAGGAATAGTATTCTGATCCTCAGTGTCCTGAGGTTCAGAGAGGCGAAGAGACCTGCCTAAAGTCACACTGCTGGCTTCAACCTGTGGATCCTAATTCCAATTCTCGATATAGACACAGTAGAGTTCTGTGTGCATTTAACGCTACAGAGTTTTCAGTATCTTCACTCATCTTTGCTCCCGAATCACATAGTCTGTCATTTACATGTATGATTTGATTTGATATAGGTCCTAGTTTGATACAATCTTTCCCCAAGTGTAAACTCTGCACACAGTGGTGTGAAACATAATTTTAGGGAGTATTGAATTTAGCATGGGATAATATCAAATCATACAGTGATAAAGTTATTCGCTTTTCAATATTCATTCAGTCTTTTTATTACCAATGAGAAAATCTCAGTTTGATGCCAGAACGACCTTAATTAATAGCTCTTGAATCTTTGGTAATCCCTCTTTTTCTTTTTGGTGAGGAAGATTGGCCCTGAACTAACATCTGTTGCCAATCTTCCTCTTTTTCCTTGAGGAAGATTGTCGCTGAGCTAATATCTGTGCCAATGTTCCTCTCTTTTATATGTGGGATGCCGCCACAGCATGGCTTGATGAGCAGTGTGTAGGTCTGTGCCTGGGACACAAACCTATGAACCCCAGGCTGCCGAAGCAGAGCACATGAACTTAACTGCTACACCACTGGGCTGGTGCCTAGTCTCTCTTTTTAACAGAGAGAGGACAGGCATCTGTACCTAGTTAAGACTAAATTGTATTTATTTTCAGGGGTGTGCAAACTGTTTCTTAGATAGCCAGACAGTACATGTTTTACCCTTTGCAGGCCATTCAGTGTTTGTTGCAGCTACTTGACTCTGCCACAGGCAGACAGAACAGCATGCACCACCCGAGGCTGCATCACATGATATGGGCATGCTCAGTGGTCAGTGGCGGCTACTGCGTGGGGCATTGTGGGAAGCATGACAGGAGGTCAGTGTCCTGGGCAGGCTGGGGCAGGCTGGGGCAGGCTGAGCCAGCTGCGCAGGGCTCTGCCCCCGCTGATACACTTGGAGCTAATGCTGTTCTGTCTGCCTGTGATGCCCATCCCCTCCTCTCCCTCCTGCTCATGCTTCAAGCTGCCTCCCTCCTAAACACACACACACTTCTCTAACGGCAGGGAGCACATGAGGGTCACCACAGTGTGACATGTTAGTGGCGCCTTTACTGGATGACTTTGAAAGTCAAACTTGTTTTTGAGTCCAGGAGGTAGGAGGTTGTGTGTGTGTGAAAGAGAGAGAGAAAGAGAGAGAGGAACATAGAGATGTTCTCCTCACTGGCTTTGAACATCTTGAGGGCAGGTATGGAATCTCATTCTTTTTTGAGTCCTCAACCCAGTAAGCCCATTGCCTTCTACTTAATAGATATTTCTCAGTTGGACCAGAGGAAAAGAGGACTTGAGGAGTAGAGATTCTGAATCAGGAACTTTCGTCTGACCTTTCCATGAGTTAGAGATTTGAATTAATATATTGATATAATGAGCCCGTTTTTACCTTTGTCACCATTTTGCCTCCTTCCCTAATTTGCACCATATGAATAGGAGCGCATTACCCCTTTCATGACATGAAGTCTCAGCGTTGTTCGTTCCGTGGTGAACGTAACCAGATGGAGCTTATAAACAGGTCCTAACAGAGGAGATTTGCTTTCTCTCAAAACTGTACACACGGACACACCATATTTCATCAAATCTATAATTTGTTAAGGCGCACTATTATTTTATGCACCACTAAAAAGAAAACAGCAGCAATTAAACTAAGATACACTGAAGATTGTGAGACAGGTGGCAGTTTCAGAGAGGGAGAAACCAGATATGGGCCCTGTAAGAATAGGCAGCATCTCACGTTCTAGCCTGGAAATACACTATGTTTTCATCTTGAGCTATTTTTTCATTCTGCTTTAAATAGACATTGATAAAACCTCAGCGCCCAAAGACAATCCCCAACACAGAGTTGGCTGAATAAATATGCAAGTGCTTCTAAAATAGCTGGCAGAGAGCCCTTTGTTTGGAAACAAATGTCTCCGTGAAAATAGCAACCCGAAATTCTCCCGCGGTCCCTGTGTTCCGGGGCGATGAACATGGCCCTTTAAGTACCTTCTCCCAGTGACAGCAATTCTCTGGAGGGTGGCTACCTAAATTGCCCAATAAATCCATGCATAGAGGATGGTCTGGAATTTGCTCTTCCTGGAGTGGCATTGAGCACTTAAACCCGTCTCTTCTCCCTCTGCCATCGCAAAATATTAACTATCACAGTTAGCTTATTTCTCTCATCCTTCTCCCTTTAGAGCTGGAGAACAGAGAGTTGAGCAATTATCCGATGAACTAGATTAATGGAGACAGGCATCTTTTTAGTACTGGGACCAAGGAGAGTAAATACCCTCCCTATTTCCTCAAGAGGACCGTTTTTTTTTTTTTTAAAGATTTTATTTTTTTCCTTTTTCTCCCCAAAGCCCCCCAGTACGTAGTTGTATCTTCTTTGTTGTGGGTCCTTCTAGTTGGGGCATGTGGGACGCTGCCTCAGCGTGGTTTGATGAGCAGTGCCATGTCCGCGCCCAGGATTCGAACCAACGAAACACTGGGCCGCCTGCAGTGGGGCACGCGAACTTAACCACTCAGCCATGGGGCCAGCCCCAAGAGGACCGTTTTTGTCCCACATACACGCTTGGTTGTTCCAACACTTCATTTCATCAACATAAAAAATCTTCACAATTTAAAAAATTTTCTGATTTATTTTCAAAATGGTTTTAGGACAGAAATCTTCTGTTTTGATGGTGGAGAATGCAAACCCTCCATTTTTCTCTGCCTGTTTTTTTTGGGGGGGGGCATGTTTTACAACATCACTTGGGCAGACTTTTAAACATTATTTTGATTCAGCAACATTGTTTAAATCTTAAAATAGAACTAAGGAATTTCACTGGCGTTTCACAGTGGACCTGCTTATGGAGCCAGTCGTGATATGGCTCTTCCAAAGGGAAAGATAAAAGTTGCTTCTAGTAAACTCTGTTGACTCAGGGAATTTAATGAGGACAGGAAGAGAATCAAACGCAAAATGTAATGAGTGAAGGAGTCCCGCTTTGTGTCCTGGAAGTCTGGGGACAAAGCGCTTGAGCAGTTTTAAACTGAATGGAAACTTGGCTGTGGCGCCCTTGGACTTTGAGCTCTGAGAAATGTGAAAATATGCAGGCTCTGAATGTACTCCCGGCACCCCACCAATGGATGCGGCCCAGAAGTTCTTTCAGGAAGAGAGACCTCAGGACTTCCTCCTGCCCCCAGGGACTGAGCAAGCACTTGGAATGTGGGCCTTCCCCACACTTGCCAGGATAATGATGGGATCCAGGTCTACAGAATGCAGAGCCCCATTTTGTTTTTACAAATAGTGCCCTTTGCGTGACTTTATGTTCCTGAATAGAATTATGCCCATCAAATTGAAATGTGGTGATTTACTCTACCAGAAAGGCTGACGTTAGAAGCACTGACATTATAAAGACTGACAATACCAAGTATTGAAGAGATGTGAAGCGACTGGGCCTCTCATTCATGGCTGGTGGAAATATAAATTGAGCCAAAGTTTGGAAAATGGTTTGGCAATGTTTCCTAAAGCTAAACATACCAGTGTATCCCAGTAATGCTCCTGGGAACATCCTCAAGAGAAATGAGTGCATAGGCCTACCAAAAGATATCTATAAGAATGTTTGCAGCAGCTTTATCATTATAGCCAAAAGCTAGAAACAACCCAGATGTCCATCAGCAGTAGAATGTGTAGGTAAATTGTGACATGTTCAAAGAATGGACTATGCATAGCAATAAAAAAGGAACTAACTACTGGTAAATACTACAGCATGGATGAGTCTCATAGACATAATGTTGAATCAAAGAACTCAGAAGAAAAGAGAACATTCTATATAGTTTCATTTGTATAAAGATTGAATATGAGCAAAACTAATCTGTGTGATAGAGGTGAACATGGTGGGTACCCCCTGGACTCAGAAGAGGCCCATGGGAGCCAGGAGGAGTGCTGGACAAGGTAAACCTTGGTTGGGTAGACACATACCTATGTATGTATGTTTCACCTCAATCAAAAAGAAAAAGAGAGGGGCAGGCCTGGCGGCACAGCGGTTAAGTTTGCATGTTCCACTTCTCGGTGGCCCGGGATTCGCTGCTTCCGATCCCGGATGCGGACATGGCACTGCTTGGGACGCCATGCTATGGTAGGCATCACACTATAAAGTAGAGGAAGATGGGCGCGAAGTTAGCTCAGAACCGGTCTTAGAAAAAAAGAGGAGGATTGGCAGCAGATGTTAGCTCAGGGCTAATCTTCCTCAAAAACAAACAAACAAACAAACAAAGAAAAAGAGATTGAAATGTGGAAGTAGTGTTGAGAGGGCTATGGATGGCCATTCCTTCCTGTGCATAGAGAAATTGTGTTATCACAGATGAGAAGTGTAATATCCTCTCATTGGAGGAATCCTCCTCCCTTTTAACACATTAAATTTCTGCAAAGGTGTTTTGACCTCTCTGCCTTTTGCCTTTTTCTCTGATTTGGACCTTTCTCACTTGTAGCTTTGAATGCTGAAGGAGTACCAGAGATGGGTGTTATCCTGATTTATTCTGAGTTCTCTGAGAATGGTTATGTAACACCTGTAATTGCAGCAACCCACCTAACGAGCTTTTCCCTGTGGTGCCCTGCACTGCAAATTAATAGCCCGTGGATCCATTTACAGCTTGTTGTGCTTTGGAAAACTATTTCAGCCCTCAGATAATAAACAGCTTAAAAAAGAAAGATAATAAAAGAATTGTTATGTTTAAATGTGAAGCTACCAGTAGTGTCAGTAAATTCCTCTCAGATATGTAATGTAATCAAAATGTGATTTATGAACCTGTGTAGATTCTAGGTTAACAATCAGTTGACTATCCCTTTTTTTCCATAATTAAAAAAAATCATGAGAAGATATTTTTTCATTTTGATTCATTCGTTAAAGGCACATGGGGCTTTAGATTAGTAAGTGGCCAAATTGACACTGGTTTAGAGAAGTTAGCAAGAAAGTTTGGCTGGTAGAATAGACAACCTACATTTTTTTACAGCCATCAGAGTAATTTCTCTGTGAGACTGTTCACATTTAGAGAAAAAGATCTGGATTTACAGAAAGATCATTTTAATTTCCTTGTCGTTTTTATTACTTGTTAAAAGTGCTTAATATATATTGACTGCAGAAGAGAAAGCAGTAAAAAGCGCAAATCCTTCTCTAAGACCAGTGGGGAAGATATGACCAGTTTATTCAGTGTCTGAAATTTAGACATAAAGACGTAGAACTTGTGGTTTGGTGGGATGGTGTTTTAAAACATTGATATAGGGTATGAATATCACTTTAAACATATCAAACTAATGGAAGTTTTATTTCTGAAAAAAGGTAAATATAAATAAACTCCGACCCTTTTTATGTAGATATATTTCTCTCTCAATGCTACCTTCAAAGAATCCAAGAGAGCTTACAAAAGTATTCTTAAAAAGATTACATCTCTACAATAAAAAGACAACCCAATTAAAAACTGGGCAATGGATTAGAATAGACATTATTTCACCAAAGAAGCTATATAAATGACCAGTAAACACACGAAATGATGCTCAACATCTTTAGTCATCAGGGAAATGCAAATCAAAACCACGATGAGATGCCACTTTACACCCACATCAAAAAGATAGACAATAACAAATGTTGGCAAAGATACGCAGAAATTTGAACCCTCACACACTGTTGGTGGGAAGATAAAATGGAAGAGCCACTTTGGAAAATAGCTTGGCAGTTCCTTAAAAAGTTAAACATGTAGTTTAACTATATGACCCATCAATTCTACTCCTGGGTGTGTACCCAGGAGAAATGAAAACGTGTTCACAGAAAAACTTGACAGAAATCTTTGTACCAGCATTATTAATAGCAGCTATAAAATGTAAACAACCCAAATGTCCACTAATTGATGGAGATACAAATAAAATATGGTATATCTATACAATGGAATATTATTTAGCCATAAAAAGGAATGAAATACTGATATATGGTAAAACATGGATGACCCTTGAAAATATTATGCTAAGCGAAAGAAGCTAGACACAAAAGGCTACACACTGTGTGAATTCACCTGTATAAAATGTCCAGAACAGGCAAATCCATAGAGACAGAAAGTATATTGGTAGTTGCCAGACACTGGAGTGATTGGGGAATGGGGAGGGTCTGCTAATCAGTTTCTTCTTGGAGTGGTGGTATTACAACTTTGTGAATATATTGAAAACCACCAAATTACACACGTTAAAGAGGTGAATTTTAAAGTATGTGAATTATATCTCAATTTTTAAAAAAACAACCAAAGGATTAGAAGAAATGTTAGGCTAATTGACTTAAGGGAAAATAAACCTTGGAGTCAGATTAGCGCACTGAGGTGTATACACACTAGACGAGGGCTGCCATTTGGTTCTGGTGTTCCTGGTAGAACAAAAACGGGACCAAGTCAGTGGCAGGACTCTCAGAGTCCACAAGATGAAAACAGCCTCATTGTCAGACGAATCACAGATTTTCCACATCCTGATGTTGGAGATGAATGTCTCCCATGAGTCCTTATAAACGGAGCACCAGGAGTCGTCATTTAGGATGTCCTTGACATTTTTCGTTGCTCTTCCTTAGGACATCCCTCCACGTAGTTAAATCTCATCTGTTTTCTAAATTGGAATAAAAAGGGGATAGGAAAGCAAGACAATCTTTATGACCCTAATCCCCCAAAGAAACAACTATGGCCGTGACACTGAAGACAGCACAATAAAGATTGTCACCTCAAACCAAGGCTTGGCTCTCCTCATTCCATTTCAAGTTTTGTAACTTAAAAGCTTTCTCCTTCAAATACTGCCTTTCTGGATATCTTCTCAGTTTCTATTTGATTTTCCCTTTTAAGGCAAACCTCAACTATATTTGAGAACATATTTCTCTTTATTAAGGTGTAATTTATGTGTCTTAATGGCACAGACCTTAAGTGTACTGTTTAATAAGTTCTGATAAATATATATGTCCTCCTAACCACCTTCCAAGTTAAGATATTAGGAAGAGACTATAGGAACCTTCTGGGGTTGGAGCCTTCCATATCTTGATTTCGGTGGTGGTTACACTTAAGGTAAACTCTTCTGATGTCTATCACCAGAGATTAGTTTTGCCTGTTGAGCTTCCTGCGCATGGAATCACACAGGCTACACTCTTTGGCGTCTGGCGTCTTTCATTCATCATTATGTTTATAGCATTTTCCCATGTTGCTGCATGTGTCAGTTGTTTGCTCCTAATTTGGCTAAATAGTATTCCATTTTGTAGATATGCAGTTCTCACCTTAATGGATGTTTGGGTTGTTTTCATTTTGGGGCTATTATGAATAGAACTGCTATGAATATCCTTATACATGCTTTGTAGGGGACATAGATGCTTATTTCTCTTGGGTTTATGCTGAAGTTTAGAATTGCTAGGTCATAAGGACATGTGTGTTTAATTTTACAAAAAATGGCCAGTTTTCCAAAGTGGTCTTACCTACCATTTCACACTCCATCAGCAATGTATGAGAATTTCAGTTGCTCCACATCCTTGCCAAACCTTGCCGTTTCAGTCTTTTTAATTTTAGACATCCTACTGGGTATGAAGTGATATCTCATTGTAGTTTTACTTTGCATTTTCCTGGCGGCTAATGATATTGCATTTCTCTTTAATTTAACAAAAATTCCATCTATTGTTTAATTAGAAAATATAAAACAAAACTATGCAGAATTTGATCTCCTATTTGTAAAAACACCTTGTTTGGAAGATACAACTTAAAATGTTCAAAGCTATTGTTACATTCTTTTTTTTAGCTTATCTGTATTTTTATTTTATTTAACATTAGCGCTCATTTGTTAGTTGTGTGATAACAAAAAGAAGAAAAGCTATTTTAAAAAAAGAGGTTATCTGTTAGATTGATCGAGGTAGAACTTCCATTTTCCTTGTTGTCTAACAAATTTGGGCTAAGTAACGTTGGGTATTGACAATGCTTTAGAAGGAAATTGTTGAGAAAGTAGATGCCAATATTCTTTTGCCTTTGTCAGTTGGTTTCCCCAGGGAGAAGTAAATCCATTTCTATATATTTAGACATCTTGATATCTAAAGATAACATCCATATTTACTTCGATTTAATAGACCATAAGACAGGGGTCAGCAGACTTAAGCCCGTGAGCCAAATCTGGCCTGCTGCCTATTTTTATCAATAAAATTTTATTGGAACACAGCCATCTACATTCATTTACATATCATCTATGGCTGCTTTCCTGCTATAACAGAGTTGAGTCGTTGCGACAGAGACCGTGTAGCCCACAGAGCCTAAAATATTTACTATCTGGCCTTTTACAGAAGAAGTTTGCCAACCCCCGCCATAATCCATTCACTCTCTTTAAATTTCCTGTTTTAATTCAAACCCTGGTTATGAGAGTTTAGCTCCATGCCAGACATATGTGCCGTTTGTAACTGCATCTTCATTTCTATCCAATTCATATCAGCTACTCAGTGGTTATGTGCCTTACCGTCATGTCTTGATAATTCAATAGGGACCACATCTAATTTCAACTTTGGACTGAAAGTTCATAAACAAATCTTCTCCCAGCACCACCCCCAAATCTTTTCATATTAGGTGCAGGAAAAGTAAAAGGATTTTGTTCTGTATGGAAATGCAGCTAACTGTAATGCTATGTAACTTTTTAAAACACACACAGATGAGAACTTAAACATCCAACTGATAACTCTTTTTTAGATAAAATAAATAGTGGCTGTAAATAAATGTGCCTGCTTTTCTTGTGTAGAAATTGGCTCTGAAAGCAGTTCTAGAAGAGAGAGAAAAATGTTGTGAGCATTGGCACCAGAAGTGGAACAAGTAGCATCCCAAGATGAGTTCTCTTTGTCTAAATGGTTACATGTTATATTAAACCTCATACATTTATGTAGTGAAATGCTTTAATATTAACATCGGCTCGTGACAAACTTATTACCCTTCACTGATGTCTTTTATAAATTACCAAAGAGGAGCTTAAAACAAATCCACGTTAGTAAACTAGTATGGTGTCCTGGCCCATTTTAAAGTTGGACTCGAAGGCAGAACCACTCCTGCCTCCATTTTGTAATTTGTAAAATAAAGAGAAACATTCCTACCCTTTCCACATCTATGGGAGATTGTGAGAACAAAATATCAGAAGTCTGGAAAAATTGTGAAGGTGCTTTGACAAATCAAAATACTTGAGAAACAGAAGATAGAGTTGTGGTTAATTTTATTGTCCCAAGGTTGCAGAGGAACCTTCGTCTGGGACGCCCCCCCCCAACCCCCATCAGACCGAGGACTGGGAGTTTCTCTTCTGCTGAAATCCACATCACCTAAGACTTCCTGTCCATACCTAGCAGAGCACATGTCCAGTGGAGAAATGTATTCATGCGTATTCGTGTCTCAGTAGAACTTCCCCGACCTACTTAGCTTTCTAACTTTGCTCCTCTAAAAGATACAACCATCTTTCTTAGAGTTTCCTCTTAGAATCTAATTATACGAAACCGGGGGTGCACCACACATTGCCTCGCATGCGAACTCATCACAGAGGTTCCTGCTTCAAGGGTGAATCAACATGTGTACTTTGCTGCTGCAGAGAGCTGACAGCTTCTAAGTTATTCTTGGTGCTGCTGACAGTATTTAGGACGTCTGAAAAAAAAACAAGAACTGAGATCCACTGGAGCTTTGCTTCTGCTGGACTGTAATTCATTAATACATGGAGAAGAGATCCGTGTGATAGACATGAATATACTCTCTGTAGTCTAATGTCATAGTCTGTTAAAAAGTACCACACTGAGAATCCTGAAGGTGAGACCTAGAGGCTAGCCATGCCTCTAGCTGGCTGGGTGACCATGCACAAGTCACTTAACCTCTCTGGGTACTACACGTCTGTAAAACAAGGGCATTGATGCAGTGATTGGTAGGATCTCTTCCAGACATCACACGATCTGAGACATTAGACTATAATATCCCTGTAATTAGAGTCGTAAGACCTCTCCATGGAAAATCTTATTT
Organism: Equus quagga; assembly: GCF_021613505.1. NCBI lineage: Eukaryota > Metazoa > Chordata > Mammalia > Perissodactyla > Equidae > Equus > Equus quagga. Next base: position 156,386,796 of record NC_060267.1, on the reverse strand, counting down.
TCGTCCAGGACGCAATTACAATGAAACCTAATTCATACTGTGCTCTGCTCCTAATAAAGTAGACAGAGTTGTTAAGTGGTTTTGGAACATAATGATGTGGCAAGATTGACTTTTCCCACTGCTTTTTCTTCGTATGTCACCTTCTTAGGTGAGGGTCTCCAAACATCCCTGTCCTGGTGTGCTATACAAGAGTATCGCCATTTTAGAGATAAAATACCTGAGACGCAAATAGCTTAATTACCTTGCCCAAGACAATGTATAAAACTAAATACTTCAAGGGGACGTGGTTGAGAGGAAGAGCTGTATGCTTGGTAATAAAAGAAATAAAGTTGTAGTTATGCACTCGACAGTTTCTAGGGGGTCTAGCATGAATATGTAATTTAAAAATCCCCGAGAAGATTAGTAATGGCTCTGTCCTTGGACTGTCCCTAGACTGTAGCGGGGAAGGGAGAAACTAAGAGAATGGGGCGTTTATAAGCAGTAGGCACAGGGAGCCGGGCATATTTATGAGGAGGTGACAGTATACACCCATCCCCACTCCCCAGGTCCCAAGGGAAGCCCACTCATCGCTGGCTTCCCATCTGTAACAATAAAGGGTTCTTCCCTTAGCAGTAAGGTTTTTCTTTATAGTCTCATGAAAAGCGAAGTTCCCCAGGGAAAGGTGAAATCCCTTCTTGACGCTTCAGGGGACGTAAGTGTTGGCTCCTTTTCTGAAAGCATACTTGGAGGAGGGAGGAAAGGAGAAAGAAGGTTTTGAGGGTGCTTTGGGGGAGAAACAAAGATACAGAACACTGTGAAGGTCTGGCCCCAAATTCCAGTCTGGAAGCACAGCCCTGGGTGAGTGAAGGGTCTGTGGGTCCTCTCAGAGCCCCCTGCATCTCCGTGCCTGAGGTGCCCTGTCTTGCCCTCCTTGACCATGCCTGTGGTAGACTCTGAGGTGTATTTGGGTATTACGGCTTATGGTCTTAGATTCTTGGCTCAACGTTCTGTCCACAGAGCAGGAGACCCAGGCTGGTTGGTCTCCAAGTTCCCGTCCATGGTGTGGCCCCAATAGCCACTGGATAAGGAACAAATGAACGTATGTTTGTAATCCGGTTTGAATGTTCCACGTTTTTATGGTGCTGTCTAGAAAGTTCTCTTGGTCACCAGAACTCAGATTTTACACATGGAAGTGTTTCATTTGGTGAAAACTTTTCTCACAAACCCAGTGCTGAGTGTATAGTAGGATAACAATAAACATGTACCTGCATGTATTGAGAATATCACAGATTTCCAGTAAGTTCTGTCGATGTATCAGAAGCATTATCTCTAAACATATGAGAAATTAAGGGATGTCTGCCCAGGGGGATGGTTCTCTGCCCTTGTTTCTACTTGATTTCTGGCCTCTTGGAAGATAAATCAAATCCTTATGAATAGGAAGACTTTTTTTCAGATACTAGGTGGCAGGGGGCGGGTCAATCATTGCTTAAAGGAAATGTGGGGTACGTTTTTTGTAAGGTGAATGATCCTTTTATAACATGAGAAATCACCTCAGGTAGATGGATCTTGGTAAGTATCACGTGAAGCAAGCGAGGGAGATGCTGAAAATTCTATGTAGAGACTCAGGAGTGTAAGGTTTATAGAATGAGTGACTTGGCCAATGTCAATGGCTAATAGTAGTTGCGCCAGAAATAGAACGTGGTGTCCTGATTCTGAGGGGAGTGCCTTTATTACAATGGCATCCTCTTCTTGGGAGGGCATTTTCACCAGCTGAGGTGAATAAACTACATAGTAGGAACATCTAGAAGTCAAGGACCATGTCACCTCCATGCACTTTATGCAGTTCCCTCAAAAAATGCTTAACAAATACTTTTTGAGAATGATGAGAAAATAGCTTATCTATCACTTTGCTGTTGTAATAAAGAAACAGCCCTCACTCACACTTGCAGAATCAAAGGGGGGAAAGAATAGCCATAAAAATCCTGCAGTAATTTTTACAAACTCTTTTTCTTTTGCACAGGACCTATAAGTAACATTGCATCATTTTTTAAATAGGCCATTTTTAGCAATAGAAGTAAGAAAAAAAATCTCTCATTCCCATTCCCATGCAAAGCACAATTTGAAAACTGTCTCTTAAAAAGTTGTAGCATTCCACCCTATGGGCAATGCCTAAGGCTGGTGCACATTTCATTTTCCGTGGGGTTTTGCTGCTGTGCCCTCAATGCAGAATACGTTGCTCATTGCAGCTGGAAGGGAATTTGTTTAAAAAGTGAAGGGAATTCTGAAGGTAGCAAAGAAGCATTTTGAAGTCAGGACTAAAAGGAATGCTGCCTTTCCCTCCGCACACTGTGTGGCTGATGCAAACACTTGCCTTCAGAGGAGTTCGAGCCTGGATAGTCACCTGACAGTTCTAATGGAGTCAGAAAGACACGCAACCAAATCATGGTGACCTACTTTTGTTACCACGGCACCCAGCATAAAAGTTCATTTTAAACTGACGCCTTGAAAAATCAGATTGCACAAAACGTAAAGTGCATTAGTACTTCTAAAGTCTCTGGTCAAGATGTTGGCCAGAAAAAGAAGATCAAAGGATAATTTGCTCAGATCCTTTTTCCAGTAGGAGTTAGGGTTAGATTTGAAAACCAGCAGCCCTGCTGTACTACGGTCTTCTCCATCTTTCCATCTCGGTTGGAATAAAGATGAGGCTCCTAAGTAATTCGGTGCAAATCTTTTTCATTTCATGAAGGTAAGGATTAAAACCACAGACTAGCAAACACTTTCAAAAGAAGGCTTCTCTCTCTCTCTGTCTCTCTCTCTGTCTCTCTCTCTCCCTCTCTCTCTCCCTCTCTCTCTCCCTCCCTCCCTCCCTCCCTCTCTCTCTCTCTCTCTCCCACCCTTCCTCTCCCCCCTCCCCATTTTGAAAAGGTTTGCTTTTATGGCTCTGGGAATACAACCAGAAATTAGACTTTACATAGAAGTTTTTCAACTTTCAGTTTATTTCACAACCTCATAAAGTGTTTTCACAAAGCTGTTCAAAAAGTCCACACGCTTGTGGTGTTAAGCGGATGGCCAAAAAAAAAAAGGAAACCCCACTCCAAAATCTTTCTTTCATGAAAATAAAATTCCAAGGAGTAAACACCCAATATTGACTTGAAGGCAAAAACAAGATACATATAAAGCCTGGTGTCATTCTGAGGGGAGAGCGGAGGACAGAAGGGGCAGAGTGAGCTGGCATGGAAGGAGTGCAGAGGGCTGTGGATGGGAGGGCTAAGGAGAGATATTTATGTGACACCAAATTGGCTCCGTGTCCTGTCCTCAATAGCAAGGTCCTTGAAGACCTTGAACAAGGTCCTTCGTTGTCTTCATAGAGCCCCCAGCAAATAGTTTCTGGCCTGTGCCTTCATGGGTTTACTCATTTATTCACGTATTTCCTGAGTATTGGCTATTTCAACAACAACATAATTATTGTGTGCCTACTGTATGCCAGATGCTATTCCAGGAGCCCAGAGTCAACACTGAAGAAAGTCCCTGATGTCATGGAGCTTCTATTTGGGGTGTGAGAGAGGGTAGACAGATGTTATTAATAGGTGATTTTACGTAATACATCAAGTGATCATCACTGCTTAGAACTGGGCTGTACAATATGGTAGCCAATACATGTGGCTGCTGAGCACTTGAAATATAAAGAAAAACATAAAGTAGAGCATTTAGGGCTAGTGGCGGCTATTTTATAAAGGATGGACAGGGAAGGTCTGTCTGGAAATGTATTATTTGGTCAGGGACCTAAAGGAAGTGAAGGAGTGAGCCAGGTAGATAACTGGGGAAGAGTGTTCCAGGCAGGAGAACACCAGGGGCAAAGCTCAGTGCCATATGCTGAGAATTGAGTAGTAACTGAAACAGATACAATCATGGTCCACACTCTTGGAGCTTTCATTCTACAGGTCAAGTAGACCTTAAACTAGGAAGCAAATATATATATATTTTTGAGATATATATATATATATATATATATCTCATGCAGTGGGAACAGCATGAGAGAAGATCCTGAGGCTGGAATAAATCTGGTGTCCTCTGGAAATCCAAATGAAAGAAGACCACTGGGGCTGGGCATAGTGAGCAAGGGGAGAAGTGGTCCAGTGTGCCGTTGGAGAGAAAACCAGAGGCTGGGTTAGCAGGCTCTGGTAGCCCACTTGAAGGAGTTTGATTTTATTCTCAGTGTAATGTGGCACCATTAATAAATGATGACCATTGAGTGACACGATCACATTTGCAGTTTTAACTACTCAGTCTACTCTCTGGGAAATGGGTTGGAGAAGGAGCTGGGAATGAAATGAAAGTGAGGGAACCAGCTAAGAAGTCCAGGCAAGAGATGATGATGGCTTGGGCTGAGATGGTGGCAGTGGAGATAAAGAAAAGTGAAAAATACAATTTGAAAATAAGGAGAAATGGATGGATTTTGGTAAATAGATTGGAGATAGAACCAACATGACATTGCACATAAAAGGCACATGGGGAATATCGGATGGACTTGGATGAATGGATGGATCGATGGACAGACAGATGGATAGATGCATGAGTGGGTGGGTGGAAGGATGGATGGCCACTAATTCCCTGGCCTTCAATACAAGTCTGGCAGGCCAATCTCCACCTTTAAAGAGAAGAGTGTGATATCTAAGCTGGTTCCCAGAAGTGTTCCCCTCCCTCAGGTGAGTCCCTAGTTTCCCATGATTCCTCACTCATGATTTTAGTGATGAAGTTCTGCTGGTGAAGATATTACATTGTTTACCAATGATCTTGACAGAAAACCTTATTTGTGGTTAAGCATGCAGCTGGGTGGGGGGTCATGTGTGTGTAATTACTTGGGAACAGGGTGTGTAGACAGCCAGTTGTTATGGAGGCTTGCCTTGGGCCGACTGTTTTTTATAGGCTTCCATTAATCCTTAGGACTGTCCTGTGATGTTGACACCATCCAGCCCATTGTACACATGCAGAACCTAAAGCTTAGAGAAGGCAGCTCACTTGCTTGAGGTCGCAGTTGGTCGGTGGCAGGAATGATTCCTTCCCTGACCCAGATGTGCAGTTGAGGACATCTAATGCCTGTTCCAACTAACCAGCCCTGGTTTTCTTGGGTAATTTAGTGACCACCATTTTGCACCTCAGCCCTAAACCTTCACTGTTCTAGCATCAATCCTCAGTGAGACAATCCTCAGTGACACCTGCCAATGTAAACCCAGTGGTGGGCCCTTTGTGACTTATTTTCCTCCTCAGGGAGGACCTAGCTCTGGGGATTTCAATTGAGAACTACTGAAAACGGTAGTGGAAGGTCATTTTCTGTTTTAAGTAAACTGATTCCTGTTAGGATAGAGGTCAAGAAAGCTGGGCTTTGAAGTTGGTCAGCCGTGGGTTCAGTTAGAACTCCAAGCTGTCTGTGAGCTGGAGTTTCCTTATGTACAAAATGGCGGGGCCAGCCTGGTGGCATAGGGGTTAAGTTTTCACACTCCACTTTGGCAGCCTGGGGTTCACATTTGCAGGCCGGGACCCCAGGCACAGACCTACACGCCGCTGATCAAGCCATGCTGTGGTGGCATCCCACATACAAAAAATAGAGGAAGATTGGTACAGATCTTAGCTCAGGGCCACTCTTCCTCACCAAAAAAACCCCAAAAATATACCGAAATGGGGCTAAGCTGACCTCAGTAGTGTGTTGTGAGAGGATTAGCTTGTTTATGAAGCATTTAGTCTAGAACCTTCCAAGCACAGGGTAAGTGGAACAAAAGACAACTATTATACCTTTATGTCTCAAGGCAAAGAGGGTTTTTTTGACAGTAAACTAGACGGTCTTGGCATTCTGCTAACAAATCTAAATGTAAGTATTACTCCTTGAGTAGATAAAAATTAAGTGTAGGTAATTATCTTTGCCTCCACAGAACTTAAGAGGAAAAACAAACAATTCCCTCTGCAAACCTCAGAAAAAAAGCCTTTTCCCCCAAATTTCTTGCTGTTTATTTTTGACCTCAGTCTCTCCTATTCAAAGCATAATGAGCAGGGCTTTTGCTCCAGCAACAAGGCCCCTCACAAAGCCAGGCGGGAGGTCTGTGGATGAGGTGCTCCACGAGCTGAGCCAGAAGCCTTAGGAAAGTGCTTGCCAAACACTGATGTTTGACTAATTGGTAATGTCCGGAAAGTTGGCACCAGGAGAAAAGAAAGTAAAGAGGCTGGTGGATGTGCAGGAAGGAAGACAGACAGACTTGAAGCCAAGCATCAGGATTCTGGAGAAAGAGCTTGGGCAACATGGAGGTCAAGGAAGTTTGTCAAACAGTTTTGAAATGGTCAATTAAACCCCTGAAAGACAGCGTGCCCAGGCTCCAGCGTTAGCTCCAGTGGAGTTGGCCTGCAGGACGGGGGAGGCAGGAATATGAGCGGAGTCTCAGGTGCGCCCTCTTGAGGCCAGACAACTCCATGCCACAACAGCCTGAGACCCTGTTACAGCATTTTAATGGCACCAAGCCAGGGTGATGGGTCAGGAGGAATTCCAGCATCAGCCAGATGCTGTGTCTGGAACCAGCCCTCCACCGGTGTGGAACTGAGGTAGCTCACCTACACAGATGTTTCCCTCCTTCGGGCTTAGTTTTATCTGGAGAAGGAATGGGAGAGGGGAGGGCTTGCTTTTTGCCACGTGATTCAGTGCCGGCCACCTCCGTCCGTGAAATAAGATCCAATAAGCTGGAACCTCACAGAGTCTCTTTCCCTTTCCCCCGCCTGTGAGCTCTAGGCGAAAATGCTCACCTCCTCTCTCGGGGCTTTCCTGTTCCCCGTGCAAGGGAAGCTGGACATGGGTACTTCTTCCTCCTACTTCTGCACAGTTCCAGTAGCCTCTCTACGGAGAATGGCCCGACATGTCTGCTTCCGGAGTGAGCCGCCACCTTTCAAAAGGCAGCTTTTTTTCTTTAAAATAGAAACATAAAGACCTGCCTCACTAGGAACCCTTCCATGCATCTGGTCTAATTTTTTCAAGTTAGAATTTTGCGCCCTTCATGTCATTCTCTCATATTTTCTCTTGGTCATAGTGGTCTTTCAGAAGCAAAAAAAATCCGATCGTGACTCCACTGCTGAAAATTGTCCAAGAGGACAATGAGATGAGGAGTAAGCGGAGTCTAATTCACAGCTGGTTGGAGGGTGAATGAGTGCAACAGATTTGAAAAATAAATTTAGCATTATTTGATAAAGTGGACGGTGTGTATACCGGGTGATCCAGCAATTCTGTCTTTCTGTGTATGTATATGCCTGATGTGTGTGTGTGTGTGTGTGTGTGTATATTTTTTTTCTTTAGAAAAATGTGTGTAAGAAGTTCCTAGCAACACTATTCAAACTAGCAAAATGCTGGAAACGATTCAAATTTCAACAGCAGTGAATGTGTCAATAAATTCAAGCAATGAAATACTATACAACAATGAAATTGGATAGTAGAGGATGTGGATGAATTTTGGGTTTCACCCTAACATAGGATTAAGTCACAGGAAAAAAATGAATATTTTCATTTATATAAATTTCAAAACATACAAAACAAAACAACCTTTTTTAATGGATGTAAATGTGGTAAAATTAAAAAGGAAACCCAGGAAATGATAAACACAAAATTTAGAATAGGGTTCTACCTGAAGGATGAGGAAATGGGACGGGAACGGGTCGGGGCACCCAATGGACTCAAAGGAAGACAAGGTGTACTTTGTGTTAAAAGTACGTGAAGGAAATTTGGGGTGAGGAACTATTCTGTGTCTTGATCTTGACAGTGTTTACATGACTATGTGCACTTTGTCAAAACTCATAGAACTAAACATCAAAAAGGGTGAATTCTGTAGTATGTAAATTATAGCTCAGTTGAAAAAACACTTGTTAAAGAGAAGTGTATGGTAGGCACACAGTTGTGTTTATTGTATTGTGCTTTTTATACCTTACCTATAATTTGTGTTCTTTTATAGCTACTCGATCTACTTTAAAAAGCAATTTTTAAAACCCTTCAGTCGTTCGCCAATTTCCTCAGATTTAGCATCAAACCGTTAATGTGGCCAAGGGTCCCTTCGGGTTTGGATCCCCACTTGTCTCTCCTGTCTCTCAGCTCTCCCACCCTGTACCCACTGCCTCTCCTTTTCCTGTCCCAGTGCTGACCTTGCTGCACAGTAACCATCTGTGCACTGCTCTCTTTCCCACTAGACTGAAAATTGCCTAAGCGTCATCTACCCTATCACACCAGTTCCCCCACATGGTCTGCTGCATAGTAGGAGTTCAGCGAAGATTTGTGCAATTTTGCCAATATACAGGCATCCCCTTTGATTCTGTTGGAGGAAAAGTAATGGAAAGACATGGGTAGGGGATGAAGTTCCCTCAAACAGTGTTCTGGAGCTCTCAAGTCTGAAATGGGTCTCCCTGGGCTAAAATCCAGGTGTCGGCAGGGCAGTATTCCTTTCTGGAGGCTCTAGGAGACAAGCCGTTTCCTTGTCTTTCCACCTCCTAGAGGCTGCCTGCATTCCTTGACTTGTGGCTCTTTTCCATCTTCAAAGCCAGCAATGGCTGGCCATGCCTTTCTCACATCGCATCACTCTGATTCTAACTGTTCTGCCCTCCTCTTCCACATTTAAAGGACTCTTGTGGTTACTTGGGTCCACCTGGATTATCCAGGCGAATCTCCTTATTTGAAGGTCAGCTGATTAGCAACCTCAATTCCATCGGCAGTCTTAATTCCCCCATGCCGGGTAACTTAATATAATCACACATTCTGGGGGTTAGGATGTAGACGTTTGGGTGAGATGGAGAGCGGCACTATTCTGTCTACCACATATGGTAAAGAACGGATGAAATTACTCACTGAAATTTAAGAGTGGGACAGCAGGTAGCAAATGCTTCCTCCTGGTTTCAGGATCTCATCAGACTTCTGTCTTAGTTCGTGTACCACAGAAGCAGATCCTGAGAAGAGGATTTGAATTCATTTAGTTTTTTGGGTTTTTTTTACATAATGCCTGGAAATACTGATGGGAAGTGGAGAGAGAGAGGAAGGAGAGGATAGCAAAAAAGAGTGTGTTATCAAAGTAGTTACCCTGTGCGCGAGTGGAATTTAATCTGGGAAACGATGAGAGGCAACGGGGAATATGAGCCTCAGTGTTATCCGCCAACAAGTGTTTAGTTTTGGTTGAGGGCTGTTCTTGGGAGAGCTTAATTCCCAGGACCTGTGGACCACATGCACTCCAGGGCCAAAGAAAGCCCTCAAGCCAAGAGATGCAAATGTTGGCAGTTGGAAATCAGGTCAGAATCCAGTGAAAAAAATCAAGGCCAAGGGGACCCATGTCTATGTGGGGCACCAACAATTGTCTGTTACAGCTTGCACTGGAATTTGGAAGTCTGAATGTAGCAAAATCATGGTACTGATTAACCAAGTGGAGTCCTTTAGTGATAGTTCAGGAACTTTCCAACTTGTTTTCTGAAGGATTCTACAGAGAAGTCCCAAGGCTTCTTACAGGAAAGTCCCCAGTCCATCCCTACTTCAACCAGGAACCCTCAGTTTTCTGTTTTCTATGTTGATAGATTTTATTTGAGAAAAGGAAAAGATACAGACACTTAAAGAAAAAAAATCCACTTTCTTGGCCTACAAATTATAAAAATTGTATGTCGGGAATCTTTTCTGCCAGGTAGGAATTTGAGGGAGGTAAAGAAGAGTTGGATTCAATTTCCCTCAGGGTCTTTGCTGAAGGGACAAGAACAGAAATCTGGATTCAGTTTTGTTGGTAAAAATAATCTTTCCACCCCCAAAAATGTAAAAACCTGCATTGTTCAGGATCTTTGGACTTATTCATTTCAACACAGCTGGGAGGTAGGAGCAGAGAGGGGAGATTTTGAGCTGTTTAGTTTTAATGAAATGTTTAAGGCTGAAATAATGGTTCTATATAGCTTTTGACATAATTTATTCTATTTTGTGTCAATTTGCCTGAAGAATGTAATGTTGTGGGGTGGAGGGAGCTGTAAAGGGCTCTCACTGAGTCATGGATTATAATTTACGTCTGGAAAGTCTACATATTCCATAATTATGGTGTGCTATGAATTAGTGGAGTAATATTGAATATCTCCAAACCCCTTATTATGGCTTCTCACTTGAAATATGTTTTCAATATACATTTATTCAGCAGTGCTTAAACATGGCAAGTCATAAACACATGCTTTTTAAATCATGTGGCTACATTTTCTTCCTGCTTAAATGTAAGATCAGATGTTATTAACAGAGGAGGGGAAACGAGGAGAGAGGAGATGTGAAAAAACAAATAGTATTTTTTATTTTAAAAGAAATGTCTTCTATTTATGATACTGTTTTTCCAAAGTGAAAGAGGAAAGAGTACTTAGAGTCTTTTGGTCGTTTCTCTGGTGACAATTTATTTTATTTTTGTAGCACTTTGCCTCCCAAGAGCGATGTATGTTTGAAATCTGCCATATATTACGTGAACATGCTTGACCAACTGATGTGGTTAGCAAATGTTCTCTGGCTAAGACCCAGCAAGGGGAGCTGAAGAGCCAGCTCTCTGATAATTAAGAGCATGGTCCAAATGGCTGGAGCCCCGAAGAGGCATCCTGTAACTGTCTTTAACGTGAGAATTTAACTTCATTCTTTGTGGAGAGTGGCCTAGGCACTGAGCCATAAGATGAGGGAATTCCTCCCAGGGAATGCAATTAAGTGTTTTGGAAAGAGAGACATTGCTCTCCAGGACATTGAAAGTTCCCTTTCGAGGCTAGCCTTTACAGGTCCTGAACCTGCCTCCTCTGCTTGCAATTTCAAGATGCTGACACCAGGTGGCAGGCATACGGACGTCATGCCGGATTCCTGTTTACACAGTTAGGGTTCCCTTCCGGGCGGTTAGTAAGTTGAAAGGTAGTGAGGAATCAAAAAAGAATTCTTTAGGAAAGAATAACGCTTGCTAAAAATCTTACAGAGGCAACCTCCACTTTTAAATCTAACGCATTCATTGTAAAGGCCATGTCAATGTACTCTAACAGAAAACTCTAGTTTAGTAAATATATTGAAAATAATTATAATGTGGTTGTATAGAGGGGAACGTTATTGTGTTTATGTAAACATACGCTCTATATGACAGTTCAAAAAGATGTAACAAGTTCTGGATATATGGTTATGTTTTGCTAACTTTGAAAAAGAAATCCCATAGATAAAATAAATATATTGGTATCAGGAAATAATAGAAAATACAACTATTATAATAGTACTAAAGTAAGTCTAAAACATTACTAAATTAAACCTAAAACATAAAGATAATGGGCCAAACTTAGTGTCTAATGAGTTGCCTGGCTTGCGGCTTGTCATTTCACAAGAGGATAGAATTGTTGATTATTTTACATCTTGTGCTTTTGGTTTTCCATAGGCAGTACTGACATATGGAATGCAGGATAATGTTTGGATATGTTTTATTGGTGAGAAAGGAGAGGGGAGATTGCATTTTATATGGCAGCAAATAAAGTAAGTACTTACTTTGCAAATGGTATATCTAGGTTTCTACTTTGTTGATTTGATTCTGCTCAATCATTGGCAGAAATCATGAAATGACCTTATAGAAGGAGAAAAAAGTAACATAGGACTCAGTGCTAAATGAATGAAGAGAGCCATTTACAAAGTTTAACTTGAAAGCAGGGACTGTCTTACTAAAAAATTGTTGAGTTATATAATTGAGAGTATGATTTAATGAAATATGAGCACCTGGGCAAAATTAAATGCCTTACTTCCTAACACTTTAACTCTGCTGAATTAATCTTAAATAATCCCTGGTTTTCTCTCTTGGAATGGTGACGCTGACTCCCACTGAATCTTCTAGGACTCTTCTGGGGCTTCTCAGAGCGCAAAGTCCTTCCTCCTGTCTTCCATGTATTTAAATTTAAGAAATGCTTTTACCATGCGCCACTTGAACAAACCCCCAGATTATGTTTGGCACAACTCAGCTCTAACTTCTCACAGTGTTAAGGATTCAGTTTATTCTTTCATAAGCAATCATCGGAAAGCCAGAATATTAGGGGTATAGACTTTGGAATCAATCCATGTGAGTTGGAAACCCAGCTTCACCATTTGCTGGCTATAAAACCTTGAGCAAATAACCAAAAGCATTTGTAAAATTAGAGTAATAATGGTACCTACCTCAAAGGTAGAGAAAGTTGGATGAGAACCCACATTCAGTGCTTAGGTGCAATGTACCTGTTACATAGTGAGTACTCCATAAATGTTAGTTATTACTAATATTACTACTTTTTAAATGATGGGTCTTCAGTTACCTTTTCTGAATCTTAGGAGTACTCAGGCTTCTTAAACTTCGTTTTATACCATAAGTGAAAGCAGAGGAAGGTCCCCATGGGAATGTCACATGTGCTTTTCCCGCTTTCCCCTTTCCATCCAGTGTCTGGTGTGAACCCACAGCCAGTGTCCTTAGCAGTGGCTTTCTGGGGCCCCTCTGGCACAGTGTTTGCTGAACACACCTGTTTGGACGCAGACTTTTTCTTTGCGGAGGCCCTATTTCTTTGCAGAGAAAACATTATGAATAACCACATCTAACCACGTTCCAAGTTTGTATTTTGTGTTCTGTAAAGTGTCCTTACGTGTTGGCTCTGGGATTAGCACGTAAGAGCTGAGCATCTGTAAGTGAAAGGACGGATGAAGGCACGGCTGCCAGTGCACTGAAAACTTGGAGAAGTTTGTGCTTCTGCTGCTGGGGTGGGGTCGGGGCGTACCCAACCCATCCCTCCAAACACTCCTCCTTCAAAAGGGCCCAGCTGTGTTACTCTGAAGCCTGAACTGTATTCTGTGTGCTTGCCAATAATGTGAATGAAATGATCAAAATATCTATGTGGCTGTGGGGGAAACAAAATAAGAACAGGTTGGGTTATCGTGTTAACGATGTGGAGTTGAGGGAGGCGGAAGTAATCAGGTTTGGGTTTCCCAGTGGAAGAGAAGAAGCAAGGATGCAAACTTGGTTGTTGTTTTGTTTTGTTTTTTGAGATATATTTGGCGTATAATATTGTGTAAGTGTAAGGTGTACAACATACTGATTTGACACATTTATACTGCAGTATGATCGCCACTGTAGCATTAGCTAACGTTTCTGTCTTGTCACATAATTGTCATTTCTTCTAGTGGTGGGAACAAGTAAGATGTAGTCTTAGCAAGTTTAATGTTCACAGTATAGTTTTGTTGTCTATAATCACTGTACTGTGTCTTAGGTCTCCAGGATGTATTTATCTACTAGTTGCAAGTGTGTACCCTTGAGCAACATCTCCCATCCCCCTCCCCACCCCCAGCCCCTGGTAACTACCATTCCACTCTCTGTTTTTTGAGTTTGATGTTTTTAGATTCCACATATAAGGAATATCATACATTATTTGTCTTTCTATGTCCGACTTATTTCACATAGTATAATGTCCTTAAGGTCCATTCCATGTTGCAAATGGCAGAGTTTCCTTTATTCTCATGGCTGAATAGTATTCCATTTTGTGTGTGTGTGTGTGACTTCTTCTTGAGCCACTCATTCACTGAAGGACACTAAGGCTGTTTCTATGTCCTGGTTATTTCAAGCTTGGTTTTAATTCACCCATTAGCAGGACCAGCTGAATGTTCTGTGGGTTTCTTAATTTCTCTGGGCTTTGAATCAATAGCTATAGAACTCATTTCCTTTTTTGTCTCCTTATCAATGAGTGGTGATGAGTTCTGAACCAGAAGTCTCTTGGTTGGGGTCATGTCAGAGAGGACAATATTGTCAGTATTTAGGAGCATGACCTAGCTTTGGCTCCTGGATCCACCACCTCCTGGCTATGTGACCTCAGGCAAATAATCTCTCCATGCCTCGGTGTCCTTATCTGTAAAATGAGAGAGAATAGGAATTCCTACCTCATTATGTTGCTGTGCAAATGAAACGAGTTAATATATAGAAGTGCCTACGAGAGTGCTAGACACACAGGAAGCCATCCAATAAACGTTAGCCAAGGTGAGGAGGCTGGTGAAGATGACAGCAGTGATACCAGGCTCCCTCGCCCACCCTCACCCCCCACTGCACAAGACTATCTTTATTTCCTATCTGCTGTTTCACCGTTTAAAATGTCTTCCATACAACGCAAGTGTTGAGGTTGATGGAGACACGAAAATGCATCTCATCTCATTTTAAGGAATCTCAAGCCAGGAGTGGTAAAGTGACTTTTCTAAAGTCACGCAGCTAGTTAGGGACAAAGCCAGGCCTAGAAACTGTAGTCTGCCAAGTTCCAATCTAGTGCTAATAACATCTACCTTGCCAAAGTCCCACTGGAATAAGGAATTTTAAAGTGTAAATGCCTGAGCCGACTTAGCAGGTTCAGTTCCTTCAAGGCTGAAATGGAAGTTAGATTACACCATTTCATTTCAACTGCACAGCCAGCTTATAGCAAAGCCCACAGGGGGAAGAAAAGACAAAATGGAATTGAGACACTTAGAGGAGGGAAAAATGTTCCCAGTCAAACCATTCCTCAGAAAATGGAGGGTAAAAGTAGATAACATTTGTGGATTCCAAAAACAAACTATCAAAGATTTTTTTCCTCTGGGCTCTGGTGAATATGAGGAATTTAGTTTGGTACAGCTGAAAAATTAAACTGCAGTGAAAAATGAAATGCAGGTGTGTTACTGTTCTGAAATGCGGCTGGTATTTCTGAGAAATAATATCTCAGAAATCCATTGGTGGAAGCCTAAGGGTGAGGTTTGTGAGGTAAATGGTGGGGAGTTCTCCATGGGGGTTTTATAAGCTGATGGAAGGGGAGGAGAGGTACCATGAAGCAAGAATTTTGGAAGCCCTAGAAAAAAAAAGTTGGGGAGTTTTCCAGTGAAATTCTGGATTGAGAAAGAAAAGAAACCCACATGTGCTAAACAAGATGGTGGATCCAGTTCAGAGAAATTGAGTAAGAGACTAAATTCCCAGAATCGCAAGAAAAACTAGTCAAAGGCTTCCCCCTGGGAGCACCCAGATCAAAACGCTGACCGAGGGGATCTTGCTGCAGGTTGCTGAGGAGGGAGGGGCCTGTTGCTGCTGGAGGCTGGAAGGGGTGGCTTGGAACTGGGTTGAGAAAAGACCCCAAACCCACAGGGATGGAGAGAGTTGAAAGTGTGGTTTGGCCTAGTGGAAAAGAAGGGAGGTTGGTCAAGAGAGGCCTGTTAACAGAAAAGTGGCTGAAAACAAGAAGCATCTGGAAAGGGCCATTGAATGCTTTAAAGTCATGCCAAGCTAATTGAGTAATGTGAGCTTATGTTCTTGTAAATTATTTCAACTGTATATAGTCCTTCCCCTGAGAATGTCTTACCCTGCAGTTCAAGATTAGTTGTGTGTTTGAATAGACTCTGAGTGGGCTGTAACTCTTTGTGTGTGTGTGCGTGCGTGTGCACGTGTGATTTATTGATTATAGTCCACATTCTCAGTACTATGCACTGACTGATTCAGTTTTCACAACTCACTATCTAACATGGCAGATATCGTTCCCATATTGCAGAGGTAGACACTGAGGTCTTGCAGGGCTGTTTGGCTGTGGCAGCCCCACGTTGTCCTATCATGAAGATGCTTGTGGCGTGAGAAGAATGTGCGTCTGAGTATGTATTTCGGAACTCTTTCACCAGGAGGATTTCTGCCCTCAACCTAACCTTGAATGGTGATGTCATTTGACTTATGAACCCCGTTTTTGAAAGCCTGGATCAGACCCCCTTCGGTTCACAAAGCTGAGGGTGAAAGTTTTAACTAAAACCAAAAGGAAAAAGCTTGCTGCTCTTCACCCAGGACCTACCCCCACCCTGACCTCCTCCTACCACTTCGCCCTCCTCACGGACGGCTCCCGAGATCTCAGCCCGAGATCTCAGCCCGTGCCTATTTTGTTTGTGCATGGAAGTCCGAGAATCTAGGTCAGTTTATCCAAGTAGAAAGTGTTATTTTATTGAGTTAACTCTGTGCAAACTGCTGCCTCTTTGTTTTATAGAAACAAAGTCCCTTGGGTCCAGGGCATTTTCTCTGAAAATTTTCAGAGGCCTCTGAGTAATCACTTAGATTTAAAATCAACAATGAAAACCCTTCTTTTCTTAGAAATGGTGTTTCCTGGTACCAACTGTCTTTTTAACTGTTTTGTCAGACACTAAATCATTTCAGCCTTTTTGATTGTAAAAGGACTTGAAGTGAAATTGCCAGTGCCACTACATCAGTGTCCAGCCAGATCAGAATGCACCTGACAGACGGGAAGCTTAGACTCATTTCATAATTATGGAGTTTTCTTATTCTTCCTGAAATTTGACCCAGTAAATATCATTAAACGCAAACTGGTTATCAAAAGCGAAAGGAGTTCTTTTGGTTGCTAAACATCATTTGGAATTCTATCTTCTCCATAGGGTTTTAGATGTCTTATAATTGTGATGTTTAAATGTCTTAACATTATAGTAGTGGTGTTTTATGATAATACTTTTCATGTTTTAAAGCAGAGCTACTCAAAATCTAGTCTGTGGATCAGAGCCAGTCCCTAAACTGTTACCAGACTCCATAAGGTAGGTGCAGAAATTGAGAATAGGCATTTAGAAACTTTCAGCGATTTGATATTGCTGCAACATCCATCAGCATTTCATTTTTCTGGCAATTCATCTTTATTGTATTTTGTAAAAGTATTTGTCGATATGGATTAGAAATGAACTAAAAACGAAAAAACAAAAATTCTGGTTCTTGTCCACAGGTCGTTTGAGAAAAACTGTTTTTACAGCGTCCCTCATCTCGTTTGCTGCTGCCTACAGCTTCGTGAGGGAGATGGAGATTGCAGTTTAAGCCCCATTTTACAGATAAATAAACCCAGGCTCAGAGAGGGAAACAGAGCTGGCCCGTCACATGTGTGTTGTCATGATCTAGTTCTTCTTACCTGAAGCCAGCAGTTTTCCAAGGTGTCACTCTGCTGGTCACAGACAAGTTAAAGCCAGCTCATCAGTAGACACTCTCGAGTAAGGATTTTTTAAGAAGGCATCTCTGTGTACTATTGGCCTGGAAGGACCAATGAACAGATCAAACCTTTTGATAACATTCGAGTTCTCCTCCTTTATAAAACCATTTAGACCCCAACAGATTGGCTGTGTTTTCCAAAGCAGTTGAAAGATCCTCACTGCGTAGAAGCTCAAGGTTTGGAAGAGACCCTAGGGCCCATGCAGGCCCCTGGCACGGACCTGGACATGGACAGCTTGTGTCCCATGGCGACAGCATTCTGTTCGGGGGCAGCAGGGACAAAGTCCTTGCTCGTGTCGTGCCCACCCCTGCCTTTCTAACTCCCACTTGTTGGCCCTACATCTCCCTTTTCAAGACACTGAGAAGAAGGCCGAGTACTTGATCACAGGCATGGTACCTCTCCTGAATCTTCTATCTCCAGCCTGAGCCAAATATCTTTAGTTTTTTCAGTGGTTCCTTGTGTGGCATGGCTTCAGTAGCCCACCTCCAGTCTCACCATCCTAGCCACTCTCTGCATTCTCTTTAGCCAATGTCCACCTTAAAATGGATGAGTCCCTCAGAACTGAACCTGACATTCCAAAGGTGGTCTGTCCAGATTATAGGAAAATGATCACCTCCCTCAATCCACACACTTTACTTCTTATAATGCAATCTTATAATGCGTTACTTATTTTGCAGCCACATCACATTGCTGTCTTATAATAAGATAAAAGTGCTAAGTCTTTTTAATATGAACATCTTCATTTGGCTAGTTATTCTATTTATTGACCTACTAATTTATTCATTGGTTGATTCCATTCCTTCCTTTCCCCACCATCCAGCCAACTGTCCATCCAGCCAACCAGTGGAATTCTGTAATATCTGCCTCAGGACTTTAATCCTATAATTTATTTTCAGAAGAAATCATGCTCAGTGGAAGGAAAGGAGTTTAAGCCTTTTAATCTTCCCACTTAATTTGATCCGGAGCCTCAGTGTCTGGGTAGGCACCAGCTCTTTGGTCCATACTTCAGGGTATGGTTAGCCAATTAATGAAATGTTAACTAGCTGCTGAACTGTCTAGAATCTGAGTTTATCAGTGAGCTCTCCAGGTAGACCTCCGCTGGTTTTAGCTGTCTCCGTCATCCTCCTTCCCTTTTAGAATCTCTGATCATAGAGGTCTCTTTGCTGTGACCTCTGCGACATCTGTTTCTATAACATCCAGATGGCACATCTGATTATACCCAGCGTCCCAGCCTCTGATGGCATGGTGACTGCATCCTCGGACCACACCAGACATTTTGTGTGGGTTGCCTCAAGGAACTGGGGATGGAAGAGGAGTGGGAGGGAGGTCATTAACATTATCGTTTCACATGTTATAATAAGCATGTATGACTTCTGTAATTAAGAAAAGTAATAATAGAAAAGATTAAAGAGAGAGGAAAGAAATTGCCCGTCCTCACTTGTTGGCTCAAGGTCAGTTCATAGTGGGACCCTCGTCCTCAGTGGCTGCCTGACTTACTCATGACCCGCTCATTCCCTAGCTCCCTGCATCCTAGCCTCTACCCCAACCACTCTGCAGAGGGCAAAGAAATGCTTCTTTTAAGTTTACTAATAACCTAATTCAGAGGTCAACAAACCACAGCCGGTGGGCCAAATCCAGGTGGTCACCTGTTTTTGTAAATAAAGTTTTATTGGAGCACAGCCATGCCCATTTGTTTGTACTGATTGTCTACGGCTGTTTTCCCAGTGCAACCACAGAATTTAGTTGTGACAGAGACTGAATGGACCACAAAGTCTGAAATATTTACTTTCTGTCCTTTACAACAATCAGTGTGCTAACCACTCTTCTATGTCAATAAATCCATTGGTCTAGCCCATCCAGTGGTCCTGAATCCTTTCTCACTCTCCTTAGCCTCTCGGCTGCCGTTGGCTCTCATGATCCCCCTTCTTGATGATTTCTTCCCTCACTCTCTGTGACAAGGAAGCCTCATTATCCTCTCCTTGTGTCTCTGACCACTCTTTTTTCTATCTTCCATTCTGACTCTTTCTTCAACTGTAAACATACATGAGGACCTAACCACTATGTGACTGGGCCAGCCCCCTTTATGCAGCATTTTTGAAGCCTTCTGCTTTCACCTCTAAACTACCAGAATTTAATCTTTTGTGCATGTAACAAAATAGCATTTTGCCACAGGAATAGAGGATATTCTAATGGCCCAAGATGTATGTGGTCTTTGACTCGTTACAGATAATCTTTATTAATTAGACTACATTCGTTGAATATGTAGGCATCAAATGCCAGAAGAAGGGGTTTCGTGTTGGGGTCAGTGAAATAGACCAGAGAGCTTTAGCTGGTGCTGGGTGAACCTTGATGCTGCCAGGATAGATGCTCGCTTTTGACATGGGCTGAACCCAAATGTGCGCCTGTGAAGTCAGAATAGGGCTTTCCTCATGCTTCCTTTACCTCTCTGCAAGGGAACACAAAAAGGAACACTTCCAGCCAGACTCAACCAGATTCATTCATTCATTCATTCATTCCACAAGCATTTGTTGGACACCTACTGTGTGCCACCCAGTGTTCTAGGCACTGGGCATACAGCAAGGAACAAAACAGGCAGAATCCCTGCCCTCCTGGAGCTGGTCTTCTAGTGGGAGGAGACAGACAACACCTAGAGAAGTAGAGTAGATACTAAGTTAATTAGTGGTAAGTGCTAGTGAGAAAAATAAAAGGGGCAAGGGGAAAGGGAGCTGGCTCTGGAGGAGGAGTGTTTGTTATTTAGATAGGATAGCTAGGGAAGGCCTCCCTGGGCAGGTGATATTTGAGTAAAGACCTGGAGGTGAGGAAGTGAGCCACGTGAAGATCTAAGAGGAGAGCTTTCCAGGCATGAGAAATTGCAAGTACAAAGGCCCTGGTGTAGTCAGGGAACAGCAAGGAGGCCAGTGTAGCTGGAACAGAGTGAGTCAAAGGGAAGGTGGGACAAGACGAAAGTCAGAGAGATGGTGAGAAGACAGAGTGAGCAAAGAGATGCGACTGAAATCATTATATTTCTCCTACTGAGCCTAGGAAAAAATATATAATCTTGGAAATTTTTGCCATCTGATTGGGAACTTGATCTTGAAGGACAGCAAACATCATCATCATTGAGAGAACAGGGGTGACTCTGTTCTGAATAGGCCATGTGGCTGTCTCCATGGGTGTGGAGTTTGGGAATATAAAAATAGCAATAACAAGAGTTTCCTTTTAACGCTATTCCTCTCTCATATTCTTTTTGCATTTAAACCAGCTAAGAGTGGGTTCTCCTGTTTCTGCAGAAAGTTTGTCCACATCTCTCTCACCTTGACTATTTCTCCAGCTTTTTGGGTAAACCCCAGAATTTTCTGTGGGTACATATCAGTCAGGGTTGTTTGGTTGCAAGCACCAGAAACTGACTTGGCCAATGTAAGCAAAGAGGAATTAATTGAAGGCTGTTGGGGGCTCCCAGAATGGACTGGAGGTTGGAGAACCAGGTTTGGAAAAGATCTGGAACTCAGTGGCTCTGGAAGGCTGGGAAGGTGGCCTCCTGGTGGACAGTTTGCCCAGAAAGCCACCATTAAAAGCTGTTACCCCCGGGGCTGGCCCCGTGGCCGAGTGGTTAAGTTCGCAAGCTCTGCTGCAGGCGGCCCAGTGTTTCGTTGGTTCGAATCCTGGGCGCGGACATGGCACTGCTCATCAAACCACGCTGAGGCAGCGTCCCACATGCCACAACTAGAAGGACCCACAACGAAGAATATACAACTATGTATGGGGGGCTTTGGGGAGAAAAAGGAAAAAGAATAAAATCTTTAAAAAAAAAAAAAAACTGTTACCCCCAATCACTTATTTCATCTTCAGGGTTCTCAGTCCCAGAAGAGAATGACCCATTGGCAGAAATTGGGACCTGCACCCTTGACTGTACAGAGGATGTGGGGGAATGATTGGGCCTCCTCATCCTCTATAATGAGTGAATGGGGCAGGTACCTGGATTTTCCATCCTATCAAACTTATACCTGATGGGGTAGAGGTAATTTCCTCAAAGGAAGTTAGGATAATGGCAAGGAGGAGATGCTACTAAGAACTGTCCCCCAACTGCTTCGTGTCCACTCCAGGGTGCAATCAAGAGTCTATTTCTACTGAATGACCGAGAAACACTGTTCAGTTCACTTCGGTCTTGATTCCTCTAAGAATGGCTCAAGACAGGTGAAATCTGGCCAAATTACAACATTCGATGTAATGGAGCTTTGCAGCTATGTGTGTGGACACTTCTGAAAAGGTCATCATCCCTCTGCCCTCACCTGTGCCCATGGACAATAGGCGTTTCCCTGACTGTGTCTGTAAATAAGCCGCACTATATTTGTACCTGCCGTTTCTGGAGTGCTTCCTAAGGGCCCTACCGGGTGCTCTCCATCCATTTTCTTGCATAATCCATGAGGTGTGTATTATTGTCCCTGTTTGCAGATGAGGATCGGAGGCAAGGAAAGCTAAGTGCTTTGCTCACATAGTCAGTGCTGGTGATAGGTCTGATTCCTGACCTGTGCTGTTAATCACTCATTAATTCAAGCTGATAACGTTTGTGTACGCCAGTGGATCTCAACCACAGGTGACTTGGCCCCCAGCAATACTGGCAATGTTTGGAGACATTTTTGATTATTACAACTAGGAGAGGTACTCCTGGCTTCTGGTGGGTAGAGGCCAGGGATATTGCTAAACATTCTACCATGTGCAGAACAGGCCTCTCAGCAAAGAATTATCTGGCCCCAAATGGCAGTTATGCCGATGTTGAGAAACTCTGATGTGTACACACATGGACACATGGTGTGTGACCACGTAACGTGTCACTAGTGCTTTGGAGTCTGAATATGCACATGAATTGGCTCTTCGAAGATGAAGCTCAGTGTGAGTAGGAGTTGACTGCGACTATTAATTAACTATGAGTTGCCAAAAAGAAATCTTTCCCAAAGTCCTTCCATCTTCTACTCTTCCTTGGCACACATCTTGCAAAGAGGACAAAGAGGCCAATGGGTCTGCTCAGGAAGTGAAACTGAGTAAAACCCTATGCTTCGGGATGAGCCCTCTGTGAGAGTCTCAATAACTCTGCATGGAGGGGCAGCCTGGCAAATCCACTCCCTCTGGGCAGTGGCTATTTGCAAAGCAAGGCTGAGGCTGGCCAAAGGGGTCACGGTTGTCCTGTAATCAGATTAGGTTGCTATATCCGACCATTGGCCATCTGTGGCCCAAGGGGGAACTATTAAGCCAGCAGCGCGGACCTAAGTGAGATGGACGATAGCAATGTTCCTTGGAACGATGGATTAACCAGAGAGACCGTGTAATAGCCCTGCTAACGGGGGTTAGCAGATGGACCGTTCTACAGGAGTGCAGCTTGGCTGCTCCCCACAAAGGTGAGCGAGATTGGAAACGCGAAAATAACCTCTGTCCAGAAAATGTATCCCATGATCTGTGAAGAGGGGCAAGAACCAAGCCCGTGGCAGACAAACCCAAGCTTGACAGCAGAAACTGCCTGTGATTTGGCCTTGTATTTCAAAAGCCTTTACAATCCTGGGACTCCCTGGAAGCTATTTTAAAGACATAATCAAAAATGTATGCAGTGATGACGTTCAAAGATGTTCACTACAGCATTATATATATTAGCATAAAACAGGTAATAACATAAAGGATTAACAAGAAAAGAATAGCTATATAAATTAATTCACATCTGTAGAGAGGAACATTGTGCTGCTGTTGAAAGCAATTTTTTCATGACATGGCGAAATATCCACAATGTTAAGTTTAAATGAAAAACAGGATGAGAAAATTTGGATATTCTATGATCTATAATGAAAAAATATATGAATGCATAAAAAAAGGCAGAATAAAATAAATCAGTATTAACAGGGCTTCTTTCTGGGACATGGATTAATTATGATTTATATTTTCTTCTTTGCAAATTTTGTTGTTTTCCAAATCGTGTGCACTGAGCCCATGTTCCTATTTTTAAAAAGTTCCTTTTTTTTTCTTTCAATAGAAAATTGCTTTTCTCTGGCACTAATAAGGTTCTCATATTGTATGGAGACTCTAGGAAACTAGCTGCCCAAAGCCTAGTTTAGTAGCTGTCTTCACCAAAAACTAGTTGTTAACCTGGAAGATTAAGTTAATTCATCTCGTGCCTTATGTCGTACTTACACCGATGTTTAGTTGAATACCAAAGAACCCTCCTCCTCCTCCTCCTCCTCCT
This sequence comes from Equus quagga, assembly GCF_021613505.1. Lineage (NCBI taxonomy): Eukaryota > Metazoa > Chordata > Mammalia > Perissodactyla > Equidae > Equus > Equus quagga. The sequence goes on along the minus strand of NC_060267.1, from coordinate 156,363,581 downwards.
GCTCCTCCTGCCCCTCCCCCTCCCCCTTCTTGTAACTTGCATAACTGCCCATCTGGAATTTGGAAAAGAGATGAAGTTAGATGATTGGCATGATCATCCCCAAAGTGCAGATCCAGCAAGTACACGTTGTGGGCAATATCTCCTAGGGGTTGCGACCTTCCCTGAGCATTTCCAGCTGCCCTTTTTTTGGCCTCTCTCTGCAATGTTTAGATTTTTGTCCTAGACTGAGGACAGCTTTCCAAGAAGCAGCCTATGGCAGAACCTATAGTAGTTGTCATAGTTGTACTGAGTTCACCTGAGTTGTTGGTCTCAAGAAATAGGATATGCGTCTGGGGAATTTTGTTCCATTCTCTCTGCATTTTCCAGCTGGCGCACTTTGCACTCTCCTCTTAAGAAAGATGGCAGCGAGGGGCTCTCCTAAACCACAATGAAGTTTTCTTTTGTCTGGTTTGTACCCATCGCCTAGTGAAGGTGACCCGAGTGGCTCAGGTGTCTCTCTGGCCCAGGCCTCTTCACCTGCAGTGGTTTGCCTTTGTGTTATCCTCTCCCAAGGCAGAAGCTGCACAAGAACCGGGATTAAGATTGGTTAATACGGTGTGACTTGGAGGGACCATTCTCCGCATGCTCTTCCCCACCCCCCGTTGCCTCCATAGCCCTATGCACGCACCTGGTGTTGTTCTGAGTAGCTGGTGAAGATGGAGAACAGGCAGCTTTGGGATCAGGGCTCTCAAGATCAGACAGAATGTCTCTCTGCCACTTGCTCCTCTACTGCAGCTCCTGCACGGGTAGCTACAGGCCCACAGACAAAGAGCGGTCTCTCTCCTCCCTGCCTAGTGCTCAGCCACCCTTCCAGGGCCTTTGTCAACAACAAAGGTTTCTCAGGGCCCACGGTGCACCGGGCAAGTCTCTGGTGTTACCAATGAAGAATTCCTAAAATTCCTGCCCTCCTGGAGCTTACACATTCTAGTTGAGGAGAAAGATAATAAAGAAGACAAATAAAATAAGGAGATAAATAAAACAGGGAAGGACAGTGGGATTCTTCGATATAGGGGTTGCAGTGTTTGATGAAGTAATTAAGGAAGGCCTCATGAGAAGAGGATGTATGAGTAAAGACTTAAAGGGGGTGAGGGAGACAGCCGTGGGGATATCTGGGAGGGGAGCACTCCAGGCAGAGAGAACAGCCAGTGCAAAGGTCCTGAGGTGGGAATGTTCCCTGGTATGTTTGAGGACCATCAAGGAAGTCGTTGTGTCAAGAGGGGAATAAACAAATGGGCATCAAACAGGAGACGGAATCAAAGAGGCCACAGGGGGCTTTGTACAGACTTCGGCTCTTACTCCAAGTTTGATGGGAAGCTGTCAGGTGTTTGGGGAAGAAGGGTGACATATTTGGGTTTTAATAGGATCGAGCTGGCTATGATATTGAGACTAGACTACAGGGGAGTTAAGAGCAGAAGCAGAGAGAGTGGTTGGGACGCCACAGAAGTTCACCAGGTGAGTGAAGGTTGTCTTCTGACCGGGTGGCTACCAGGGAGGTGGGGCGAGCGCTTCCAGTCATCTCAGGCCTCGCGGGATTTCCCTTGCCAATTCAGACCCAGTGGAGGAGGAGATCAAGATGTCAGCAGCTCGTTTCCAAGAGTCACCTTATCATCTGAAGAGCTCATCAGTGCTGCAGAAGAGCTACTTTCTTTTAAAACAAAAAAGGTGCATTTTTAAACATAATTGAAGCAACATAGGCTCAGTGCACATAATTTGGAAAATACTGAAATTTATAAAGAAGAAACTATAAATCATAATGAATCCCATGTCCCAGATATAAGCCCCATTAATATTTTGATTTATTTTATTCTGCTCTTTTTTCTGTGCACATATATTCCAATTTTTCTGAACTCATTTTTTAGTTAAATTTAACACTGTGAATATTCCCCCATGTTATTAGTCTTTGAAAGATTATTTTTTTAATCTTTTTTTTTTTTTTGAGGAGGATTAGCCCTGCGCTAACTGCTGCCAATCCTCCTCTTTTTGCTGAGGAAGACTGGCCCTGAGCTAACATCCATGCCCATCTTCCTCTACTTTATATGTGGGATGCCTGCCACAGCATGGTGTGCCAAGCAGTGCCATGTCTGCACCCGGGATCCGAATCAGTGAACCCTGGGCCACTGAAGTAGAACATGGGAACCGAACTGCTGTGCCACCGGGCTGGCCCCCATTGAAAGATTATTTTTAATGGCAGCATAATGCTCGCTCCTATGATTATGAATTAATTTACACAGTCATTTGCTTATTGGGGGATGTGGCTTACATGTGCAGCCCTAATGGGCTCCCTAAATGCCCCCCCATCAGATAAGCTTATCCACCCTGTCACCAGCAGTGTTGATGCCTGAAGGCCTCCTCCCAGGGCACAGCCTGCTCCCAGGAGCCTCCACATCCTGGGGCACAGGCCCGTACACCCTTTCCTGGAGGCGGGCAGATGTGGAGAAGGCCCAGAAGGTCTTGAACACAGAACTCTAAGTGCCTTCCCTCAGACTCCCCAACACAAGTCCCTGTTCCTCCCTGGGGAAATGAGACAGACAGCTAGGGAGAAAGGTCAGGAGTGTCATCCTACTGAAAGACCGGCCCATGGAAACCTAAGGCTGGGGAAGCAGAGGGGCCATCCCACCAGTGAGGATTTAAGGGGAAGTAATGTCAAGTTCTTGGTCATAGGAAATGCTCTATAAATTTCCTCTTCCCCCTTCTCCTACCATTGCCAAGAAAACACCAAAATTCCATAAAGTGAGTATTCGCATGTGCCAATATGAGGGGCCAAGCTCTTATTACTCAAGGACAGTTCTTCCTATTTGTGCCAACCTGGTGACCCCTCTACAGAATGTAGGCTCAGCTCAGTAAGTTTCCCTTGGATGTAATTTCATTAGCCGTCCTTCCTACCTTGTGCACATTGAATATACTCAAGAGAAAAAACTGCCCCAAGCTGGCCAGTCTCTTAAGTGACCTCAGTTGGAGTTCAGCAATTGTTTATTGATGAATGAATGGATGAAGAGATGGACAGATGGGTAGAAGGAAGGAAGGAAAGGAAGAAAGGATAGAGGGTAGACGATGGAAGGAGGGAAGGGTAAATTAAGACAGTTGTTGTAACATTTTTTTTTCCTTTCCCTGAAGAGATGAGAGAGGCATAATGTTTTTACATAAGCCAGTGTCTTTTCCTCTTTTTCTCAGGTGAAATAAAAACCCAATATGAAAATCCCTTACTTCTGTTGGAAGAAAGTAAAGAACCACATTATGATCCAAGTAGCATGTTTTATCTGTTTGAGCTCAGGAGAGGAACGTGGGGGTGATTTTCTAGCTTGAGCGATGTAAATCTGTGTCCCCACCCCACGAAATACATTATTATGGCTGTGATTCATTCGGCTTTTTTTTTTTGAAGTGGACTATGGTTTGTGTGCAGTGGGTGAAGTAATTGAAGTGAGTAGTGCTTCTCCCTAAAGACAGAATCAATCACCGTTGTAGAAGATGGTGACATTTTAGAAGGAAACTCTCAGGAAAATGTCATGCTTAAAAAATTAGATTTAAACACACTGGCTCCAGATTGATTTTTATTACACTCAAATGGATACCCTGATTGATTATCAGTCTTACAAATGTTTAGCACATTTCTCACTTCTCTGATAATCAGAATAATCTAATTTTCAATGTCATTTAATGTGCTCTATTCAAGGTTATAATAGATCATGTTTCTAATAAAACACAGCAATTATGTAATGAATAATACAGGAGGACCTGCATTCAGGTTCCCTTGATTTTAAGGCGATGCTAAGGGAAAGTCTTAGATGTGCCCATTGCTTTAAATGTGAGGTACATTCTAAGTCTTTGACTGCATTATATAAGGTGTTTTTTTTTTCTTGCTGGTAAATCTGAATGGAACTTTGCCAAACTTGACTTAAAAAAAAATTTCTTGGGTGGAAACAGCAAGGATTGAATCCTTTTAATATATGTTATCGGTGCACCTGGAGAAAAGTGACACGTTGCCAAGTGATTTATTGAGTTTCTGTAGTAATTGCTGCTTTCTCCCCATTTTTGATATACGTCCCCTGGAGAAATAACATATTTTAGTTCTAAATATTTTTCCAGCGTCCATTGTAGCAGCAGCTGACGTTACGGATGTTTCAGAGTAAGCCACAGGCTATCTAATTTTGAGGAAGTTTGACTCTATATTTAGAGCCTAACACTTACCTGATTATGTTTACTTTGTGTGTGTGTGTTTTTAAGAGGCCTGACTCACTTTGGGAAGTAAGTTGTGCTTTTTATATGTGTGGCTTCTAACCAATTCCAGTCATGTCGAAATCTGGTTAGTAATTATGAATTCCTCCCTTACGGCTCGCCGCGTGGTTTGCTGACCTGGCGCGTCTGCAATGGTAGCTGACCTGGTGAGCCCACGAGCAGGAGCCGTGGGGGCCCTCCCCTTTTGTGCCGTGCCCTTTGGTGAGGGCATCAAGGCGCAGAAAGCAGAAGAAAGGAGGTCATAGAGCTCTCAGGCTCAGAACATTTAGAGACTAAAGAGAGGGGCCTTAGGCGAAAGGCTCACTCCTAAAATTGGTCCTAGCTGTGAACCTGATAGAATGAGGACTTCAGAACATCTGAAGGTTCTGGAAGATCTCAACAGAAGCAGCTGATGGGCCAGTACAAACAACATACCATTTGATAGAGATGAGTATCAAAGTCTGATTCGGATCCAGCCACATCAGTAGTGGAAGGACAGGCTGGGGGAGACCAGAGCTGGGGATCTGATGGCCACAGGCTTGCTGCGAACCCCTCAGGGTCCTCACATGTCTTTCCTCTAAGTTCCTTGGTTGATCAGATCATAAAAGACCATGATAACCCTCTGTCCTTGTGGCTGGTCAGAGCACATCTTGGAACATTCTTGGTTTTTGTTCTGAGCACTTCACTTTAAGAGAGAAGTTATCTAGAACTGAACATGATCCAAAGCAGGATGACCAGGATGGCATGAAATCATCAAGCTATCTATGAGTTATAATTGCACACAATGGGACTTCATAGGGTGGAGAAAACCAGATACTGGAGAAGATAATTGCTCTAAAGCAAAAAAGAAAGTCAAAGTTTGCTAACGTTTATGGAGTGCGGGATCTTTTCAACACCTCTGTTAGGTTATTACCGTGCTTTAATGGTCATGGCAGCTGACACTGAGAGAGGCCAGGTGCACTGCCCAAATTTACACAGCTCCTGAGCCACAAACTCGAGATTTAAACCCAGCTCTTGCAATCCCCATAACTGAGAATCATACTTGTGATCGCTCGTGGTATGCCATAACTGAGACTCTCCATAGGCTGATTCTGGATGATCATTCTGGATGATCACTAGGGTTCCTTCCAACTGTAAAAGGTGATTGGTCTCCATTCAGAACACGTGTGCAAAATCATTTCCTGGTACTTGGAAACATTCTGAGCATAAGGAGGGAAGTACTCTCATAGTACTCCAAATAGGATGAGGTTAGTCTGAGAACGCTTACTGCCTAAATAAATGTAGGTTGAGAGAGTGGAGGCCCCATTGCAGTGAAGGTACTTGGCAGTGAAGACTGTCTACACTGTTGAAAATGGCAGTTCTTGGGGCTGGTTTACCACCATGCAATTTCCTGGAGCCTCGAGGAAAGGGAATGTGTGTGTGTGCACGCACGCGTGTGTATGTTTGTGTGTGTCTATCTAAAGGGGTTGAGAAGGAGATGGCCTATAAAACTAATGAGGAAAAGCACCTTTGAAGCCTTTAGGGGCGGGCTGATAGCAAAGTACTTAGAATGGGAAGGAGAGGCTTTAAATGATGTCCTCGTGGTAAGGACCTAAGGTTATCTGAGCTGTGCATAGGATGTTATATGGGGCCCAGCAAGAGAGAATGAGTGAGGACACATATGTGGAACCAGACAGCCTGTTTTAGCTCTAAAAATACTACTTTTGCTTTTATTTTTGTTGCATTATATTGTATTTTCCTACCTCTCACAGATGAGCTGGTGTCTGCGAAGCATCATTCAAAGAGAGAATGGACTTGGGCAGTAGTAGGCAGACCAAGTGGACCTTGGTAGATACACAGGATGAGAAAGAGAGAAGGATGGGTCTGCCTTTCTCACTGGGACTTGGGCTCCTGGATGGATTGTGGTTCTGGTTGCTCAGATGGCAGCACCAAAGGAGAAGGAGTCATTTGGGGCCGCTAAAGAGTCCCGTTTAGGAGAGGATCTGTGTGAGGGGCCCAGAGACATCTACTGGGAGGTCGGATACACACATCTGATGCTTAGGGGAAAGGTCTAGGCTAGAGATGAGGAGTCGAGGCTTCTGGATACATATGCTTGATAGTGGGGGGCTTGGGCATGGATCTCATGACACGCGAAGAGTGAGAAGAAGGCTAAGGATACTCCCAGAGGTAAGGAATCTTTTCTTTTTTATTGTATTGAGGTCACATTGGTTTATAACATTACATAAATTTCAGGCGTACGTCATTATATTTCGGCTTCTGTATGGACCGCATCGTGTTCACCACCAAAAGTCTAATTTCCATCCATCACCATACATATGTGCCCCTTTACCCCTTTCCTCCTCCCCCCACCCCCTTCCCCTTCCCCTCTGGTAACCGCTAGTCTGTTCTCTGTTTGTTTATCTTCCACATGTGAGTGAAACCATAGAGCACTTGTCTTTCTCCGTCTGACTTATTTCGCTTAGTGTAATACCCTCAAGGTCCATCCATGTTGTCACAAATGGCAGCATTTTGTCTTTTTTATGCCTGAGTAGTATTCCAGTGTGTGTGTGTGTGTACGTGTGTGTACCACATCTTCTTTATCCATTTATCCGTCAATGGGCACTTAGGTTGCTTACAAGTCTTGGCTACTGTGAATAATGCTGCAATGAGCATAGGGGTGCATATATCTTTTTGAATTAGTGTTTTCATGTTCTTTGGATAAATACTTGGAGGTGGAATAGCTGGGTCACGTGGTATTTCTATTTTTAGTTTTTTGAGAAATCTCCATACTGTTTTCCATGCTGGCTGCACCAGTTTGCATTCCCACCAGCAGTGTGTGAGGGTTTAGGAAATCCTTTAAGTGGGCTGCCAGGTGGGCCTTGTGGGGAGCCCAGGATGCAGGTGTCTCAAATTGAGTGTTTCTTAGCTTTCTCAATCAAGCCCTCAAGCTCCCTTTTAAGAGTCAGCAATAGTTCTCAGAGAGGGGAAACCCAGGCCACATCCACTAGCATTCCTCTTTTTGAAGTTAGTTAGCTCAAGGCACTTTTTAATAACCATATTTTATAATTCTTGCTATTTTTTAAAGTCTGGATGCATCCTAGGAAAGTCCCGTAACCCAGTGACTGACCTTTCCCTGTTTTTAAATAAATGTGGATATCAGTGAGAGCCCTGGGATAAGAAGGTGAAGCTGATAATCAGCGTAGACCATGGGCCCCTCTGCAGTTAAGGTGCCTGGGAGCAAAAACAGTCGACGTGATTGAAAATGGCAGTTCCTGGGGCTGACCAACCATTGTGCAATTTCCTGAATTCAGTCAAAAGATTATGGGGTAAGTGGGGGAACAGGCTGGGCAGGGGATCCGGTGGAATTAATGAGAAAAATATTATTTTAGAGTCCAGCATTCCTTTCTAGCTTAAGGTCTGGCCAACCTTAAATGCGTGCAAAGTTATGCCATATGTTTCTCAAGATAATGAAAATGGCCGAGGTAGGGGGATGGCCAGGGCTGAGGGTGGGAGGAGCTGCCAACTTTTGTTGCAAGTAACTTGGCTGTTAAATGGAAAAGACTTGGTAAAGAGGAGAGGGGGAGCATCCTCATTTCAGTTGTTGATTAGGGCAACTTGACCTCTCTGCTTATGTTCTGGATGTTTCTAGGACAGCTGGCTCTGCTTTGAGTACATCAAGGTCAAGTGGGCACCTCCACCATCTCTTTTAGTCTGGTTTCCCATCCTAGGTCTTTAGAAGATCAGCTCTCACCCTTGACCTCTCTCCCCACTTAAAATCTACATGAAAAAGATAAAATCTCACCCCTCTAAGATGAAGCAAGGTTGTGATAAAAAGCTATGAAAGAGAGAAGTTTGAAATATTTATGCATGAAAGCATTCAATGTAATCTGGAGGGAGAGGTGGGAGTGGAGATAAGATTGGCCATAAGTTGATCGTTGACGCTGGGTGTTGAGCAAATGGGGCCTCATTATACCGTTTTCTCTGTTTTCGGTATGTTTGAAATTTTCCCTAATAGATGTGTTTTATAAATACATATACCAGTTGCCAGGACTGGAAAAATTAATGACATACCCTTTAATGCATGATTTTGTGTTTTGAAGCCCTAAAATGAAAAACAGAAACCCTGCAAAGGAAGATGTGCAAAGTATAATTCACTTGGTGAATTTTATGAAATACATGAAAAGCTTAAATATTTTTAAATTTTAGTTCTAGGGAGATGATATTTTTCTGCCATCTTTTGCATTTTTTTTTCCGGAAAGACTTGGGTCAATAAAACAGAACTCTCTTGGTTGCTTTCTGTAGACTTTTCTGGCTATTTAGACTCTAACTGACATTTCACTGGATGAGCCTTGCTTGTGGGAGGGTGGCCTTTGCCACTGGCCCCCTGGTGCACTCTTCAACGTTGCCTGAGGAATGATGGTCAGGGCAGCGGATAACTTTTTTTTAGAGAATCCCCAGAATGTTTACATCTTTTCCCTTCATTGTGGTGTGAATTAGACTTAGCTATTTGTGAGCTTCCCTTTTTGACTAGGCCGCCTTCCGCAAGACAGCAGGTAATGCAATGACTTTGGAGAAACTACGAGCACTTACTAAGGAAGAATTCTAATTTTGGAAGGAGAACACATCTCCTCTGCCAAAAAGCATCTGAGGTGTTGCTTCATAAGCCTTTGGAACAAGGAGTACGCTCCATTTGTAATACCTTATGTGTCGATGCTCCCTCGCGCTGACAGCGTCTGCCCTCAAAAGGCATTTGGCAGGCATATTTGTTGAATGCACTTGTAAGGACTGTCATCGGATGTTACTGTAATCAAGCAGGTTTGGAGGCCAAGTTTTATTACGGGGTCTTGTGAGAGTTGAAACATCCCTCACATCTCTAGAACACCTCTCAAATTCCACCACCTCAGGTCCCTAGTCTCTTTATGTTCCCAAGATATTGCTCATGCTTTCCTCTCAACCTAGAATGTTCTTTTGCTAGTTAACTGCTGCTCAGCTCAGATGTTTCATCTCCTGGGAAGACTTTCTCTGACCACCCTCGGCCTCTGGACGGAAGCCCATGTCCCTTGTTTCTGTTCTGCTGTTCCCCTCTCGGGGTGTAATAACCCATTATCCTGTGTGTGGTTAGGAGTGGAGAGCCTGCGTCTACCTCTCGACCAGGGGTCTGGAAACCCTGCAGCCATGGTTAGAGTAGAGGAAGGGGGATTTCCCTGAAGCAGGTGCTGTGTGGGCACGGGGCTTTGTTGCTGGGCAGAGAAAACACTTGACATCTACTATATTGCCTGATAACTGAAATAAACCAAAAAAACAAACATAGGAAAGAGTGGGTATTAAGTGTTTTCTTTTTTGTTAAATACACTTTTTTCCCTAACTTTATTGATTCTTAACAATCAAGGACATTTTTTAGAGGCAAACTACAGCCTGTGGACCAAATATGGCCTGCAGCTTGTTTTGGAACTAGAAAGTTCTGTTGGAACCCAGCCATACTCTTTGTTTCCATGCAGTCCTGCCTCCTTTTGCCCTATGATGGCGCAGTAGTTGGACAGAGACTGTAAGGCCCACAAAGCCTGTTAGTATTTCCCACCTGGCATTTTATGGAAAAAGTTTGCCACCCCTGGCCTAGTCTAGGACTGCATGAGGAGCCACATCTGCCCCCTTCACCGGTAGCATTGCCAGCAGCTGTCACAGTGCCACGCACAGCGTAGTGTAGGTTCCATATAAATATCTGAGTAAAATTATTGAATGAGTGAATGAGCAAATTAACAAATAGCTACTCTAGCTTGTATCTAATTTCTGAGAAGCTCTTTTGCCCCAATACAGTCATGGGCCTCATAACACCGTTTCAGTCAACGATGGACTGCATATATGAAGGTGGTCCCATAAGATAGTACCATATGGCCGGGGTTTGTAGTGGGCTATACCCTTTAGGTTTGTGTAAGTACACTCTTGTGATGTTCGCACAACGACAAAATCACCTAATGACTAATTTCTCAGAACGTGTCCCTGTCCTCCATCATTAAGCAACTCATGACAGTATATGAAGTCCTTTTTGCTCCACAGTACTTGCTCCTTCACCTGTCTTCTCAAACACCTCCTCATCAGAGAGTCCTTTCCTGCCCATACTTCATAGCACAATATCCCCTGTCCATCTGTCTTCCCCGGCATGATTTTTCTTCATAGTACTTATCATTATCTGACACTATATTGCATATGTATTTGTTATTGCCTGCCTTCCCCAAGGAAAAAATAAACTCCAAGAAGCCAGGAACATTGCTTAATCACTGTTACATCCCCAGCACCTAGAACAGTGCCTGGAACATAATGGGCTCCTAGTAAATATTTTTTAATTAATGATAACATTTAGAATTGATTGTATGCAGCCCAGGACTTCCTTGGCTGTCATCCCGTTGTTTCTTGGACGTGAGCTGTCTTCCCACTAGATCCCAAACTCTGTCTGGACTGACTTTACACGCCCAAGATACAGATTGGTAATAAATAGGTGGCCCCTGGGAGGTTAGAATTCTCCACCGCTTTCTGTTCCAGGCACTGCTTTTCCTCTCTGCCCTGAGTCCTGAAGGCTGTCTCTGCCTTAGAAGGCATTAGCAGATGTCTTTTTGATTAAAAGGAAATAAAAGCACGTTCTGGGTGTGGGTGTGGGTGTCAGAGGAAGGGAAAAGGAAGGGCAGAGGGAAGTGAATTGTGCAGGTCTGGCAGGAACGTTGTGTGTTATTTCTTGGGCTTCTTGCTTCTTTTTGACCCCTCAGCTGAAGCATTCCCAGGAATAGCAACTCGGTTCTCTGTTCGTGTCAAGCATCCAAGTATGTGGCTGGGAGCTATGCAGAGAATGGTAAAGATGGCTTTATTTCTTTTCCAAATGACTCTCAGGAGAAATAAATACCTGAGAATTAAAGTCTTGTAGGCCAGAAAGTGGATTTTTTGAACTAAATAGGATTTTAGCAATCCTTCACAGACGAGGGCAATTTGGGATGATCTATTTATATTGAGAAACTGATAAGTTCACTCAGGGGAAGCTAAGTTGGCTACAATTCTAGCCAACACTTCACATGCTGAGACCGACTTGGGGGCTGTGCCTTATTTCTGCTGTTTCATTTTTAACATTTTCTTTGAGTCACACTTGTGGCCTGAAAGTGACCCCTCAATGGTATTCAGGGCAGCCAAGGCCAAGTAGAAAAATTCCTTAATTATAGTTCTCGTTACATTTTTGTTATTAACACTAATCTTTTTTTAAAAGCAAATTGTTTTAAGAATTATCTTATGAGCCTTATACAGTTTGGAGTTAGAACTGGGTTCAAATTCTGGCCTTGTCGATGACTGGCTATGTGACATGTAAGGTCCCTTAGCCTCAGTTTCCTCATGTGCAATATGAGGAGTAATGGTACCATTTCCACTTAGGGTTGCTGTGAGAATGAAGTGAGGTAATACGTGCTGAACACTTAGCCCAGCCCAGAGAAGCAGCCCTCCCTCCCATGAAGGGATGGGGTTGGCAATGGCTATGCTATTTCCTTTTAAAACAGCTGAGGGACCTGTAAGAAAAAGTCGGGTCATACATTGCAGCCCTGATTTGAGAAGCTGGTCTCGGACAGGGGAATATTTTGAGTTTGAATTTCCATGATGGGTTGGAATTTCTCCGATCTTTACATTTCAAAGCCAAGGGCAAGGGGCAGTCCATATTTTCTCATAGACAATTGCGGATATCCAAGGTGGGCCAATAGTGGTATGGCTCCATCCTGTGAATTTGCATAAGGCATTTTCTTACAACGGCACTGTGTGTTTGCTGGTCTTTAGGGTACACTTGAAAGAAGTTTCCCTCCTGTGTGCTTTGCTTCCACGTGGTATTGTGTGCCCCCTCTAACTATTTCCATGAAAGTGGGGACCTTCACATTGGTTTCCTGCTGCACCCCCAGTGCTAGATCCGTGCCTGATACCGAGAGCCGATAGGTACAGCTCAGTCACTGTCAGTAGAATGAATAAATAAGTAGATCGAGTTTCAAATTGCTGAGTCTGTTTCACATTAAGTCGATTCCTAGAAGTCAAGAGCTGGGAGAAACAAAACCCATGGGGACTAAGGGCTTGGCCATCACTTTCCATGGCTACCATTCCCATCATAATGGACTTTCTCCGAGGCTCTGTCTCCAGCCAGTCGCTTCTCCTGAGCCTGAGACCTAGATAGCTGACTGCCTACCGCACACACTGGATAACTCTACTTGGTGGCACACCAGCACCTGGAATTCCATACATCCTGCTTCTCCTTCTTTGTTCCCTCACCATTGTCCAAGCTGGAAGCCAGCTTGTCACCTTTGACCCTTCCCACTGCCTGGCACCCACATCCCTCCCATGGCCCTGCCTCACGCTCCCTCCCTAGTTCAGACATCCCTCTTCTCTCACTTGGAACTTGTAACAAGCACCTCAGTGATCTCTCTACCTCCAATCATTTCTTCACCATGAGCAGAAGCGACCCTTCTAAAAGGCAACTCTGATAATATCACTGCTACTGCCACCGCAGATGGACCTGAAACCCAAATCTTCTTGGCAAGTTTCGCAAGATCACAAGAGCTGTGGTCCAGCCTCGACTCTGAACCGTGAGCCCCAGCCCTATTCATTGCAAAGCTTCAAAGCTGCTCTTGCTCCGCTCCAGGCCTTCAGACTCGCTCAGTCTTCTGCCTAAAAAGCCCTCCCATCTTCCAGCCTTTGGAGAGCTGAAGCCTCCTCTTGCTTTGGATCTCTGCGTAGACAGATCTTAAGTGACTGCATCTTCCAAGATCTCCCTGCTCCATGTGACCTTCCAGTGAGCCTCTTCAAATGAATGGTTTCACATTCTCTGGGAAATTCATACAGCCTTTTGTGTTTGTAAACATGGCTGGTTTCACTGGCCTCTCTTACAGGTTTGATTATAGAAAAACAAGTTTTCAAGTGCCTGAACTCAAGTTTGTTTCCTAGGTTGATTTTTGAAGGGCTTTCTCTGGCTTCCTCTTAACCCTCCCCAACCCCCAGTCTGGCTTCTATCCTCGTTGCTCTGCTGTAAATGTTCTCTAGAAAGTCACCACTTTCTCCATTGCCAAAACCAATGAACTTTGCTCCCTTTTTATTCTTTCTGACTGTACATTGGACACTTGGCCAGGCCACTGCTTTTTCCAATTCTTTTCTCCATCGGTTTCTGTGGTCTTTTATGATTTCAATTCTCCTTCCCACTATTCATCTGCTTCCGTCACTGTGTCCTCTTCCCTTTCCCACCAAGCACTGGCAACTCCCAAGGATCAGTTCCTGATCCTCTTTTTTTCTCTCCTCTCTCTCACCTTAGATTGTTCATCCCCTCTCTTGACTTCAACAGTCATCTCTAAGGTTTTGCCTCCTAAATAATCTAACTTCATGTCTGTTCTCTCACCAAATCCACAATGTTGTATCTCTAACAACCTCTGGAATTTCCACATGGATTTCCGACTCACCTCCCCTCAAGCCACACTCACCATTTTCCTACCAAAAACTGAATTCCCTATCCCCCACTAGCTTTCCCAATTTTCTTCTCTGTTGCAATACCATCAATATCTGAGTACCAGGGTTAAAATCTTATTGTACCTCCAAGTTGTCGTCTTCATCCCCATATTCAACACATTACCTGGTTGGGTAGATTTTTCATTGTAGTGCCTCCCTATACATCCCTCTTTCTTTCTCTCGTTATACCAATCTAATCTTTTCTCCCCGCCAATCTCTAGTCTCTACTTTTTCCTCTAATCACACCAGCCACCCTATAAACATGATGCAATTATTATTGAAAGCATTTCCTCATATCCCCCACATCCAGAATGTTCTTCCCACCCCTTTCTGCCTCCCCGATTAGATCCGTCCTTTAAAGGTCATCCTACAACTAACTTCCCTCCTGTAGCTAGCTATGTTGTTTCCAACCCTTAGGCCTTTTCACACATTGTTCTTGAGGAGTAGGAAACATCCAGAATGTTTCCTACTCCTCAAGCCCTATTCATTTATCCCTTATGGAAAAAGACATGTACTATGCACTGGGGGTACCTGAATGAATAAGACCTAGCACACTGCTGTAGAGCACTCAGCTAAAGATTCCTCTCCTCTGTGATATTCTCATGACTCCCATAGACTGAACTATCAGCTCCCTCATCTGTGGGTCTAAGTACCATCTCACAACCTGCTTCTTTGATTTTGTATTCCTATTGCTTAGATCAGCGAATAAATATCTCCCTTTTGGCATCTAGCTCATTACATGATAGTTATCTGTTTAGGTGACTGTATCTTTTACTAGAATGTGAATCTCTTGAAATGATACCCTCTCACTCTTGTTTCTTTAACATCCATCACAGTGCCAGGCACAGTGTAAGTACTCAATAACTATTTGAACAGATGGAGAAATAAGTAAATGGATGAATGGATAGATGGTTGGGTGGATGAATGGATGGATGGACAGGTAGATGGAAAGGTAAATAGATGGAAGGGTGGATAAAGATAAACAGATGGACAAATGGATGGATGTGTAGACAGATCAATGGAGGAAAAAATGAGATGGATGGATGGATGGATAAACAGCTGAATGAATGGACAAATGAATAGATTAAAGGATGGACAGATGGATGGATGGATGAAAAAAAACCCTGCAGTTAAGAGAGACTTCAGTGGTTATCTTCTGAACCATTGTAAGAATTCCTTTTAAAAGAACTTTGAGAGCTCAGCCATCCTTCAAAAACACCAGCAGTAAATTTAAATTTATCCATAATTATTGGGAAAGGAGGTTATGCTTAATTGACTAGTCATATTGAATAGTGAACTAGCGTATATCTCATACATGGATTGTCAATTCTCTAAAAATTAAAATTAATAGAATGCATTTAGAACAAAAGCTCTACTGAGCAATATATTTACTTGGTGATTCTGAAAACCCTTAGAAACCTTAGTGCTTCAAAGACCCCATTGAGAATCACTTAGGGGTATACAGGCTGGCGTAAATCATTTAAATGCCTGAGAGTGAGAGTTTTTCATTTAAACTATGTAATATAGATACCCACACATTCATGTCAGCCATTTCTCTGATGATTTGGGTTTCCAAAATTGATTTGACAATATGCAGGAGCTTCTCTACAGTAATATCCTAAATAGAGTATTTGGCAAACATCGGGCAAACTTGGAGACCATTTGTCTATCTCCCTCGGACACCTCATTGACACATGGATGGCTCAGGCAGAGATTCATCAAGTGTGTCAAGCAATATCTGAAAAAGTTGGATCCCAAGGAGGTGAACATGGTCACATCTGTCTACTAAGCCAAGTTCACCTGGAAAGTCCTGCCATAAGAGATGAACCCGTTGAAAGTTTAAAAACTGTCCAGTTTACCTACGTTCCATCTTCCCCTTAATCTCCAGTTATATGGCTCCAGGCTGGAGCACTGATCTTGCTTGGATAAAAATTGTTTCCTCCCTTTCTTATTTTTCCCTCGCTCCCTCTCTCCCTTCTTCCTTTCCTTCCTTCCTTCCTTCCATACTTTATTTCTTTCTACTTTCCTTTCCCCACCGCTGCCTTAGCATTTCACATTTCTAAGCATTCCATGCATATTAAACCTTTATAGACTATATTATATATCATGTGCATTTCATTTATTGAGGAAGAATCCATGCTTTATTTGACTCAGTATCTTCAGTAGCTACAGGATTCAATAAATGTTTGGTGAATAAGAAATTGGTGTAGGGCTCACTATATTAGTATATATTACATTGTGTTGCAATTATTTATATATCTAAATATATATAATAATCCTGTGTGTGATGGAAAAAAATTAATGCCCCCATTTTTCAGATGAGCAAACTGAGGCTCAGAGGCATGAGACTATCCTGAGTTTTCACGGTTAGTATATGATGGACTAAAATGCAAGCCTTAGGAATTTTACCCGTGTCCATCCCACTTGTCCACTGTACCTTTCATGTTATTTAAGACCCATGACGAATAATTCCATCACTTCTGTGTGTTGTAACAGATGTGGGCAGGATCTTTAACTTTGAGTTGAAGGAATGACAAATTGTTTTCATTCTTCCCTTTGCTGAATAAAGGCAACTGTCGATTCATGTAAACTGTGGGGTAAAAGAGCATGTGGGCATGTGCTACTGTTGTGTAAACCCACTCTCTACACAGACTGTAAGTGTCAGTTAGCTATTGATGTATAACAAACCGCCCCAAAGCTCAGTGGCTTGAAACAATAGGCATTTATTATCGCTCACAGAATCATGGATCAGCAGGGTGGTACCTCTGGGTTCACTGGGCTCTCTCATGAGCCTGTGGGCAGCTGCAGATTGGGTAGGCAACTCTGCTGATTTTGCCTGAGCACTCTCCCACATTCGGAGGCAGGCTGGCTCTAGGTTGCTCTAGGATGGTCTTGGCTGAGCTCAGTGGGCTCTCCTCCATATGCTCTCTCGTTCTCCAGCAGGCTGGCCAGGCTTGTTCACACACAGTGGTAAGATTCCAAGAGGGCCAAGCAGAAGCGTGTAAGGTCTCTGGATGGCTAGGCTGGGAAATGGCGCACCATTACTACCACTGTGTTCTATCAGTTAAAGGGAGTCACAGGCCCGCCCAGACACAGGGCTGTGGAATAGTCTCCACCTCTTGATGGGAGAGCTGCAAAGTCACAATGCAAAGAGCGTGCCTGTAGGAAGACAAGGAGGATTAGGGCCATCTTTGCACTAGAGCCCCAACACGAGCACAGCCCCCATTTCCTGGTGCTCCCCTCCTGTTGCTCCAGTTCTGCAGGGTTTGTCTAGGGGTCGGACTTCCCACGGGGAATCGCTGAGGCTGCCTCTCCGAACTTTTCCCGAGCAAAGTAAAGTACCTCATTTCTATTTTAAAAAAACATTTTAAGAGGGAAAATATAAGAATGTCAAGGAGAACTGCAATTCATTTTCTGAAAATTAATTGGGTTTAGAGGACAGTAGGAGTGAAAAATTTGGCCATTAGATTTCATCATGACAGAGATTATTGTTTAATATTTGAAAGCCCTTAACTTGCCGTGAAGAATATATGTGACACAGGGCAGGATACAGGTTTATCTGGAACAGTCTGCTGCTGGGAAATTTATTTTCGTCATCCCCCACTCCCCCAATGAGATACTGCTTTGAAAGGCGGTCCATGTCTGCTCCAGGAAAGAAGTATAAAGAGATGGGCCTGTATCTGTGCTCAGTTATTTCACCCTAGATGTATGGATCCTTATTTTAAGACTGTTGCTTCCTGAATCTGAGACTGGCTGTGTTTTTACAAAGTTAAAAAGACCCACTAGACAGTCTTTCAGATACACGAGGGCAGGCTGAGCTTCTGCAGAACGACCTTCAGCTTGATCTTAACAAACAATTTCCTGCCCTTGAAAGTGACTTATGGAAGTGGATACTGAACTCTCCTTTTCTAAACTGAAGGTTTTAAAAATAAGGTGAACTGATCATCTAATAAGTATGTGAGTTTGCTCCTGATTAAAAAGCAGAGGGCCAGCCTCAGTGGCTTAAATTTCCATTTTTTAGGGTTCAGTTTTATACCATCAGTAAAGACCTTCAGGTCAGCCCCCATCCTGTCCTATAGCTCTGCCACAAACACAAAGCCAAGGACACATCGCCTCCTGTGGATAGGTGTTGGGAAAGCCATCGTTGATAGTAGCCCATTGCTGCCAGAGGGGATGTGCAGAGAAGTACTGCTGATTATGAAGGTGGCGACGCACAGTTTCTCCATTACTCATTTTCAGGCTCCTGCTTTTATACGTCAGGCAGAAATATTTTATTTTCCTTCATCTCTGGAGTTGAACTTAGGATATTTCCTATAGTTCATACAAGACTCTTGTCCAAAGAAAAGGATTCGTCCCTTATAACAGAGCCTCTAAACTCCAAATCTCTTGCCTTGCAAGGATGGCCACCACACCAGGCCTGCCCCGAAAGAAACAGCCCCAGCAGGGGTGCCCACACCAGCCCAGATGGAGGAGGAAAATAGTCTTTGGAATTGTAAGACAAAGGGAACACTGTCTACTCAAGGAAAGGTAAAATCTCCATCTCTAAAAGCAACCAGTGAAAGGAAGATGTGTTTAAAATTGTTTTGAAAATTTTGTTTGTATAATATACCACTTTAACTGGAAAGAAGTATTTGGCATTTGTACATTCTGATATTTCAGGGATTTTCTATAAGTGCTTTGAATAACTTTAAGAAGCTGAGCTAGGCTGGCAGATCCTTGTTAAACTCTTAGAGTGCTATGTCCAGACGCTTTCCCCCAAGACTTGCATATTTAATAGTCTGTAAAAATTCTAAGTGTGCTCCCTACTTGGTCGCGGCACTATGAACACTGGGCCGTCCCTCACACTTTGCACTTGTGTTGGGCATCATGTCATCTTTCGAAGTCCTTGCGCACTGGCTGCCACATTGTGGGTTTGGAGTGGTCCTCTGAGGGTGCTATTTTGACTTCTGTCTCATGAACTCTGAAATCAAGGTCCGATCATGGGCCTGGATTCATTCAACAGACACTCATGGGTGCCCTGCCCTCAGCCTGGTTCCAAAGGTAGTGTCTCATTAGTGGCAGGGGACCCTTAGCTGTAGCCTTGTTCCCTAACCTCCTTTCACTGTGTATTTGTTCAAATTTCTAGCATTTACATGGCAATGCTGTATTAGGAGAAAGACACAGTTTCCACCTTCAAGGAGACTCTAATCTGGAAGGAGCACTCACTCACCCCAACTCTACCCAGCTTTACGGTGGGACCTGCTGTGTTAAATGTTTGAGCACCAATGCCCAAATCCTGAAATTATTGGAAAAGTATGTTTCTGTTAGTCACATCCACCTGCCTTCAATCCACCACCTACCGTGGGTAGTTCTTTTACATAATTAGTTCAGAAAATGATTTTTAAACTAAGATTAAATTATATTTTTGTATTTTTTAAGTGTATCAGTATGTTATAGACCCTCTCTTGCTCAAGGCAATCAGATAGATCTAGTCCCCAACTGTGGCCCTCTATTCTTACAGTTAGCAAGGAGTCAAGATGAGCAAATTCCAGGCTTTAATATTCAAGCAAGAAGAAATAGACCGTTATGGGGCCTGGCTGGTGGCATAGTGATTAAGTTTGCACGTTCTGCTTTGGCCACCCAGGGTTTGCAGGTTCAGATCCTGGCCACGGACCTACACACCGCTCATCAAGATATGCTGTGGTGGCATCCCACATACAAAATAGAGGAAGGTTAGGACAGACGTTAGCTCAGGGCCAAACTTCCTCACCAAATAAATAAATAAAAATTAATAAACCATTATGCTTCCTTTCACTAAACTGAAACACTGTCAATTATATGTTCCTTTTTCTCGACATGAAAGAATTTTTAGGGAAGCGTTGTTTTCATCTCTTCTTGAATCCAAGTGAAATCCACATCTTTTGCATATTTCCTGCATTAGACTTTTATTGTGTGCATGGAAATCAATATAGCAGATACATGCACAAGTGCACACATTAAAATGAACATGACTTCATTTATTTCCATGATTAGACATTCAAATCAAAGTGCTGGGGTGTCTGTTTTCATATTCATAGGTCGAGATCCGTACATCAGAGGTATTTGTATAACTGACACTTTTATTACATTCATTTCATTTGCAATATGATAGTGGATCATAAATATGTTACTTTTATGCCACCAAATCTGATTTGTGGCACTTAGCCCTCACAAGGAGAATACTTGATATTTTATGGGGCACCTTTCATCCAAGAAGCGCTTTGCAGACATCGGGCTGGGTTCTACCAGGTGTGTAAATCACGCTCATGACCACTTGGATGCCCCACCTGCTTTATCCACCTCCTGGCTCCTACTGGAGGGGTGCACAGCGGTTAGTGAGTCTCCTGCAGGCCCTGAGGTGTGATGAGACCTTTAAATTTTGGAAGAAAGAGGCTCCTGCCACACAGAAGCCCTTAGAGCTGACAGAACTCCACATTTCCGTGTTCAGCTGGTCCTTCGTGAAACGAGTTTGAACCCCTACTCTAGGCCGATGCTGTATTAAGCCCTGGAGACACAGGGACAAGTAAAACATGGCCCTTGCCTTCCAGATATTCACAAACTAGGAGGGAGGGCCATGTGCAACAGTAATTGTCCCCCACCCCATGATGGGGCTCTGATGCAGAGCTGACAATATGTGCCCCACCCCCTGTCACCCATGCCCTCCCAGGCCTACACTGTGCCCGAAAGAGCTTTGTCAAGCCCCCAGGTCTGTAACAGGTATATTGGTGCCCAGGCAAGCCAGTGACAATTGGACTGAAAGAAGAGACCAACCATCAAACATCACAGTCAGAGAAGAGAATCATGGGTGCCCCACCCACCATCCCATCCCCCCCCCCCCCCCCCCCCACCCCTGCCCTCAACTCACCTTCTCCTTTCCCCAGCATCAGCTTCCCAATCCTGGACCAGCCCTCCTCCCCCTACACACACCAGTTATACATACCCGGAGCTCCTGTAGTATCCTTCATAGCACTTACCACATCGGAGAATCATTAACATGTGTGACAGAAACAGCAGAGCACAGTGGTTAAGAGGGAGGGCCCTGGAGCCAGGTTTTCTGAGTTCAAATCCCCCCTACATCACTTACAGCATGCATGGCCTTGGGCAGGTTACTTTTCTGTACCTCAGTTTTCTCATCTGCAAAATGGGCATAATCGTGATACTTCCCTATCACGTTGTCGTGAAGACTGAATGACCTGATATGAATAGAGGGCTTCACTGAGTGCCCCATAGCTACTGTGGTGGTTGTCATTGACATTTTCAGTATTATAATAAATAACACTCCAGTATGAGTCACGTACATATAATAATAGTGATGCCAGTATTATTATTATTACCGTCACTGTTATTATATAATTTATGTCTCTCTCTACCATAAGTGAGCTCCGTGGCAGCAAGACCCATCTGTGTGGCTCACCATTTCATCCCCACAGCAGATGGCACATAGTAGATGAGCAAAAAATATTTATTGAAGAATGAATGGGCAGACAACGAAGGAACAAGTGAGTCCACCCACCTATTTGGTGCCAGTGCCAGACGGCTTCTTCAAAAGCATCATTGCCACTTGTGGCCACTGACCCTGCAATCGTGTCTCCAAAGCCTCGGTGTTCAGGTCTGCCCATTTCCACATGGAAAAGCCTTAAATTCCTCTTCCTGTGTGACTAGCCTACAACAGACTCACCTTTTCCCAACTAGCCCACCATCCACACGTCTCCAGGAGGGTGCTGCTCTGTCCAAGGTGAGATGCTCTGAGGGGCGCTGACTCCTCTGGACTGATACGCGGTAGAGCTGGTGTTTGTACCAGATCCCCTGGCCCCACTGCAACACCTGTGTCACCCCCTGCTCTGCTTTGGTGCCCTACAGGGGGGCGAGCTCCTGCTCCGCCCCAGCAGCTACTGACCATGAGTTCCCCGGGAGCTGGACAGAGCCACCGTCCCAAGGCCTGCGTGGTGTCCCAGGCACTGCGTCATCTCCTTGATTCTGGCGGTTCTTGGAAGCCGTGCCCACGCCTGGCCCAGATACCGTGCCTGCATTCCACAGCAGTTTAAAACCGTTGAGTAGAGCCAGTGCTGAAGCCACATGTGCAGAAGATTTGTCTATCAACTTATGAACCTTTACATAATTGGGGCATTGTCACCAGAGGGTGATTGCATTTTGCAGTTGCTGGGGGGTTTCTGATAGTGCCGGGAGTCCTGTAGTCACAGAGATTGGGGGGAGGGGCTTTGCTTTGGGAGGGCAGGAGCAGGCTGGAAGGGAGCATGAGGTTGCACACTGGTCCCCTGGCATCTGGTCACTTGCTAAGAGTGCTCCAAGTGTGGGCCCCAAAGCACAGAAGACGGAGCTCTGGCTTTGTCAGTGTCATTTCGCAAACGGTGGGTGCTGTCACTGCACAATCCACTGAGCGCCCCCCACGTGGTGTCCTGCTGCAGCTCCCCAGGGTCCCTTCCCACCTGACCTCACCTCCCACTTTCCGGGTTCATGTAGATGCTTAGTGGTGGCAGCTCTTAGGGCGTCCCTCCTGCCCCGCTGCCCCCCCCGCCATAACTGCCTAGAGCTGTGTTCACTCATCTGAGTTTTCCAGGTAATTTCCAGGGGTCTGGGTGGGTGGGGGACAAGGAAGCAGAGTGCTTAGGACCACAGATACGGGTCTCACAGACCTTCCTGGGGATGGGATGATGGATAATTTCTTGTGTGTGTGTTTCCTCTCTGCTTTTCTGTATATTCCACTGAAATCCTGACTCGACTCCTTTCAAACAAGGTGACTTTGGGTCTCAAGTTCCTAGGGTGTAGAAGTGGAACAGAATGCCCACCTCACTGGTTCACTGTGGGATTTAGGGAGCGACACTTCTTAAATTGCTGCAGGCTGTGGCTGGCCCTTGCTGGGCAATCAATAAGTGGTACGGCTGTTACTGCTCTGTTAGTGCTCATGGGTGCCATCTTGGCGTCTGACTCGAGTCAAAGCAGCTTGCAGTGTTCACTGACGCTGGCCTCCCTCAGGGCTCTGGGTTTTTGTTGTTGTTCTTACTGTTTTAAGATATAATTCACGTAGCATAATGTTCGTTATTTAAATGTGTACAGTTCGGTAGTTTGTAGTATATTCATAAGGTTGTACAACCATTACCATTGTCTAATTCCGGGGCGTTCTCACCTCCCCAGAAGGAAACCCCGTGCCCATGAGCAGTCACTTCCTGTCCGCACCCACTGCAGTCCTTGGCACCCCTCACCTGCTTTCTGTCTATGAATTTGCTTATTCTGAACATCTCAGATCAATAGAATCGTCCATGCTGTGGCCTTTTGTGACTGGCTTCTGTCACTGAGAGTAAGGTTTTCAGGGTTTCTCCATGTTGTCACATGGGTCAGTACTTCATTCCTTTTTATGGCCGACAGTACTCCATTTATGGCTCTACCACATTTTGCTTGTCTGTGAGCTGATGGACATTGAGCCGTTTCCACGTTTGGGTGATTGTACGAACCAGTGGTAGACAAGTTTTGCGTGGACATATATTTCCTATTCTCTTGGGTGTATACCTAGGAGTGGAGCTGCTGGGTGGGCAGTAACTCTATGTTTAACTTTTTGGGGAACTGCCAGACTCTTTTCCTCAGGGCTCTGATTTGGAAGGACCCTCGTTGCTTAGACGTGACTTTCATGTTAGCTGAAGAAGAGAGTCCTGCCAGGGGCCTGGAAAGGAGGGGTCTGACCACCGGCACTGAGAGGCCGCAGCCTCCCCTCCCAGCCCCCCGGGGTCCCAGCCCTGCGCTACCCCTTCCTCCCTGCTTGTCTCTCCTTTGCTGGCCGTGTCGTTGGCATTCTCCCTGCTTGAAACCACACGGCCATCCCCCGCGTCCTCACCTCCTGGGATGGTCTGGGTGCCTGGGCCCTCTGCCCTGGAAAAGAGCACGTTTGAGGCTGAGTTACCGCACGCTGTCTTTACCCACTCATTCTAGATCTGGAAACGTGCTGAGCCAAAGAACAGTGTCCTTTCAAAGTCCTCTGGAGAG
Organism: Equus quagga; assembly: GCF_021613505.1. NCBI lineage: Eukaryota > Metazoa > Chordata > Mammalia > Perissodactyla > Equidae > Equus > Equus quagga. Next base: position 156,339,833 of record NC_060267.1, on the reverse strand, counting down.
GATTTCTCCTCAGACATGTCCACTTCCCTAGTAATAAGTGAATCCAAGCAAGGAAAGAACTTGTCAGCTGTGCAAACTTGGGCACATTCTTTTTTTTTTTTTTTTTGAGGAAGATTAGCCCTGAGCTAACATCTGCCTCCAATTCTCCTCTTTTTGTTGAGGAACACTGGCCCTGAGCTGACATCTGTGCCCATCTTCCTCTACTTTATATGTGGGACGCCTACCACAGCATGGCTTGCCAAGCGGTGCCATGTCCACACCCGGGATCTGAACTGGCGAACCCCAGGCCGCTGAAGCGGAACGTGCACACTTAACCACTGTGCCATCGGGCCAGCCCCTTGGGTACCTTCTTTAGCCTCTCTGAGTCTCGGTTTCTTCATCTGTAAAATGGGTTTAAAATTGCCTCCCTGATAAGGGGATTAAGTGAGCCACTGTGGACACAGTTCCCAATATAATGCTCAAGACACCCAAGAAACGTGAATTTTCACCCAGCTGCCCTCCCTCCAGGTCAGGTGGGAGCAGCTTATACCGACGCAGGGATTTTTCAGAACCAATTGTTCCCTCGCCTTTTTTTCTCTCCCTCCCTCCCATCCCCATCTCTTTCCTTCCACCTTTTCTCCTCTCCCCATGCATCTGTTTTACTCTGCCCTCAGCTCCAGCCCCAGACAGGGCCTTGAGAGCCTCACGCTGTAGACCCAGGAACTGCCAGTTCTCAGATGGCTCCGGGGGCCAAATCCTCTTAGGGCGGATCGGATTATGCCCTGGGTCATTTTGCAGCACAGATTCCCAGGTCATGGTGGTGGCACCCACAGTGAGGGAGTGTCCAGCCTGGCAGCCCCTGGGTCCCCAGGGAACGTGGACTCCCGAAGAGGGCACAGGGTCTAATTCTACCTGTCGGCCTCCCTGGGTTTCAGTTTCCTTCCCCAGGAGATCCTAGCCAGAGGCGGGACCTTTGAGTGACACTCAGATTGCAAGTCACCTGAGGAGTCTGTGCCGGGAGAGGAAGCTGGGGTTTACAGATCACCCGGTGCCAGGGCAGACACACACCTGCTGAGGGTCCAGCGGGCCAGACAAGATGTGGGGGCAAAGTGCTGCAGATGAATAAGTGAACAAATGAGTGAATGAATTGGGTTCCAGGCTGAATATTCATAATGCATGGATTATTATTTTTAAGTAACTTTATAAATAACAAAAGACTACATAATTAATATAGAAAGTTTAAGAAGAGAAAAACAGGGACAAAAGCCATAATCCCATCACCTTTTTCTTTTCTTTTTTTTTTTTAAGATTGGCACCTGAGGGGCCAGCCCCATGGCCAAGTGGTTAAGTTTGCATGCTCCACTTTGGTGGCCCAGGGTTTCACTGGTTTGGATCCTGGGCGAGGACATGGTACTGCTCATCAGGCCATGCTGAGGCGGCACCCCACATGCCACAACTAGAAGGACATGCAACTAAAATATACAGCTATGTACTGGGGGGATTTGGGGAGAAAAAGCAAAAGAAAAAAAAAGGAAAAAATTGGCAACAGTTGTTAGCTCAGGTGCCAATCTTTAAAAAAAACCAAAAAGATTGGCACCTGAGCTAACTGTTGCCAGTCTTCTTTTTTTTTCTTCTCTCCAAAGCCTCCCAGTACATAGTTGTGTGTTCTAGTTGTGAGTGCCTCTGGTTGTGCTATGTGGGACGTGGCCTTAACATGGCCTGATGAGCAGGGCCGTGTCCGCCCCCAGGATCCGAACCAGTGAAACCCTGGACCACCAAGCGGAGCGCATAAACTTAACCACTCGGCCACGGGGCCTGCCCCATCCCATCACCTTTAAGATGAATTTCTTCAAAAGTGACAGTTCATTCAGAAAACTAAAAAGCAAAAAAACAGGGCTTAGTTAGGAATCACTGATTATGACCCCACTAGGGCCCTGTGCAGGGATGTGTCTCCCAGGCAAAAGTGGTTTCCTTGTAACGCCTCTCAGGCCATCCCCCCTGAAATTGGGGAATGTGCTTGGAAGAATCCTCTCTTCAAGGAACCGGACTACGTAGAAAGTTCTCAGCCTTCGGGGTGAGCCTAAGCTTTCCTTGAGAGTGGGTTGGCACATGCGTGCACAGAAAGACAAGCCACCCTCTCTTCCCGGCCCTCCTGGCTTCCAGACCTCTTTTCTTGGGAGATGTGCTTCTAACACCTTTTCCCCCTGTTTCTGTTCCCAGTGTCAGCTGAGTCCAAGGCAGCATCAGGGGATGGAAACACCTAGCCCAGGCAGCGCAGGCCCAGCCATTAGTGACCCCTGGTCTGACTTCTCTCTCATTTCCAGCTGTCAGGAATGACAGGAACAAGAAAAAGAAGGAGCCTTCGAAGCAGGAATGCACGGAAAGCTATGAAATGACGGCTGAGCTGGATGATCTCACAGAGAAGATCCGAAAAGCTCACCAGGAAACCTTCCCCTCGCTCTGCCAGCTGGGTAAATACACCACGGTAAGAGACGCTTCCGCCCTGGGCTGCTGAGAGGATGGGTGCAGGCCCTGACGTGTACGCACTCACACATACCCACACTCACACTCATGCGCTCATTCTCTCTCTCTCCTGGGCCTGGCAGGAATGTCCACCCAAACTCAGCCCAGGACGTGCATGTGGGCTGAGTGGCGCCGGGAGCAGCCCCTCCCTAGGTGTGACAGTCTTCAGATAGTCACCGAGGAGGGTGGGTGTTTCCTGCGAGTCAGTCATGCGTACACTCACTCAAGAAGCACCAATGGAGATTTCTATGCCAGGCTGCGCGTGAGGTGCCGGCGACATGAATGAGCAAGATATGGCTGCTGCTCTCAGGACTTATGGTCTGGTGAAGGAGGCAAGTAAAACAGAGAGGTGGTACGTGGGTCTTGACAGACCCCCGTACAGAGCCCAGGGGGAACCCAGAGGTAACCCAGAGGGGCCTGGGGTCAATCTTTTAAACACACCCATCCACCTGTAAGATCCAACCAAGATTATGGAGGCCCTCCCCTGGCTTCAGAGAGGGTTTGTGTAAAACCCCTAAGCCAGGGCCCCGAAAAGCACAGGGCAGGCGGGAGCCTTCTCTAGGTCGGTGGGTGGTCCCCCTCGGCTCCGTCGCTTTCACTGAGGTTAGAAATAAATGGGGCCGGCCTGGTGGCACAGTGGTTAAGTGCGCACGTTCGGCTTCGGTGGCCCGGGGTTCGCCAGTTCAGATCCCGGGTGCAGACATGGCACCACTTGGCAAAAGCCATGCTGTGGTAGGCGTCCCACATATAAAGTAGAGGAAGATGGGCACGGATGTTAGCTCAGGGCCAGGCTTCCTCAACAAAAAGAAGAGGATTGGCAGCAGATGTTAGCCCAGGGCGAATCTTCCTAAAAAAAGAGAGGAGGGGAGGGAGAGAAAGTGGAATCAAAAACTAGGAAGCATATGGGGGCTGGTCTGGGATGTGACAGTAGAGACGTCGTGAGGTATTTTAATTTTTTAAAGTGGTTTTTGCATGTATTATGTTTACTGATATATATTCCCAGTGCGTGGCACAGAATAAGGTATTCAATAAATATTTGTTGAAGAGTAAATGAATATAACTAGAATGTTGTTCTGGCCTCTTTCAGTGGCTTATGTTGCTTGCCTAAGATGCTAGTAAATGTACATTTTAAAAAATCCAAATATTGCAGCATTTGCTGGGTTGGTGACTGGTGTGCTAGAAAGCAGAATAGTAGGAAAAGTCACGAGGATAAAAAGATGAAATGGTGATGCCAGAAAGAAAAATGAATAGGGAGATGAAGCGCTGGTGAGCACTTCTTCGGGAGCATGCAGTCACGCATTTGGGTGTTGCTGTCACAATTTTATCTGTAAAACAGGAATGGTGACCAGGAGTAGGCCCACAGGGTTTGCTGTGGAAATTGATACTGGAACATGCCAGGGTGGCTTCTGAGGTGAGCATGAGGCAGCTGGGCTGCTGAGGCTGCACAGGTTGGTGGCACCAGCTTCTGAAGGCTGGCACTGGAGTTGGACAGGCAGGTCCCTGGGCGAAACCAAAGACCTTGACTCAGGAAGCAGAGGGAGAACCTGGAGCACTGCTTCCCAAACCTCAATGTGCTTACAAAGCACCTGGCAATCTTTTTAAAATGCAGGTTCTGATTCGGCAGGGCTGGGGCAGGGCATTTCAACAAGCCCCCAGATGCTGCTGATGCTGCTGGGCTGCAGGACACACTCTGAATAGGAAAGACCATGAACTGTACTTTGAGTTGCCAGACCCAGGACGACCATCCGGGGCCCACCCAGGCCCTTGGTGTCAGGGAGAAGGAGGGATGCTGACATGCCCCACCTGCCAACCTGTGTAGCTGTTGACCTAGCCTGCCAGGCCAAGGGAGATGCTTAACTAGCAGGCGAGCACCCACTGAGCTTGGGGAGCACCATCTTAGCCCAGAGCAGACACAGTGCAGGACAGGCTGGACACCATAGGCAGCCTTCATTTTCACCTGGAAGGTGAAGCAGGCCCACCAACCATGAGGCAGTGGTTAGTAACACCACATATCAAGAGCAAGGGCGCTAGAACTACATGAATGTGGCTTAAATCCTGCTCGGCCACCGATCAACCATGTGACTCTGCACGAGTTATTTAACTTCTTGGTACTGCAGAGAAGTAAAATGATTAATAACCTAGGAGCGTATCATTTATTCCTTTTAGAAATATTGATTGATTGCCAACGATATTCTAGGCACTGTATCGGGTTAAGTATCCAGGTGAGTGCATCCTGACCCCAGAAACAAGGAAATGGACTCAGGAGGGGCCATGGGAAAGGACAGAAGGAGCAGAGGAGAGGGAACAGGTGCTCTGGAATGGGGGCGTTGAGAGCGGGTGGGAGGTAAGAATTTAAAAGCCTTGCAGAGTCGAGAATGCCCACTGAGGAGTTTGCATTTCAGTCTGCAAATGATGGAGAGAACGCAACAGTTTGTGATCAGAAGTCTTTATTATTGTTATCATTATTATTTTAGCTAATATTCATGGAGCATTTACCAGGTACCGGGGACCACGCTAAGTACTCGCAATATATTAGTTCTTTCACTCCTTGCAAGGACTCTAGGCGGTGGGAATTGATGCTCCCATGTTACAGATGAGTAAACTGAGGCTGAATATTATTGTCCCGATATTTCCTATGAGTAAATTGAGGTGTAGAGGTGCTAAATACCTTTCCCCGTGTCTCATAGCCAGCAAGTGGGACTGGACCGTGACTGGACATTCTGACTCCGGGGCAGCCCTTTGAACCACGAAATCATGCTCAGGATGCATCCAGAGGGTGGTTGACAAGGTAGAATGGCAGCAGGAGCCATCGGGCATCTCGTTAGGAGGAGGTGGCTATTATCCAGGAATAAATCAAACCTTTAGCTCCAAAAAAGACAGAATAAAAGAGAACAATCAGAGTAGGAAGGGCTTCCTGGAAGTGGAAACTTTTGAGCCGGGTCGTGAGGTGAGAGACATTATATGACACTCCCGGGGATCATTTGCTACTCCATCAGGGGTCCCCTCCCCTCTTCCCCAGCTGGGGGTATCTTAGTGTGGCCTAATCAGTCGCCCAGACGCTGACTTACATGGCAGCCAGGTGGAATGGCGCCCACTGTAGTCTGGAAGAGGGTGAGCAAACACAAAGTATACCATTTGCCCCCTCCTAGAACACACGCCCTGGTGTGGCCTGGCTTCCTACAGGGCCGGGAACCAAAATGCTCCTTCAGGACAGTCCTCCCTCTGTCAGTCAGCACAGCTCCTTCCCACCCCAAAAGCCAGCCAGGGGTTCTGGTCAGCCTCACCACGGGCTCCCTCTGAAATCCGATGGCCTCTCCTTTTGGATTCTCATTATGCCATAGGTCAGAATCCACCTGCTTCCAGGCCAGTGAGGCTGCCTGCCCAGCCCTCTTCAAGATTCAAGGGGGGCTGTCAGGACCCTGTCCTTGTCCCCATGGCTCAGACTTCAAGCTCCGGTGACCATGCCCAAAGGCTTTCTGTGGCTGCCAGAGCTGCTTAGCTCACACCTGGGGCATTGACACTCCTGGGAGCAGCCCCCACCCAGTGACAGGTGGAACCTGATAGGTGATGCCCCAGGGGCAGGATACCTCTTAGGCGGTCTCTAACCACCTCCCAGAGTTCCCCAACAAGATGGAACCCCAGGTGCCCACGGGATGACCTTCACTGGCAGCCTCCCCTTCCCAGACCCCTTTCTCCACTCCTCCTCCCGTGCTTCCTGGGATCTCTTCCCAAGTCAGCTGCTTGCTCTCAAATCCTAGTGTCAGGGTCTGCTTCTGGACCAAACGGGGCTTCCCTGAGGGCCTCCGGGGCCCCTTCCCTTCACCTCTGTTTGGGGACGAGACACCATCAGTCCCTAACTGGGGCCTGTCGTCCTAAGCACTTTGAGAGGACTTTCTGCACCTCTTTTGATCCAGCAGGGAGAATAGAAATACAGGTCCATCTCCAGAGGGTGGTCCTCAACTCCAGGGCAGCCAGGTGTCCTTCCAGAGCACACTGCCCATTCGCGGGGTCCAGGCTGCTCTAAGAGTCTCTCATCTGGCTCTTCTCTTTATTTCTACTCTCTGTACACAAATCTAGCTCTGTTTTTGTTGTAAGCAACTTCCAGTCCTTTCCGGAAGTAGGTGGGGTATAAATAAGTAACAGCAGCCGTAACACATTCTCTGCAAGCGCTTGATTCCGAGCTGAGCGTTTTGATGCAGAGCTTTTTTTAGATAGGCAGTTGCTCCCACTGCAAGGAAACTTCCTGCCATCTTCACCAGCCTGGCATCCCTGGCAGATGCCTTTGGAATAAGTGGGCAGAGAGGAATTAAAAAGGCAGCTAGCCACCCACCTACAGATCTTTGAAAGACTGGTTTCTTTTTCATCCCTAATTAGGGTACATTTGGAACAAATGGACAGGCCCCAGGAGGCAGCAGGAATGGGTCAGGGAGGCAGAAACATATGGCCCACCCACCTCCATGCCCAAGTCCAGGCAGGACGCTCACCTACGAGCTTCAGAGCTAGTCTCCCCATGACCCCCCTCCAGTGACCCCCCACAAGAAACAAGGGGGTCCATGTGGAAGGGTGGAAGGCAGGAGAGTGGCTATGCATAGATGAGCTCTCCCAAATAGGTTGAAGGAGCGAACCAGAGGAAACATCCCAGACCTCAGGATCCTTCCTCTGCTTCCTTAGGTCGAACCCTAGGCTATGTCATTTGGGCTTTAGGGCCTCAGAGACCCAGGTTCAAATCTTGCCTTTGTTACTTAGAAGTGTGACCTTAGAATTACCCTGTGAGCCTCAGCTCCCTCATCAGTATCCTGGGATTTGAATAGTACCTACCTCATGGGGTTGCTGGGAAGAAGGTTAAATGAGAAAAATATATCAGAGCACCTTGTACACTTTCCAGCACAGAAATGTGCAAAATGGGCAAGTCTCCTCCTCTTGATCCTGTTAGGAGTGCCTTGTCATTTTTCAGAGCCGCATGCCTGGGTTCTGGAAAAGGAATGTGGTGGGTGGGAAGGTGAGGCAGGTTCCAGGCGACACAGCCCCGGCCTAGGCTGTCTGCTCTGCACCACGTCTGCTCCCGCATCCCGCTGCTCTGCCACGTGCGGCTTTTCATCACCTTGCAGAGCTTGATGGGACATAAGCTGCCCTCCGAGGGGCTCATGAAGTTGAGCTATGGAGATTTAAGGGGCCCTTAATCTACTCAGAAAAATGACCACCAACAGGATCATTAAACCACCAAAAGACTTTCCAGGAGACCGGTGCTTTAGAAAAAGAAGGATGTTGTAGACAGTTGCAGCCATTTGTGGACTTGGCTTTTGTTTTAGAAAGCTAACACTGTGATCAGCCAGCAAATCAGAACCTGAAACTCGGGAGGTCAGCCTCCCAGGAGAGAGGCACCTGCGGGCGTGGAAGATCAGGGAGTCCAGAGGCCTGAGTTCTAAGCCCCACTCTGCCACCTCACAGTTGTCTGACCTTGAACCAGCCCTTAACTTCTCTGAGCCTGTTTCTTGCCAGTAGCCACACCTGCTCTGTTGTACCACCTAGGCCCTTCTTTCATTTTCCAGCAGTCACTGCATACCTACAGTATGAGTTTCCTAGGGCCGCCGTAACAAAGTACCACAAACTTGGTGGCATAAGATGACAGAACCGTGTTGTCTCCGTTCTGGAGGCTAGAAGTCCAAAGTGAGGGTGTCGGCAGAGCCAGGCTCCCTCTGATGGCTCTAGCGGCGAATCTTCCTTGCTTCTCACAGCTTCTGAGGGTGGAAGGCAGCTTTTGGCGTCCTTGGCTTGTACGTGCATTACTCCAATCCTGTCTTCATGTGGCCGTCTTCTTCCAGTGTGTCTTCATACCATCTTCCCTCAGTGCATGTCTCTGTCCGAATTTCCCCTTTTTATAAGGGCACCAGTCACATTGAATTAGGGCTCACCATAACGACCTCATTTTAAGTCGATTATCTCTGTAAAGACCCTATTTCCCAAAAAAGGTCACGTTCTGAGGTACTAGGGGTTAGGACTCCAGTATATCTTTTTTGGGACACAATTTAGTCCATGGCACCTACTGAGTCCAGAATCGGAGGCACAGACATTTACCCTCCCAAGCTCACAGGCTCTTTGGTAAAGTCCTGCTGAAAAGCAAATGTTGTCACGTGTTTTGTGAGCTTTTAGAAACCTCTGGCACACACATCCTAAGTTCTCATCTTTCAAAGAAAAATCTTCTCTAGGCACTGTGCTAAGTAAGTACCCAGGATCTTACTGGGTGGTAGAAAAACAAAAAGACATTCCCAGCCAAGGGACTAGCGTGAGCGTGGCCGGGAGTTTTGTAGAGAGGACTGGATGGGAGGGGAGTGCAAAGTGTGAGGGGACAGGTGAGGGCTGGCTGTCAGGGCCTTCTTATGCTGGAATGAGGTGTGTGAACAGTAGCCACAGGGAGCCAAGGGGGCTTCCGGTCAGGAGAAGCAGTTCTGAGGGGTGGCGCCTGGCCGCTTTGGGCTTGGCCAGAAGGCACAGCTTATGTTCTTTCTTAGACATGCCCCTGCGTTCCAGAAGCCATCAATGGCCCCTCACGGCAGCTGAGACTGCCCTATGATCTAGCCTCTCTTGGACATCCTCTGAAACACTGATCTCTACCCTCCATCCTACCCCTGCATTCCACCAAGTTCCCTGGATCTCTGAGACCACCAGGGAGGAGGGCGCCCCTCCAGGCTGGTGTCCCAGCCCAGCAGGGGTCAGGAGCACCCCTAAACCATTGCCTTCAGGGGACTCCCACAGCATTCCCCTTGCTTCTAGCTAGACTTTCAGGAAACACGTAGAGTGGTAGAGACCTTCTCTCCTGCCCCCTTGGCATTGCCCACTGCTTAGAGCCCTTTCTCCCCATGGGCTGTGCCAAGCCATGAAGACACTGCCTATCTTTCCACCCGTAGTTCAGGGTGGCTGCCAGGCTGCCTTCTCCCTACCTGTTGGAAGCTTCCACTTCTGAGGAGAATGCTGCATGTGTGCTAAAGGGCCTCTATGCGTCATCCTGCCACTGGACGACATACGCCGGCTGGGACGTTCCTAAGGCCATGTTGCCCTAGTGCCTAGATATGTGTTTGCTGACTACGAAGAGATGTTGGCCTAGCACATAACATTCTCTTCAGAGTAGTACTGGGGATCTTTTAGCCACCTCATGGAAGCACCCAGAGTTTCCAACCAGAAGGCAGATCACAAATGCAAGAACAGGCTTTAGGGGACAAAATTCAGACCAGGAAGTAGAATGATGACCCAAGCGTGGGAGGGGTGCCATGGGCTAATGATGGGGAACGGGGTGCTGCAGCCTGAATGCCTGGCGTGAGTCCTGTACCCTCCACCTAACAGCTGGGGCATCTTGCACAAGTTACTTGACTTCTCTGGGCCTCAGACTCTACCTCAGCCAAATGGAACCATAATAGTACTTACCTCTTGAGGGTGTTGTGAGAATTAAAGGGAGTTTACTGTAACACTCTTAGAACAGTGCCCGGCGGGGTAGCCCCACATGAGGGACTGTTACGTAAGAAACATACACAACAGAGAAATGGACTGTGGATGACGGGGACACTCTGCAAGCAGAACTTGGAAGCGCACCAGGCTCTCAGGATGGTGGAAGGGCAAAGTCTTCAGGTCTAGGGAAGAAGTAGGCCGCCTCAGCGCATGTGGCCAACATTCCCAGGGAAACTTAACTCTTTATTTCTTTTTTTTTTTTTTTAAGATTTTTTTTTCCTTTTCCCCCCAAAGCCCCCCAGTACATAGTTATAGATTCTTCATTGTGGGTCCTTCTAGTTGTGGCATGTGGGACGCTGCCTCAGCGTGGTTTGATGATCAGTGCCACGTCTGCGCCCAGGATTCGAACCAATGAAACACTGGGCCGCCTGCAGCGGAGCACTCGAACTTAACCACTCGGCCACGGGGCCAGCCCCTCTTTATTTCTTTTAAGAAATTTCGCATTTCCTTCTTAGCTGAAAAGGAACAACAAACCCCCTGATTAAACCATTGTAGCACCCAGGAGCCGCCACAATTGGGATTTTAAAGATACTGGGATTCTGTCTCCATTTGTAGGTCTCGCTCTGAAAGTAATGCCAGTCAGAAAAGCAGCATGTGGCAGCGGAGAGCAAAGTAGGCAAAAGAAAGGGATCTCTTTGCGTGGCCAAAATGGCCATTTAATTGGATTTCATAGAAGAGTTGGGCTTTTTTGCTGCTAAAGATGGGCCCGGGGGCCACGCAGGCGGGTCTCCCTCCATCTGGACCGCTGCTGCACAGCATTCTGGGAAGGCAGGTTGAGGCTCCCGCCTGGAGAGGGGCTTCCACCCGAGAGGAGGCTGCTGGGGAAGGAGATCATGGAGGGAGGAGGCCATGGAGGGAGGAGCACACGTTGGGAGGAGGCCATGGAGGGAGGAGGCCAGGAGGAAGGAGGGAGGTGTGTGAGTTTGAGAAAGGCCTGCCCCTCACCTTCTGCTTTGCCTGTGCTCCCCACTAGCTGCCGGCAAGGACCTCTCCCCTCCACCCCTTGTTCTCCCTCTGCCCGCTCCCTCCCTCCCCCTGGCTTCAGAAAGGCTGCTGAAAACCCACCCTTCCCCCTGAGCCCCCGTAACCTCCCTCATTACCAACCCAAACAGGCCGAGCTCTCCATTTGCCACAGCTGGAAGATAATATATAAGCCATTTTAAACCTCCTGCCTCTGAGTCTGGCCACCAGTATAATAAAACACCCGGTTATTTTGTGTTTTATTAACTGCCTCTTCCCTTCAGTTTGCATAATAGTGAGTGAGATTTACATGCCGTTAAGACGGCTGTGCATTATTTTTAATAGAAGGTACGACAGGCTTCTCTCCCTCAGACCGTGCATGATGAAGTAACCTCTGAGATGCTGATGAAGATTTCGTTCACACTCGCTGGGTCGGGGCAGTGCCTTTTTTCCAGATGGATACTCTATTGTAAAATGACTTCCCGCCACATGCTCGCCTCGCTGTCCCTCTTCCGTGTCATCTTCCTCCGAACTGGATAAACTGCCCATTAAATTTAATTACAGCCCAAACGGCCGCATGTCTTGATCTTGTCCCCCCGAGTGTACAGCATTCCACCAAGGTCCTTGAGGAAGGAATAAAATAAATCTGGAGAAGGCATGCCTGCTTTCCGCAAGGAATGTTGTAGAAGGCAATGTTGGCCACCACCTTTTTTAGGGCTTCTAAAATTCCTCTCAGGTTTTCCTCCCCAGCATTCAAAACAAAAGCTCCTTAATATCATTGACCCCGTGGACTGGTTTTCACTGAGGCCAGGAACTACAGGTTTGGGTTTGGGACATGTGGTACCTGGTACTGAACTGTTTCCATTTGTCAGCGGCCTGGGGAACCTGGATGGTTCAGATCTGCCCCCAGAAGCAGCAGAGGCCTCACGAGCAGGCCTTGGCCACGGCCCAGGAGACTCATCCTCAAAATGTTAGTCGTCGCGAGACATTTTCAACAAGCAAGGACTTGCAGGACCTTCATTCGCTCATTGATTCATTCAGCCAGTGTTTACTGAGCCCCTGCTAGGTGGCAGGCCCTGTTCTGGATGCTGACAACACGGCCACAACAAAGCCAACAAGGAGCCCCTGTATAAATGAGGATATGATTGAGGGTCTTAAGGGAGGTCAGTGCTGTAAACAGAGCCGGATGGGAGCAGCTGGACTGCAGGGTGGGAGGGGACCATGATTTTCAATAGAACAGTCAGGGAGGGCTCAAAATAAAGTGACATTTGATCAGTTCTCGAAGGAATGAGGGAGTGCATCCTGTAGCTCTCTGGAGGAAGAGCAATCCGGGTGGAGGGAACAGCCAGGGCAAAGACCCAGAGGCAAGAGGATGCTCCACTTGTTCAGATAGACTCGTGCAGCTGGGATGGAGTGAGCTAAGGGGAGAATGGGAGGAGACGAGGTCAGAGGGCAGGGGCTGGGCCGGGGAAGGCCTTGCAGACCATCGAAAGGACTTTGGCCTTTAGTCTGAGTGAGATGAGAAAGCATTGGAAATTTTGAGTGGTGCAGTGACTTGCTCTGACTTGCATTTTAAAAGGATCCCTCTTGGGGCCGGCTCCGTGGCCAAGTGGTTAAGTTCGTGCGCTCCGCTGCGGCAGCCCAGGGTTTGGATCCTGGGTGCGGACATGGCACCGCTCGTCGGGCCACGTTGAGGTGGCGTCCCACATCCCACAACTAGAAGGACCTGCAACTAAGATATACAACTGTGTATCGGGGCAGTTGGGGAAATAAAAAAAAAAAAAGGATCCCTCTTTCCTTTGCTAAGAAGGTACTGCTAGGAGGCCAGGATGGAATGAGGGAGACGGTCTGGAGGCTGTTGCAGTAATCCAGGCAGGAGGTGATGGTGGCTCAGACCAGGAGGGTGGCAGCAGAGGTAGGACCTTTCCTTTAAGTCTTGACAGTTCTTTGAGGGGAGAGTGTGAACCTCTCAGACCTAAACCATCTTAAGCTACAACTGGACAATAGTCAGAATTCTTCCTGTTGCAGGTGATAGAAACCAAACTGAGATCAACTTAGATTTAAAAAAAATCCTTGTGGATCAGGCATGGCTGGATCCAGCAGCTCAGTATGTTCAGGACAGGACCTGTCTTCCTCTCTCTTTCCGTTGTTCATCTCAGCTTTCCTCTGCATTGGCTTCAATTTTAGGGAGGCCTTCTTCTCCTGGTGGCCCCTGAATGCTCCTGGCAACCCTCACTGACAGAGAGCTCTGCTTCCCCAATTGTTCCAACCAAAGTCTCAGAACTGAGCCTCCTTGGCCTGCTCTGGGTGACCTGCTCTTCTCCGAACCAATCACTGTGGCCAGGAGAAGGGAGCGCTCTGATTAACTAGACCAGAGTCGGGTGCCCTCCCTGCTCTTGAGGGAGTTAGGGAGCCCCACTCAAACCCCAAGAGCCGAGAGGGAGAGAGGAGCCATCCCCCAGATGACTCCAGAGGGGAGAGGGGGATGGCAGGAAGGCAGAGACACAAGGTGGCCATTTAACTCCTTTCACACTGAAGATCCTGCTCTAGAGATTACAGAAAGAAAAGAAAAAAAATCCAAAAACACTTTCTTGGGTATGTTGGAGTGTGAACCTAGCAAAGGTTGAGACCTTCAGTAATTTCTGGCAAGTTCTTAGTGGTGTTCTATTTCCTGTCTGTGCTGTGAGCATCCTCTTTACTGCTTACATGAGGAAAGATGGGTGAGGCTTGTCATGGGCAGTGGAGTGGGGCCCAGTATGGGGACTGTGCTGGCCAGGTCACCTCTGCATGGGAGGACGGCCACTGCTGTGGGCCGAACCCTCTGGCAGTCCGTGGGCAAGTGGGGGTGATGAGAAAAGGGGTCCAGCACTGATCAGACCCCCCGAACACACCAGGCACCATTTGCTTCCTTTCCTCTGGGATCCTAGCTAATCCTCCAGGCAGCTTGTGAGGGCAGGTGATATATATCACTCTTTACAGACAGGGGGACTGAGGCATAAAGAAAAGCCATCGCTTGCTGGAGGTCAAACCTGTCAGTTGAGTAGGGAAAAGGCCAGGTTTGGGGATCACGTGGACCTGGGATCCACTTCCAGCCCCTCCTTGGCAAGTTACCTCACCTCTCTGAGACGAACTTTCCACATCTTACAGCGAAGCTGCCGACAGCCCCTTCCTCATTGGGTGGCTGTGGGGTTCAGTGACGTGGGGAGTGAAGGCGCGGGTGAGGCCTGCTGTGGGCAGTCTCCTAATGCAGCAGCCATTTCCCCGCTAGGCTGGCAGCTTGCTAAGGGTGGTGTGTTCAGCTGTTAACCCAGCTCTGGCTGCGTGGAGGTGGGTGAGGAAACATCCCTGGAACGAAGGGAGGGAGGCAGATGAATAGGTAAATGACTCTTCATTTGAATGGATGGAGGAACCCAGCCAGTAGGTGGCCCAGGTTTGGACTGAAATCAGGTAACCTTCTCATAGGGAGGAGAGGAAGGGTCCTCTCAAGTTATTTTGTGGCTGTCAAAAGACTTAGGGTCCTGGGACCGGCCCAGTGGCATAGTGGTTAAGTTTGTGTGCTCCACTTCGGCAGCCCAGGGTCTGCAGGTTCGGATCCCAGGCACAAACCTGGCACTGATTGTCAAGCCATGCTGTGACGGCATCCCATATAAAACAGAGGAAGATTGGCACAGATGTTAGCTCAGGGCCAATCTTTCTCACAAAAAAAATAAAAATATCAAGACTTGGAGTCCTGAGTAGAAGCTGCTGAGGAACTGGAGGCTGGTCCTTCCTGGGAAAGCACAAGGAGAAACAGGTGTTACCTCAGGATCAGTCCCTCTTCATGCTGCCCACAACGGGTCCCATTGGCTTCCTGCCAGGACATGCCCATGGAGGCTGGTCCTGCCTCTCTGGCCAAAGCCTGGGCCTGGCAGTGGGACAAGGGGCGTCATGAGAGGCAGGCATCTGGCCACCGCCACACTGAGGACCTCCAGAGAGTCTAAACTTTGTTGTTGCATTTTGTTTTTTCTTTTAACTATCATTGTCACTTTTCTTTATGTTTATGAAAAATTGCTAACGCAGAGAGAATGGAGTAGTGAACGCCTGTGATTACTCCACAGCCAGTTGTGTTTCATCATCCATCGGCCCTCACACGCGGTCTCCCCGTCACGTATTATATGGAAATATGGAAGTCAGTTACAAACATCCCATTTTGTCGCTAAATATTTTAATGTGTTCTCAATGACAGAAACTTCTGCAAACAAAAGCATAACAGCAATGCTATCATTACTCCTGAAATAAAATTCACATCTCAAATCCCTTAGTATCTCAAATTTCCAGTTTTCTCATATATGTCACAATTTCTTCAGTTTATTTATTTGAATCAGAATTCAGATAAGGTCTATACCTTGTAATTGGTTAATAAGTCTCCTAAAAATCTTTTTTTCCTGAGTCAAGTTTATTGGGGTATAATTTACATAATATGAAATTTATCTTCTTTAAAGGTATAGTTTGATGAGTTTGACAAAAGTGTACGGTCCTGTAACCACCACCCTAGTCGAGATGCAGGATGTTTTTATCATTCCAGAAAGTCCCCTCCTGCACCCGTGTGGTCCACCCTCCCCCACCCCAGCCCCTGGACACCACTGATCTGTTCTCTGTCACCGTCGTTTGCCATTTCCAGAGTGTCATGTAAATGGCATCGTTCTGTGTGTAGGCTTGTGTGTCTGTCTGCCTTCTTTCCCGTTGTCTGATGCTTCCGAGGTTCCCCCTTGTTCAGCATTGTCATCGATCAGTGTTTCCTTTGTTGTTACTGCCCTTCAGCATCCGTTGCTTGGTTATGGCACAATTTGTCCATTCATCGGTTAATGGGCATCTGGGTTGAGTCACTTTTAATCCGTAGGTTTCTCTTTCCATTTCTTTTTTTCCCCTTTCAATGTATTTGTGGAAGAAACCAATTCATTGGTTTTATGGGGTCTCCCGCGTTCTGGATGTTGACAGTCGGTCCCCCGTGGTATAGTTTACCGTGTTCCTCTGTCTTTTGGATTTCTTGTACTTAGGTCTAAAGGCTCGCTCTGATCCTGGTTTGACTGTTTCATAGATGGTGGTGTGGGTTTCCCTCAGGACACTCAAATGACAGGCTGCCTCTTTTTAAGATCTTAGCCACCACGGATGGACAATGCCTAGAGCCATTAATTCATCAGTTATGAAACAGTGACTCTTCCTTCCACCATTCCTTCGTTTATCATCTGTTACTTGATCCTTCAGTGGTACACAGATAAAATTTTGAGCATTTTTCAAAGACAAATTCAAGCTAAAAACTCAGCCACCCCACCAGGAAGCTCACTGATCCACACTGAAGTGTCAGTGCATTAACAGGAAACGTGTTGAGTTCCCCGCCTTCTCAGAAACTGCCCCTGATGGTGTTCTCTCCCTCTTAGAATTCCAGTGCTGACCATCGAGTCCGACTGGACCTGGGCCTCTGGGACAAATTCAGTGAACTGGCCACCAAGTGCATTATTAAGATCGTGGAGTTTGCTAAGCGTCTGCCGGGCTTCACTGGCCTGACCATCGCAGACCAAATCACCCTGCTGAAGGCCGCCTGCCTGGACATCCTGGTAAGTGCCCTTCTGAACTCTCAGTCAGGGGCTTGGGGCGGGGACAAGGGGACTGAGATGCTTTGAAGACCTCCAGAGGCTTCGGTTCCGCCAGCCTCTTGTCCTGCTGTCTCTGCTGCACCCTGAGTCCCATCTTCCCTGCCTGAATCTTAGTTTGATTGCCCAAGACTCAGAGAACCTTCCTACCCTCTCTACCCAGTATGGGAACCCCCTCTACATGACCTTGGGGGAGGGCCCAGCCAGTGTCGGTCACAGGCCTTCGGTGATGGCTTGCTGACCCCTAACCCCTTCTGTGGGCCAGCGCTGTTGGACTTTAAAAGGCCGTCAGGATTCTCCAGGCTAAACCGACTGGAGGTGGCACAGAGCGCCCTGCTCTACCCCCTGACTGCACACCACCTCCCTCAGTGGCCTTGGGAAAATCCCTTCCTTCTGTGGACCTCAGTTTCCCAAACTGTGCAAAAGGGAATCTGTGATGCCCCTCTGCTCCCTCCTATTCTCACACTGTGTCTTCTACAGCCCTAAAGAGGGTAGGACACTGTCACATCTTGTCCTTGGAGGGTCTCTGCTGGCTAGACATCCACCTACTCTCTCCCTATTGAGGCTTCAGGGATGGTGTGATCAATCCTGAGTGGGACCGTTTCCTCAGGCAGAGAAGCAGCTCCTGTTAGAGGCAGCAGGGATGTGTCCTGCCTGGGGGTGTGTATGCTGACAGTCCTCTGGTGGCAGTGGGAGGGAAGGCTGTCCCCCGGGCCTGCATCAGAAAATAGGGAAAGTAGGGGCCAGCCCAGTGGCACAGCAGTTAAGTTCACACATTCCACTTCAGCGCCCCAGGGTTTGCCA
This sequence comes from Equus quagga, assembly GCF_021613505.1. Lineage (NCBI taxonomy): Eukaryota > Metazoa > Chordata > Mammalia > Perissodactyla > Equidae > Equus > Equus quagga. Next base: position 156,322,437 of record NC_060267.1, on the reverse strand, counting down.
GTTCGGATCCCGGCTGCAGACCTGTGCACCACTTGTCAAGCCATGCTGTGGCAGGCGTCCCACATATAAAGTAGAGGAAGATAGGCATGGATGTTAGCTTAGGGCCAGTCTTCCTCAGCAAAAAGAGGAGGATTGACAGCAGATGTTAGCTCAGGGCTAATCTTCTTCATGAAAAAAAAAAAGAAAATAGGGAAAGTAAAGTTAGCTGTTGAGGTTATTTAAAAGCATAGATTTTTCTTTTTATTACACCCTTCATGGCTTTGGGTATAAACCATTGTGCAAAGCAAATACAGTTGCTCAGTATAATTAAACACACACACACACAATCCTGCCCCAGAGGAGAGAGGACTCTGGACAGGGGAGTTGTGCAAGAAGCTTGAATGTCTGTGTGTCTTTCCATTTGCTGGTTGGATCTTAGCAGGAGTGGTCATAGTTACTCAGTAAACGCCAGGCGCGAGGCATCCTGAGAGCATTTATGGTATTTTTTCTTCTCCTAAAATCACAGGGTCAGGGATGAACCTAGGAACATTCAGAAAAACTGAACCCCAGAATAGCATAACTTGTCACACACCTGCACCCTGCAGAGTTTCCAGCCTCAGCTCTTTTGAGCCTCACACAACTCTGTGAGCCTGGGGGTGGGAATTCAACCCTCGAGATAAGGAGCTGGAGGCTTGAGGGGTCACCCAGTGCTGGGGCCGAAACTCCAGACCCAAATCTCTCAACTCCAAAGCCGTGAGAGGCGGTGCAGACATGAGAGGATTAGAAGCATAGACGGGGCTGGTGTTAGAGGTGTGGGCCACAGGGAGAGCCAGGCAGACCACCGGAGATTGATAGAAGCAACTTGGGCAAATCAATCGTGATGTTAATAATGAGCTGGTAGGATATTTAACAGCAAAGCCCAAGCTTTTTAATGCTTTCCTCACCAGTGCGTCAAGTGTGGTGCTCCACAGAATTTCACCTAAGCCTCACAAAACCCCCCAGGATGTTAGTAGAGAGTGGAGTTACCGCCACATGATGACAGGGGCCCCAAAGGCCTAGAGTGGCTGAGTGATGTTTGAGGCAAGTCAGTGTCTTCTCCAGGGGATGCTGTGGAATTCTGGTTCCTCTGCATCATGCAGCCACCCAGCAGGGCCCAGAGCTTTCCCGATGATTGGGCTCTGACTTTGTCCCTCTGCTTGTTTCTTGGTCCTCCTTTTGTTGAGCTGCCAGGTTGTGACAGTTTGTGATTCCCTCTGCTCCAGCCCTTTGAGAAAGATGGAGTGAGAGATGCTTTGAGATCATCCAGGAAAGCATCCTATTTCCATAACACCACATGCTCACTGATCAGGGGGCTAGATCCCCCTTCATCCCCTGTCCAACTCCCAGCAGCCCTCCTCCCACGTCTCAGATTTACACTGAGCCCCACAGCACTCCTCCGGTTTGCCTGTGGATCTGAGAATCAGTCCTGAGCCCCTTGGTAGAGTCGGCCAGAGGAGGAAACAATTTCTGTGACCTTAGTCAAGCTATTGAACCTCTCTGAGCCTCCGTTTGCCTATCCATAAAATAGGAATACAAATCAAGAAGGCATTAACTAAGGTAATTCCATTGTTGTTAGTGTAGTCAAATGGATTCTGACCTCTGGCAGCCCTGTGTACAGCAGAGTGGAACCCTGCCTGGTCTTTTTGCACCACCCTCCTGCCTTCCAGCACTGTATCAGACAATGCTCCGCTGCTATTCATAGGGTTTTCAAGGCCAATTTTTCGGAAGTGGGTGGCCAGGTCCTTCTTCCTAGTCTGTTGTAGTCTGGAAGCTCCACTGACCTGTCCACTATGGGTGACCCTGCTGGTATTTGAAAGACCACTGGCATAGCTTTCAACATTGCAGCAACACGCAGCTGCCACAGTATGACAAGTGACAGATAGGTGGTGTGGTTCCCTGACTGGGAAACGAACCCAGGCAATGGCAGCGAATCCTAACCACGAGGCCACCAGGGCTGGCTAGGTAATTCCTCCATGGGCTTACACACAGAGCGTGTGGTAGGTGCTCAGTCAGTGATGGTGAAGGTGGGGACAAGGCTGCCACAAGCACCTGGGGGGAATCCTAGCCTCTGTGGCAGGAGTCAGGAAACTTTCACCTCTCATTCCTGGCCTCATGGGGGTGAGGGGTTGGGCTGGGGTGCAACAGGCAGAGGAGAGAAAGCCCGAGCAGGGGAAGGGCAGAGACCTCTAGTCATATGAGATGAAGCAAAAGGAATACTTCTGCGGCCCCAGACAAGAGCTCCTTTCCAGGAATTTGTAGCAAAGGCAGTCAATCACAAGATCCTGAAAAATGCACAAGTTCCAAGAGCATCTTTTGGATGAGACTGTCGACAGGCTGAGCTGTTTGGAAGAATCTTCTTATCTAAGCCGTTGATGTAAGGAGAGAGTGAGACAGAGAGACCAGAGGATGGACAGACGGACGTGGACTGCGGTTTTTCTCAGCCCCTAGGAAGGAAAGTCAAGGTTGTCCCAAGAGTCATCAGCCCCGACCTAGTGCCGCCCATTCATGGCCCCCAGCGCATTATGTAGCGGGTAGTCTCCTCACTAGCTGGGCCATGTGCTCCCGGGTGCAGGGCCGCTGGCTGGGGCTGGTGACGTGGTGGGAACACAGCGTCCATGCAGGATGGGCTGCCCAGGCTCGAGGTGGCTGTGGGGGGAGTTACTTTACGATCACAAGGGAGGAGGTAGATAATGAACCAGCAAATGGATTAGGCAACATCTTAAGTGCCACAAAGACAAACAGAAGCAAAAGCAAGGGACGGAGCTGGCGGAGGTGCAGGGGTCCCTGTCTGTAGCGTGGATAGGGAAGCAGGTGACCTTTGCAGAGACCTGAAGGAAGGCAAGCAAAGATCAGGAACCAGGAAATGTCAGAGAGGTGTGCAAGTAGGAGGAGAGTGGAGTTCAAAGGCCACGGGGCAAGGGGGGCCCTGGCAGTTGAGGAACAGTGCAAGTGAGTGTGCCTGGAAGGGAAGGAGTGAGGGGAGCAGGGGGGCAGGAGGGCCAGATCCCAGAGGAAGTGGGCTTGCGATGGCACATGGGTTTCCAGTCTCGGTGTCGTGAGGAGTCATGGATTCTGACCACAGGGCAGCCGTGGGCTGGCTATTGTTTAAATGTCTACTCTGTCTAGTCACATGGGATGAATAGATACCGGTTGAAGAGGGAAATCCCACATTTAAGTACTAGTGCGTGCCAGACACGGGATACTGTGGTGGCAGGGGCGATGAGGCCTCGCCCTCCAGGAACCGGCAGGCTAGCCCTTCCACCCGCCCGGGCCTGCCCCCGGTTTCACCACAGCGCTTGTCTCCTACCCCCGCCCCAGCATGGCTCCACATCCATCCTGCTCCCCTTCTGGCTGCCCCAGCTGTTAATAGTGGTTGTAAACGTGGGCTCTGAAGCCAGCTTGCCTGTCTTCAAAATCTGGCTCTGCCATTTACTTGCTGTGTGACCTTAGGAAAACTACTTCCCCCCGCTGAGCCTCAGTTTCTTCATCCTGAAAATGAAGGTGATAGGAGAAGCTTCCTTTCAGGGTCTGGAGAGAATGAAATGAGCAATACAGGGCTTGGAGCAGAATGGAATGTTGTAGGCCTTGGTCCTCTTACGTATTATTATTGTTACTGTTAAACCTCACTCCACCCTCCAGGGGATTCTCTTATTATTCACGTTTTGCAGATGAGGCAGCTGAGGCCCAAGTGGAAGCCAAAGGCCCACGGGTCTCCCCCGAGAGGAGGTTCCTGTTATCTGGAATACCCTCCTTTCCCCCATGCCCCCCTTTCCTCCTGGTCAACTAGTCATCTCAGCTTAAATGCCCCCTCCTCAGAAAAGTCTTTCCTGACTGGCCACTCAATTCTTACCCTCTGTCCCCACTGGTCTGTCTCATTGCTCTTAACACATGTTGTAATTGGAAATGTGTTTACCAGTGCCTCCTGCACTGGACTGTCGGCTCCAGTGGGGTTGGGGTTGGTCATGGTGGCTGAGATCCAGGCACCAAAGAGGCAGTCAACGAATATTTGTGAATGAATGATGGGTGGATGGATGAGCAAATGAATTAAAGATTAAAATTGGGATTCTAGAACATGTGCTACATTCTGAGTGTTGCATCTGAGCAAGCTTCAAGTGGGAGGTGGCACCCACAGGGCTTCCCGGGGCCCTGCCACTTGCTGCCACTTGCAGCACCTTGCTTCTGGTGATGCAAAAGGGACTGCCTCATGTGACTTCAAAACATGATTTGGGGTCTTGGGGACCATGAAGCTCTGCAGGCACAGAGGGCCCTTCCCACAGGAGCCTGTGCCTGCCCCCTTCCGGGGACCCAGTAGAGGACTAGCCCCCAGCCTGGAGAGGAGCGAGTTTGGGCCTTCCAGCCCCACAGCCTGAGTTCAGGCCTCAGCATCGCTTCTGGCCATCTGTGCCATCAGGACGACGTCCTGCGACTCTCCGAGTCTCGGCTTACTCCCCCGTGGGTGTGGAGCCATCAGCCCAGCAGTCCCCGAAGTCACTGTGAGGCAGGCAGTGTAGTAGCTGAGAGAGTGGGCTCTGGAGCCAGACTCCCCGGGTTCAAATCCCAGCCCTGCCTTTAGGAGCTGTATGAACTTAGGGAAGCTCTGAGACCTCTCTGAGCCTCAGTTATCTCATCAGTGACACGGGTGTATCAGTAGCTCTTCCCTAATGAGGTTGTTGGGAGAATTAATTGAGTTCATGCATGTGAAACATTTAGCATGGTCCCCGACACATAGTAAGGGCGCCTTTAAATTAGCATCATCGTCTCGTCATCATCAGTACTGGGAAAGCCCAGATTGTCTTTGTGATCTGTTTAGTGCTGAGCTGCTATATGTATGTATGCACATACACACACACAAACACCCACACACACGTATGCACACACACACACGTGCTATCTGGAGCTGGTCTGTTCAATACAGTAGCCCCGGCCATCAGTGGCTGTTGAGCACCTGAAGTCTGGCTGGACTGAGATGCTGTAATTGTAAAATAAATTGTAAAATAAACAGTCGATTTCAAAGACTTAGTATTTAAAAATGTAAAGTATCTCCTTAATGATTTTTTTTATATTACACATTGAAGTGAAAATGTTTTGGATGTTAGGTTAAGTAGAATGTATTATTAAATTAAGCCCACATATTTCTCTTCACATTTTAAAGTAATGGCTCCTCGAGTGCTGGTCTAGGAAGCAGTAACAGGAAGAGAAGGACGAGAAGAGAAGGTGGAAGTGATGGTGTGTGACTTTAGAGACTAAAGGCATCGTGGCCTCCTCGTTTGCTCTCTTCAGCCTCTTGTTTTGGGGGAAGCTGGTTGACATGTCGTGAAAGGCGGGCTGGTGGCAGGTCCACTGGGGAAAACATTTTGGTCCCATGAGCGCATCGCAGTGGGTCCTGTGTACTGCCGGGGAGGATGGCGCGAAGCTCTGGCTGCATTATGTTATGATTATCACTGCTTCAGCATTCCCACGAGCACTGGAAGAGAAACAGTCAAATCACATCAGGATCTGCCCACAAGTTGCCAAATACAATTAGTGCAGAGACTGGGATGGGTGAGCAATTTGAGCTTTCTCCTTTGCCTAAAAACTTAGAAATGCCTGAATGCCCCCCTCAGGGGGTTACGAGGTGGGAGAAATTCTGATGATAGAATCCAGTTCATTACTAAATGAACAAATATTTGTTAGCCACTTCTTGTGTGATCAACACTGCCCTAGGTGCTAAAGAAACAGCAGGGAACAACACAGATAAAGAGCAGTCTCCTTCTAGAACCTCATCTTCTAGAGGGGTGATGGGTCAGTAAGCTCAGAGAGTGACAGTGCTATGGAGAAAATAAAGCTGAGTGATGGGTCATACTGTGGAATACTACACAGCAATGAAAAAGAACTACTGCTACATGCACCACCATGGGGAAGCTCACAGACATGCTATGGGGTGAATAAAAGCCAGGCACATAATAGAATATACTGTGTGATTACATTTATCCAAAGTTCAAGAATAGGCAAAACTAAGCTATAGGAATAGAGATCAAAATAGTGGTTACTTTGGGGAGGAAGTCTGATCAAGAAGGGGCCAAGGGAGCCTGCAGGTGCTAGAACTGTTTGCATCTTGATCTAGGTGGTGGCTACACAGGTGTCTACTTAGGGAAATGCATTCAGCTGTACACTTGAGAGGAGCGCACAGCTCGAGGCAAGTGTGTTGTATTATCTACTGCTGCCTAACAAGTTGCCGCAGAACGTAGCAGCTTAAAACAATAAGTGTTATTGTCTCGCGTGGTCCCTGGGGGTCGGGAACTGACTGAGCTGGGTGCTGCTGCCTCAGTGTCTCTCCTGAGGTTGCAGTCAAGACGTTGGCCGGGGCTGCACCATCTGAAGGCTGACAGGGGCTGGAGGGCTGCTTGCAAGGTGGCTCCTCACATTTGCCTGGAAGGTGGTGCTGGTTGCTGACAGGAGGGCACAATTCCTTGCCATGTGGACTTCTCCATGGGGCTGCTTGCACGTCCTCATGACCTGTCACCCGGCTTCTCTGGAAACAAGAGACTGAAGAGAGCAAACAGAGGAGGCGGCCACGATGCCCTTTATGACCTAGTCTCCGAAGTCACACACCATTTCTTCCACCGTATTCCATCATTAGAATCAAGTCACTAGGTCCGGCCCACACTCGAGGGGAGGAGAATGAAGCTTCATTCCTTAAAGGAAGTAGAAGCAAAGAATTCGTGGGCATATTTTTAAACCACCACACATTATGTCTCAATTTTGAAGTAATTTTTTTTTCGTATTTCAAGAAAATAAGATGATGTGATAGAAAATAATGGGTTTTAGGCAGTGTGCTCACTGTGGTTTTGGGGGAGGTAACATTTGAGCCAAGCTCTGAACAGGAAGAATCAGCCGCATGAAGAGCAGGGGAAAGCATCGAAGGCAGAAGGAACAGCAAGTGCAAATGCTTTGCTGTGACGAGTTGCTGGAGATTCAGAGAGAAGACCTGTATCGCCAGAAGGTGATGGGCGAGAGCAAGGGAGGGGCAGTTGAAGGTGGCGGGCTAGGTGGAGGCCGTGGAGGCTGCAGGAAGCAGTGTGGATTTCATGAATCTGAAGATGACTAGAAGCCATTTGGAGGGATTTTTGCAAGCGAGAGATCTCCTCTGATGAACATTTTGAGCAGCGTGCTCTGGCTGCAGGAGTGCGAGTGGGAATAAGGGACGGGTTCCGAGGCCCTCACTGGAGGAGAGGCGGCGGTGGCTTGGATTAGGCGGTCATTGGGACAAGTGGACAAGTCTCTGGCTCTGCCTCTGGGATCTCATGTGCTTAGATCTTTCCAGGGTTCCAGCCTCAGGCGATCTGCTCCCAGGTCACCCAGGAAACAGTGGAAAGATACCCAGTTGTCCTTGCAGAGAGAGAGATCTTTCCTGCCCTGCGGAAGATCAGCTTCGCCCATCAGCAGAGCTCTGTGTCATCCCACAGGGCCCTCCTTCGGTGGGTCAGTCTTTCCTGGGCTATTTTTACCCATCTCATGGGACCTGCGTGCTCCTCTTCCCAGATAAAATGCCCTCCTTTCAAACAAAGGGTGTTTTAATCCTGGAGAAGCTCTTGATGGTTGCCACTGGCATTTGACTTTAGTGTGACAAAATGAAATCCCTATGTTTTTCTCAAGAGGCAGGCCTGGCCAGAAGCCATGAGGAGGACGCTGCTGCCTGCTGGGCCCGCTGGGGCAGGGGTGGGTGCAGAGGCCCCCCCTAATGAAAGAAGACATTGACCATTCTTCCACCGGAGGCCACACACCTTCCTCTCTGGACGGCCCATTTGTACTTGCTTTTGGTTTTGGACTTTCTGGAGAGAGAGGCAGCAGGATATAGTCTAAATGCTTCATCAGAATCCAAAAATTTTCCAGCTTTTTTTAAAAAATGGGTATTACTTTTGTTTTATTTCATGGTTTTTTTTTTTTTTCCTGAGGAAGATTCGCCTGAGCTCGCATCTGTGCTAGTATTCCTCTATTTTGTATATGGGATGCCACCACAGGATGGCTTGATGAGTGGTGTGTAGGTCTACACCCAGGATATGAACCCGCGAACCCCAGGCTGCTGAAGTGGAGCACATGAGCTTAACCACTACACCACCAGGCCACCCCCAAAATTTTTCTGTTTTTGAGGAGGAGCACCCTTCAGGATAGGATAGTTCAAAAGCGACATTTGTACACTGCAGTTTGGACTTGAATTTTTTTTTTTTAAAGATTGGCACCTGAGCTAACAACTGTTGCCAATCTTTTTTTTTTCTTCTCCCCAAAACCTCCCAGTACATAGTTGTATGTTCTAGTTGTGAGTGCACCTGGTTGTGCTATGTGGGATGCCGCCTCAGCATGGCTTGATGAGCGGTGCCATGTCCACACCCAGGATCCGAAATGGTGACACCCCAGGCCACCAAGTGGAGCGCGTGAACTTAACCACTCAGCCTTGGGGCCGGCCCCTGGACTTGAATTTCTAAGTAAGCTGTTGACAGCTTGCAAACGCCTAAATCCTGGCCTTCTAGTCCTTTCCAACAAATCCCCAGTTCCTTTCATTCTTGCAGAGATGGATCTTGTGAATTCATATCTTGGCAGCGCACTCAGGCTGCAAAGACTTACTTAGTACCTATTTGACTCCAAACTGGAAATGCATCTGGAGAATTCGAGCCCATAAATATTGAGCACACTGACTTTGCCCATCCCCTGATGACTCCCTGCGTAGGCGGCACTTCCTCGTGTTTCTCCAGGTGGTTGAGGAACGTTGCACCGGGACCAGGAGTCCCGTGTTCTGCCCAGACAGCGTTACTTGTGTGGTCTTGGGCGCCACACTTCACCTCCCAGGGCTTTCAGGGGGACTAAGGCTTACACCCCATGACCTCTGGGTTCCTCTGCTGTTCTGACTTTGGGAATGGCTTCATATCGCATCAGCTACCAAGATGAACGGTAACAGGCCAGCCAAGCAGGGGCTCAGAGGAAATGGCCGGGCTCAGAGAGGTCCCTGGGCAAATATCTGAGAGGTGAAAACACCCACCCATCCAATGAAGAGGAATCTTTGTGATGTCTTGCTAACCACTCGCATTCATCATCGGGTGCTTTCCGGCTCACTGTGCCACTTGATCACGCAGGAACATTAAGAATTTGAGGATGTGCCCTGATTTAGATCATGCCCCTCCCCGTATGAGGTAAGGTTTGTAGAGTTTCCTGTTTCCAGGCCATAGGCTGTGTGCTCCTGAATACCAGGTGGGTCACAAGGCACCTAGCCCAGGAGACAAGTGAGGCTGATGTTGAAATCAGCACTGGGCCCGAGGTCATCCCGCCTCAGAGAGGCGTCTGGGATCGGATGGTGGCCTGAAGAGGAATGAGGTGGCTGTGGAGCAGAGGTTAAGAGCACAGGTTCAGAGACAGCCTGAAGCAAATCATGCCACCTAGTAGTTACGTGACCTGGGACAAGCTATTTGAGTTTGTTTCCCATCTGTAAAATAGGGTAACCTTAGTACCTAACTCATGGGTTGATACAAAAATTAAGCCAAATATTAGAACACCTAGCACGGTACTGGCATGTAGTCGGTGATCAATAAAAAATTAGCTGTTATTCTGTGCTGGAGGTGAGGTGTGCTATTACTCACGCTTCTCCTCCCAAAAGGTTTCTTCTAACCAAGACGATGTTGGAGGCAGACTATTTTTTTTTTTAGGAAGATTAACCCTGAGCTAACCACTGCCAATCCTCCTCTTTTTGCTGAGGAAGACTGGCCCTGAGCTAACATCCATGTCCATTTTCCTCTACTTTATATGTGGGATGCCTACCACAGCATGGCTTGCCACGCGGTGCCATATCCGCACCCGGGATCCGAACCAGCAAACCCTGGGCCACTGAAGTGGAACGTGCAAACCTAACCACTGTGCCACCGGGCCGGCCCCCAGGCTTTTTTTTTTTATGAACAGGGGTCCCACACCTTCATTCTACAGGGTATCCTAATGTTTTTGTCTAAATCCACAGTGGAGTCCAGCATGTTGGAGGAGGGCTGGCTTCCAGCTCACCATCTTCTTAGAGATTCAGAGAACCCCAGAGCAAGGACACAAGAGCATGTCACCTTCCCATGCAATGGCCCCACGCCCGGTAAATGTGGTCCAGTGGATATGAGGCTCTCGCAATCACACTGCCAATCAGATAGGACGGTCTTCCCCACGGGAAGTGTCCTCACCCCAAACCCCCAGCACTTCTTTGACAAGATGAAAGATTTGACAGACGTTCTTGTGCTATGAGCCCTGGTGGACATATGGGGAGTGAGGAAGGGGCTGTATATGGGGAGTTCCCTTTTAGGTGGGAGTCCTATGCGTTTCTCAGAGGACCACTTTCCTCTGTACATGGCCATGAAGCAGGAACATGGTGATCACATCTGTCCTCCTCTAGGCTGACGTTAAGGTGCACATGCGTGGGAACCATACCCAGTCAAACTGAGCACCAGCATCTGGAAAAAGCTCTCTGCTCCCTCAGCCTGCTGGGCTCTTCACTTCTGTCCAGGCGGGATTAATTTCTCTCTCTGCTGCAAGCAGCTCTGAGGCTTTTTCAGAGGGAAACGTCAAGTGTAGACACCTGGTTGGCAGAGAGGCCCTTCGCAGTTGTTGGTGCAGAAATGTGGCTCTGGGTGGATCAGGGCTGGGAAGACATGGAGCTCCTACTAGCCGTTAGGATTGGTAGGGCAGTGGGAACGCGGGACGGTGTTGACTGCATCCAGAAGCAAGGCATTTTGGAGTTTACCATGCTCTGAGCCAGGCCCAGAGGCCCAGAGCAGTGAGCAGGCGATTCTTTGGTAGCAGGTGTCCCAGGGTGGCCAGCAGGGGTATCTATCAAGGCCATGTCAGGTGAGATTGGGAGATGGTGGCAGCGTGACCAGGCTTCTTGCCTATGGAAATCCCACCCATACTTCTGGGCTTAGTTGAAATGCTGCCTCTTCTCCATGAATCCGCCCTTGATTTCCTCCTGCTGGGTCTGAACCTGGCTTCTTCTGACACCCTAGTGCCTTGCTGGTTCCACTCCTGGGCCTTGTGTTATAGTTGTTTGTGGAACTGTGTGATCAGTATCGTGGAAGGGGGACCCTAACTTGGGTTTGAATCAGATTCAGCCACATTTTAACTGTGACATTGGGTTGGACACACGGCTTAACCTTTCTGAGCCTTCAGTCTCTCATCTGTAAAATAAGAGTAATATTCACTTTACCAAGTTGTTTGAAAAATTGAATGTAGGGCATGCATAACACTTGACATACACTAGACATCTAATAAATGGTAGATTTTTTTTTTGTAGACTGTAAGCTCTTAAATAAAAAAATAGGATCTTATTCATCTTTTTATCCCCAGCACCTGGCACAGTGCCTGGGACATAAGTAGGTACTCAGTAAATGTTTATTTGAGTCAAATGAATTACTTTTAGCACAAGCAGATACTTCTCACAATTTCCTGTGTCCTATTTATTATTCCCGAAATAACTTTAGCCTGTGTTTTGACTTCTGTCGCCTTTTAATGAAAGAGCTGGAGAAGACATTCAACATCCAAAATGGGGACAGGGTGCCTGATGCGATGCAAGAGCTCCTTGGAAATCTTCTGGTTATTTCCTGCCTAGATCTGATTGATGCTGTCAGGACAGGCTGGCTTTGATGATCCATCAAATATGGTTTTTTTTCTTCCAGATTCTTAGAATTTGCACCAGGTATACCCCAGAACAAGACACCATGACTTTTTCAGATGGCCTTACCCTAAATCGAACTCAGATGCACAATGCTGGATTTGGTCCTCTGACTGACCTTGTGTTCACCTTTGCCAACCAGCTCCTGCCTTTGGAAATGGATGACACAGAAACAGGCCTTCTCAGTGCCATCTGCTTAATCTGTGGAGGTACCAACTACCTAGAGAACCCTCATAAGATTCCATGAAGAACAACTTATACTTGTAATTTATGGGAAATTCCTCGTCTCCATTTTGGAGTTATTTTGCATGGAAAAAGACATGTGAATAAAGCCAGGCATGCATGCTTGGAGTTTGTTGCATTTTTCCATATTGTTGTAAATTAAAGGTATTTGGGATCCATCTGCTCTGAAATACCAAAATGCTACATATCCAGTTGTCACAGGTATTTTTTTAAGGTGGGATCAGGCTATTGTGAAATAAATTGCCTAGGGACGTTTTCATGGTTATCCAAGGGACTTGCTTGTGCTGTTTGCTAATTTGGTGGCTGGGAATACAAACTGTGTTGGCCCCCCTACAATCCTTGGATGACTGGGATAAAATATGGCTTTCTTCTTCGTAGTGATCCCTAATGGCTCGAAGGAGGCTGAGTCATAAGTGGTTAAAAAGTAAAGGCTTTAATTAGGGGGTCAGTTTACCTTGCTTTTATAACTATCCGGCTCAAGCTTTGTTTTAATTCAGTTCAGTAGTGACACCTTCTGGTTATGAGAAGTAATTCTTTCCCTGGGACAAAAGCACCCAGCCATCAAGATGTGTTTTCAACCAAGAAGAGGGATAATTTTCAAGTACCACTGCTTAAAATAGTTGCATATATCTTCAAATTTGCATGTGATTGAAACATCGTATTAATAAAGTCAGAAGATAGTAGGAACAAGGAAACAAGGAAGAGGGGAAGTGGGCAGAAACCCTCTCTCCTGGAAAGTGCGTAACTGTCCTGATACTAATTGTTTAATACTTTATTCCTGGTATCTAGACCGCCAGGATCTTGAGGAACCAACAAAAGTAGATAAGCTACAAGAACCATTGCTGGAAGCACTAAAAATTTATATCAGAAAGAGACGACCCAGCAAGCCTCACATGTTTCCAAAGATCTTAATGAAAATCACAGATCTCCGCAGCATCAGCGCTAAAGGTAATTCTCTCGAGTCCACACTGTATTCACGAAGTGGACTTTGCTCCTTACCACGTTGTATTGCTCTGTTAAACCCTGTGTTTTAATTCAGGATGTTTGTAATAGCTGCCTTTTCATTGTTGTTGTTTTGGAATTCATTTCTCATTGAAATCAAAAGGAATTAAATAGTACTCAGCCTTAAAAAAAAAAAAGAAAAAGGAAAAGGAGAGCTCAAATCTTACCCTACTCAATGACCTTAATAGATTGGGAGCTTTAAAATTCATATGACTCAGTAATTAGAAAAACTGTTTTCAAGAGAATGTACTATATGACAGGCTTTTTAATTTTTGAGTTTTATACATTTCATTCCAGCTTTCCACACATGCTCTGGTTTATGTAAACTTGACTCGTTTTTCCTGAACATCCAAGCTTCAAGAACAATGAATAGTACTTAGGGTAATTGTTATTGGTTAAGTTTCTCTCTCAATGTAGCCATTGCTCTCTCGTGTATAGGCAGATTTACTTCTGCGCACTTCTAAGCAAAGGAATTCTTGCCTTCCTGAGAAGTATAAGTATTCTTTGCCTGGTGATTTTCAGTTTATGTGGCAACTCGAGCAATTACTGAAGTGCCTAGAGCCATATCACAGTTGAGGGTGAGTAGGGTTTTCTGTGTAGAGAGAAAACTCAGCAGCTCTCTCTGGTACCAAACGTGCTCTTGTTTGTCAAGCTCTTTGCCCATTAGCATCCTCTGTCCCTGAAAACCTTGGCAAGCCAAGGAACAAACTCGAAATTTCAGGAAGTGCTTAGAAGCCAGTGAACTTGTTTGACGAGGAGTCTCAATTCTTGAGCTCCTTCTTAAGGGTTTCTTCAGTGTGACATTCCGAGTTCACCCCTAGCACGGCATTAAGAGTAGAAGCAAGCGGCAGATACCAGTGCTGACCTTTGTAATTATGATGTCTTTGACTTTAAAACAATAAGGCTGTTTAACTTAAGACAGTCATTCCCTATGTCTAGCTAGACCAGTGCTAGGAAATTTACTGTGATTATGGGCAAATAGTCTGTAATCTGCCTTATCCAATACAGTAGCCACCAGCCACCTGTGGCTCTCAGGCACGTGACATGTGGCTAATGCAGGTGAGGCACTGTTTTCCTAATTAAGTTTAACCAATTTAAATTTAAATCACCACATGCAGCACGTGGCTGCTGCCCCGGACAGCGCGGTGCACCAAGTTGATAATCACCGCACATTTATTACTCACATCACCTCCTCCATCCGTGGTAACTGGGGTCCTTTAAACTGTCTCATTTGCAAGATATCATTTCTGATTTTTTATCAGAAACTTCTCTTTGTAAATTAAGTAAATATATACTGATACTCTTTCCTGAAACTGACTGAGGCATGGAATTATCAAATTTAAACATGTCACCACATCTCTGCTGCTTTTCTATAGATATAATAAAAATATTTTAATGTTGTAAAATTAGGATAACCTCTAGAAGACATTGATAGCAGTTTTCACCCTTGTGAAAGTAGATGAAAGTTGACCCTTAGTTATTCAGCTTAACTCCTTATCTCTACTATATTTCTATTATCTCTCTTTAAAAGGTGCAGAACGTGTAATTACCTTGAAAATGGAAATTCCTGGATCAATGCCACCTCTCATTCAGGAAATGCTGGAAAATTCTGAAGGACATGAACCCTTGACCCCAAGTTCAAGTGGGAACACAGCAGAGCACAGTCCCAGCATCTCACCCAGTTCAGTGGAAAACAGCGGCGTCAGTCAGTCACCACTGGTGCAATAAGACACTTTCCAGCTACTTCAGACATTCCCCAGTACCTTCAGTTCCAGGATTGAAAATGCAAGGAAAAAAACATTTTTACTGCTGCTTAGTTTTTGGACTGAAAGTATATTAAAACTCAAGAAGGACCAAGAAATTTTCATATGTATCAATATATACTCCTCACTGTCTAACTTACCTAGAAATACGACTTTTTAAATTCTAAAAATCAGCCATTTCATGCAACCAGAAACTAGTTAAAAGCTTCTATTTTCCTCTTTGAACACTCAAGATTGCATGGCAAAGACCCAGTCAAAATGATTTACCCCTGGTTAAGTTTCTGAAGACTTTGTACATACAGAAGTATGGCTCTGTTCTTTCTATACTGTATGTTTGGTGCTTTCCTTTTGTCTTGCATACTCAAAATAACCAAGACATCAAGGTTATCAAACAGACTACTGTACAAGTCCAGCTAAGAAAGGTTCAAAAAGATAACTGTCTTGCTTTCACAGAATAATCAAGACATCAAGGTAAGGAAATGGGACTATTGTACAGTATGACAAGATAAAGCTAAAGATATTCTAATTTAGTTAGTATGGAAGCTTGTCCTTGCTCTTTTTGATGCTCTCAAACTGCATATTTTATTTCATGTTGCCCAGTAAAAGTTATACAAATTCACTGCACTAGCAGAAGAGAATTCTGTATCAGTGTAACTGCCAGTTCAGTTAATCAAATGTCATTTGTTCAATTGTTAATGTCACTTTAAATTAAAAGTGGTTTATTACTTGTTTAATGACATAACTACACAATTTTTAAAAAAAGATACATTTTTACAGTAATGATAGCCTCCAAGGCAGAAACACTTTTCAGTGTTAATAAGTTTTTGTTTACTTATTCACAAGCCATTAGGGAAATTCATGGGATAATTAATTAGCAGGCTGGTCTACCACCTGTACCATGTAACTCTAGTGTCCTTCCCGATTCCTGCCTGAAATAGGGGGGTCTTTTCCAGCCTTCTTGATGCCCAGGGGCTAACATTAACTCCCAAAGGCATGGGCAGAGAACCTGCGTCCTTTGACCTTGTTCAATCACTATGAAGCAGAGTGAAAGCTGTGGTAGAGTGGTTAACAGATACAAGTGTCAGTTTCTTAGTTCTCATTTAAGCACTAGTGGAATTTTTTTTTTTTGATATATTAGCAAGTCTGTGATGTACTTTCACTGGCTCTGTTTGTTTGTACATTGAGATTGTTTAACAATGCTTTCTATGTTCATATACTGTTTACCTTTTTCCATGGAGTCTCCTGGCAAAGAATAAAATATATTTATTTTAAAGGTGTATGGGAGCTTTTACCACACTTTCATCTTCAGTAAAGAGACGAAGAACACAGTTCCATTTTTAATGTTTAAATTTCATTTCAAAAAGCAGGTCTGTAGTCTGCAACCATGACAATTAATTAAAATCTGTGCTAACGCACGGCAGTCTATAACAATTCTACAAGCCAATCAGACAGTACATGACATTTCAATGAGTAAAAAAGAGCATAAAACTGTATGTGTAAGAACAAAATGTTAAAAGGCCTACCACAATAATAAAAAACCATCAATTACATCATCACATTAAAATAAGCCAGATGTACAAAAGTCTGAGACAGAAAAGACAAAAGGACAACACAAGTTATCTGTTGAAAAATGTTTCTGTGCTCTTTGGGCACTTAATTAAACATTGCAAAATCAACATCTTCTTCTTCATCAGACTCCGCAAAATATTTTACTTCTTTCCTAGCCCGACCAGTCCGTGGCAGAGAAGGTGGCTCAGAAGTGAAGTCTGATGGGAAGATATCCACATCCGAATCCTGATCAAAAGATGTTTTCTTCGGTTTCTAGATGTTTAAAAAAAAAAAAAAAGATTTAAAACTCCAAAGTTAAAAGAAAAAAAAAGACTAGTGTTAAAAAGAATTATTATTCCTTACACTTCTTCACTTATATTTGGGAAATATTACAAATAATGGTGCTTTTAAAATCAGAACTGTAATGCTAACTTAAGTGTAAGATCAGTTACCTAAGCATTTTCATGAAGGGAAAAACAAACAAGATTGTAATAATTTGCCACCTTGGTGAGCTTGCATTGCTTATCACCATTACTTCCTTCCTTCTGAACTTATATAGTACACACTGTGTTTATAAAAATGCAGAGAAGAGTTACCAAGGTGGACCAGAGGTGTAGAAGAAGACCAGATGGAGGAGCTCAGTGTGGAGAGCAGCATAAAGCTAAAATCACCTATATTTGTACTTTTAAGTTTAATACGAAGAAAGAAAAAAGGGGGATATTTGATGTTATTCATTTACCTAAAAGAGTATACTTCTGGAGAAGGGTCAGACTAATTGGGAAAATTAGCCACAGTCAAAAGAATGCAAGTTAACAACAATAAAAAAAAATCAAATTAGCCCTGGTCAAATAAATCCAAATTAACAAGAAATAGCCTATATTTGGTCTGAAAAATATTATCTCAGACAGGTAGCATATAACTTCTACTGCTCATTGGATGAAATGGAATACTCTTAGGAAGGCTAGTTGATGCCACATTTTTATCCAAGAAATAGTCCTGATTATACGGATTTATACTTGGGTAATTCTTTAAGCATATACAAGGCCCCTATGGATAAGAGATGCTAGGTTTAAAGCCGTTACAAAACTGCACCTTAATAAGTGAACCATGCCAGTTACAGATGATCTTAGACAAAACTGTACATTAAAAAGATGCTCCTGATTACCTTGCTTGCTGGTTTGGATGTTTTCCTGCCAGGGTTATAATCACCTTCATTTTCAGAGCCAGATGCTTTCCTTTTCTTTGCCCCTCGGCCTTTACCTTAAAATGATACAAAGGGTATTTTCTCAAAGGATTAAGTGTAATTTAAAAAGATAAATGCCGAAACTTTATATTTTACTTCTTTGGCATGCCCCAGTCAGTACTGCAATCCTAATCTTTTAATATGAATGATGTAGAAATGATTTGGCAGTATCACTCAGTTCTGGGGTTGACATGACTAATATTTCACAAATACACTTAAACTAGTTGGAAGGTCCTGGTGACAAAGTTTAATGACCACACCCCTGATATATAAAAAAGAATTTGCATTTTGCACATGTGGTCCTTGGGCATGAAAAGAAAGTCTCTTAGAAGAGTGCTTTTTAAATTGTATGTGATGAAAAAAATTTTAGTTTCTCATTTGTCATAGAACAACACTTTTAAAAATACAATAAGTTACTAGAAAAGTAATACATACTTTCTTAACACAAATCATAAAGGTTTAAATGCTTACTCTAAATTTTACTTATCTCATCACACACTAGTAACAACCAATTGCAGATCCCAATTTAAGTAGCATAATCTTAGAATAAATCCCCCAGTATTAATCTGTCAAATCCACATTCCTTCTCAGCCCTAGCTAGAATCACCACATGCAGCCTAGTTTACTTTCTTTTCATCTACCTAACCTCTTATTCTCATCATTGGAGGAGGAAGGGAAAAAGGTAATAGGTAAATGGTGATCAAATGTTCTCCATCCTACAGTGATGCCAGTGAAGGAGAAAATGAAACTAAATTGCAATTCTAAATTTTTAAAAATTCCTTAAGAGCTAATGACCAACTAGATTGTACTAATAAGAAAAGATAGCCTAAATGATCTTGGGATGTCATATTTGATCAAATGAATCAATGAAATGGCACTTTTGAATAAAGGTTTCAAACCATGCACACCCTAAGTACTGACCTCCCCACTCACTATGTTTCTTTTCCACCCCCCTATTCTTCTTTGTTTCTATGTAGGTCTGCATCTGCTCATTGCAACCACCAGTTTAAGAAATAAACACATCGATGATAATATCTGTCAGCTGGATAAAAGATTGAGCAGCTACCTTTAGAGAAAATCATGTATTACATTTTTTTTTAAAGCATCTTTAAGGACTTTTGAGATTCTGGAGGCAAAGAAGGGGTGCCAGGGAGACGAACTGGTGCTGGCGCCCTTGTGGGGCCCTGAGTACACCTATTTCATTTCCTAGATGGGCAAAAAGCCCTGGTCTCACAGTCCTAGCTCCGCCTACTCCAATGAGTGTCACCCTTTAGTTAGTGAGGAGCCCTCATCTGCCTTTTCAATAACGACTTCCATGAGTCCACTGCAGGGGGTCTCTGAACCATTCTTAAGTGTGCAAGCTGCTTACCTAACCTCTTTGAGTCTGTTTCTTGATTTGTAAAACAAAGTGACTGGACTAAACTGCTGTATTTCCTGTGGACTCTTAATTCAGCACTGACTCTTAAACACACTGCTTATTGAGGAGTAGAGCAATTTAAAATAATACAGGTACCCAGTCTCTAAATTCAGTGAGTAGGAGAGACTAAATATTTTCCACATGGCATACATTAGAAGGTTATACTAAGATAATCCTCACCTTTTGGTGTCGTCGTCTTCTTTGGAATGCCAAATTCTGAATCTGAGTCAGAGTTTACAGTCTCTACTTTCTTCTGTTTGGGGGTTCTCTTGGGCTTAGGAGTTGTATCTGAAGATGGTTTTCCTATTAAGCAAATTTCCATTTCATAGATCAATGTAATATACTTACCAACAAACCAAGCTGAAGTGAGTCCTATAACAACGGGATTTCTTACTGCGGATATGAAATTGAGTAGCCTTAAATAATAAAATGGTTTCTCTCGACTTGGTGCCAGTGCAAAGGCAAATAATTTCTCATAGATGACAAAATGCTTTTTATTTAATTATGTGTAATTTGCCTCTTGATAATTCAAGTGAGATATTTTAAACAAGGGCCATTAAAATGAATTAAGCAGTAACTTTTAAAAAGGAGTAGTAAAAATATAGTATAGTCATGACAAAAAAGTAACATATTTGACAAATTAATTATAACCCAAGTATAACCACATGTTAAGTTCTAACTTTTAAAATGTTTTGGAGGAAAAAAAAAAAATTTATGGGACCATCAAACACCATGAATACAAACTGATTCACCTCCCCTCAAAAGCTGAAATCCAGACTTGGCATTTTTATGTGGAAAGAAATATTAAAATTCTAGATAAGTAAACAACAGACCCAAAGGCCTTTGTTTTGATGATTTTTGTTTTCAAAATAGACCTTGCTTTTCAGCTTTATTTACAATCTACGTGAAAATTGATAAACCAGTCTTTACTTGTGTGATTAGAAAAACTTGATTTGAACAAAAAAATGCATTGAATTAACTACGGACTTTTCTATTTAAATAAAACCCCACACTAATTCTATGGAAAATGTATTCCCAGTCCGAGTTGAGATGCTAGAGCTCAGGCCCCTCAGAACAGCAGGAGGAGCCCACGCTCTTAGGGCAGTGGCAGCCACAGATTTTGTGGCTTTCCTCCTAAGTCCTCATGACTAAATCGACCACAGAGCCACAGGGCAGCTCCTGGCAGGAGCATAAGCTGGACATGGCTGGGTGCTCTAGGGATCACCTTTTTGCTTCAGAAGGATTTCCAGGCTTGCAGTGGTAGGTGGCACTTTTAACTCTAATGGGCAAATGTAGGTCAGATATCTGAGTATTATGAGCTGCCTTTTTGCTATAAATTACTGGAGCTACAGAATTTACCTTGTATAATAATTTATGTAATTTGGAGTTAACATAGATGATCCCACAGAGGGACATGCAGCATCCTCTCCATGAAATGATATTTTGTGGGAATTGTATTTTTGGAGGAGGCTAGAGGAAAGGTGAGGGCTTGCTGGGGCCCCTGAAATCACACCACACAGGCATCACCCACTCACCAAACAGGACAGGTTGTGGTATGCTACCCTTTTAGTTAATACTAAACTCTAACTCATTAGGTTAAAAGGTGTGAATAGCTTGATGAGGGAAAGAGGTTGATATGTTCAAAATTTTCAGGCTAGTTATAAGATTCTCATATGAAGATGATAAAAATAAAAGATGCTTACAAGGAAATTACAGTGACTGTCTCAGTTTGAGTTTCCCAGAGGCAGACCCCACCTGATCCCAAGACAAAGACTCAAGAACAAGTATTCATTTGGGAAGTGAAGGAAAGAGAGTATAAAGATGAGACAATGAAGTGAGGGCAACCAGTAATGGGTAAGGTACCAAGCCTGCCATCACTCTGGGAGCTTAATCCCATGAGGAATCTCTGAGAGCCAGTGGACAACACATATCCAAGAGTTAGCTAATCTGAGGGGCAAGACACTAAATATCTACAGACCAGCTTTCCTCAATCACTGCTAAAGGGTAGCTGCGGGTGGGGAAATGTTAACATTCCAGCATAGCAACAAAGTGTAAGTCTCAGGGAAAGAAACAGACATTGGTCAATATGCAATGTGTTGGCTAGAGAGGCTCCAATTTCTCACTATGGTCCTAGTGCCTTCAGAATAAGTAGCGACTTTTATTGTTCTGCTACATCTGATACATGTTTGTCTACAATGGTATTGTCTGTTGTGCATTTGTAAGGTCTTGAAGGAATGGTCCACACTGTTTGTTTATTTGCTGTTAAGTAGCAATTGTCTTTTAAACAAAAAGCACTAATACTGACCTCCTTCAAAAACACCAAGGTATGTACCTCAGTACCAGTAACAGACTCACGAATCAACTCAAATCAACTTAGATTAGTGGACAATCTAAGGCTATACAAAAGAAAGAAGCTACATGACTCAGAAAGAAAAAGAGGTCTCCAACTGAATTTAGCAATCATCCCACATGAGGAGTTAAGGCATGACCTACATTGATAACACAATCAGGCTACTAGCAAGACAAAAATTTTAATCTACAATCTAACAACTACAGGAGAGCTTTACTAGAAAGCTATCTTTAGACATCAATGCATGGAATTACTTTATAACTACAACAGGTTTAAAATGAGGTCTTACAAAAATTTTAATGATGACCTCATGGTTAGAAAACAAGAAGGATTCTTCTTATATACATTTATAAATATTTTCTAGTAAAGTCCTAGTGGAAATAATTTTAAACTATATTGTTTCCTTTAATGTCAGCATTCTCTATCTGCCTTATGCAATGCTTAACAAAATCAAATATAAGTACATACCCTTTTTAGCAGCTACTGTTTTACTTGGAACTTTATCTGTTTGTTTCAGACCAAATGATGGTGAAAAAATAGAAGCAGAATCTTCTTCATTACTGTCAAATTTAGCTGAATCTAAAAATTACAAAGCTTTTTTCAGTAGAGAGATTCTATAAGAACCACTTAATAGTTAAACTTTGATTCTTTTTACTGATGATTTCTCTTTAGCTAGATAATTGATCGTGTAAGTTTCTATTTTGTGATCATATAACCCACAACATACAAACAACTCAAAATAAAAAATGTTATATTTCAAAAATGTTAACTCTGTTGTAAAACAATATAGAAATGAATAGAGTAACAATTCTTAATAGTCCCAAATGCTAATCATTTAAAACATAACTGACCAATTCAAAAATAAATACTGATTTATTTTAAAATATTAAAAGTTCTCACTGATTATTTTAGTATCTACACATCTAATGCTAGTAACTATTTCAGGAGTATCAGTAATAATGTTCAAATCTAAGAGTAGTAACTATTCATCTTTTTAAATCAATTTTACAGCATTGAAGATTAATCTTTTAAAAGTCATGCAGGTTTACCTTTTTACATTCAAATTAAATTAATCAATTCCTCCCTCCATTCCTCCCTCCCTCAAACCAAAAACAGGGACTCTTAAAATGGCTGCTTAGATGTAAGTGACAGTTTTGTATAACTGTCCTGACATGCTGTCAAACATGCACATCTATCTACACAGACAGAACATGCACCAGCTCTATGTCTGTCTATATGTGTGTGTATTAAAAAAATGCAAGACCGTGAATCAATTAAGTCTAACTAAATTGTTTTGACGTTAAAAATTCCACACACAAATATATAGGGGATAAAAAATATACACCCTGACTACATTTGCTTCTACAAAGGTTTTAGTCTTTCAGCTACCAGAGTCCAGTTAAAACATATCTGCCTATTGGTACTCTTAGAATTTTAAAAAAACTGTAACGTATACATTCACATTCCATGAAAATCAAATTTAGACCTTCCAAAATTTCTCTTTCTATATTTTTTTCTCTCCTTAAAACACTACACCCACACTCCCCCACACACGCTCCATACATACACACAGGTTTTCATCTGCCTATCCACCTGAATGCTTCCGTAACACCTGTTTTGACCAATCAGTTGGGAATCACCTCAGGAAAAGTAAATAAACCTTATTACATTGAGGGAAATACAAAAAGAAAGTAAGCTTTCTACTCATAACAAAATACATAGCAATAATACAATAAGCAACCAATGAAGACTAAATGAGCATACCATCTTCTGACTTCTGAGAATATGAAGGAAATGAGAAGAGATTCCCAAAATCCTGAGTTTTTTTGTCATGCGAAGATTTTCTACCAGAAAGAAAAATTAAACACCACAAGATAATTTAAATATGTTTCCAACCTTGATAAAATGTATATAATATGTACTGCATGATTATAACTACAGAACAATATTTTAGTTGTCTCAATTGTTTCTCTTTGTTAAAGACAGGGCAAGCAAACTTTTATTCTCTCTCATGCACAAGTGTGCATACATACAGAGAGACAGACAAAACAATTATTTAACATAAGAGAATGGAAACTGGGTGAAGGTTTACAGTTACTCAAAATATCACTAAATTAAATTTTATGGTTGATAGAACCATTCCAAAATTTAACATCAGTAAATAACTGGCAAAAATCCAAGGAGAAAGTCAGAATCTCCATCAGAGTAGGCAATAATCCTATTTCTGATCCCTAGACTGCATGTGGTAAAATACTTCCTTAAAAAATCTGAAATATGGGCTGGCCCAGTGGCGCAGCGGTTAAGTTCGCACGTTCCGCTTCTCCTTCTCGGCGGCCCAGGGTTCGCCGGTTCAGATCCCAGGTGCGGACATGGCACCGAATGGCACACCATGCTGTGGTAGGCATCCCACATATAAAGTAGAGGAAGATGGGCAGGGATGTTAGCTCAGGGCCAGCCTTCCTCAGCAAAAAGAGGAGGACTGGCAGCAGATGTTAGCTCATGGCTAATCTTCCTCAAAAAAAAAAAAACCTGAAACAGTTCACAAAATTCACATCCTACATGTTAGTGTTCACAATCACCAGAGGCAAGAAAAATCAATCAAAGCCAAAGCTGGGGAAGAAAATTAAACCCCCCAATTCTAAAGATTTAGTAACTTTTCTCTGAACCAGGGGTTGTCAAACTATGTCCCATAGGCCTGCTGCCTACTTTTGTAAACAAAGTTACTGGAACACAGTTACACTCATTCATTTACATACTGTTTACAGCTGTCTTCTTGCTGGAATGCCAGCACTGAGTAGTTGCAACAGAGACCATACGGCCTGCAAAGCCTAAAATATTTACTATCAAGCACTTTATGGAAAAAAATTTGCCAACCATGCTCTAAACTATAGAAACAGTTACGTAAATAGCTGCAATATTTATTCCTTCATGAGGAGGACCTTACCTAGAAGGATAATTTCTTAGAGCTTACTATAACTAACTACACCATACAGCAGTTGCTGCATTACTTACTCTGGAGTGGCTTTTGATTTGCCTGGTGAAAATGTATATTCATCTTTATCTAGGCCATCTGAAGGAACAAATTCATCTTCCCCATCATTTGTTATGGGAGATGCTTTAACTTTCAATTCCTCTAAGTCATTATTGTCGTCATCATCATCAGCATCCTCCTCCTCTTCTTCTGAGAAATCAAATGTGTATTTAGGCCTTTCAGCTAGGAGAAAAATAATAGTGAAAGTTCAACTCCAATCTAGCTTTAGCCACATGAAATATTCTTACAAATAATGCATTTGAAAAATATTCCATCTATCTCTAGAAATACACAAAGGAAAAAAAAGAGACAAGCTTTTACAGAATAAAAGCCAACAACTTTGGCCTCAGTTATTTTGCTAGTGTTGACATCTATCTTGTACATCGCAGGAGGCTATAGGGTAATGCTGTATAGGTTAGGAGAGCATAAACTGATGAGATTAATTATCAGGATGTTGCTTGTCCAACTTAAATATTACTCAAAAACAGTGAGAAAAGTAGTCATTATGGTCACTGTAAAAGTGACTACTAATATAAGATTTCTGTTTTTGCAACTACAAAAGACAAATTTTACAGGTCTTTAGAAAATGCTAAATTTTCTCTTAACCTCTTGCATAAAAACTTCTGTCTTTTCTTCACAGTAGTTTTACTATGAAATAACAGCAAGTAACTTTTCAGATGAATGAGGAAAAAATAGAGATAAGACCTCAATATATTAGCAAACCAATTATTTAATATAATGCATAAAAGGGGGAAAGGTATATTGGTAAATGCAATTAAGTTTTATTATAATCCCTAGCATATACTACGGAATAAAATTTAAAAATCATTTGGATGCTATATAATTTTACACTTCATTTTACCTATATAGAAAAGGGCTAAATACAATTTTGAAGCATTTAATTTAATTAATCAATTTTCACATAACTTAAGATATTCAAGTTAAAAACTCACCCATATTATACTACCTATGCATATTAGGAAAAGAAATTCAATCACTTGGTGATTAGAGAACCAAAGAATTTAGGGCCTGCCACATAGTTAAAAAAGTATCTCCCAGAGGTAAAACAACCATAATGTATCATTCATTTTACGTAAATTAGGACTTACCGAAATTTGAGAAGAATCTATAAAACAGGACATCAGTTTTTAATTATTTGAAGACTTCAAATTAATAAATATTCAGAAAGGATCAAATCACATGCTTAACAGCAGTATATAATAGCAAAATGGGATTCTGCAGCCTAAGTCTAGCACTGCAATTATCTAAATTATGCTTTGTGCGTGGAATCAGACTCCTAAAGTAGGGGGAAATTTTTCATGATACAAAGGATAGAAAACAAAACTACAAAGCACATCTATTGATCCATCACTGTTGGTATACTACCAAGGTACTTTTTTTTACCAAACATCTTCAAACTATGGAGGGAATATAACCCAAATTTTATAATAAAAATCAGTAAGAAAACATGATTCACTTTAAAGAAATTTGTTTTATGTCCAACTTTGCTAGAAAGGATCATTCCGTAAAGCAATTTTTTTATCTTTGTGAACTGTAACTTCTGAAATACTAATGGTTTAGTACTTTAATAATACTGATAATACTAATAACACCAATTTATATGAGTAATACTAACATGGTCAAACTATAATATACAATAAAAGAAATATAAAATGTATCAGAATACCAGCAGCTCTCCTAAGCAAAGAATCTCTCGGAATAACCACAGGTTCTGTTTCCTCCAAGTCACTTTCTGACTTAGATTCATCATCTGACCAAGGATTCCGTTTCTTCACTTTCTTTGCGCTGGATTTACCAGATGATGTAGGTGTTTTTCTCACCCTGGTACCTAAAAACAAAAATAAAATATGTATCAATACTTATACAAATGTCATTAGGAAAAATAAAAGTTATAATGAAAAGTTCAGGGGCTGGCCCCGTGGCCGAGTGGTTAAGTTCGCGCGCTCCGCTGCAGGCGGCCCGGTATTTCGTTGGTTCGAATCCTGGGCGCGGACATGGCACAGCTCATTAAACCACGCTCAGGCAGCATCCCACATGCCACAACTAGAAGGACCCACAACGAAGAATATACAACTATGTACTGGAGGGGCTTTGGGGAGAAAAAGGGAAAAAAAAAATCTTTAAAAAAAAAAAAAGAAAAGAAAAGTTCATTATAAAATAACAAATGTTCACTTCAACTAATAGAAAAAGAGAACAATCAAAACAACAAAGTAATACCCTGTACACACAGATTTTCTCACAAAAAAACTTTGTAACAATTCCTCACCAGGCTCCTTTTTCTCCCTTTTGGGTTTGGGACCTTTATTTATAGAAGTTGGTGGGATCAATGCCTCTTCTCCTGTACTTTCTACTGGTGTTCCACTGAATTCTTCATCAAATTCCACTTTCACTGCTGTGGTATCAAGATCACCCTACATATTAAAAGGAAAACCAAACCACGAGTAAAAATAAAAGTCGCATAACACCATATATTTTAGAAATACATTTCCAGCCAATAGATTGCTTCTTCATATCAGATGAGTAAAAAAAAAATAAAATGTGATTCTGTTGAGATCCTAACAAATGACTTTAAACAGACCATATTTTACTTTTTTCATTTATCTGTAGCAAATGATACTGCTTACCATTCTAATCTTCTGGGACCGCCACTTAAAAGCAAACATAAAAAATTAGAAGGCAGCTTTTGATTATCAAAGGGACTTCCAGAACAACAGCTAAGTACACCAGAATGTACCTGCAAAGTAAGTTCCTATAGCTCAGGCCTTTATATGCTAGAAAAAATGTTCAGATTATTAAAGGAAAATAAGCAACAGATGTCAGGCACTGCTAGGCATTATAAGACAAAGTCTCCTGACCCTAAGACTATGGGGTGGCAGTGGGATAGAGAGAAAGACACAAGGACAAGTCATTACAAAACAAATAAATACAAAGGGAAGTCTAACGGTGACCCATGGGGAGAAGTGAGCAACTCAGCCTAGGACAGGGTCAGGGAAAACTCCACAGAGAGGAAGCCTTTCGTATTGAGTTTTGAAGGAATCATGTACATTTGCCAGGTGAGGATAAGGAAGGAGGGAAGAGCACCCCAGAAAAAAAGAGAGAGGCATGAAGCGTCACCTTATGGTTAAGAATTACAAATAGTCTGCTCAGATTCATGGAAAGGTGAGAGGAAAGAGTAGCCATGTAGAAACACAGGGAGGCATGCAGGTGCTAAGTCACTGTATACCAGGAATCTGTATGTAGTCAGTGGGAGTCACTGAAAACCTTTAAGCATTTGTATAATAATCACACTTACTTTTTGGAAATATCACTCTGGTAGTAAGAGAAAATATTATGAGGAATGAAGTGGAGAAAGGCAGAAATCATGATTAGACAGCTAGAGACAGGAAGGCTAGTTAAGAGGACCACTTTAAATTACCTCAGAGAGAACTTATGGAATTCTAAGACAGTGTCAGTGGGGACCAAGACAAGGTGGTGGATTTTGGAATTGCCTCGTAGGCAGTCAATAGGATTTACTTACTGATTAAATGAGAAAACTCCCAGGTTTTTGGCTTATGTTAGGTGATGGCTGATAGTGACAGTAACTGAGATAAGGCACAGAAGTAGAAGAGCAGGTTTTGAAATCAGGATAATGGGTCCAGTTTTAGACATGCTGAGTTTGAGGGGCTTTGGGCATTCAGGTGGCTATATTAGCCTAGCACTCCAGAAAACATTACAGTTTAGGAACATAGATTTACGAGTCATCAGTGCGATAAAAAAAACTCTGGGCATAAATGAGGTTACTCAAGTCTATGTAAGGTGAAGAGAAGAGTGCTGAGAAGTGAACTTGACAAACACCAACTGAAAAGGAGAGAAGCCATTTTCCTAAGGAGAAAAAAAGTATGTATGTGTAAGTGAACCTGTGTGTGGTGGGAAGGCAGGTAAGAGGGAAGCAGACCTCAGTTTATCAGAAGAGAAGAGAGTGATCTCTCTGGTATCACAATGTTCCTATGCTTCAAATATTAGCTCTGTACAGAGAACACTCCAAACTCTTACTCTAGCTCTTAGGCTCATTTTCTAAGGTCTAATTAGCTGTTGGACATATCTACCTATACATGCCCTGGGTTCTAAAATCAACCTGCCCAGAAAAATCAGCCTCTCTCTTTCAGACCATCATGCTTCCCATTTCCTCAGCTCTGAACAGTCTTCTCAGTGTTTCCTTCTGCTGGCTAACTCTTGCCCATCCTGCTGTATGGTAAAGTTAAGACTCAGACTTTTAAATCCTCAATAGCACCGATCAATGCCAACGACACAGGATGTGCCTGATGATTTTTTAACTAAAGGTAAAAACAAATAAATAATAAAAGATGATAGTTTACCTCGAAAGCTAAACAGACCCTTTTTCACTCTTAAGACTTCCTTAGTCAGTCATGATATAGAACTAAAGTTTGTATTTTAAAGTTGATATACTTTTTTTTGTTGTTCTATGATTTCAATTTAGAATGCTCTGACGTAGACTATTTTTATCTCTCATTTTAAAAATGGAATCAAGTAAGTAGCTCTTTACATATAAGTAGGTCCTGGACTAATATTTTCCTTCTAGGGACAAAGTGCCCTCATAGAACAAATGATTTGCTATCACAGTGAAATATATTAGAAACAAAATAAAGCATAATTTACACACAGTAAAATTAAAATACATATATACATCATTACGGAGGTGGAGTCTACCAATGAGCTAAAACAGGAGCTATGTCATACCTTTTTCTTCTTCAGCAACTTTTTGCTGGCATCTGCCTTCATAGCAGTAATTTCAGGAACTACTCTTCTCCCATAAGGTGAGGGCATTGTCTCTTCCAATTGAAGTTTCTTGACCTTAGGTTTGCCAACTTTACCTTTTATTGCTTTCCCAGCCATTCCAGCCAGAATATCTTCTCGTTCTTGCGCTTCCACTTTCTGAAGTATAATTATAAAGGAGGGGGGAGAGGGTGGGTGCGTAAATAACTCATTAGAAAAGACAATTACTACTGCATTAGAAATTAAAACTAATTTTATTCACTCAGTAAGGAATAAAGCTTTCCTTTCAACTGATCTAATCTACGATAAAGTAATGGGGAAAAAAACCCAGATATTCTAAGTCAGAAGACCTGAGTTATAGTCCCAAATCTGTCTAACTAGCTTCTCATTTGTAATACTACGGGGTTGTAACTAAGTGACCTAAATGGTCCCTTCTAGAATCCTACGATGTATTATGAAATCAAGACTTCTGATGACCCAGTATCATTGGAATCCTAGCAAATCATACAAAAAGGCAGTTCTGTTAACAAGGATGAAGCTATTCTTTACCATCACTTTAGCCATAATAGAAAATATGAAAAAAAATTGTTCAGAAAGTATGACAATTAAAAGTGACAATACAGTTAGATTGAACTTAGGAAGTTCTATGTAATAATAAATGAGGATATAATCATGATTAATGTTAAAGATTCTTCATTTTACAGAATTATTCCTTCAAATAATTAGCAAGCTTTGAAAAGTATGAAGGAAAAATGTCATCTTAATCTCTTGAAAGCTATTTAAGAAGTCTTTGTAGCATAATAGCTTAATAAACATAAGCTTTAAAATCAGATGCACATGGATTTCAATCTTAGCACTTCCACTTATTAGTTATAAATCCTTGGGAAATAACAATTATAATTTATAGGGCACCTACTATGTCCTAGGCATTAAAAATCATGTGAGCCCCATTTTATGAAATGGGAAACTGGGACTCTGAGAGGATGAGTAATTGCTCTTAACTATAATATGGTTCCTCTCTGAGTAAGTTACTTAACTTCTCTCCAAGCTTCAGGATCTTCATCTGTATAACAGGTTAACAATAACCTCTCTCATTTTGGGGAGGGGGGGTGGTGGGAGTCATTCTGAGGATTATATAGAATGCAGTGCCAGGGGGCTGGCCCCGTGGCTGAGTGGTTAAGTTCGTGTGCTCCGCTGCAGGCAGCCCAGTATTTCGTTGGTTCGAATCCTGGGCGCAGACATGACACTGCTCATCAAACCACGCTGAGGCAGCATCCCACATGCCACAACTAGAAGGACCCACAACGAAGAATATACAACTATGTACCGGGGGGCTTTGGGGAGAAAAAGGAAAAAAATTAAAAAATCTTCAAAAAAAAAAAAAAGAATGCAGTGCCAGCACACAATAGATATCCAATTAATGGTATCATTAGACTTTAAATGATATAGAGATAAAATTTGAGTCTAAATCTTTTTAGATGTAAAAAAAAAAACACTATATCCAGAATAAATAAGTTTTTGGACATACTTTGCTAATTATCAAATAATAAAATTATTTTTGTGAAAAAGGTGATAAATTAAAAGTGAAAGAAGAGTATCATTCACTGGAATTGGTTTGAGTGATGACTTTTTAATAGGGAGGAAATTTTTAGGCACAACCAAAAAAAGTTTTCTATTATCTCACTATGTTAATAATCAGTGATCAAATTTAAAGCCGTATTAGAATATCATTAACATTAATCAAGAATAATTTTCCTCAATGTTCGCTTGTTTCATTTTTAATGGATATTAATTTCTAAATGTAAAAGTCAGCAGGAAAAAAAGGTCTCAAATTTTAAAAAATCTAATTCATTAACAATGTAAGAAAAGCATAAATCAAGGTATACCTATACTATGGCACTTGAAAGATCATTAAGGGAACCCAGAACAATAGCACTAAAGAATTCCATAAATCCTATTAGGAAACTAATATACCACACTCATTCTTAAGAGTTCTAATTCCGACTTAGGCCATGAAAATAAAACTAGAGCATGTGGACAATAAAGCAATAAAACAACTAAAAAGTAAAAAATTACATAATATCATATGAGTAATAATAAATAGTAACTGACCTTGTGCTACTCAAAATGAGATGATCATACTGCTACTATTAATTTAATTCTATGATTTTAAGTGAGTTAATTACAAATTGGGCAATTTTAAAGATTTTATTTTTTTCCTTTTTCTCCCCAAAGCCCCCTGGTGCATAGTTGTATATTCTTAGTTGTGGGTCCTTCTAGTTGTGGCACGTGGGACACCACCCCAGCATGGCTCGATGAGCAGTGCCATGTCCGCGCCCAGGATTTGAACCAACAAAACACTGGGCCGCCTGCAGTGGAAGGCATGAACTTAACCACTTGGCCACGGAGCCAGCTCCAAATTGGGCAATTTTAGAAAAAGTTTATGTCTTCTATCTTTCTCTACATATTTTTCTTTTAATTTTTAAACTAGCATTCTACCTGGAGAAAACTAAGTTATAACAAAAAATATTAAAATTTCTCTAAGTCTAAAGAGACTATCATTCTACTTTTTAAAAATCAAAGTACCTATATTCAACCATACCAATATTGCTCTTACGTCTTTGGGGAGCATTAAGCTGAATCAACAAGCTAATTTGAAGACAGTTAAGAAATTTTAACCCATAGTAAGTATTAGAATTTAATTTATTATAAATTTCAACTCCATAGCTTTTTACATTCATCTACACAAGACCTAACTTTTCTTTCTAATTTCATATAGCTAGCAGCTTAATCCTAATGAAGTTTATAAACACATTAACCTTCACAGAGTTAAAATAAACTCTGAGATAATTTGTAAACTCTGAACAAAATGGGCATAGAAGGAAACTACCTCAACATAATAAAGGCCATATATGACAAACCCATAGCCAAGATCATACTCAATGGGCAAAAACTGAACGCCATCCCCCTGAAAACAGGAACGAGGCAAGGATGCCCTCTATCACCACTCTTATTTAACATAGTACTGGAGGTCTTGGCCAGAGCAATCAGGCAAGAAAAAGGAATAAAAGGAATCCAAATAGGGAGGGAAGAAGTGAAACTCTCGCTGTTTGCAGACGACATGATCTTATATATAGAAAACCCCAAAGAATCCATTGGAAAACTCTTAGAAGTAATCAACAACTACAGCAAAGTTGCAGGGTACAAAATCAATTTGCATAAATCAGTAGCATTTAACAGAAAAAGAACTCAAGAATACAATACCATTCACAATCGCAACAAAAAGAATAAAATACCTTGGGGTAAATTCAACTAAGGAAGTGAAGGACTTATATAACGAAAATTACAAGGCCTTTCTGAGAGAATTGGATGACAACATAAGGAGATGGAAAGACATTCCATGTACATGGATTGGAAGAATAAACATAGTTAAAATGTCCATTCTACCTAAAGCAATCTACAGATTCAACACCATCCCAATCAGAATCCCAATGACATTCTTTACAGAATTAGAACAAAGAATCCTAAAATTCATATGGGGCAACAAAAGACCCCGAATTTCTAAAGCAATCCTGAGAAAAAAAGAACAAAACGGGAGGTATCACAATCCCTGACTTCAAAACATACTACAAAGCTACAGTAATCAAAACAGCATGGTACTGGTACAAAAACAGGTGCACAGATCAATGGAACAGAATTGAAAGCCCAGAAATAAAACCACACATCTATGGACAGCTTATCTTCGACAAAGGAGCTGAGGGCATACAATGGAGAAAAGAAAGTCTTTTCAACAAATGGTGCTGGGAAAACTGGAAAGCCACATGTAAAAGAATGAAAATTGACCATTCTTTTTCACCATTCACCAAAATAAACTCAAAATGGATCAAAGACCTAAAGGTGAGATCTGAAACCATAAGGCTTCTAGAAGAAAACGTAGGCAGTACACTCTCTGACATCAGTATTAAAAGGATCTTTTCAGACACCATGTCTTCTCAGAGAAGGGAAACAACAGAAAGAATAAACAAATGGGACTTTATCAGATTAAAGAGCTTCTTCAAGGCAAATGAAAAAAACAGGATTGAAACAAAAAAACAACCCACTAACTGGGAAAAAATATTTGCAAGTCATATATCTGACAAAGGCTTAATATCCATAATATATAAAGAACTCTCACAACTCAACAACAAAAAATCAAACAACCCAATCAAACAATGGGCTGGAGACATGAACAGACATTTCTCCAAAGAAGATATACGGATGGCACATGAAAAGATGCTCATCATCGCTGATCATCAGGGAAATACAAATCAAAACTACACTAAGATATCACCTTACACCCATTAGAATGACAAAAATATCTAAAACTAATAGTAACAAATGTTGGAGAGGTTGTGGAGAAAAAGGAACCCTCATACACTGCTGGTGGGAATGCAAACTGGTGCAGCCACTATGGAAAACAGTATGGAGATTCCTCAAAAAATTAAAAATAGAACTACCATACGATCCAGTCATCCCACTACTGGGTATTTATCCAAAGAGCTTGAAGTCAGCAATCCCAAAAGTCCTATGTACCCCAATGTTCATTGCAGCATTATTTACAATAGCCAAGACATGGAAGCAACCTAAGTGCCCATCAACAGATGAATGGATAAAGAAGATGTGGTACATATACAATGGAATACTACTCAGCTGCAAAACAGAACAAAATCATTCCATTTGCAATAACATGGATGAACCTTGAGGGAATTATGTTAAGTGAAATAAGCCAGCCAGAGAAGGATAATCTGTGTATGACTCCACCCGTATGAGGAATTTAAAAATGTGGACTAAGAGAACAGTTTAGTGGATACCAGGGGAAAGGTGGGGTGGGGGGTAGGCACAAAGGGCGAAGTGGTGCACCTACAACACGAATGACAAACACTAATGTACAACTGAAATTTCACAAGACTGTACCCTATCATTAACTCAATAAAAAAAAAAAAGAATTTTCATTCTTGTTTCATAAACATTACTTTTCCAAATATATTTTAATGGAGACTTAACCTACATCCAGTTCTTCAACAAATGCTGCTAAATCTTCTTTCCAAAGATCTGAAGGAGATTTTCTTTTAAGATCATTGACCTCTCGCCCCTATAATAAGAAAGTAGTATAATTTAAACATTCAATAATTTAAAAATGTATAAAGGGTAAATCAAAATACTTATTTTTGGAAAAAGAAAAAGATATCAATAACACTGAAATAGTTTCAAATTATTTAACCCACAAAAGTTCATACTTTTGCATCTCTCTGTTTAATCAGTTCTTCAACTTTTTCTTTAGTAAGAGACCACAGAGACATATTTAAAATATAATTAAAATCAGGGCCTGAAGGAGTTCCCGAATCAGAGGAACTATCATCATGCTGGTTTTGTGTTTCTTCCTCTTCTGCTGCCTGTAAAAAATAATAAACTTTATATTAACGCCCTGTATAGTATCAAATCAATATTGAATTTTATTGAATACTCAGTTAAAAAGTCCACAAATGCTATTCTCTTAGTGCTACATCTTCAGGGTGATGGGGTTATTTTAGATTATCTGCAACATTGCCTCTAAAAATATATTTCCTATAAAAAGTTTAAATTTTCTAAAAATGCTCAATAAAGTCTTCAAAAGGAATGGTATATTCAGTCCCTATTTATGCAGGAATCTGATGAAAAATTAACTGCTTTGCTCAGGCACTAAGTCAAGAAATGAGAAGACACCACATCTTAAAATTAATGGAGTAGAACTAATGTTTTATCACTGTCTCTTGTCAGATTTTTATATTAGTGAGCGAATGAACAATTTGAAACCCAAAATAAATATCACTTATGAAGAATGTTTTATAGTTGTAATAAACATGCTAAATTACAGTCACTTGCTAGGGATGAATTCTTAATAAAAATTCTCTAAAGCAAGAAGATTCATGTGAGGACTAAGACAAAGTTCACTTAAGAATTTAAGAGCTGGTGAGTTAGAGTAAGAATTGTGAGGGCTATTCTAAAATTTTATTCATAAGGTCTTTTTCCCTAGAAATAGTTGGAATAAAAAGTCCTCTTATGCTAATATTAAAATTCAAAATCTAATATATTTAATAGAAGTCATTATAGGTGACATCACCTTTAAAATTTTTAAAATAACAACAGCCATTAAATAAAATTGCATCTATATTGTTTAAGGCACTCAGATAATTAAAAATGATGGAGTTAACCGTGACATTCCATAAAAAAAAAAGTTCACTTTTGATAATCAAAAAAGAAAAAAATAGCTTTACAATTTAATTTAAAATTTTCAGTACAATAATGTATACATATGAAGTAAACTTTAAGTCTACTTTAGAAGTAAAGGGATAAAAATAAAAATTGCAAAGCAAAGTGCTTCATTACATAAACAAAACTACAAATTCAATTAAGCCACATGAGCCAAATAAGGAATGCTGTTGTTGAGTTGATAGATGATTAATAAGTACCTAGATAACTTATGACAAATTAATAAATTCTATAAGTTTTTAAAAATTCTTCATGAAACAGTGCGTTGCTATAGAATATTTAGGTTGTTACACATTAAAATTAGGGTGTCATAAAATCCTGTTAGGCTCACACTTTAGAAGTCTATTTGCTCTAGGTTTTGATGACACCCAAAGTATTGTTAATGAGCATTCAAGGAATATGTGTATCTACCACTGTGAACATGAAGATGACTAGATAGTTTCAGAAATCAAGAAAAATAAATTTTTCACGTTCCAAAGACAGAATTCTGTTTTTGAAAAAACTTTAATCTTCCAATTATCTGCTTGATAAATTCTCTTTTCTCCAACTCTACACAATAGGACACTCTTGTAAGAGCAGCTCCTTTTGTTACCTGAAACCCAAAGTGAAGATATGGCCAAGATGCTGAGAAAATTTTGATGGTGCCAATGAAATTACTGAAATCAAGCACTAGATTTTACTCATGAAGTCTACTTCTACCAGAAGGGCATTCCCAAACCCTACTTTGTCTTCTAAAACTAAGCATTAAATTCATTAGCTTAGTTCCTTTTTGTAAGATACAGTTTAAACCTACAGTGATACGGAAGGGCAAGCAGTGTATAAACCATAATTTGGGGTTTAAGAATGCAATAAAACACACTGAAAGGAAAGCAAAGTGCTTGGATCATCTTCACTTTGAACGCTCCCCCTCTTATCCTACCCCATTTTCCTCAAATGATGAATAAGCCTATTATCTTAATATGTAATTGCCAAACACACAATTTAATCTAATTATAATCACTCTGATATATGGCATTCTATTGATTGTTCAAAGTTGAAAAAAGCTTAAATAATGTAAACAAAAGCAGCATTTCAATATGGTTTGATTATGGCTGAGAACTCATAAATGTAGGAAGTTCAAAGTTTCAGTTATGTCACATAATCATAACTGTACTTTTTAACTGTATATAACTGTACTTTTTAAAGAAGCTAACATTATCAGTAGCACATATACACAATATTCTAAGTATCCAAAAAATTAATCATTTCCAATTTTCTTCCTTGTACATTTGTGTTCTCAATCACAACATTGTATTGCCTTTTAAAATTTTTCTTTTAATTATACAAAACAGTAAAAAACTAATTCTTGAGAGGAATATCAAAGTTTCAGTATTCCATTCACTGAATTAATTTAGTATTTTATGATCTGAAATGGACAACTGAATTAATAAAACATCAGACTTTTAATCTGAAGTTCCAGGATTTAAATCTCCAGCCAAAGATCTAAGCACAGGGCAAAGCACATACTTGGTGCTCTATAAATACTGTAATATTGAACATTTCGTCTCTAGTCTTTCAAGTGAATGGTGACTGGCTATCATATTGTGACCATACACTGATCAGTGTGAAATGATTTACGTGCTACATTATAGTTCCCAGATAGTATACATGCACCTCAAAAAAACCACCACCACAACTCACACTCTATAATGGCGGGCTCAGAAAAAAGGCCAAGGAGACTGAGCTACCTTCTCACACCTGGAGTCATTTCTCCAGGCCCTGGCTGAGTCACACTAGCAAAGTGCTTTGTGGTGAGTGTGCACTGCAAATTCCTGTACTATATCTATTCTGTGGATAAACAGAAGACTTCAGCCTCCAAAGACAACTCAGCACCTTTACTAGTACTAAATTTAAAATTTAGGGGTTGCGTTTTTGTTTATTTTGGAAGATGCTTTTATAAGCTTCTCTGAATGTCTTTTTCTGCAAATGATTACCTTTTCTTGTGCTTCTTTCCAGGCTTTCACTGGGTCAGATTCATAACCTCTCTGGACTAACATTTGAATCAAATCTTTCTTTGACCTATTCTCTATGTGAGGGAAAAATAAAGTTAGGATCAAGAAAAGAGATTCAATTTGTATTTGTTTATATTCTACTGATAAAAATGTCTTCTATTAATAAAGATTTTTTTCCATTTTAACTAATGTTCAAATTTTTAAAGGTTGCGTCTTACCTATAGTAATTTTCCCTTGTATCTTCTCTAAAATGAAACGGGCTTGATTATTAAGCTTTGTAGATTCTGCTCCCAGCATTCCTACAAGCCACTCCTTACGCAAACCATAATAACTTAATCGTAAATCAAAGAATTCTTTCAAAATGTCTTGCACAGTTTCATACTTCTTCAGACATCCCATATGATCAAAGAGTACCTAAGCAAAACACAAAGTTTTTGAAGATTACATAAGTCTGTATATTGGTATTTTTAACTTATATGATATCTACAGTATTTAAAATAAACATAATACTTAGATGAACACACATCATCTCTAAAAGCCATTAAACAGAACAAAACTATTGAGCACATTTCTGATTAAATATTCCTTTGGTGACTCCAAGAAACTGATAAATTTAATTCTCAAAACTATGCCAATATTTAAAATAGGAATAACTTTGAAATATAAAAATAAGTCCTTTAAAAAAAGGTTCTTACTTAAAAAAGCTATAAAACTACTTAAGAAAAATTTCTTTCAAACTAAAAACAAACATATTCTATCTCTAAGTTTAAAAATGTTAAAGTTCTCACTCCCTTATATACTCAATGGATGTGCATTTGCCTCTCTCTTTTTTGTTTTTTATAACTGTGCTATAATTCACACAAAGTTCCTCAATTTGAGGGCAAATTTTACTTCTTTTCCATCCTTTTTCTCCTTTTCCCATAAGCCCTTCTTGGCAGATTATGGCACTTTTTCTCAGCCCTTGTGCTTTTAATGGATATTTTCTTTTTACCATTTTTTAAATCTAAAAGCTCATAAGAAATGAAACAAGGATAATCGTACATATTCACTTTGTACCTTCCTCTCCAATTATATATAGACACAAATATACAAGTTTCATAAAGCAGATTATGAGGAGATAAGTACGCCACAATTAAAATCTAATAGAGACAGGCATAAAGCACATGAACATTCTACAACAATCACTCTTATAACTTTTAGTCAGTGTGTGTGAGGGTATGTGTATTCTGTGTGCTCAAGCCGAGATGTACAAATGGAGAGTTGGGATTAAGAGTAGTCGATAATAGTAGAGAAAAAGGAATGTACCTCTAGACTCTTCAGCAAATATACAGGGGGGGGAAAAGGCATTCAGACTTACTACAGCCACTGCAATCATGAAGCCATTACAAAAATCCAACTTATGGAAAAAAAGAAAGGTTAAATTAATAGTAAATTTAATCAATTACCATAGAATTACAAGTAAGAGTAGTTTGAAGTTTAAAAACTTTGTGCAGTCCAGCAGCTTCTGCTTGTGCTAGTTTCTCTTCAGTCATTTTCACCACAAATTTCACAGTTGTATCAGTATGATATTCTTTATAATCAGAAATTAATGCTGGTGTTTTATCTGTTCCATTTAGCATAGGTTCTAAAACCTGTTCTTTATATACCTATAAAAGATTTAAAAATAAGTAATTCTTTTCATATAGAAGATTTAAAAACAAGCAATTCTTTTCAAGACATATACTCATGTTCTCATACTACAAGTCATGTGATTTTTTAAAAATTTTCAACTCCAGTGGGGAAAAAAGGGGAAAACTCCATTTCTATCATCTCCTGCCCAGTCTCTATAGAAGACAATATATGGGAATCTCAATGGTGACAGGAGATACACACGGTAATGGTTCTGATCCGCTCATACTCCACAGGGCAAGGAAAAGGCTGAGTATGAGAGGATGTCATCAACAAGTACTGACAAGAGATGACATTCATACTTTTAGATTTGTAACAGCTGACACCGACATGAACTGACCATATTTATAAGGGTTCAAAACACTATTTCTTACATATTATTCTACTCATTTCAAGATAAACAAAGATAAGTCTCTTAAAAAGTAAGCTTAAGTCATTCTACATTTAGATAAGTTAAAAAACGTTTTAATTACTATTTGAATATTCAAAGCCCAAATTCAACTGAATGGGGCAAAAATGTATATAGGAATTTTTAAACACTATACAGACTTGGGGCAAACAATGACGGAATCATATTCTTACCAGAAAGCATTGCTCAATGCAATGCCCTCCTCACAGGCGCTCACATACTTAAACTAACCTGTGTCCAAGTTCTAACTGGAAGCTCTGTAATCTCTACTGTGTTTCTATCCACCACAAATATTTCACCACTGACTGCATACTGGTTTTGACCAAGTTCTTGGATCGTTCCTTTAAAGTTTTTGTAGTTTGGAAGCTGCAGAGAAAAATAAAAATAACTTAAGGCCCTCTCTTGAGTGCCAGTACCACCATTTGAGTGCCCCTTAGTCTATGGTCTACTGCTACTGACAGATTAACATGACTGAAACTAAATTCCTCATCTTTAAGAGTCCCTCTCCAAATAATAACTCAATCTTGAATTCACAGCTTCTGTTAATATTATCTCAACATACCCCAATCTCAAAACCTTAGCATCATCTTTCCTAGTCTTCCTAGAACATTACTTTTTTTTTTTCAGCCTATTGCCTCCATACCTCCTTCTCCCCTAAATTAATAATCCTTTAAATTCAAACTCCTTGGATGGTACATTGAAAGCCTTCCATAGTCTGAACCCAGTCTAACTTTCTACCTGTTCTCCAATGATTTGCCTTCCAGACTACTACTCTTCTTCCATATTTTGATTGGATATTTTGAATATTCTCACTTTCACTCACTCGACCCACCAGCCCTGACATATATTCAGCCCCCCATACCTCACTGATCTATATAAATCTTACTCATCCTTCTCAGCCTAATTACAAGCAATCTCTCCCTCATCTAAAATTCATATTTGCTATTATCACTAAGAAGTTAGGCATACAGCATAGGACACTTCTTCTGGCACACTGAGGAACTATTATCTTTTGTCACTGTAAACTTCATGCCCTGATGTCTTGTCTTGACAACAGATTAACTTTTTGAAGACAAGGATCATAGTTCTTTATCTCGCTACTTAGCACAGTATCAGATAGAGAGAGAGAGATAGATATAGATATATATCTATCACATAAGAAGCATGTATTGATCAAATACATTGACTTAATACTCTAAAACGTATCTGAAAGAATTAAAACATAATCATAAAAGGTAATTTGATGCTTCTGTTAGAAATATTCTAAAGTATTTTGAAGTATTTAAGGGGAAAACAGATTTTAAATAAAATTCATAATGCAATTTTCTGTTTTAAAATACAAAAATGAGGGGGCTGGCCCCGTGGCCGAGTGGTTGGGTTCGCGCTCTCCGCTGCAGGCGGCCCAGTGTTTCGTTGGTTCGAATCCTGGGCGCGGATATGGCACTGCTCATCGAACCGCGCTGAGGCGGCGTCCCACATGCCACAACTGGAAGGACCCACAGCAAAGAATATACAACTATGTACCGGGAGGCTTTGGGGAGAAAAAGGAAAAAATAAAAAAAACTTAAAAAAAAAACAAAATACAAAAATGAAAACTTAGAGAGCAACATATAAAAATATTAAGTTTATTTCTACATGGTGGGTTGATGAATAATGTTTTCTCTTTACTTATTTATATTTTCTATAATTACTATCATTTTTGTAATAAACTACACTTTTATTTAAGTGTATCATGATAAAGGGACATTTTCAGATCATTTTAAATAATGTGGAAGAGG
Source organism: Equus quagga (assembly GCF_021613505.1). Classification (NCBI taxonomy): domain Eukaryota; kingdom Metazoa; phylum Chordata; class Mammalia; order Perissodactyla; family Equidae; genus Equus; species Equus quagga. Next base: position 156,281,229 of record NC_060267.1, on the reverse strand, counting down.
GGAGGACACTTTTTTGAGAGGTTTTTCTTGGAGGGAATTTAGGGGAAGAACAGAGCACAGAGAATGATGTAAGGGCAAAAATAAAAAAATATGGGGATACATTAAAATACATACAATGTGTTTTTAAGGATTCTTACAACTCTAATATGACTTAGTAGTTTGAGAACAAAAACAAAGTTACATACAATTTTGTCATAAAAGCATTATTCTCTATATAATTTAGATATTTCAAAGCCTGTAATATGGGAGTCTTTTTAAATTTCAATAAACAGTTTCTCTCTATAAACCTTATCTCAAGCTTATATCCTTTACTGTAGGCACATATCAAGTCACACACTAATAAGAAGGCTTCACTGTCTACACTACATTCTTTTTTTTTTCTGAGTAAGATTGGCCCTGCACATCTGTTGCTGATCTTACCCCCTTTTTCTTTTCTCCCCAAAGCCCTAGTACATAGTTGTATGTCCTAGTTGTAGGTCATTCTAGCTCTTCTATGTGGGATGCTACCACAGCATGGCTTGATGGGTGGTGATCCAAACCAATGAACCCCAGGCTCCTGAAGCGGAGTGCGCAAACTTAACCACTGGGCCACAGGGCAGGCCCTACACTATGTTCTAAAATGAAAACGGTTCTATTACTTTTCTAAAATGACTAGAATTTATAGTTTACACATTATCACTTGTTAAATAAACAATACAAGAAATAAGTTCTAAATAATTACCATGGGATGAGGATCCAAGCCTTCTAGCATTCGTCTGACATTGTTCACAATTTCTCTAGCATCATAGTTGGGTAGTTTACAAGCCCATCCAGTACCAATGCCCTCAGCACCATTTATTAAAACCATGGGAATTATGGGAATATACCACTCAGGCTCTACGCGTTGATTATCATCATAAAGGAATTTAAGCAGGTTGTCATCCACGGCAGGAAAAAGCAGTCTTGCTAAAGAGCTAATGAAAGGAAAAATAAAAATATGGAAAAAGTCATATTTTCGGAAATAAAACTTTATTTATACATAATTAAAGATTTTACATTTCAAAAAGTCTTTTTAGAAGAATGCATTTTTTAAATTTTGACTACATGTGCTTAATAAAATTTACCTAACCTTACTACCAAAAATATTTCTCTCAGGCACAAAGCCAGACTAAAACAGCCCTATTTTACTTATATACATATGTACTTACTAAATTCTTAGTATTGACAAGTAACTTTCTAAGGATTTCCTCTTACTCTGACTAAACCACAAAACCCATCTTCAGTGTAAAAAGCGAAGTTGGGTCAGAAAAAATCCTTACATTCATTAGGGCTGGTTTCACCAATAATTCATAAAAATCGAGAACAACAAACTTCATTCTATTTGTGGTAAAATAAATGGATCATTCACCCTCAACAGAATGTCCAATTATATCTCTCCATAGTTACAATTCTATTAAACATTTAGTTAATTCAATAAACTTCAAATGGAACTTTATACCATTATACCAGCAAATTGTTACCTTAACATTGTGAAAATATAACGAGGGCTTGCAGCATCTTTGCCACCATGAAGCCGAGTTCCAAACTGACCAATAGGCTGAAGCAAGTTAATGTTGTTACTTCCCACAAAGTTCTGAGCCAAATTCACAATAGTCATCATCAATGCTTGCTATAGAATAGAAACAGACAGAATATAACATTAATATTCTAAATTTTCTATATGTATTCCCTAATTTTTATTAAAATCCAAACTCTGGATTCTCTTATGAATCCAAAGACCTTATGAAAAGAAAAATACTTTGATTATGCTTAATTATCATTCCTCATGCCAATAAGTATAGTTCTCAATTGACTCCAGTCTTAATGCTTACTTCCCCATGATGATAAGCAGACATCTCCGCAACAGATCCAGCCAATTGGGCAACTTTCACTTCGCGTTTATCATTCCTCTTGAAACAGGTAAATAAAACTTTTCGTTGGCCTGGTTTAAAGCCTATTTTTAAAAAGAACATCCCTCCTTTAAAAATATTACTCAAGATATAGTTGTAATGTTTCTTTTAATAACAACAATGTTCTATATAGTCAAGAGAAAAAAAGCAAAGATATAGTTTGCTTTTGAAAAATAAATGACTAAAATTGTTACTTAAGATTCTGTAACAAAATGAGTACAAACTAACAAGTTTATATACCATCTCAATCTATTCCAAAAGTGAAGTACCAATTGAAAGACCACCTTCTGGTATTAAAGACCTGCTCAGTGGCACCTAACTCCATTCACAGGAGTTTCCCAACATTCATATACCCAAAACGTCAGTTGTAACTAAAGTACCAGCAAACTATCAACAAGCCTGAAAACTATTATTAAGAGTATTCCAAATCAGAAAAACCCTTATAAAGAAGAGATACATTATGGCAGTTAAGAATGCAGGCTTTAGAATCTCACCAATCTGGATACTCTTTTCAACTCGGCCATTTACCATGTGACTTTTCACAAATTACTAAACCGGTAAGTCTCAGTGTGCTCATCATTGTAATAGAAATAATCACCTTCCTAATAGGGTGATCATAAGGATTACATTAGATAATGAAAGCAAAGCACTCTGCTTCCTTATCACTCTTCTTGCTCTAGGCCAATGAGCACACTAATAAACTTTTCAGTATATGCTAGCTATCATCATCATCATTGTGGGCCCAGAGCATGGTAGAAACAAGAGGATGATAAAATATGGCCACTTTCCTTGAGAATTTTATAATCTAATTTGAGGAGGCAAAATTAACACAAGTAAAATAAGAGGCACATAATGATTGGCACAGAAGTCTAGGCATCTGAGACCAATTTAGATTGCAATTGTTAGGGAAGATTTCACAGAAGAGATGTAACTTAAAGCCAGAATTAGATGGATGGGTAGAACCATCTGTAATTAGCTGAAAAACCAAAGAACACAAAGATCAACTAACTTGTTAAAGGTTATAAAATGAAAATTAAGTTATAGATAGAAGACCAAAATATGCTCTATTGGATAGCAGTTTCTAAATTATTTTCATCAAGTTAAATAAATTAAATTATTAGGTTTGGGTATTGAGGTATAAAGGTGTTTTTAAAATTTAATCTCTGATAAACATTTTAGAACTTACCAAAATTAATTTTCCTTAAAAAACTCAAAAAGGGTTTAAAAGATTCAAATTAAGAAATACAAAAGATTTCAGTCCTATCAAAACATCTCAAAAGCAGCATCAGAATTTTAAAATTTATTATAAGGATGGCTTAAAGTACATGAAATTAAATCATACTCAATAACATTCAAACATGAGAAAGATTTTTAAAGAAAAGCTACTTACCATCAACAAGAGATGGTATAGATCTTTCATTGTCTGAGTTTGAGAAGAGAATCAATTCCTTGTTGATGAAATCATTGTAAGTCAAATGCTTTGTTGCTGTACCATACAAAAATTGCTAAGAAAAAAGTTATATAGCAATACTGTCATTATTACTGCATGAATTTTAGTCTCCTTCTCTTTCTTCCCCCAGATCACCATTCTTTATGACTAACCTCTGGTAAGCCATGTAACCTACGCTGTCTCCGATCTTCCATAAAATTTGTTAACCATTCTTTTCTGTCATCAATCTTCTTCTTACTGAATGCCTGAAAGATTCCAGGTAGCAATTTCATACATTAAAAATAAAATGAATTTTATTATAAAATTAAAATTTATAAAGGCAAATAACTATTAATTTCTGGGAAATTAAGGTTTTTCCCAATGTACTTTTATTAAAAATACACTTGAACAAAGGTCTTTCATTAAAGAACTACAAAAGCAGGGCATAATCGAAGGGGTTGGGGGAGACACTAAGATTAACTAGTTTGGGCATTAGAATTCAAGAGACATCACAGAAAACCAAGACCAGGAAAAAATGTATGGCAGGTAAGGGGATGGATATTAGGAAAAGTTTTTGAAATTTAATTTTATTACCAAGGTAATGGCAGCATCATCTTCAGGACCAGCATATCTAAATAAGATGCGGTGCCTTTCCATATCAGCAAAGTATTCCTTTGCTTCTTTAGCTGTACTGGTACCCAATCCTGCACAATTTAAAAAATAAAAGTAAAAATAAGCCTCCCAGAGAAAGATAAATACTAGATGATCTCACCTATATGTAGAATCTAAAAAAGTCAAACTCACAAAGAGAGAGCAGAACAGTGGTTGCCAGGGGCTGGCGGGTAGGGGAAATGGGTCTGTCAAAGGGTACAAACTTTCAGTTATAAGATGAATAAGTTCTGGGCATCTAATGTACTGCATGGTGCCTACAGTTAATAATACTATACTACATACTTGAAAATTGCTAACAGAGTAGATTTTAAATGCTGTCTCCACAGAAAAAAAAGGTAACTATGTGAGGTGACAGATGTGTTAATTAATTTGATTATGGTCATCATTTCACAATGTATATGTATATCAAATCCTCATGTTGTACACCTCAAATACATACATTTTATTTGTCAATTATACTTCAATACAGCTGAAAAAAATTTTTTTAAGTGAATCATGAACATCAATGGCTGTTTAAAGTCATTAGGTAAAAAGCTGATGGACCAGTACCAACTGATCAATTTTAACAGACAAAGAAAAAACCAGATATTACATGCCTCCTGACATAAGTACACAATGCCAGCTATTAAACGTTTTTGCCACATAAATCTAATCCAAATCTGTTTGAGCCTCCAATTTAACTACCTGTTAACAGAAAATAAGAGAAACATGCTACATATTTAATGAAACTACAGCTATAATCAGCAAAGCCAGAATGTAGGAAATTATAAAGGACAAACAATCAACTTTTTGAATAAAATGCAAGGAAAAAATATGAAAAGGGTAACAATGTATTAAGATTTAAGAGACTCATCAACCAAATGCAATGTGCGGACCTCGTTTGGATCCTGACTCAAAAAAACACCCCACTATAAAAATAAACACTTTTAATACAGTCAGGAGAATTATAACACTGACTGAATATTTAAGGTTATTAAAGAAAGGTATTATAACAGTATTATTGACATTTTAAAAAAATTATTTTAGCAATATATAATGTCTGGAAGTTATTTCAAACTAATGGTGTGACAATGAGAAGAGTTTAGACAAAGCAAGATTGGCCATGAAATGGTGATTGTTTAAGTAGGTAGGAAGCCCATTATACTACTTTACTTTTATAAAATTTTCCATGACAATTCTTTAAATATCAGAAATAGCTGTTTTGAAGTCTAAAAGTGACAAACTTTCAAAATATTTTATAATACTTTCATAAAAATAAATTTATGTCAGCAGTAACTTCACAAAATTTAAGTATTTTAAAATACAAACCTTTGTAGTATTTTATTTTCCAGGCTTTCTGGTTTTCTATATGCTTCTTCCACTCATCAAATTCAGGAATACTGTAGAAGGAAAGTTCCTGCTTATTTTTGCTAGCCTAAGTTAATAAAAAAATAAATAAAAATTAGGTTTTTTTGCTATCCTTTAAGACAAAAGTATAAAAACATATTAAGGTAAATAGTACCTTTACAATAGGAGTAATGAACTCTTCAAGAAAACCATGCTTCAAAAGTGATGGCCAATTGTGATGGATGAAATTAATAAGCAGACCTTTTATGTGAGAACCATCTTGATCCTAAATAAATGTTAGTAAAGAATGATATAATAACTTTATGAAATATAATTACTTATATAACCAAATTTTAAAATGTTGAATGCAGCAAAGAGGCAAAATTCCACTCAAATTGTACAACTGCATTTTACAAAAGAGTAGGTATTATTCTTTAGATGATCATAGTAAAGACTTTTTCATTAAAATTCAAATAAAGAACATGGCTAGTGATAGACTGGATCATCCTGTCACTACAAAATATACTAACATTATATCTGTTTTATGGTTTACCCAGATTTCACCAAGAGAATGATTTACAGATAGAAATACATAAAACATGGTTATAATGCCATTTCACTGGGTAATGGAAGAAGAAATCCATGAAGTACAGGTATTAACAAGTCTTCTCTCGACATAAAAACTGCTAAATTTCCGCTTAAAACTAAATTGCAGCCTTTTCAGTTGATTTTCTCTACAAATGCTTTTCAAGTATACAAGAGACTAGCAGTTGGATGCATATGAAATTCTTCCTTTTCAATTTTCAAGTTCTTTCCTAATTACTGCTATTTTACTATTCAAGTCCTCCTAGTTTTTGGGCATCCCGAATTGTGCCGTCATATACAAATATTAACCATTATCCTATTGATTAATCTTTCTCACTTGTAAATTTCATCATTTCCTTCCTACTTATAGGTAAGCTTCAACCCCATAATACAACAGTGTGTTCTCCTCTTCTCATATTTATTGCACTTAAAAACATTTTTAAAATAACTAACCAAAAAGATGGTCACCCAGTAAATTAGACCATGTAAAAATGTGCTTCACACAAGCAGTGCCATTAAACACTGTTTTTTTCCCCTTTGATGTACAATCATTTGTATTATCTTAGAGCAAGTCTCATGAACCAAATATCAAAAGGACACTCTAAAAAAGATGAGTTTGAAATTTCTGGCAACTTTTAAACCAACCTGATCAGTCATAATCATAATCTTTCCATAGCGTAAAGTTTTCAGGGATTCTGCATCATCATAACTTTTCTTGTATTGTAGACCAACTATTTTAATAATATTGTTTATTTCTGCATTTTCCATGATCTGTATAAAAAGGAAAAAAATTTAAAGTATTTTAAAGTGCTGCAATATGCAAAAAGTGAGTCAGAATTTACATTAAAAAAATTCAACAATTTTAGTCAAGTATTAAAATGCAATATACATGTGACAGATATATACCTGTTTATGAGAAGCTTCCCGTACATTAAGAATTTTTCCCCTGAGTGGAAAGACTCCATATCTATCTCGCCCAATCACACCTAATCCAGACACAGCCAGCGATTTGGCAGAGTCTCCCTCCGTCAGTATCAGTGTACACTCCAGGGAATGTTTGCCACCTAAGAGAAATTAAAAATGATACATACTCCAAATTCCTCAATTTTACCAATGAGAAAAATGAAGCCAGAAAAATAATCACAATGATGATAGTGAAAGACTGTTAGAGTCATCATACATTGTGCTCAATACAGTTTAATTATGAAGTATATTTTATTGAATTCCTATCCCCTGAAAATTAGTAGTATGTGGTGCATGTGGCAATTTTAATGAAATAAAATTATACTCTGAACGTAAAATCCTATAGCCTCTCTATGTGAAAAATGAACATTTTCTATAACTGGAAAAATAAAAAATTAAATCAAAATCTTAAAAAAGAAATCTGAATCTTACCGGCATCATTAGCATCATCCAGTTTGGGAATACCTTTGATTTTACTGTACTTTACTGACGAACACTTCTTGTTCAGCTGAGTCTGAGCCTTAAATTTCACCCAGTTCAGGATACTTTCTACAATGCCACAGTTAGAGGCCTAAAAATCAAAGAATAATGATGTACAAACAAGCCACAAATTCATACACTTAGCTAAAATTAATGTAATACTTGTGCAGTATTAATGGAATCTTGTGCAGTTTTAAGGCAAAACAATAATGGTGATGATAATAACAATAACATATGCTGGTAAATTTTACTCTAACTATAGTAAAACTAACTCAGGCAGCTATACACGATGTTCCATTTACTGAAATACAAACACATGAAAAAAGGGTAACTTTCCCACATATGAAAAAAATTTTACTATAATAAACTCCATGAGAAACATATATAGCTTTTGTCACAAATTAATTTTATTAAAAACAACACAGTAACAGCTGATCCCCCCATGAATTTATTAGCTTGGAAATTCCAGATACTGACGTTTCTGCTATCTCTCAATACAAAAATGTGACTCTGGAATTCGCTATGACAAAAATATTTAACATGAAGGGAACATTAGGATAAACTCAAGAACTTAAGACTAATCCTATTCTTTAAAAAGTTTGTAATGAGGATTTCAACATTATATATTGTGTGTCACTCTGCAGTGAATCTACATCTGACAAGATGCTGACGCAAAAAGAAAAAAAGTGAAGCATCTCCAAGTTGCAGTTATTTATTTTTCATCATTCTAGGTAGTTTTTTGGGGTTTTTTTTTTTGAGGAAGATTAGCCCCGAGCTAACCACTGCCAATCCTCCTCTTTTTGCTGTTCAAAGTACTATTTCTATAGGCCTTAAGCCAGAACCTAAAAAACAACTTTTGTTTTTGTTTGTGAGAACCTACCTTTGAAATTCCAATACTAGAATTTGATAAATATGTTTATCACAATTACACGATACTCCTCCACCAAATTATAACCTTCCAAAGAGGAGGGGCTGTGATTTATTAATCTTTACATTCCCAGTGCAAACATATTTAAAGGTACTCTAATATGCTTATTTAATATATATTTACTGATGGTATTACTGAACAAGGGAACTGAGGCAAATCTTGCTTTTATACAACAGATTATGAGAAGCTACTAGCAGCCGCACGGCTCAGTTATAAATCTAAGATTTATTATTTATTGTACTCTCACCTTGTTTCAGGAAGATTAAGGTGGCCTAAATAATATGTGCAAAGTAATATAAAAATTTAAAATATGTAGAATAGGGTAGATTTTATATCATACATATGTTACCGCAATTTCAAAAAAAACTATATAGCGGCAAAAATCAGCAGATGAGGTTGACATGAGTAGAAAAGATACAATCAGGAGTTCTATAAGGGCCTGTACATTTGTTGGAAGGAAATCTGGCTTTATAACGCCCAATGCAAAACACAATTAGTAACATGATTCCCTACCTTAATTCTTGGCAAAATAATCAATTGTTTTATGAAACAAAGTCCATCCTTTGAGGTTTTCAGAATTAAGTATATTACCCTGTAGTATGAGTATGCTTATACCCTTATATAAGTTAATATAAGAGAGAAAATAATCACAAATAGAATAAATCCAGAAAAGTACTTATCAATTCAATAAAAACACACTGAAAAATAACAAATTTTACCCACCGCTTTAAAAAATTTTTCTGACAGTTGGCATTTGGACCCAAAACTTTTGGGCTGCAGAGTCATGTTTTCCTTAGTCTGAGAATCAAAAGTTGGATTTTCAATAAGGCAGTTAATAAAAACCCATATATGGTTTTTCACCTGTTGAAAACATAGCAAAAGAAGGTCAATATCAGAACTGATATTACTTAATAATTCAACAGAATATATAAAGCATCACTTACTTGAAAAGGTTTCACGGATACACCAGCCTTGTTCTTTTTCTTAACTACTTCAATCAGTTTACTGACAACTTGATCTACTACATAATCCACATGTCGTCCACCCTACAGAGGAAAAAAAAACATAGAATCCAAAATCTTCTATAGTTAAGGCAGCAAAATACTTTCATATTCTTTTTTTTTTCTAGAACGAGCATTTCATCTTCACAACAACTTTGTGAAATCAGTATTATTAACCCTATTTTCCAGAGGAGTAATATGAGTCTCAGAATGGCAGAGTTGGCATTTAAAAAATAATGTCTTTTTGGCTGTAGAGCCAATAAGCCAACTCCATATAACTCCATACAAAGTAGAAACAATGGAATAAAAAAGATAGGGAAGTGAAAATGAATATTGATATGGTGGTGGTAATGACACTCACAGAATTTAAAGTTAGGGACTGTGGCAGCCATTGCCAGTTGTCCATCCAATATCCATTCTCCCCTTTTACTTTATTGATAAATCCAAAATTAACTTATTTTTAACTGGCAACATGTCCAATTAAAAAGCTTCACCAATTTAGACTCCCTTGCAACCAGAGGTAGCCACTTGAGCCAGTTCTAGCCAGAGATGTTAGCAGAGGTCTCCTGGATGGGGCCTCCAAGAAAACTACTGCATTCCTGACAAAAAGGGAGAGATTTAGTTGGCATATGCGTTTGCCCAAGCCCATTCTCTCTTCCTAGAACTTGGAGATGAGGCAAAGAGGTGCAGCAGGCATCTTAAAGGCATGAGAATGAAAGCCACATGTTAAGGGTGGCAGAAAAGAAAGCCAAAATGAGCATAGGTCCCTGATGACATTGTGGAGTCACAAACCAGACTAAGACTGCCTACCCCCAGTCCCATTATAAGATGAAAAATAAAACCTTCACGTTTACACCACTGTATATTAGGTTTCTGTTACATAAAACAAAATGCAATCATAACTGATGTAGGATTTCTGTTGACTAGAGAAAGTGATGCCAGGTTATAAAAAACATTGAACATTAAAAAAAATAATAAGTTAAAACTTGAACAAGAGTGAGAAAGTGACAAATCACTCCTTTAGATTATTCTAGGATACATGTTATATTGTCTAATACTTCATTAAGATTAATGGATAAATGCTTTTAGATATGAAGAACTTCATTTGATTTTGAAATCCAAAAGCCTATAAAAGAGGGTTCAAACTCCTTAAAATGACAGCTAACACGTTCTACAATCTGAACCCCAAACAGACTTATATCCTATTCTTCTTTACTTTACACTTTAAACTCAGAACACAGAATATGGAATTTGTTATCATTCTAGATTTCATAAAATACAACTGTGGGGCCTAGTGGTTAAGTTTGGTGCACTCCGCTTCAGCAGCCTGGGTTCACTGGTTCACATCCTAGGCACAGACCTACACCACTTGTCAGCCATGCTGTGGTGAGTCATACAAAATAGAGGAAGACTGGCACAGATGTTAGCTCAGGGCGAATCTTCCTCAAACAAAAAGAGGAAGACTGGCAAAAGATGTTAGCTCAGGGCCAATCTTGCTCACCAAAAAAATAATAAAATAAATACAAATATATTCAACTATAAACACTAATCATATAAACTTATTTCTCAATTGATTATTTAAATAAATTGTAAGACAGCTATTTCATAGAAAATAAGCTTTCAGTTTTATAAGTCAATTTTGATTTCACAAAAGCAAGATTTGGGTTTTTTTTGTTGTTACTGTTGTTTATTTGGTTGTTTTTAATGAAGCATTGTTCCACCACTGCCTTGGAAACAAAGAATTAGCATACTTACTTTTGTTGTTGCAATACTATTTACAAAGCTGATTTGCTGGAATCCTTTTTCACTCAATGTGAGACAAACATCCCATCTTTCATTTGCAAGTTCATGAATAACTTTCAGGGCCACTCCAGTTTCATCCAATTTATCTTTCACATAAAGATCTACATAACTGCGAAATCCATTTACCTATTAATTTGAAAAACAAAAACAATAAATAATTAACCTTATATTGGCAGCTCAACTAGGTGAATGCCATCATGTACTTTCATACTGATACCAGCTCAGTACAAGGTTGATATAAGGGAAGTCATATTGTAGACAAGAAACCATATTGCAAGCTGGATATGCACCCTCCAAGAGATGTACATGCTGTGTAGATTTTATGGCCACTCCCAGCTGTGATAAGTCAATAACTTTGTTCTTTTGAGTTCCTTAGGATTGTGCTGATCCCCAGGCAGAGACTCTATGCTGACAGCCACCATCAATGACAAAAGAAAGATCTGGATATAGGGCGTTGCTCCAGTCTCTCATGCATATCCAGTAAAAGAGAAGATTATCAGGAACAGCTCTTACTCTGCAGATATAAACCTTCGTGATTTCCCCTATTCTACTCCTTGATCCTTGCCTTTTAAAAAGGAATTCATTTCCATATGTATTGATAAAGAAAGGTTATGAAAGGACAGCTGCACAGGTAAATTATTAGAAAATCTTTCAAAAGTTTAAGTTTTTAAAATGACAAAGTGACTTCCAGTTTGAGTTCAGACATGTGGAAGGCTGGAAAAAAAACCAGAAGCTTCTGCCCTTACAAGAAAACAACTGTTCAGACAATAAACTGATTTTTCATGAACACTCAAAAAATTGAGATCATAGGACAGCTGGCCATCCTAAGTCTGAAGAGAGACAGGTACCTGTAGGAAGACATAGAATCTAAGCATTTTGCTTAACTGGAGTAGAAGCTGCCTAATGTCATATAAGCCAGTAGGAACACTAAGCCAGAAGTGTTGACAAATTGCTATTGGACAAGTGTGGACTAGTGTAAGTGTGTGAAGCACCTGAGGGCTGTCATCATAAAGGGTTCCTACTCTTTTGCAGGCTTTTCCTCCAGGAATCCCAGCAGGTTCTCACAGGGAAGATCAGAGAGGATTTAGAAGAAGTTCCCCCCATGGCGCTGGCTGGAGGAGGAAAACAGCAGCCACTGGGAATTCCACCCAGACCCATCTCCCTTACCAAAAACAAAGCTTAATTTGCAGGGGTAAGGATACTGCTGGAGAGCACTGGTAAAATTTTACTGTAGCTGGAACAAAGTAATTCTGCCCAGCCCCACCTGATCCCACCCCCATCTCATTTTTAAGTTATAAAGAAAAATAAAAGGCTTATTCTACAGGACAGGGATCCTCAAGGATACCGAATAAGAACTCTGATGCAGCTAGGGGGAAGAGAATAGAGGGTGGAGGAAAAATCTCCACCTCTAGAGGAGGGGTAGAAATCCTTGTGAAGATCAAACTCCTGAGACACAAGGCCCACTGTGCACTCAAAAGTCTGAGACCCAATCAGACAGGAGAGTCTCTCACAACCTACCCCCATGCTAACAGGCCTCCAATAACAACAGTGGGTTTCAGCTGGAAGAGCTGCAGGAGACAGACCCTCCTTGTGCGACAGCTCAAAGGGAAGGCTCAAACCAAAGAGGGAAGAAAAACAAGGAAGAATTTGGAGTCTCTGGTGCCCATACCAACAACAAACCTCAACACCAGTAAAGTACAGCAACAACAAACTGCAAACACAGCCCACTTCCTGTAAAGATCAACATAAATCCTCATACTAAAGCCAATCTACTCCATATTTGCTACCCTATACAACACAGCTTATTTTCAACAAAAACTTACCAGGCATAAAAAAAGGTAAGAAAAAACACTGTCTGAAAAGACAAAGCAATCATCAGAACCAGACTCAGATACATCACAGATGTTTTAATTATCAGATAGGGCATTTAAAATAACTATGATTTATATATTAAAGGCTCTAATGGAAAAGGTAGACAGCACGCAACTTTAGAAGAGAGATGGAAGCTATAAGAAAGAACCAAATGGAAATACTAGAAATCAAAAACAGTAGAAGATATGAAGAACACCTTCTGCAGGCTCATCAGTAGACTTGACACAGTAGAGAAAAAGATCAGTGAACTTGAAAATAGGGGAATAGAAGTAAATAAAGTGAAACACAACGAGAAAACAGAGTGAATAAAGCAGAGAAAAACCTCCAAGATCTTGGGACAATACCAAACAGTATAACATAACACACACTTGGAACACCAAAGGGAAAAGAAAGAGCAGCACAGCAGAAATATTTGAAGAAATAATGGTCAAAAATTTTCCAAAATTACTGACAGACACCAAACAATAGATCCAAGAAGCTCAGAAAACACCAAACAGAATAAATGCAAAAAAACAAAAAACAAAAGAAATACATAAACACCTAAGCATATCATACTCAAACCAAAGCCAAAGAGAAGATCTTCAAGGCAGCCAGAGGAAAAGAAACACTTTATCAGCAGAGGAAGGATATGAACTACAGTAGACATTGCATCAGAAACCACTCAAGCAAGAAGACAGCTGAGTGACATCTTTAAAGTGTTGGGGGAAAAGCCCCAAAACTGCCAATCCATAATTCTATATCCAGTGAAATTCTATACCCTTTGAAAGTGAAGGAAAATACAGATTCTCTCAGATAAACAGAAACTGAAGGAATTTATTGCCAGCAGACCTACAAGAAATGTTAAAGGAAGATCTCCAAGCAGAAAGAATATGATTAAGATCAGAAACTTAGATCAACACCAAGAAATTAAGAGCACTGGAAAGGGAATAAATGAAGGTAAAATGTAACCGTTTATTTTTGATTTCTTTTTTTTTTTTGCTGAGGAAGATTAGCCCAGAGCTAACATCTGTTGTCAATCTTCTTCTTTTTGTGCTTGAGGAAGATGAGCCCTAAGCTAACATCTACACCGACCTTCTTCCACTTTATATGTGGGTCGCCACCACAGCATGGCTGATGAGTGGTGTAGGTCTGCACCCGGGATCTAAATCACAAACCTGCACACCAAACTTAACCACTGTGCCGTAGGGCCAGCCCCTATTGTATTTTTAATTGCTCTAAAAGATAACTGACTTCTTAAGGCATTAATAAGAAGGTCACCAATCGTGGAAAAATTTTTGCCATCCTTTTTTCAACTATTTCTTCTGCCTTATCCTGTTTCTTCTTCTTCTGGTATTTATAGCATATGTAAAAGTGAAATGTATGATGACAATGACACAAGGGATGGGAGGGACAACCTGGGGATTATACTGTCATAAAGTCTTTTCACTACACATGAAGTGATAAATTATTTGAGGGTGGACTCAAACCATTTACAAATGTATATTATAAACCTTAGGGCAACCACTAAAAAAGTCTTAAAAAGAGGTATAATAAGTAAACAGAGGAGATAAAATGGAATCATAAAAAAATGCTTTAAAAAGACAGAGAAGGAAGAATAAGAGAAAAAAAGAAACAAAGAACAAATACAATGAATAGAAAATAGCTAGCAAGTTGGTAAATTTCAATCCAAATATATCAATGGTCACTTTAAATGTGAATCATCTAAACACACTAGTTGAAAGAGATTATGAGATTAGATTTAAAAAGAAAGATCTAACCATAAACTGTCTACAAAATAACAAAGCATTAACTATTTTAGAAGACACTTACAGGCAATTTCTTTCCATTAAACATGACCTTGACCCCTTTGCAAGAACCAGCCAAATCATAAGCTCTTCTGGTCATAAGGGCTACAATATCCTTGTCAAGTTTTTCCATTTTAAATTTGGACAGATCTGGTTGGAATGTTATGCACGTGTAGTCTTCACCATCAAAATGTTTAATTTTGGCTTCAGAAGTCTTCATCATATTATTCATCCATGTCTTTAAAAGAAAAAATATTCAAATATTTCTATAATGCTTCTACATTTTATAATACATAAAGACTCAGCTCATGAAATACATTTGCTTACCACAACTATATCAATTTTCCAGCTTAACAAATCAAATCTTTGAAACTGATAATATTAGAGATGAAAAAATTTTCAATACTATTATAATAATCTCACGTTGAAAATAAGCAAAACGAACTGCACAACTTTATGCACTGTTCGTAAAATATCTTTCAAATTCTTCAACATGATCATGCAGAATTTTACAAAAATAAATAGGTATGATGCTCTTCCTGACAAAATTATTTTAGCTTATGTAAAATTCCAACTATTTTCAAAGGCCTACAGAGTAAAATAAGTTAAAATTTTGAAATATGAATTTGAGGGGCCAGCCCAGTGGCGCAGCAGTTAACTGCGCACATTCTGCTTCAGCGGCCCGGGGTTCACCAGTTCAGATCCCGGGTGCAGACATGGCACTGCTTGGCAAGCCATGCTGTGGTAGGCGTCCCACATATAAAGTAGAGGAAGATGAGCATGGATGTTAGCTCAGGGCCAGTCTTCCTCAGCAAAAACAGGAGGATTGGCAGTAGTTAGCTCAGGGCTAATCTTCCTCAAAAAAAAAAAATCTTAAAAAAAAAAGAAATATGAATTTGAGGAATCAATGAGGAATTTTTCATACATGTTAAGTGGATGCATTTCAACTAGTCTATGAAGTTCAGGACATCTTCACTAACGCTTAACAAGGTTGAAGGAAACAGCTGTTAAAGCATTTTGTTTTAAGGGAATGGGAGAAAGACAGGCTTATTTAAAATCTCCTAGGCATTCTGAAGTCTTTTTACTCTGATGTCTTGCTTAACGCTTAGAAAGAAAAAGTTATATAGGTATCATTGCAATTTACCTAAGGTTCTATTATCTTGGCAAAGCAACAACATACGATTAAAAAAAATAGACATTTCTATCATACCTGCTTAAAACTATGTTTGTATTCTTTGCAAGCAGTCTCTACTGTAAACTTTGTACTGAAAATATTACAAAGTTTTGCACCATAACCATTACGACCACCTGTAAGAACATTAAACATGAAAAGTTTAACGAAAGTGATTTTAAGGTAACTTTGTTAACTTACCTACCATAGGGCAGGGTTTTGCAACACAGTTCCACTTATTTGCATAATCTTAACAATCATCAGTTGAACATTTTAGAGTACAGATTTTTTTATTTAATGAAAAATGCAATTAAGATTTAGCACATATAGTAACATAACTAAAATACACATTTTGTAGATTCATTATCTTCACCACAATTTGAAAAGAATTAAGCTTGATATTTCCTATAATCCAGTAAGTTTATGTGAGTATGAAATGTGAGCTTTCTATCAAAGTCACTTTTCTATTATAAAATCTTAATCCTAGAGCCTCAGTTCTGGAAAAAAACAAAAAAAACTGATCAACCTACTTGGGCAATGTAAGTAAGTAGGAAAACACCTGGTTTTGGTCAAAGTACTTTCAACTGTATTTACAGTCTAGATTTGCAATCTTGACTTTCTTAAAGAAAACAGTTGAAAGTAATTTAATTGCTACCAAAAGACATGGTGCTTATGTAAGAACAAATTCTCATATGCAGGAATCACACATCTTACTTTCACCAGTACTCTAATTCAACACTCACACTGTCAGCCAGGTTAGCGTTCCAGGAGTTCTAGCATAAGTAGATGTACTATCACAGGTAAGCTTTTAAAATGTCTCTGCAGGCTATAATCAAGACAATACTTATACACAACAGTTTTTTATAGATATTAATTCTGAAAAGGATTTTCTCACAACAAAACTACACAGGTTTCCTTTTCTATAATATTTTATATAGGAATAGTAGGAGACTTTATTTTAGGAGAACAATATTCTTCAATAAAAATTCTAATCAGCCATTTAGACTTTACCTGTTACTTTTTTCTCATCATCGTCATAGTTACTGGATGTTAAAAGCTGTCCAAAAATTAATGCAGGAACATAAACTTTCTCTACTTTGTGTTCTACTACCGGAATGCCTTTCCCATTATTCCAAATGCTTATAATGTTAGATTCACTGTAAACAAACAAGCAGAGTTTAGAGCTTAAAATAGTTTAATGATACATTAATTTCCAAAAATTGAAAGTTATCCAGAATAAGCCTGAGTGATTATAAGCAAAACTCCAGCCATTTCCAACTGGAAGACACTCACTCATCTTTCAAGAAAATACTTACTGAGGACACACTTTTCTATCCCCGAGACATAACTCAAATTAGGATCATTAAGACCTGCAAGTAATACTGCAAAATTTCTCAGGAAAAGAAACTCTTCTCAACCTCTCAGAAAATAGTAAAAACGGTGAAGTTTTTACAAGAAGTCAGCTATAGACTTTGTTTTCTTTTCATATACATTAGCCATGATCTTCCTTCTATCACTATACCACCTGTGAGCTACCAGCTCCGCAGAGGCAGCAGCCGTTGCCATTCTCATTTCCTACATGACTGCTGCAGCAGTACAGATGGAAAAGGACAAACAGTCTGAAATGTATTCCATTCTCAGTCTAAATGTTAAGAGGCTGTTAGTATTGTTACAGTCATTGTCATAAACTAATTTTAATGGTTTCTTGGGTTTTTTTTAAAAATTAGCCCTGAGCTAACATCTGCTGCCAATCCTCCTCTTTTTTCTGAGGAAGACTGGCCCTGAGCTAATATCCGCGCCCATCTTCCTCTACTTTATATGTGGGACGCCTATCACAGCATGGCTTGCCAAGCGGTGCCATGTCTGCACCCGGGATCCGAACCGGCAAACCCCAGGCCGCCCAAGTGGAACGTGTGCACTTCGCCACTGCACCACCGGGCCGGCCCCTAATGGTTTTTTAATATGCAGATATTACCTATGTTAGGTCTCTTAGGTTTTTCTATCATAAAACCATCCATTTCAGCCCTGAATGTTACGGAGTATACGCTCCTACATCTAATAGCAACTTGACATAGGCAGCAGTCCTGATGGAAAATTTTGCCCACCCTACTGTTTTGAGTAATATATACTATGATGCCTTTACCCATTGAAGAATCAATTTGCAAAGAAACACAGATTCATAACCAACACTGAGAATTGGCTTAAAAAGCTACTATTTGCCAACCTGATTCACAATTATTCTTAGACACACTGTTTCATTCAGACATACATACCTTAATCTCTTAAGAGTTATTAGAAGCAGTTACTAGAACTTAAAAAACTATTATAAAAGCCAAAATGAAAATCAAAGACCCGGGGGGAAATTAATTAGTTAAAACAAAAAACTAAAAAGAGAGAAACTAGCAAATAACTTTTGATACATTTTTTTTCCCCAAATCAGCAACCAACTTTTCTTGCCCTCACTCTCTAATATAGGTTCAACTCTCCGAATCTCCTAGGCTCAAATTTTGCTATCACTTTTTATTCATATCTACTGATCATTCTTTAGAGTCATCAGTCATCAAGACTTATTAGTTTGTCCTATCTATTTATTTCATATCAGTATCAGTCCTTCCTTCATTCCAAATGCCAGTATATGAGCCTAGATAGACTAATATGTCTTTAAATACTGATTACTGCAACAGTATCCTTGCTAGCCACTCCCCTTAAATATATCCTGCATGATGATGAGAGACTTACTACAGCTTTCCTAACACTATTTCTTGCTCCAGAACACAGTAGTTCCACATTTTCTATAAAATCAAGCTTAAAAGTGCTCTACTACATGTTTAAGGCCCATTATCCATATTCCTACTTATAGTCAAATTTAATTGCCACTATTCTGCAACATGCATCCTATTTTCCCTTCAGGTCAGTTTCATTACTTGTCCATGTTTATTTCCAATTCTTGGTCTTTCCCTTGCCTACGATGTCTTTTTCCTCTCTTTGTCCAGCCAAATTTTACTCTAACTTCAAGGGCCAGTTTATGACTTGAGTTCTCCATTGCCTTTTACCCAGACTATAATGATGTTTTCCAACCCTCCTTATATTCAGACTAGCAAAAAAATCTAAATTATTTACTGGGGACCTCAGAAGATAATTAGGTTAGCTAACTTGTGGGCAAACACTCTCTACAGAATAAACAGCTGAATATTTAAGTATGCAACAGTTTCAAATTGCCTATTGTACTTTCACTTGTGTGTCTTATCTCTAGAGGTAAAAACAGTGGGCCTTAGAAACAGAGGCCACTACTTTTTTAGACTTCCAAAGAGTTCCCAGCTTAGGCTTAAAACCTATAATTTATTAAGTACATATTTTCTAAAGAAACTTCATGGAGCTTAAAACTAATAGAAAAGAATTCTGAAGGAAATAAAGAAAGGCAATGAATGGAAAATTACAGATCTTAAACACCTCAGAATGGCACAAAAGTCAATATACTCACGAGAAAACCTTTAAAAGTTTTTTCATTCTTTTTAGCATATATAGTACTATAATTAAGATAGGCATTTTATAAATTCATTATCTTCATCACAGTTTCAAAAAACAATAAGGCTTGATATCTCCTACATTCAGTAAACCTATATGAGTATGAAATTTGAACTTTCTATCAAAGTCACCTCTCTACTACAAAATTTCAATCTATATCACTTCCCAGATCTGGTATTTATTTCTGTAATCTCTAAACAATGATTCAGAATCCTATAACTATTTTTTGCTTCATTGATAATCTTCACAGAAACATTAGGAAAAAGAATACTGTATTTGAATAAGCTATAAATAAAGTTTCAAAATAATTAAAGCTAAAAAGAAACCTGGAAAACAATCTAAATACCCAATATTCATCAACTGGAAAGAGGTTACATAAATTATGATATATTGACATAATAAAATTCTTAGGAATGGTTAAAAAGAATTAAGTAGATCTATATAAATCAATAAGAAAGACTGTCCATAATATGTCAAATAAAAATAGAAAGATATAAAATAGTATATATATTATAATCTCTAATTAAATAGTACATATATTATATATATTTTAGTATGTGTGTATTAGTTTTTGAAAGCTACAATTTTAAGAGTTTCAACCCTGAATCAGCAAGAATACTTAAGCCAGAGAAATAGTGAGAACCCTGGTCAATGTGCTTGCCACGTTTGTTTGTTTTTAACCAGACAGATGACAGCATAAGTTGTTTCAATGCTAACCATAACATTATATTATTTAATGAGTTTTGAGCTCCCCTGTAAGAAGTTGCTTCAAATTCTCTTTCTAAAAATCTGTCCAAATTCTGCATGGCATCCCTTGCTAATCTATTCCTATGCCTTTTACAAACATGGCTGTTTACTTAAATTTTATCCCCACATCACAGAGTACACTTGAAAAAGAAAGAATAAGAGCTAAGCTATGCTGTATATCCTCTACACCTTAACCCATTAACAATCAAAACTTAACCTCCCCTTTAAACAAAGAGTGTACACATATACACAAAGAAAAATAAAAATCTGCTATACAAAAATGTTAAAAAGAATGAAACTGGAAGGATATCAAAAATGGACAGGAGAGAAAACTGGGTCAATGGAATAAACAACATAACAGCACTTTTTCCCATTTGAATTCTGCTTCTAAAACGGCTTCTTAAATTAGAAATCTAACTTACACAACAATTACATATCTGAAATAAAATTCATTTAAAAAAACAACATTAATTTTGTAATATATGTACTAAAGAAAAAATAAAGAATGACTTTATGGGAGGAAATTCACAAAAGATAAAATGCTACGGTTAAAATTCAGAAATAAAATACAAATAAATAATAAAATATAAGGATCAGCGACATCTCCCAAAATGCTTATCCACTGTCAATTTTAAATATACATTATACATATTTCAATAAAAGCAAGAGAAAGATTCAATTGTCTCTCATCAATGATCTGTAAACAAAAAAAGTAAAATAGGGAAACAGGTTAAAAATATACTACCCTCACCCTTTCCTCCTTGTAGTAGATGACTGTGAATTTTTGCTTTATATTGAAATAAAAGAACTTTCTAGCTGAAGTAGTTAAAATAACATAGAGATAAATAAGAAAAAAGCAACTGATATGAGCATCACTAACAACCAAATAAACTGAGTTGTAGTTCTATGTCACTCTTATGCCCATACAAAAAGGTTTGTTGATTTTTGAAAAGAAAGTCAGAAAGCAATAAAGGCACTAGTTACATAGACTTTTCGTCCAGAATCTGTAATAAACTTAAAGGTAAAGCAGATCACTGAGAGCCATTATTTGGTCTATAGTGTTGTTTTATAGCTCACTTCTTAATCATTTTGTTATGATGGGATTCTATGTAAGCTGTTTTTTAAGTCCATGTTGTTGGATTAACGTGACCAAAACAATAAGGATAAAAGAATCAAACAATTGTAATCATGTTCATCAAAAATGGGGGCTGGCCTCGTGGCCAAGTGGTTAAGTTCACGCACTCTGCTACAGCAGCCCAGGGTCTCGCCAGTTCAGATCCTGGGCATGGACACGGCACCACTCGTCAGGCCACGTTGAGGTGGTGTCCCACATGCCACAACTAGAAGGACCCACAACTAAAATATACAACTATGTACCAGGGGGCTTTGGGGAGAAAAAGGAAAAATAAAATCTTAAAAAAAAAAAAGTATTTAAGGAAAGCCCCTTCTTCCTTAATTTTCGATCAGAATCTTTCAATTCTGAATTTTAAAGATACCAAACATTCAACACCTATTACTCCTCACTAGCTCTCCTAAAACATAATAAATGATATTGTTTTAACTGAAAATTTACTCAATAGGGAGGAAAAGGAATCTTGACAGCTAAAACTTCCTTAAAACTATCTTAAATTTCTGCATAAGAGGTAACTTAGATGGCCAACAGGCATACGAAAAGATGCTCAACATCATCAGCCATGAGGGAAATGCAAATCAAAACTACAATGAGGTATCATCTCACTCTGGTAAGAACGGCTATAATTTACAAGACAGGAAACAACAAGTGTTGGAGAGGATGTGGAGAGAAGGGAACCCTGCACGCTGCTGGTGGGAGTGCAAACTGGTGCAGCCACTAAGGAAAGAAGTATGGACTACCCTCAGAAAATTAAGAATAGATCTACCATATGATCCAGCCATCCCCGTGCTGGGTATTTATCCAAAGAACTTTAAAACACAAAAGCATAAAGATACATGCACCCCTATGTTCATTGCAGCATTATTCACAATAGCCACGACTTGGAAGCAACCTAGGTGCCCATCAAGGGAAGAATGGATAAAGAAGACATGGTATATATACACGATGGAATACTACTCAGCCATAAGAAATTATGAAATCCAACCATTTGTGACAACATGGATGGACGTTGAGGGTATTATGTTAAGTGAAATAAGTCAGAGGGAGAAAATCAAATACCATATGATCTCACTCATAAGTAGAAGATAAAAACAACAACAAACAAACACATAGCAACAGAGGTTGGATCAGTGGTTACCAGAGGGGAAAGGGGGAGGGCAAAAGGGGTGATGTGAAGTGATGGACTATAATTAGTTTTTGGGTGGTGAACATGATGTAATCTACACAGAATTTGAAATATATTATGATGTACATCTGAAAGCTATATAATGTTATAATCCAATGTTACTGCAACAAAATAAAATAAAATAAAAAAATAAAAGAGGTAACTTAAAAGTGTCCTATGTACCTTACCATATAAATTCTCAAGTATGTATTCAGTATAGAACGGATCCAAATGAAAAATCCAGAATTTCAAGAGCATACTTATGTGGTAACATTTTAATATAAGATACAGTTAACTTCATGATGTAACCAAATATAAATTATATTTTCATTATATCATTAATCTCAACCATGCCATTTGAAATTAGATTATTGACAGTAAAGCTATAACTGAATTGTTAAATTTTCATGTTAGAGAAAAATCTTAAACTCATGCTAAATTACTATTAAATTATAAAGGATAAATGTAATATTTTACAAAAGGCATGCTGGTAAAAACATAAATGTAACAACTATATTTCTAACTTAAAACTTTATTATTTTCACTCTCCCTCAGTCCTCCAGAAAAATTACCATACTGAGATCTAATTAGCTCAATTAGCTGGTATATATTCTATAATACTGGCAATTCCTAATTTACAATGTTGTAAATAATGGAAAAGTCCAAATGCTGGTCATGAAAAGTAAATTTAACCCACAACATAACAGGAATAGTACTAGCAATAGGCCTTAGCTTTGAGTCCCAAAACAAAGTAAGAAAGAAAAGAT
Source organism: Equus quagga (assembly GCF_021613505.1). NCBI lineage: Eukaryota > Metazoa > Chordata > Mammalia > Perissodactyla > Equidae > Equus > Equus quagga. Next base: position 156,257,951 of record NC_060267.1, on the reverse strand, counting down.
CGAGTGATTACTTGAGCAGCTGAAACAGTGTCCACAGCATCAAAGAAAGAGAAAAATGGTCTCCAAGAGCTCCCATAAGGACATATTTTAGGGAAAAAGATCATGAATGACAGAAGAAACTATGAGAGTATAGTATTCCGGCTAATGGAAGCAAACATAACAAGGTCTCAAGCAACAGGGAAACTAAGGAGTAATAACTGTATATATTATTCATTTGAGGAATATTCATAAGTTGGGAACTATCTTATAATAAAACAACTTAGCATAAAAAAATTAAACTTGAAATATACTTACGGATCAATAGAAACTTTAATACAGGTCATGTTCTTATCCCTCTGTTTATTGTCAGCTGCATTAACTACAAAATTAAATATTTCAATGAGTAATAAAATATATAAAGTTATATAAATAAATACATGGACACAACTGCATGTGCATCACTACTTAATATCAACATTTACACATATGATAATAGTTAATGAAAAGAATTACTGCTAACTTCTAAAACAGAACCTTATTTTCCAAATAATATTTTTAAATTTTATATTACACCAATTACTTTTATGTTTTCTACCATAAAACAAGAGGGGGGAGTTGATTTTGTGATATATAAAAAGAAATAAATCAAAACAAACGTGCAGTTTACAACTCCCTAGTCCAGATCTAAAAGTAAAAACTTGGGTTGAATTATTTTTTATCTTGGTAACAAATAACTACTTTCCTTTGATCTCCTTTATAAACTAGTGATTTTATAGACAGATGGAGTTGAAATCAGTTATTTTTGAATTAGAAAGGCAAAGTCTTTAGAATCCTTAGAAATCAAAATTCTAAATCCTACGCATTATAACTGATAATAATATATTTGCATACATTAACCACTACTTCAGTAAAATTTGAACACAAGCTAGCTATCAAACTGAACTTTAATCAAAGAAGGAATATGTTCCTGATAAACACTGTGTAACCTAAAAGTAAAACTGAGTGGATAATTGGGAGGCAAGAGTAAAAGTAACCAGTTTTATTCTCCTGTTCTTTTCCCAAAGACCAACCAGAAGAAGCTCAGAGAGACCCACACAACCCTGCTGTCTAGGAAACCTCAATCGGCACTGATGAGATGGCAGAGCACAGAGTCTCTAGAAAGTCCTTGGCTAAAAACATTTCTAAAGTGCAAGCATTCCCTAGGAGCCAATTAGGCATCCCCACTGCATTGTGATTTAATTAATCATGTGATTTGAAGAGAACAGAGATCATTTAGAGCAATGGTTGTTAAACTTAGCTGCCCAACAGAAATACCTGATTTGTTGGTGAAAAAAACAATTTTACATGTCTCACCTCAAACTCACTAATTCTGCAAGGATCAGATCCTGTAATCTCTATTTTTAACATGCCCCCTCCCCCAGGCGACTAGGATGCTAGCAACCTCAGATGACTGCACATACAGGACCACAGACCAACTTTGGGATTACTGATCAAATACAACACATTCGTTTTACAGATGAACAAATTGAAACACAAAGATAGGATGTGAAGAGATATGAAAATATTACAGCAAGTGATATATAAATTTTCTGAAGAACATTTATATTCAGTATAAAAGCCAGAGATATGCCTTTAAAATTTATACTGTAACTCTGCCTTTATATATATAGGGACATTATAATGACATCAATAGAAACAGATACATTAAACCTTAAGCAAGTACTCACCCAAAATCTCATCAAAGATCTTGTATAAACCTGGCACAAAGGTAACCTCTCTGCAATTCATTCCTACATCTTCATCATACACCCACATTAGCTGCATTGAGAGAAAAATTCAAAAGGACTTATGTAAGCAAAAAGTGTTTAGCATCAGTTCTACATAGTATAAACCGACATCTGTCATTTACTCTGTAAATAATTAGACCTTCAAAGTATAAAAAACATATACTACTTAAGTTGTAGTCAACCTCTCTGCATTCACATTCAGTTTACATAGCCTCAAAATTGAGAAATTGTTCCTTTTGTATCAAATGTGTAGTCTTATTCATACGTAGTCAGGTTTAATATAAGGCACCAAAAGAATTGTTAAAAACAGTATTTAAAATAGAAAAAAACCCAAAAATATCTTATATTTGCTTTCTACTTTTACTTCATGTTTTATATTTTTCTATAGTATAAGGAGCACAGAGTAAAATAATATAAACACAGCATGACTTGGAGTCAAAGAGACCTAGCTTTGAATCCCAGCTCTTACAAGTTGAGAGATCTAAGCAAGTTATTTAAATTTATTTAAACTTCGGTTGCCTCATCTATACATGCAGATAACAGTACCTACTTCCCCAAATTGTTAGAATCAAACAAGATAATGTGTGTAAGCCAAGTCCATTGTAAGCATTAAACAACAGTCATTAGTGTGTATGTATAAATTCTAGAATTTAAAGTAAACCACAGCATGAACATAAGGACTTTAAAAAAGTTCATAGCACCATTTTACTCTATACTTCTTACCTCTGATGGTTTTTACCTCTCTTAGATCCCTGTCCCTACTTTGCTGATGATGACAGAGACATGAAATTATGTACTTACAAAGCACATAATCACAAAACTTCTATTAAAAAGTAGATATAGATACACATCTCCTAATTTCAATAAAATTTAATAAGTAATTACCTGTGTCAATGGCTCCACTGAACCAATGTATGTATCAGGACGAAGGAGAATATGTTCAAGTTGTGTCTTTTTCTGATACACTCTCTCAACAGACAACTTCTTTGAAGGATCATTTTTGTTTGCAGTTTCTAACTCTTCTTTTCTTGCAGCATTGTTCTGATCAAAAAGAGTCTAAAATTAACCAAAAAATCAAATTTAAATAACCTACCAAGGGGTAAACTAAAATGTATATGGACACATGACATAGACTTTCTTTTTAACAACAAAATGATCTTTCAGGCTCACTGATTTCTAAGTCCTAAAGAGAACCCAGGTCTATTTATTGACAGTCTAGTTCTTTCTATAATATAGTGTGAAACTGCAGTTCTGACTGAGCCCAAAAAGTAGGTACGTATAGTCACCAAAATAGCTAGAACAGCCTACGTATCTATTCAATCCAGAAATACAAACATTTTCCAATTCTTTAAGATATCAAGTTAATTTTTGTAGTCCTCAAAACTTTCCAAGAAATGTGAGTTCTGTTCAGATTGTATGCTCACAATGACTGAACCTGGCTTGCTACAGGGCTCCCAAAAGCTTCCAGATGTAAGTTCCCTGCCATTAAGCTACTGAAGATTATAGTAAAAAGTGGGCAAGAGTAACCTACACAAACTAGTAATCTACATAGTTAGTATACACTGATATGGCTGAGAATACTAAGCATTGTTTATGAAATCTCAAAGTTTACACTTTTGCAGATCATGCCAGTAATTCCTTACATAGCAGCACTAGGTGCCTTACTCTTAAGGCACTCTATGATTCCAGTTTCTCTGCCAGTTCCAAGGAGGCAGAAGTTGGTAATCCTAATTCTAACCATTCCTATTGCATATAAGAATCCCAAACTCAAATTCTCAAGGTAACCTTTTCTTATTCTTATATGTTCATAGCAATAAGATGTCTTGTACTGTAGTAATTGCACTAAATATTCTACATTGAATAAAAATTAACAATATGCCCTTAAAAATAATCAATCACCAAAAGCATTCTAACTAAATTTTCATTAAAGTTTGATAAAATTGAAAATTTATGATTTAAGTTCATTTGTAATTTATTTTACTGTCTTAATTTGTGTGGATAATTTACCAAAGTATTTATACTAATAAATAATTCCAGCACCCAATTACACAGGTATCTAAGAAATCAGAGCAACATTTTCATTCCTACATAAAACTAAAGACAATGGAAATGTGAAATAATCCCATATTAAGATCAATCTCCTCCACGTATCTAAAAAAGGTGTTTTAATTCCATTCCTTGTGATTTATACATTTAAAATTTGATGATGCCATAATTGACTTTTTCTAAAGTTCAAAAGCTGGCTGCCAAATTAAACAATGCATCATTGGGGTTTTTTAATTATAATAAAAACATCAAAATAATATGTAAAATCTACTTTAACATATTAATCTAATTTATAGTACTTTTACAATATTGCTAACTCCTAATAAAATATAGGTTTAAAACTTATACAAGACTCAATCTTTATCAAGAATACTTCTCAACTACCAGAAGAGAAAGAAAAACATTCCAGTAAAAGAAACTCCTTATTTCAGAATGAGTACGTACCAAGATCATTCTGTAAAAAGAAAGATTTTTCCATGCACAGAGTTGTCACCTGAGATATAGCAACTTGTGGCAATCAATCACCCAGAGTTCCTGCTTTTCTGTGGGAGAATGAATTGCTGCCAAACAGGGGAAAGGAGATGGTTTGCCAGTTGGTGCTAAAAAGGAACTGAGCCACTCCTTCACATAATCAGCACAGAAATCTCACCATCACGAAGCCAACAAGAGTAGGACTAGCAAAAGCTTAGCAATAAGCCTCTTCTATCTTCTATAAACGACCCTCTCAGACTTCACATTACCCTTTGTAACATCTCCTCCCTTCTTTTCTCCCTCAATGCTACCATGCTTTAATGTTCATTTTAGCCATATTTCACCTATATAACAATGCAGAGGGCCATATTACGTATCCACCATTAATGAAAAGAAAAACCAACAATATGTCTTTCATCTATGCTCCTCCAGAAGTGCCCTCCAAAACCCAGGGACAAGGACAGAAGTGGAAGATGAGAGAACTTATGATCATAAGGAACACTTACATATCCACTGTGAAAATAAAAAATGCACATTCTCTAAAACACACCCAAATCGGAAAGGAGGAAGTAAAATTGTCACTATTTGCAGATGACATGATATTATATACAGAAAATCCTAAAGACTCCACCAAAAGATTATTAGAATAAATTCAGTAAAGTGGCAGGATACAAAATCAATGTATAAAAATCTGTTGTATTTCAGTACACTAATAACAAACTATCAGAAAGAAATTAAATAAACAATCCCATTTACAATTGCATTAAAAATAATAAAATACCTAGGAATAAATTTAACGAAGGAGGTGAAAGACCTCTACACTGAAAATTATAAAACAGTGATGAAAGAAACTGAAGACAATACAAATAAACAGAAAGATATTCTGTGCTCATGGAATGGAAGGATTAATATTGTTAAAATGTCCATACTACCCAAAGCAATCTGCATATTCAATGCAATCCCTATAAAAATTCCAATGGCATTTTTCACAGGAATAGAACAATCTTAAAATTTGTATGGAACCACAAAATACTCCCAATAGCCAAAGCAATCATGAGAAAAAAGAACAAAGCTGGAGGCATCGTGCTCCCCAATTTGAAACTATATTACAGACCCACAGTAATCAGAACAGTATAGTACTGGCATAAAAACAGACACATAGATAAAGGAACAGAATAGAGCCCAGAAATAAACCCACGCATATATGGTCAATTAATTTACAACAAAGGAGCCAAGAGTATACAACAGGGAAAGGACAGTCTCTTCAATAAATGGTATTGAGAAAACTGGACATCCACATGCAAAACAATGAAACTGGACCCCTATTTTACACCATCCACAAAAACTAACTCAAAATGGATTAAAGACTTGAATGTAAGACCTGAAACCACAAAACTCCTAGGAAACATGGGCATTAAGCTCCTTGACCTTGGTCTTGGTGATGATTTTTTGCATCTGACACCAAAAGCAAAGGCAACAAAAGCAAAAATAAACACGTGGGACTACACCAAACTAAAAGCTTCTGCACAACAAAGGAAACCATAAACAAAATGAAAATGCAACCTAGAGAATGGGAGAAAATACCTGCAAATCATACATCTAATAAAGGGTTAATATCCAAAATATATAAAGAACTCGTATAATTCAATAGCAAAAAAACAAAAAGTCTAATTAAAAAATGGGCAGAGGATCTGAATAGACATTTTTCCAAAGAACACATGCAGATGGCCAACAGGCACATGGAAAGGTGCTCGACATCACTAATTATCAGGGAAATGCAAAGCAAAACCACAATGAGATATCACCTCACACCTTTTAGAATGACTATTATCAAAAAAGACAAGAAGTAAGTGTTGATGAGGATGTCAGTGTTGATGAGGATGTGGAGAAAAGGGAACCCTTGTGTAATGGTGATGGGAATGTAAATTGGTGCAGCCACTATGGAAAAGAGCATGGAGGTTCCTCAAAAAAATTAAAAACAGAACTACCATATGTTCTAGTAATTCAACTTCTTCTGAAGAAAATGAAGACTAACCTGAAAAGATAAAATGCACCTCCATGTTCACTAAAGCATTATTTACAATAGCCAAGACACGGAAGCAACCTAAGCGTCCACTGATGGATGAATGGATAAAGAAAATGTGGCATATGTATACAATGAAACATTATTCAGCCATAAAAAAGGAGGAAGTCTTGCAATTTGCAACAACATGGATAGACCTTGAGGGCATTATGCTAAGTGAAATAAGTCAGAGAGAAAGACAAATACTGTATGATCTCACTTATATGTGGAATCTAAAAGAACAAAACAAAACAAAAAACCAAACTTATAGATACAGAGAACAAATTGGTGGTTGCCAGAGGTGGTGGGCAGGGGCAAAATGGGTGAAGGTAGTCAAAAGGTACAAACTTCCAGTTACAAAATAAGTAAACCTGGGGATGTAATGTAGTGCATGGTAACTATAGTTAATAATACTGCCACCGTATATTTGCAAGTTGCTAAGAGAATAGATCTTAAAATTTCTCATCACAAGAAAAAAAAAAATGTAACCGTGTGTGGTAATGGATGTTAACCAGACTTATTGTGGTGATGACTTCACAATATAAAAACAAAAGACAAAAGAAATGAAAATACTTATCACTGGATTAAAAAAGAAGAGAAAGATCTGTGTGTGAGTGTGTATGTGTGTATAGCCATCTGAGAGCTTACTATGTGCCAAGTACTGTGGGAATTATATGGATAATCTCAATCAATCCTTATAAGAGCTCCCGGAAGCAGACAGTGTTACTATGATTTCCTTTTTACAGACGAGGAAACTGAGGTCTGAAGAAGTTAAGTTTTCTCTCAAAGTTAACAAACTAACAAAGCTAGTACTTGAAGAGGCTGAATTATGAAACCAGGTGATCTGATTTCACAGCCCCCATACTCTTAAAAGATTTTAGTTTTCCTTTTCCTCCGCAAAGCCCCCCGGTACATAACTGCGCATTTTTAGTTGTGGGTCCTTCCAGTTGTGGCATGTGGGATGCCGTCTCAGCATGGCTTGACCAGCAGTGCCATGTAGGCGCCCAGGATTCAAACTGGCGAAATCCGGGGCCTCTGAAGCAGAGAACACGAACTCAACCACTCGGCCACAGGGCCGGCCCCAGCCCCCATACTCTTAAAGAGCATTATGCTATACAAAATACATACAGCCTAAAAAAGAAACGTATTCTCTAGCTTTTTGTGTGAAAGTAAGAGAATAGTTGGTAGAAAGAGACATAGGTGTCCCAGGCAGCTTTTTTATCCTCCCAATCAGTGTATAAAAGACAAGTTGTCTTGGTTTTTAATGTTTTTAAAGTGGGGGCTGTGTAAATGATGGTCAAGAACATACGCCTGGTTTAAATCCCACCTATGCCTTAGCCATGCGCCTTACCTAATGTCTAAGCCCCTGTTTCCTCCTCTGCAAATGGGAATAATTATACCAATCGCACCTTTTCTTTAAAATGGGGTCCTATTTGTATTAAGATTTTTGAAAACACAAAACAGGCTTATTTTTTAAAACATACTTAGTAAAATGCAACTGCTGCCACCACCTAAGTATTTAACAGCTCTGAAACTACGGGTGAACACTTACCTCTATTCAGAAAAGTTAGCACAGTTTATAAAAACTGTTTCTAAATACTGCTATTATGTTACTTGAGAATGTATCTAAAGAACATTGCTCTCTGACCACTTGTCCTAACAATGGTAGAAGACTTTTCAGAAAGTTAGTATGTCAGTTATCCAATTTGTTAACAATAACTGAGGTTGGATTAAGTATCAGCTCTTGGCTAAACATTACAAAGGATACAAACAAGCAAAATACATGGTCTCTGACTTCAAGAGTTTATAACCATTGTTAAAACAAAAGGATCACTCATGAAAGTTACATCAAAAAGAAAGACATTTATGTTTTATGATCCACAAGAATAACAGAAAAAGATGAGTATAAACTGGAGGATAAAAGTTTGGTTAGACTCTGAGCTAGCTTTGAAGAGTAATTAAGATTTAGACTGGTAAAGAGAAGAGAAAGATGCATTCCTGATGGAAGGTAAGCATGCAAAGGCAAAGCGACAAAAACAAACATGACATACAGAGGACAGGAAAGAGAGAAATCTAACTATGAGGACTATACAAAACAAATTTCAATTGGGAAGTCACGTGGTTTATGAAAGAATTGGCTTTCTGGTTGAGAAGTTTAGATTTGCAAAAACCAGCCACTAAAGCAAGATTCTTAATACAAATTTTTACACAATATTTAAATATATAGTCATGTTTCCTGAATTAGAAATATTCACTGTCAAAAAACAGCATGTTTATATTTCATTGAAGTTTACTTAAAAAAAAAAAAAACTGCAATGTTGGGGCTGGCCCCGTGGCCAAGTGGTTAAGTTTTCGAGCTCCGCTTCGGTGACCCAAGGTTTCCCCAGTTCGAATCCTGGGTGCGGACATGGCACCACTCATCAGGCCAGGCTGAGGCAGCATCCCACATACCACAATTAGAAGGACCCACAAGTAAAAATACACAACTATGTACCAGGGGGCTTTGGGAGAAAAAGGAAAAATAAAATCTTTAAAAAAACCCTGCAATGTTAATTGTGGCTTTTTAATTTTTTAAAAGAGACTTACGGGATAAAATCGTCCCATTCACAACAACATGGATGGACCTTGAGGGTATTATGTTAAGTGAAATAAGCCAGATAGAGAAAGACAATCTCTGTATGACTCCACTCACATGTGGAAGTTAAACACGTAGACAAGGAGAACAGATTAGTGGTTACCAGGAGAAAGGGGGAGTTGGGGGGTGGGCACGAAGGGTGAAGTGGTGCACCTACAACACAACTGACAAACAGTAATGTACAAATGATATTTCACAAGGTTGTAAACTATCATAATCTCAATAAAAAGTTTAAAAAAAGAGACACGTTTTAGAGATGAATACTGAAATATTTACAGATGAAGTGACAGAATTCTAGGATTTGCTTTGCTTCAAAATAATGAGAAGGGGAAAGGTGGATGACCTTGAGTTGATAATTGCTGAAGCTTGATGATAAATAGAGGGAGGCTACTTATCCTATTCTGACCACCACTTTTTTAAAGATTTTTACTTTTTTCCTTTTTCTCCCCAAAGCCCCCAGGCACATAGTTGTATATTCTTAGTTGTGGGTCCTTCTAGTTGTGGTATGTGGGACGCCGTCTCAGCGTGGCTCAAGGAGCAGTGCCATGTCTGCGCCCAGGATTCGAACCGACGAAACCCTGGGCCGCCTGCAGCGGAGCACTCGAACTTAACCACTCAGCCACGGGCTGGCCCTGACCACCACTTTTTTATATGTTTAATACTTTCCATTACAATATTTTTTTATCTACCAAATTAGAGCATTACTGGGAAAAAAGATCAATATTCACATAGTGATTAACTGATTCTAATATTCCCACAGATTTTTTACAACCACTTAAACATGATGAAAGACTGACCAAATGAAAGGCTATTAGGGTCTACTAATCAAAGCTTTACAAACTGAAAGCTAATTCAAAAAATTCTGCTTGCTTCAGAGAAGACTTCATAGCTGTGATCAATTTTAAGTCAAAATAATTTTACTATATTTATATTTTTCACTTTTTTTAAATTTTAAAAAATCTAGTTAAGATACTACAAATCAAACACAAACCAGATACTATTAGAAGGAGAAGTTAATGTCAATCTTAAACCAATTTGATTTGTGCTTCCAGATAGTGAAATGTAACCTTTCCTGCAGGGACAATGTTAACACTACATGCTGGCAGGCATCCCAACAGAAGTTAATACCAGCAACACATGGCACTATCCACCACCTCGCTCCACCTCCAAAAGAAGAATGGCATCAGGAACTCACTCATTCCATTTCTTTCTTCCTGTTACCCACAAGCAGGTGGCAACATAACACCAGTTTCAAAAGTTACCCCTCTTCAGAAATAGATGACCACTGCAACAAATCCCTGAACCTTTCTTGCAAAAGAATAATTTGCTTTCACCCTGGCTTAAAGAAATGTTATGTAAAAGCAACTTTATTATTCTGAGCGTACATTTCTTGAACTTCACCAATAAAAAACAAACATTTATCATCTCATTTAATTCTCAATGCGACCTTATTCTACAGATGAGAAAACAGATTTAGAAAGGTTAGGTCCCTTGTGTAAAGTCCCACTGACTATATGTGTCGGAGACAGGATCTGAATCTACATCAATCTAACATCAAAGTGCATGCTCATAACCACCTCACTATATTACCTCCCATAAAATTAAACTAGTCTATGATCAATGATGTATATTATGGACATAAAGATCCTCATATAACGTGACTTAAATTTAAAGCAACCATCAAATCTTAAAGTGGACTTACGGGGTGATTATCTTTTTAATAAATGTCTAATTCAACATGAGGATATAATCTATAAATAAGAGATTAAGTGATTTCTACTTCTTATTTTACTATACTTCCCACATTAGTTTTATAATGAAAAAATCTTTAATCAATAAGTCAACTTTAGTTTCAAATAAATTTTTCTGCTATTGAATGAGACCCTCTAAGTTTAAAAAATTTCTTAAGTAAATGTAAGTTTCCAATTGAGCTTTAAAGAAAAAGTGGTCATTTAATTATCTACAAAGTTCAGTAACAGTAAATTAAAAAATTACTATCAAATGTTAAAGCCAACCAATTCAATCTTGGAGCAAAATGTTTACCATAATAGAATCAGAGGTTCTCAGAGAAAACACTGATCAGGCCTCAACACTTCCAAATATTGAATGAGAACCATCTGGCTAACTAACTCCATTTTCAGAAGTTGTTTGATTTTAGTAACAGGGGTAAGAGCCATCAATTTTAAAAAATCATTCTTTTGCATTTATGCATCTCCCCAGAATGTCCACAAGGACCGCTAAGTTATCATCTGACCTTTTACCTCTTCCAGCTCTGGTCTGTACATACTACATTATTGGAGTAAGATACTAAATTCGCAGACATTCAACAATAAGAGCCTGGCAAGTTATTTTGCAAAGCACCTTGGCACACAAACATAAACGGTTAAAATGTATTTCTGCTATCAGTAACGTGCTTTTTACAAGGAAATCTGTCAGTAGAGCAGAACTACTTAACTCACCTAAACCTCACTCAAGCAGAGAGAAAATGAAGAATTAAGGAATAAAAATGCCAATATGAGTTTCCTTGTGTGTTTTGAAAAAGGGAGGATCCACCGAAAGTCCTTAGAAAACGTAATACTTGTTATTTTTCTCCTCGATTCCCAGTTGGCTGAGCTGGGCTTTCTTGTGTAGGAACTGACCCTGGACTGAACTCTACGCTGAGCCAGTGAAATGCCGGTGAATTATCGATCCGCCGTGGGAATCGGATCTCTCTAGGTCTTCCCTTCTCTACTACTTCCCAGCAGGAACTGAGCGCCGAAATCCTTAAACTCCAGGACAAATCACTTCAGTCACCCCTGCAACACTCCCCATTCAGCTTCGACCCCGTTTCACCTGCGATGCTGACACAGGTAAGCGCCTCTTAATAATCCCACCCTGACAGATGGGCGAGCTACAGTATGTTAACTGCGGTGAAACAGCCATCCCGAACGCGCTTTCAACCGAATGAGACTCTGCGAATTGAAGCGTCAATTGCTACAGATATACTCCCCGCCAAATCCATTCTCCTTTGAGATGAGGGCATCGGAAACGGTCTCATTTACAACACAGAGACACACACCCCCCTTTCTCCGAGATTTTCTTAAGCCACATTTGGGGAAAGTGCTGACCCAGACAGACGCACATGCATTATTGCTATCCCCATCATCTCATGCCCGACCGCCCTGGAGGAGTCTGGGGAAGAGGAAAATAAAAAGCGGGGGCTCCATGTCATGCTCACGGTTTGTCCCCCAAAGTTCCAAGTGCACGTTAGGCTCCTGCAGCTGGAGCCTCCATAGAGGGAAAGAGAAGAAAGAAAAGGGGGCGGGGAGCGGGTGTTCTGCTGGAAGAAGCCCCGACGGGGCGCCCGCTCGGGGGACCGGATTTCCCTCGCTTTCCCTTTCCCCCCCCCCCCCCCCCAGCCGAGTCGGCCCGCGGATTCCTCCCCCGCCGCCCCGGAACAATGCCGCCGCCGCCGGGACCCCCGCCCCCAGCCGCCCGCCACTCACCACCCAGGTCAGCGCCCCGTTGCCGCCGGCTCCCGCGCCGCCGCCGCCCGCCTTGGCCATGGCGGGTGCCTCCGCTCACAGGCCCCGAGCCCGCCGCGGCCGCCGCTCCCCGCCTCCCTGCGGGCCGCCGGGCCCCGCTGCTCCGCACCGACCGCTGCGCAAGCCGTGCTCCTAGCGGCGCCGCCCCCCGCGCCCCATCGCCGAGACCCGGGACAGACACCCGGCCGTGCCTGCCGAGGAGGCCGCGCCGCCCGCCGCCCTCAAACTCGAGGCGCGGCGGCCGCTGAGCCCGGGCCTAGCGCGGCCGCTGAGGAAGAGGCGGAGGAGGAGGAGGAAGCGGGAGGAGCCGGCGGCGGCGGGGCGGCGGCGCTGCCTCCTCGCCCGCCCGCGGGCGCCGCTCAAGCGGGGCCGAGGCCCGGAGGCGCGAGCGTCGAGCGCGGCCGCGGAGCCCGGACCGTCCGGACGTGGCGGGGACGCAGAGGCGCCTTGTCCTTCCTCACACTCCGTGAAGGCCGGTCGCTCGGGGGGCCGGAGTCACCGCTGCTGCTGCTGCCTCAAAGGCCGCCTTCGTCGGCCGCACTGCAGCCCCGGCTTCCTCACATCCAAGCACCGAGAGGGACAATACACAGAGCCGCCGCCGCCGCGGTCGCCTCCCTCTTGTCCGGCATAACAGCACACACACATTCACACACCCGGGAGGGGGGAGCGAGGGCGCGGCGGCCACCCCCCGCTGTCAGTCAGCGCCTCGCCGCCCAATCGGGGCCTTGTCGCTACAGTCTCTCGGCCAATCCCAAAATTCCAAGCCCCCTGAGGGGCGGGACCCGAGGGGGAAACGTCATTGCGGGTAGCAACCGAAGGGAAGACTTGGGCTTTTTTGTTTGTGTGTCTGTCTGTGGGTTTTCCGTTTGAAGGCAGAGCAGGGGCTGCTGTCAAGGGTCATCTGAGGGCGGCAAAGGGATAGGGTCGACTTGGCCTCGGGTCGATTGTAATCCTCCGAGCGTGCTGTTTACACCAAGACGTGCCAGCGAAGCCGAGGCATTTCTTTGCCCTGGGCCGCTGGGGGAGG